>NW_026728768.1:600000-1200000 GCF_030684315.1 Stegostoma tigrinum
GAATAGTGTAGGTTTGATGGGCTTCAGGTTGGTTTCACAACATCAAGGCCGAAAGGGCCTGTACTGGGCTGTTATGTTCTATGTTCGAACCTCAAGATGACTCAAATCCTTTACCAATCTCAAGTTGTGGCCCATTTTTTCATCAAAATTAATGGAGAAATCCTCCCAAATGTAGAACATTTCCCTTACATGGGTCGCTCTCTCTCTTTTAAGGCTGACATCGATACAGAGGTTCTAACATTACGTCCAATCTGCGAGTGGCACCTTTGGCCTCCTAAGGATGAGAATGCTCAATTGTGACATCTGTGCTGATCGCAAGATCCTTGAGTTCAAGGCATGCATCGTTCAGCCTCTCCTATATGACTGTGAAACCTGGATAACATCCAGCTGCCACTTCAAGACCCTTTCAGCACAGTTTTGTCATGGATTCTCCACATGAGCTAGGAGGAAAAACCTCCTAGCATCAGCATTGACGCCATGATGATTTGAAACAAACCCCATTGGGCTGGCCATGTACTTGGGATGCCTAAGTTATGACTACCAAAGTAAATTTTTGCCAACTGATTTCAAAGACCTTGAAATGTTCCTGCAAGAAATACTACATCGAGGTCAAAGTATGGGATATCCCCATTCAGAAGAAACCAACTTGGGGGAATCTCCTGTCTAAAGACACATAATTCTTTATGAACACAGGCAAGAAGTTGAAGTGTGGGAAAGGAACTGGAGAAAGGAATGCTAGTGTTCTCAAGGCCAAGACCACTTCCATCACCCTGAAAGACCTGCTAAACGTGTGGCTCTAGTTCAGGCTAATCAACCCGCACAGAGCTCATGACCCGTGATACGGAATTTCCTAGCTGGGCAATCATACTCATCAGCCAGTGATGGCTCTTAATATTGTGCAGAATATAATTTGATCTCAAACAAGTACTGTATGTAGCTTTGAGCATTGCTATGGAAAGACCAGGTTTTATAGAATAATCAGAATGGTGCTGCATGAGAAACTGGAATTAAGAGGAGGTAGGTGATACTTAATTTTTATTTGTTTCTGGGCCACTGGCATCGCTAACTGGGGCAGCATTTATTTCCCATCCTTAGTTAGCCTTGTAATTGTTGAATCATTGTAGTCCATGTGCTGTAGGTAGACTCAGTCAGTCAGGGGTGAATTTCCAGGACTTTGACCCAGTGATAGTGAAAGAACAGCAATATATTTCCAAGTTGAGATGGTGAGTGGCTTAGACACAGGGTCTTGTTGGTGGTGCTGTTCTCATATATCTGTTACACTTGCCCTTGCAGCTGAAATTTGTCATAGGTTTGGAAAGCCCAATCTCAGGATCTTTTGCAGATTTCTCAGTGCATCTCATAGATGGTACACACTGCTGCTAATGAGCACTGGAGGGAGTAGGCTGCTTTTTCCTGGATGGTGTTGAACTTATTGAGTGCTTTTGTATCTGCACCCATCTAGGCAAGTGGGGATTATTCCATCATTCTTCTGACTTGTTCCATGTAGCTGGTAGACAGGCTTGGGGAATCAGGAGGTGAGTTACTTGATGCAGTAATCCGAGCTTTGGGCCTGCTCCTGTAGCCACTGCATTTAAATAGGAAGTCCAGTTGAATTTCTGTTCACTGGTAAAACCTGGGATTTTGATAGCGGACAATTCAGTGATGGTTACACCATTGAATGTCAAGGGACAATTTATAGATTTTCTCCTACTGGAGATGGTCATTACCTGGTATTTGTGTAGTATAATTGCGACTTGCCACTTAGCAGCCCAAGCCGAGATATCGTTCTGGCCTTGTTGCATTTGGACATGGACAGGTTCAGTATCTGAGCAGTGGTGAATGATGCTGAATATTCTGCTATCACTGGTGAACATCCCCACTTCTGATCTTATGATGGAGACAAGGTCATTGATAAAGCAGCTGAAGATGGTTAGGCTTAGGACTGTACCTTCAGGACCTCCTGCAGCTGACCTCCAACAACCAAAATGCCTCCCATTAGGAGAGGCGATGACCTAATGGTATTATGACTAGACTATTAATCCAAGCACTCAGGTAATGTTCTGAGGACCTGGTTCAAATTCCACGATGGCACATAATGGAATTTGAATTCAATGAAAATCAGGAATTAAGAGTCTAATGATGATCGTAAATCCATTGCCAATTGTTGGAAAAACCCATCTGATTCACTTATGTTCTTTAGGGAAGGAAACTGGGCTAGGCCTGGTGTGGCCTACATGGAACTCCAGATATCAGTTATGCAATTTGGGATGGGCAATAAAAGCTGGTCTAACCAGCAATGCCCTCTTTCCCATGAAAGAATGAAAAAGCATCGTCCTCTGTGCAGATATTATTCGAACCAGTGGTGAGTTTCTGCTGGATTCCCATCAGCTCCAGTTTTGGTAGCGCTCCTTGATGCCACACTCGGTCAAATGTAGCCATCCTTAGCTCACCTCCGGAATTCAAGTCTTTTGACCATGTTTGAACAACAGCTGTAATGAAGTCAGGAACTGATGAGGTAGCAGAATTGAGGATTTTGTATAGGGATCTGAGGGATGTGGCAAATCGAGATTTCCAGCAAGAATTTGACCAGTTGCTGCATAAAAAAGTGAACCAGAAGGTTAGATCCAAGGGGATTAAGGGTAAAATATTGGTTTGAATAAAGGCCTGGCTAACTGACAGAAAGCTGAGGGTCAGGATAAATGAGTCTTTGTCTGGATGGTGAATTGTTACAAGTGGGGTGCTGCGGGCTTCAGTTCTCTGACCTCGACTATTTGTAACATATACAAATGATATGTAAGCAGAGACAAAGTGTAATGTAACAGAATGCATGGATGATTCTGAAAGAGGTGGGAAAACAGCCTGTGATGTGAAATAGAACATACACAGCTGAATATTGATAGGCGAGGAGAATGGACCAGAATCTGGCAGGTGGTTAATGTGGATAAGCATGAGGCTTGCCTATTTTGTCCAGGAAAAAAAGGGCAAATTATTATTTAAATGGAGGGAAGATTCAAAGTGTGTCAGTGCAAAGTTGTCTGGCTGTCTTTGTGCATGAATAGCTGAAAGTTGGTATGCGGGTTAGGCATAGCACAAGGAAGACAGATGGCATTTATCACAAAAGGACTGGATCATTAAAGTAACAAAGTGTTTTTACGAACACATTGGGTGTTGGTGAGACCAGAGTCTTGTGTCCAGTTTTGATCCCCTCACTGAGGATGAATGCGTTTGCACTGGAGGCAGTTCGGAGGAGGTTGAACTGATTGATTCCAGGGATGAAAGGGCTGTCATATGAGAAGTGGCTGAGTAGCTTGGGCTTGTACTTGCTGGTGTTGGAAAGAATGAGCGGGGTGGTTCTGATTGAGGTATATAAAATAGTAAAGGGGATTGAAAAGATTGGCATTGAGCAAATGTTCTGCATTGTGGGACATTCTTAAACAAGAAGCTGTAGCTATCGAGTGAGGCATGGCATGTACAAAATAGAGACGAGGAGTGGGTTGTGAATCTATGGAATTCATTGCCCCTGAATGCAATGGAGGCAGCACCAATCGACCGATTCAAGAAAGAAATAAATATGTTTCTGATGAAAAATAGGGAGAAAGGGCCATGGGGAGCAGGCAGGAGAGTGGAGTTGAGATCAGGAAAAGATCAGCAACCACGACTAACAAGATAAGTCAAGGACAGGATGAAAGCAAAAGAAAAAGCATAAAATGTGTTGCGGTTAGTGGGAAGCCAGTGAATTGGGAAGCCTTTCGAAAACTAGCAGCGGACAGGTAAAAAGGTAATAAGGGGGAAGATGATGAAATATGAGGGCAATATTAATGAGGGTAATATTAAAAAAAATTGCAGGAGTTTCTTTCAGCTATAAAAGGTAAGAGAGAGGCAAGAGTACAAATAAAGAGAACAAAGAGATTTACAGCGCAGGAACAGGCCCTTCGGCCCTCCGAGCCTGTGCCGATCGAGATCCTCTGTCTAACCTGCCATCTATTTCCTAAGGGTCTGTGTCCATTTGCTCCCCGCCCATCCATGTACCTGTCCATAAGACCATAAGACATAGGAGTGGAAGTAAGGCCATTCGACCCATCAAGCCCACTCCGCCATTTAAATCATGGCTGATGGGCATTTCAACACCACCTCCCCGCACTCTCCCCGTAGCCGTTGATTCCTTACGAGATCAAGAATTTGTCGATCTCTGCCTTGAAGGCATCCAACGTCCCGGCCTCCATGCACTCTGTGGCAATGAATTCCACAAGCCCACCACTCTCTGGCTGAAGAAATGTCGTCTCATTTCAGTTTTAAATTTACCCCTCTAATTTTAAGGCTGTGCCCACGTGTCCTAGTCTCGCCGCCTAACGGAAGCAACTTCCTAGCGTCCACCCCTTCTAAACCATACATTATCTCGTAAGTTTCTAAATCTCCCCTCAACCTTCTAAACTCTAACGAGGACAATCCCAGGATCCTTCGCCGTTCATCATACGTTAAGCCTACCATTCCAGGGATCATCCGTGTGAATCTTCGCTGGGCACGAACCAGGGCTAGTCTGTCCTTCCTGAGGTGTGGGGCTCAAAATTGGATACAGTATTCCAAATGGGGTCTAACTAGAGCCTTATAAAGCCTCAGAAGCACATCGCTGCTTTTATATTCCAACTCTCTTGAGATAAATGACAACATTACATTCGCTTTCTTAATTATGGACTCGACCTTCAAGTTAACTTGTACAGAATCCTGGACCACACTCCCAGATCCCTTTGCACTTCTGATTTGCGAATTTTCTCACCGTTTAGAAAATAGTCCATGCCTGTATTCTTTTTTCCAAAGTGCAAAACCTCACATTTACTCACATTCAATTTCATCAGCCATTTCCTGGACCACTCTTCCAAACTGTCTAAATCTTTCTGCAGCTTCCCCACCTCCTCAGCACGGCCTGTCTGTCCACCTATGTTCGTATCATCGGAAAACTTTGCCAGAATGCCCCCAGTCCCTTCATCCAGATCATTAATGAAAATGGTGAACAGCTGTGGCCCCAACACTGAACCCTGCGGGACACCGCTCGTCACTGGTTGCCATTCCGAAAAAGAGCCTTTTAACCCAACTCTCTGCCTTCTGTCAGACAGCCAATCCTCAAACCAAGCCAGTAGCTCACGTCGAACACCATGGGCCATCACCTCGTTCAGCAGCCTCCCGTGAGGCACTGTATCAAAGGCCTTTTGGAAGTCTAGATCGATCACATCTACTGGGTTTCCCTGGTCTAACATACTTGTTACCTCTTCAAACAATTCTAATAGGCACGACCTCCTCTGACTAAATCCATGCTGACTTGTTTTAATCTGACCCTGCACTTCCGGGAATTTAGAAATGTCATCCTTGACAATGGATTCTAGAATTTTACCAACTACCAGGGTTAGGCTAATCGGCCTATAATTTTCCATCTTTTGCCTTGATCCTTTCTTAAACAAGGGGGTTACAACAGCAATTTTCCAATCATTTGGGACTTTCCCTGACTCCAGTGAATTTTGAAAGATCACGACCAAAGCCTCCGCTATTTCCTCAGCCACCTCCCACAGAACTCTAGGATGTAGCCCATCGGGGCCAGGAGATTTATCAAATTTTAGACCCTTTAGCTTTTCTAGCACTTTCTCTTGTGTAATGCCTACCGTATTCAACTCTGCCCTCTGGCTCTCCCTAATTGTTGGCATACTACTCATGTATTCCACTGTGAAGACTGACGCAAAGTACTTATTAAGTTGTTCAGCTATTTCCTTATCTCCCGTCACAGGCCTTCCTGAATCAATTTGGAGCGGCCCAATATCTACCTTTGCCTCTCGTTTGTTTCTTATGTATTGAAAGAAGCTTTGACTATCATTTCTAATATTACGAGCTAGCCTACCTTCATATATGATCTTCTCCTTCCTTGTTGCTCTCTTTGTTATCCTCTGTCTGTTTTTGTAGCCTCCCCAATCTTCTGATTTCCCAGTGCTCTTGGCCACTTTATAGGCTGTCTCTTTTTCTTTGATATATTTCCTGACTTCCTTTGTCAGCCATGGCTGTCTAATCCCACCCCAGATAATCTTTGTTTTCTTTGGGATGAACCTCTGTCCTGTGTCCTCAACTACACCTATAAACTCCTGCCATTGTTGGTCTACTGTCTTCCCCGCTCGGCTCTGCTTCCAGTCAATTTTCATCAATTCCTCTCTCATGCCCCTGTAATTACCTTTATTTAACTGTAATACCATTCCATCCGATTTTGCCTTCTCTCTTTCAAACTGCAGACCGAACTCTACTGTATTATGATCGCTGCCTCCTACGTGTTCCCTTACTTTAAGGTCTTTTATAAAGTCTGGTTCATTACATAGCACAAAGCCCAGAATAGCCTGTTCCCTTGTGGGCTCCATCACAAGCTGTTCCAAAAAGCCATACTGCAAACATTCCAAGAATTCTCTTTCTTTGGATCCACCAGCAACATTATTCACCCAATCCACCTGCATGTTGAAGTCCCCCATGATCACCGTGACCTTGCCTTTCTGACATGCCCTATTTATTTCTCGGTGCATCTTGCGCCCCTGGTCCTGACCACTGTTCGGAGGTCTGTACATAACTCCCATTACAGTTTTTTTTGCCTTTGTGTTTCCTCAATTCCACCCACACAGACTCCACATCTTCTGACCCTGTGTCGTTTAGTGCCGTAGATCTAATTCCATTCTTAATTAACAAGGCAACCCCACCCCCTCTGCCCACCTCCCTGTCTTTTTGATGTGTTGTGAATCCTTGGATATTTAACTGCCAGCCCTGAGCTCCCTGCAACCATGTCTCTGTGATGCCTACCACATCATAATCATTCAAGAGGATTTGTGCTGTTAATTCATCTACTTTGTTGCGAATGCTAAGAGCATTTAGATGAAGTGTCTTAATGCTAGCTTTCTTATCATTATGAGAGAGGTTGGAAATCCCAAGATGTCTTAAGTTATCCTTCCTTTTTGCTGTATTCCTAGTCTGCCTCGAGCTTAAATCCACCTGTACTCATGCTATCCTGTTGCTTATCTTTCCATTTAACTCCATACTCCCTGTTTCTTTCACTTTCCCTTCCCCTCCGACTCACGAGTTTAAAGCCCTACTGACCACCCTATTTATCTTTTTCGCTAGAACACTGGTTCCAGATCGGTTCAGGTGGAGACCGTCCCAACGGTACAGATCCCCCCGGTTCCAAAACTGATGCCAATGCCCCATGAAATGAAATCCCTCTTTCCCACACCAATCCCTTACCAATGTGTTGACTTGCCTAACTTTCTTTTCCCTACTCCAATTGGCACGTGGCTTGGGCAGTAATCCGGAGATTATGACCCTTGAGGACCTGTACTTCAATTTCTTTCCTCGTGTTTCATTATCCCTGAACTGGTCCTCTACCCTAGCTTTGCCCATGTCGTTAGTCCCAACGTGGACCACAACAACTGGATCCTCCCCCTCCCGCTCTAATATCCTTTCAACCCGGTTGGAGATGTCCCGCACCCTGGCACCGGGCAGGCAACACACCATGCGGGTCTCCCGATGCGGCTTGCACAGGATACTATCTGTCCCTCTAATTATAGAATCCCCTATAACACCTACCTGTCTTTTTGCTCCCCCCCCGCCCTTGAATGACCTTGTGCCCCACGGTGCCATGGTCAGCTGGCTCATCCTGTCCACAGTCCATTCCCTCAACCGTACAGGGAGCAAGAATCTCATACCTGTTGCAGGTGTCTGTCCGGATAGATCTGAAAAGATACTGATGTGTCTGCGTCTACCACCTCCGCTGGCACCGCGTTCCAGGCACCCACCACCCTCTGTGTAGAGAACTTTCCACACATATCTCCCATAAACGTTCGTCCTCTCACTCTGAACTCATGACCCCTAGTAATTGAGTCCCCCACTCTGGGGGGGAAAAAGCTTCTTGCTATCCACCCTGTCTATACCCTCATGATTTTGTAGACCTCAATCAGGTCCCCCCTAATCACCATCTTTCTCATGAAAATAATCCTAATCTACTCAACCTCTCTTCATAGCTAGCATCCTCCATACCAGGCAACATCCTGGTGAACCTCCACTGCACCCTGTCCAAAGCGTCCACGTCCTTTTGGTAATGTACACAGTACTCTAAATGTGGCTGAACCAAAGTCTCATACAACTGTACATGACCTGCCAACTCTTGTCCTCAATACCCCGTCCGATGAAGGAAAGCATGCCGTATGCCTTCTTGACCACCCTATTGACCTGGCTTGCCACCTTCAGGGAACAATGGACCTGAACACCCAGATCTCTCTGTTCATCAATTTTCCCTAGGACTTTACCATTTACTGCATAGTTCACCCTTGAATTAGATCTTCCAAAATGCATCACCTCGCATTTGCCCGGATTGAACTCCATCTGACATTTATCTGCCACACTCTCGAGTCTATTTATATTCTGCTGTAATCTCTGACAGTCCCCCTCACTTTCTGCTGCTCCACCAATCTTAGTGTCATCTGCAAACTTGCTGATCAGATGACCAACACCTTCCTCCAAATCATTTACGCATATCACAAACAACAGTGGTCCCAGCACAGAACCTTGTGGAACACCACTGGTCACAGGTGTCCAATTTGAGAAAATCCTTTCTACCACTACTCTCTGTCTCCTGTTGCCTAGCCCTTTTTTTTGTGTCCGTCGAGCGAGCGCACCCTTGATCCCATGCGACTTGACTTTCTCCATCAGCCTGCCATGGGGAACCTTATCAAACGCCTTACTGAAGTCCATGTAAATGACGTCTACAGCCTTTCCCTTTCAATCAACTTTGTCATGTCGTCAAAGAATTCTATGAAGTTGGTAAGACATGACCTTCCCTGCACAAAACCATGTTGCCTATCACTGATAAGCTGATGTGCTTCCAAATGGGAATAGATCCTATCCCTCAGTACCTTCTCCAGTAGCTTCCCAACCACTGACGTCAGTCTCACCGGTCGATAATTACCTGGATTATCCTTGCTACCCTTCTTGAACAAGGCGACAACATTAGCAAGTCTCCAGTCCTCCGGGACCTCACCCGTGTCTAAGGATGCTGCAAAGATATCTGTTAAGGCCCCGGCTACTTCCTGTCTCGCTTCTCTCAATAACCTGGGATAGATCCCCACCTTAATGCCTTTTAGGAGACCCAACACTTCCTCCTTCCTTGTGTCAACTTGACCTAGAGTAAGCAAATGTCTATCCCTCACATCACCATCTGTCATGTCCCTCCCCTTCATCAATACCGATGCAAAGTATTCGTTAAGAATGTCACCCATTTTCTCTGACTCAGTGCATAACTTTCCTTCTTTGTCCTTAAGTGGGCCAATCCTTTCTCTAGTTACCCTCTTGCTCTTTATATATGAATAAAAGGCTTTGGGATTTTGCTTAACCATGCTTGCCAGCAATATCTCATGTCTTCTCTTCGCCCTCTTAATCCCTTGTTTCAGATGCGCTCGAAATTCCCCGTGTTCTTCCAAAGCTTCATCTCTCTTAAATCGCCTCTAATCTATGCTTCCTTTTTCCTCTTGGCTAGTCTCACAATTTCACCTGTCATCCATGGTTCCCGAATCTTGCCTTTTCTGTTGCTGATTTTCACAGGAACATGTCTCTCCTGCATACTAATCAACCGCTCTTTAAAAGCCTCCCACATATCAAATGTGGATTTAGCTTCAAACATTTTCTCCCGATCTAAATTCCACAGATGCTACTGAACCTTGGTATAGTTGGCCTTCCCCCAGTTGAGAACTCTTCCTTTAGGACCACTCCCATCCTTGTCCATGAGTATTGTAAAACTTAGGGAATTGTGGTCGCTATTTCCAAAGTCGTCCCCTGCTGTAATTTCAACCACCAGGCAGGTTCGTTCCCCAACACCAGGTCCAGTATGGCCCCTTGCCGAGTTGGACTACGCACACACTGCTCTAGAAAACCCTCCTGGACACACCTTACAAATTCTGCTCCATCTTGCCCCCTAGTTCTGAGTGAATCCCAGTCAATGTTGGGATAATTAAAATCTCCCATCACCACCACCCTGTTTCTCCAACACCTTTCCATTATCTGTTTACATATTTGTACCTCTATCTCACGCTCGCTGTAGGGAGGCCTGTAGTACAGCCCCAACATTGTTACTGCATCCTTCCTATTTCTGAGTTCTACCCATTTTGCCTCAATGCTTGAGCCCTCCATGGGGCCCTCGTTCAGTACAGCTGTGATATGGTCTTCGACCAGTATTGCAACTAACATTAAATAGTAGACAGTAGATCACTGGAAAAGGAGGCTGAAGAATCAGTATGAGGAATGAAGAAATGGAAGAGGAACTGAACAGGTACTTTGTATCAGTCTTCATGGTGGAAAACACCAATCGCATACTAGAACTTTGAGAGTTAGGGGCAGTGGTGAATATAATAGCCGTAACTAAGGAAAAGGTGCTGGGGAAGCAGAAAAGTCTGAAGGTGGACCAATCACCCCTGGACCAGATGGACTGTACTGTAGACTTCTGAAGGAGATAGCTGAAGAAATTGTTGAGGCATTAGTGGTGATCTTTCAGGAATCAGTGGTGATAGGGAGGATCTTGGGGGTTTGGAAAATGGCTAAAGCAACACCCCTGCTTAAGAAAAGAGAGAGACAGAAGAAGGGAAATTATAGGTCAGTTAGCCTGACCTCAATCATTGGTAAGATTTTAGAGTCCGTTCTTAAGGTTGAGATTGCAGAGACCTTGGAAGTAAATGACAAAATCGGGCTGATTCAGCATAGCTTCATCGAGGGGAAGTTATACCTGACAAATCTGTTAGAATTCTTTGAGTAGAAAGTGGGCAAGTTAGACAAAAGGGAGCCAGTGAATGGGATTTGTTTGGATTTCCAGAATGCTGTTGAGAAGGTATCAAATAAGATGAGAGCCCATAGTGTTTGGGCAAGTTACTGCCATTGGCATTGAGCATTGGCTGACTGGCAGAAGGCAGAGAGTGTAGATAAAGGGGTCTTTTACAGGATGGCAGCTGGTGACGAGTAGAGTCCCACAGGGATCAATGTTGGTACCACAACAGTTCATGTAATACATTGATGATATGGATGAAGCAACTGAGACATTTTTGCTGAGTTTACAGTTGGCACAGTGACAGATGGAGGGAGAGATAGCAGTGAGGAAGTTGCAGAAGGACTTGCATAGACTCTGAGAGTGGGCAAAGAAGTGGCAGACAGAATACTGTGTGGGACACTGTGAGGTTATGTGCTTTGGTAGGAAAAATGGAGGCATAGATTATTTTCTAAATGAGAAAGGGCATTTGAAGTCTGAAGCACAACTGTCCCTCGTTGCCTTTGAGAAGGTGGTAGTGAGTTTCCTTCTTGAACTGCTACAAGTACATTTGCTCGAGATAGATACAATGCCACTAGGGAGGGAATTTTGTATTTTGACCCAGCGTGTTATCAGCTGAGCCTGAACATTGTCCAGGTCAATCTGCACAAAACAACCCTTTTTTTACCCCTGGAATTAACATTATGAACGTTCTGAAAACCGCTGTTGTAAGCATATCTTAATAGGCTTAATAGACCAAAACTGTAAGCTTGTTCAAAGTCCTCTTCAGGTTAACATGCAGGTTCAGTTGACAGTTAGGAATGTAAATGCAATGTTAGCATTCATTTCAAGAGGGCTAGAATACAAGTGCAGGAATGTACTGCTGAGGCTGTATATGGCTCTGGTCAGACCCTATTTGGAACATTGTGACCAATGTTTGGCTCCATATCGAAACAAGGAGTCTGCCACTTCTTTGCCCACTCACCTAGCCTGTCCAAGTCCTTCTGCAGCTTCCCCACTTCCTCACTACTATTTGTCCCTCCATCTGCTGACATTGGAGGGAGTCCAGAGGAAGTTGGCAAGAGTCCTTCTGAGTATGACGAGCTTGTCTTACGAGGAGTGGTTCAGGACTCTGGGTCTGTACTCGATGGAGTTTAGAAGGATGAGGGGAGAATGTGGAGAGGCCTGGAGAGACATGGATGTGGGGAAGATGTTTCCATGAGTAGGAGAGACTTAAATCTTCGGGCACACCCTCAGAGTCGAATGGATAACCCTTTAGAACTGAGATGAGGAATTTCTTCAGCCGGTGGATGGTGAATCTGTGGAATTCATTGTTGCGGAAGGCTGTGAAGGCCAAGTCATTGAGTCTGTTGAAGATATGAGTTGGATAGGCTCTTGGTTAGTAAGGGGATCAAGAGTTAGGGGGAGAAAGCGGGAGATTGGATGGTGGAGCAGAGAGTCAGTTGTAACTGCTAAAATATTGAGGCTGGGATTTCAGCAAAGGTAATGTTGAGGGGGGACGGTTAGATGCTCACTTGTCGGAGATGGTCATTATCTGTCACTTATATGGACGTTTTTTTTGAAAACTCTGTTGTGGATGTGGGCATCACTGGCTCGGCCAGCATTTATTATCTGTCCCTAGTTGCCCTTCGGAAGGTAGTGGTGAGCTGCCTTCTTGAACTGCTACAAGTACATTTTCTTTCGGTAGATACAATACAATTAGGGAGGGGATTTCTGAGAACGCTGTTGTAAGCATATCCTAGCTTAATAGACCAAAACTGTACGCTGTGCACCTTGAGTGGCGTCACCAGTCTTGTGTGGAAAGATTTTCACTCCTCCCCTCCTTGAAATAAAGATTTGCACCTCACGTGCCTTCTAAAATACATGCTGTGCATAGAAGCTAAATTTTTGTGCTTCATGTACATGCCTCTTGCTGCGTTCTGCTGGGATCTTTTAAGAATCTAGAAAAGATTACAGCCAATACATCCATTTGGGCAGCACGGTGACTCAGTGGTTAGTTCTGCAGCCTCACAGCGCCAGGGGCCCGGGTTCGACTCCAGCCTCGGGTAACTGTCTGTGCAGAGTTTGCACATACTCCCTGTGTCTGCATGGGTTTCCTCCATGTGCTCCAATTTCCTCCCACAGTCCAAAGATGTGCAGGCTAGGTGGATCGGCCATGCTAAATCGCCGGTAGTGTTCAGGGGTGTGTGTGGGTTATAGGGGTGGGATGGGATGCTGCAAGGGGCGATGTGGACTTGTTGGTCTGACGGACCTGTTTCCACACTGTAGGGAACCGAATCTAATCTAATGTCTGCAGTCAACTCTTATAATCCTCCATGTTATCATCTAATATAGTCTGAAGGGATGCCTGACAACTAATGAAGTGAGGGAACAGGTTTTATGTCTGTATTAATTGAGGATGAATTGATTGTGAGTTGGCTGTATAAATATGGGAGCTAGTAATTAGGGGTTGACGTTTATGGAGTATTTTTAAAAGAAATAAAGCTCTGATGGTACGATGTTGGGTTGGACTCTTTGCGTACCTGGAATCCAATTCTTCAGGTCCAGGGAACCTATTAACTTAGTCTTCTCAGTTTTCCTCAATGTTTTCTTGAGGATTTCCTTCTCCCTTTCGCTCCCTACTTTTCGCCCATTGATTTTTTTTTTGTATGTTTTCTACTGTGAAATCAGACAGAAAATATTGGTTCAAAGCTTGTGCCATTACCTTCATTTCCCATCATCAATTCCCCAGTCTCACCCTCTCATGAGCCATTATTCACTGTATTTACTCTTTTCCTTTTTATAGATTTGTGGAAGCTTTTACTGTATTTATATTAATGTCTCCCTCATTATTATTTTGGTCATCTTTTGTTCACATCTGAAATAGTTTCAGTTCCACAATTTTCCAATCTTTCTTTCAATTTATACTATCTTTAACTTTCTTAGATAGCAACAGATGGCACCATGGTGCATTCTAGCTGTACATCCTTTCATTCTAAATTGACAATATTTTTGTTCAGAGTTATGAAATATCCCCTGAAACATCTGCCATTGCTTCTCTATGGTCTTACCTTTTAAACTATTTTCCCAGTTCAACTCTGCCTTTATACTCCTGAGTTATCTTCAATGAAAGTTAAAGATATTAAACAGTTTCAGACCAAATTCTCATCCTCGTCCTTGATGTAAAATTCTACCACATCCTGATCATTCTTATCCAGAGAATCCTGTACTATGTTATGGTTGATGAGTTGTATCTCGAAACATACTACCAGGTCTAAAATATCTTAATCCCTGCTTGGTTCCAGTGGTACAGTTTTAAGACTCCAAATGCACTCTATGAATATATCCTGAGGGGTAGATAACTGCTCTTAACATCAAGGTGCCGTTCAACCAAATATGACATCAAGGAGCCGTCGCAAAGCTGCAGTCAGTAAGAATCAGGTGAAAAACCCTCTGCCGGCTGGAACCTTACCATAAAGGAAGTGGTTGTGGTTGTTGGAAGTCAGTTGCCCCAACTCCAAAGCATCACTGCGGGGGTTACGTAAATTTGTGCCCTGAGCTCAACCATCTTCAACTGTTTCATCAAATGCCAAATGCCATCCCTCCGTCAGAATGCCATACGTGGGGATGTTCTCAGTTGATTGTGTCATGTTCAGCACCACTCATAGCTCCTCAGATGCTGAAGTAGTCCATGTCCACGGAACATAAGTGATGAGAAGCAAGTGGTAGTTGTGCTGTGCAAGTTACAGGCAATGAACGTCACCATTAAGGAGAATCTAACCATTGCCCCATGACTTACACTCCTTTACTGCCAATATGCTGAGGCTTATCAGGTTTCCAGAAACTGAATTGGACCAAACTTGTAATTATTGTGACGACAAGAGCAGGTCAGAGGTTAAGAATTCTGCAGTGAATAATGAGCCCCCTACCTACACAAAGCCTGTCCACCATCTATAAAGCCCAAGTCAGGAATGTAATCTCCACTGGTCAGGACTGGTGCAGCTCCATCAACACTCAGGAAGCTTGAATCATATGGACAAAGCAGCCTGTTGGATTGGTACCCCACCCACCACCTTCAACATCTGTTCTATCATCAGTAATGTATAATTAGTGCCCCATGCAAGTTTCCCTCCAAGCCACACACCATCCTGACTCGGAACTATATCGCTGTTCATTAATAGTCATTGAGTGAAGATTCTGGAGCTTCTTTCTGAACAGCACTACTCTCAGGACTGCAGTTATTCAAGAAGGCAGCTCACCACCACCTTCTCCAGGGTAATTGGGCTTAGCCAGCAACATCCACATCCCGTGAATAAAAAAGAATCTTCCAGGCTATCTGTGCCAATTGGATTCACAGTTTATGGTAACATCTTTCTTACAAGATCCCATTACTTCTTGGTCTATCGACTGTATGCTATCCTGGACTGTATCTTCTGTCAGGGGATCTATGAATCTGAAACTGTCACAGCTGTGACTTCTTTCCTTTGCTGTTCCTTATCTCTACCCAAACTGATTGTCCATTTTGCCTGGGAGCCAGTTGGCTGGTTTGTAATTCAGAGTGATACCAACAGCCTGGGATCCGACACTGTCTGAAGTTACAATCAAGGAATCTTCTTCTCAACCTCTCTCCTCATCTGAGGTGTGGTAACCTTCAATTTAAACCACCTCCAGTTATCTCTCTCGACTGTGAGAGCAGACCTGTGGTCCCATCTGGGACTATAGTGACTTTGAATCTCCAAACCAAGATAATTTCTCACCAATGTATTGATCTCATCTTTGACACAAGACAAAAAAACAAACAAATTAAACCCAATGAGATGAATTTTGGATCACTGGATTACATAGCATAATTGGACAACGAAATGCACTATTGTTAAAATAATTAGGAATTCAACCAGAAAGGCCACTAATGTGAATCCTGGATCTGTGTATCATTTGAAATTATTTAATTGGATAGTTTCAGTATTTGGCCACAAGATGGAGAAATCTGCTGAGGTGATGTACCCAGAAGATAGAAAGATGATAGAAATGTTTGGAGAGATATGGGCCAAGCACAGGCAGGTGGAACTAGTTCAGTTTGGGATTGTGATCAGCATAGGCTGGTTGGACCAAAGGATCTGTTTTCATGCTGTATGACTCTATGAAACTCAAGCTTAATTGTCCGAAACTCACATTCAGACATATCTAACCTTGATCATAATCTTACACAAAGATAGCCGACTTTATCCCTCAGAGTTGCAGACTCTTCAATTTTACATCCTCAAAGACATTTAGCAGGAATAGCATGGATTATAGAGTGAGTTGAGCAGATTAGTTCATTATTAATTCTTAACTAAATTTGATTTATTTTACATTTTTAGACAACATCAGGTGAAGATGTGCGTGATTTCACCAAGGTGCTGAAAAATAACTTCAGATCAAAGAAATACTTTGCCAAACATCCTCGCTTGGGTTATTTACCACTACAAACAGTCCTAGAAGGTGAGAACCTTGAGATGTAAGTTTATTGATGTGAGATTTACTAATGTATCAATGCCCATTTTGGGGGTTGACAAATATTGCAGCATTATTCGTTCTGCAGCTTAGCAGGAGAGTGAGGTTGTCCATTTGCGCCGATATCAGAAGTACACAATACAAGAACAAGAGGGGCTTAACTGATATCATCGGCCCTCTCGCCTTCAAAAGAGTGTAGTTACTCAGAGTGCATCTGCTGTGGACTTGTTGATACTGTCACTAACGTGCAACCTTCCTTGATATCTTTCTCTGTCCTCCAGTTCTGTCTTTAAAAACTACAATCAATTACCCTCTCCTCAAAAGGAAAGAACCTTTGGCTGAACAGAGAACAAAGAACAGTACAGGCCCTTCGGCCCACGATGTTATGCCGACCTATTATCCCACTCAGATCAAACTACCCTGCATACCCTTCATTTTACTATCCTTCATGTGCCGATCCAAGAGTCGTTTAAAAGTCTTGAAATGCATCTGACTCCATTACCACTGCCAGCAGCGCATTCCACACACCCGCCACTCTCTGTGTAAAGAACCTACCTCTGACATCTCCCCTATTCCTTCCTCCAGTCACCTTAAAATTTCTCCCCCTCGTAATAGTCATTTCTGCCCTGGGAAAAAAAATCTGACTATCCACTCCAGCTATGCCTCTCATCATCTTGCATACCTCTATCAAGTCACCTCTCATTCTTCTTTGCTCCAATGGAAAAAGTCCTCGCCCCCTCAATGTTTCATCATAAGACGTGCCGTCCATTCCATGCAGCATCCTGCTAAATCTCCTCTACACCCTCTCTAAAGCTTCCACATCCTTCCTATAATGAAGCAACCAGAATTGAACTCAATATTCCAAGCGCTGCTCCATCCCCACAAACTAATGCTTGATTCCAAATCCCTTTTCTCTTGATGCTTTAAATTCAATGCTGTCTTTCGTGTAATTTCATATTTGAATTCACTGGTCCTGAGCCGCTCGCGGCGATGTGCCCCCGCGGTCCTGCTACAGTGCTTTGAGATGGAAACAAACATGACTGATGAAGGTCCACCAGTTGATGTAGTACGTTTAGATTTCAAAAAAGCGTTTGATAAATTACAACTCATAAGGTGACTCAAAAGAAAGCAGCCCATGGGTTCAAGGGTAGTATATTAGGATGGACAGAGGACTGCATCGCAAACAGAAGTAGAGAAGGGGCAGCAGGATGGTAACTTATAACTGGTGTCCGGCCACAGGGTCCCTGCTGCGGAGGCCGTACACCTAATGTTGCCTGGGTTGATTTCGGAAATGGAGGAGGGGATTGCCATGCTTAGGAATGTTGGGCGGATGGGATTTATAAGATTGAAAGAAATCTTATTTTTTCAGCATTTAAGATTCTTAAGAGGCTTGATAGTGTATATCCGTAGAGAATGCTCCCATTTGTGAAATATTTTATGACCAGAGGCCACATTTTCATATTAGTTGCCTGTTAATTCAGGGGAAGAATTACTTCTTTCAGGTGGTAGCAATCTATTCAACACTTTAGCAGAGAAGGTTTTCGAGGTAATGCCATCAATTATATGCTAGGCTGAGATGGCCCGTTTCATTTTCAAATCAAGAAACAACAATAATGAGGAAAGGGTAGTCTTCACAGTGGAAGATACTTCAAGGATCCCCTTATCCCTGTATTCTTTCGTAATGAATTCAATACATCACTACCACACCATCACTACCATTACAGAAGTAGTAGTAGACAATCTAATGGAGTAAAAGCAGATCAGACTCTTTGCCCTGATGGTTTACTTTCTATGATTCCAAACAAAGGAGCTTCAGAGTTGGTGTATGCATTGATTGTAATTTCTGAAAAAGGTTTCGATTCTCGAGAAGCATCTGAGGGCTGGAAAACTGCCGATGTGACATCCCTATTTAAAAAGGAGAGAGGCAAATTGTTGGAAATATGTGGCAATCAACTGTGAAGAAAATAATAGCAGGACATTTGGAAAATCAGAATCTAATCAAACAGAATCACCATAGCCTGACGAAAGAGAAATTATGTCTGGCTAATTTGTTTGGGTTTTTCGAGGAAGTCCCAACCAGAATTAGTAGAGGAAAACCAGTAAATGTGTTGTATTTGGACTTTGAGCAAGCATTTGAGAATGTACTCAAAAGTAATAAGCTAAGAGCTGAGGTTTTGAAGGTAGTATATTGCTATGGATCAGTATGCTTTGCATGGCCAGGAAGGAGAGATCACATCTACAGTGAAATGCACCAAGTGAATAGATATTTTGGGGAATTTGGTGGCAATGTGGTAAGTCAGTGCAGAGGGTAAGAGGTGCTATTTGCTTGCTTTTTTTGCCTGATAGTTGGTAAGCTTTTCTTTTGAGACAGGGCAAATTGAAGCCAGAAGCGGGGACCCAGAAGGTGAACCCGGTTCATTGGTTGGTGATAGCTACTGGTTTAAGAATCTATTATCGGTAACTTTCAGATTGAAAGTAAATCGGAGAAATATGTACAGGCTACAAACTAATGTTTTTAAATCAAATTAAGATTTAAGTAATTGAAATGGAGATGCCGGGCCAATGATGATTTAAACCTCCATGACGGGGGAGTGGTCAGACACCATACTCCAGCTCAGGGTTGATGAACTGGAATCTCAGTTTCGACCAATCAACAAATCATGCGGGGGAGAGTGACCAGGGAATGCTCTGTTTCCGGAGGCGGTCACACACCTTAGATTAACTACCTGAAGCTCGGTCAGTGGCCAGGGACGTGAGACTGTGACTAAGGACAGGGCAGGTGGAAGGATCCAGGATGTCGTGCAGAAGGAACCTTGGCCTTTGATCTTATCGAACAGGTTTGAGATTCTTTCTTCCTGTGTGGATGAGAGGTCAGGGTATATGGAAGATGAGTAAACTGACTATAGCACGGTGGTACAGGGGGACATTCAAGAGGGGATAAAAAGTGAAATGTAGTTATAATCAGAGGTAGTATAGTTAGCGGAATGAACATTGTTGGTTGTGACTAGGATCGAGAGTCTCGAAAGTAGTGTTGCCTGCCTGGCGCCCAGGTTTAGGATATTCCGTCTTGGCTACCAAGGAATTTGAAGTGGGAGGTGTAGAAATCCAGCTATCGTGGTGGACACAGGTACCATTGATATGGAAGAAAGAGGAAAGAGGTTCTGCTGAGGGATTATGAGCACTGAGGTGCTGAGTGAGAAGGCAGAACCAAAAGGTAATAATCTCGGGATTCTTATCTGAGCAATTTGGCACGGTGTGAACAAAACTGAAGATGTCAATGCATTGTTCAAATGATGGCATGGCAGAAATGTGTTTGAATTCATGGGACATTGGCATTGGTATGGGGAAGGAGGGAGTTGTTCCGGTGGCATAGGCTTGATGAGAATCATATTGGGACAAGTATCCTGGCAAAAGACATAGCTAGGTCTGGGGGTAGGGCATCAAAGTGAAAAGTGTGGAGTGCGTGAGTCCAGTTGCATGGAAAATTATGGAAAAAGTTAGAAGCTAGTAAGTGCTCAGCAAAGTTTCCAGAGCAAGTAATAGGACAAAAAGTATGGAAATAGTCAGGAGTCTCATTTCAGGTGCAGCAGATAAGAAGGGTGGCCGTAAATGCCAGACTGAAGGTCTTTTATTTAATTGTAGGGAGTGTATTAAACCAAGTGAATGAGTTTGTGGTGCAGATTGAAATTGACAGATGTATTGTTCTGGGTATCACAGACATGTGGTTGTAAGGGGATAAGTGTTGGGAACTAAATAGCCAATGATTCATGTCCTATAGAAAGAACAGACAAATGGACAGAGATGCCAGGGTTGGCTTGTGAGTAAGAAATGGGGCAGCGCTGAAGGAACCACAGGTCTTGAGCTTGTTTATTAATGACTTGGAGGAAGAGGTGAATGTGCTGTGGCTAAATTTGTAGATGACTCAAAAATATTTGGAGAGACAAGGCATGGCACAGAAACAGAGATTTACCAGGATGTTACTTGGATTGGAATGTATTAGCTTTCAGGAGGGCTTGGTGGAAATGTTGTATAATAATAAATGTAATGAGATCAACCATGATCTCACCGAATGGTGGAGGAAATTCAATGGGCCAAATGACTTTTTGAGTGAGTCTTGTTGTTTGACAATGAATTCGTAAAGGTGTTTTTTTTTTGTCTCTTGGATGAGATGTAAAAATGAAATGTGTACGCTTCCTTTTCATCTGGCAATAAATAATCGTTTTGAACGATTTCCATTGACTAGTGGCAATCTGACAAGCATCACGATGTAAAGAGATTCTTAGCTTCTTTTTAATTGTAAAGTTATTCTTTGGAATTAATTAAGCATATATTATTTGCATCTCAGGAATTATATTCATCACTGCATCTCAAAAAGCACTCTGTTGTATGATAACAGCATTTTAAAGAACACTCTTCAATGGTTGTGATTTTCAGTTGCCATAACACACATTAAATTACATTGTTGGCCAATCTGTCCATGATTATTTCATTGTCTTACATTTCAAACAGACAAGGAAATATTGGTGATGCAATGAAGAGTTTGATGATAAAATATAATTACTGTTACGGTTTCCTCTTGGACGAAATATTCTCATCAAATTGACTGGTCAAGGAAATGGGACACTGACTGTGAGTACTTTGAGTGTTTAAGTGATTCCTAAAATGAAAATTATGACCTTGATTTCTCTTGCATGCAGATATGAAGAGACTATTTTAAAAATCCTCTCGGTTCGTGGTTCAGGCATAAAGGTGTCACTTGTATATTTATGTATATACATGTACATGTGTAATCTGAAAAGAAAATGACGATAAATCACTTGTTACAAGGTGAGAATGAGTTATCCAGATAGTAAGAACTGCCAAAGTTGGTGTCTGAGATAACACATTGTGGAGCTGGGGGAATGCAGGCAGCATCAGAGGCTCAAGAAAGTTGATGTTTTGGGTCAGGACCTTTCCTCCAAAATGGAGGGTGGACGGGAGCTCAGAAACAAATAGTGTGGAGAGGGAGGAGGTGCTGGGGAAGGTAGGTGGGATGGTGATAAATGAGTACTATCCAGATTGGAACAGATTTACCCCAGAAGGTATTGAATACAAGTTCCAAATCACTCTCAAAATCCTAGTGACTGTTAACATTCATGTTTTTTTTGTCTGTGTGTTTCAGTAGTTGCATGTCAGTTTGAATGGTTCATTGAGAGTGAGGAACCTATGGACTCACACACACCAACATGGAATTTAATTCAAAGAGTGACTCCTCTTCAAAGTACTTGGTCGCTTTTAAAATCTTGACCATTTCTGCTGTCTAGTTGAGCAAGTGTAGCTGAATACTGCTTCGATAGGAATTAGTGTTTAATAGGAACATATTTGTGAAACTTACAGTTCCTCAAGCTTTAGCATAAACTGTTGGAGACTTTCGGCGCTTGCAAAAAGGCTCACCTCTCTGTTAATACTAATGGAAAATTGGAGTTTAAAAGTAAGTTCATCCGGTGTCAGGGAATGAAATGTTAATGTTGACTTGAATATAATTTTTAAAAAAGTAATATATTTGTGTAGCACTAAACTCAAATTAAAATTTGGATATGCCAGTTGACTCCTGTTTGACACTGTATGGAATGGCGGTGACATCAGATTCAGTGATGATTGAGAATCTAAAGAATATGAGGATAAGATTTAAAATCCAAATATCATTGAACTCTTCCAGGAATGTATTACTGGAAAAGGGGGAAAGCATGTATGTCTATTAGAATTGAATACACTCTGAAGGCGGTGGCACAGATGAAACAGACCTGTGTGCTAAAACTTATCACAAATTTCACATTGAATGGAGCAGTTTAAACAGGCTGGAGGAAGCAGACATGCCAGCGCAAACTTTTGAATTTGTGCATTCTGTTCATAAACATCAGCAAAATTGTGGGAACCTGTTTATTCTTTCTCTTTTATTGCACAGAACCATACGATTTCACTAATTTTGATGAGGAATTTAAAGATTACGAGCCCCGTCCGTTTGACTCGCAGTTTGGTACCATAGGTTGGTACGATCTTCGTTCGAGAAGGAAGAGGGATGTTCCAGACACAGAAAATCGTCAAACCATTTACTACGAAGTCTGTTTCTGCTTAGTATTAATTAATGCAGTTAACATTTTCAGATCGACATGATTGCAGAATGGAGTCAATAAAACAAATTCCATCTGATATTCAACATAAATTTTAAGTTTGGAATAACAAGCTCACAAGAAAGATGACCTGGTTTTAGATATCACTTGGGACCACAGACTAACAGACAAAGGAACAAAGCAAAACGACTCTGCGATTTGATGTAGAAACTCCTGACTCCGAAGCCTGCAGCCGCCCTCCAATTCTCAAGTCAGAAGTGTGTCAATGATGGTGCAGATCCAACAACACTGGAAACGATCTTGAGTCTAGACCAAAGCAGCCCCTTGATTGGCACCGTATCCATTCTCTCCACAACCAACTCCAAGACACAATAATGTGTCCATATACAAGATGCACTGCCACATTTTTTTCCAACTATTCTTACACCCGCCTTTCCAGACTTAGAAAACTCATCTTCAAGGTCAAGGACATCAGACATGGTAACACTAATCCCAGTAAAAATCACCTCCAAGCTACTCTCAAACTTATTTGGAAATGAATGATTGTTCCTGAGTCAATATTAGTAATCTCTTTTGGAACAGCATTGTGGGTCTGTGTACAGCAACATGAAGCTGTTCAAGAAGTCAATCTGTGCTGGACAATTAGCAACAGCTATGTCTCATTAAAGAATAAATAAATCGGAAAGAAATCCATCTGAGAGTCACAAGCAAATGGGTAACTTTTTTTTGTTCACTCTGCAGCTCGTGGGCTATTACCAATTTTGACAATGACAAATGAAGCTTTTGTTTGGTTTGCTATTGATAGCAGCTGTCCACAAAATAAAAACAATTGGCATCAGAGATAATGGGAAGTGCAGATGCTGGAGAATCCAAGATTACAAAGTGTGGGGCTGGATGAACACAGCAGGCCAAGCAGCATCTCAGGAGCACAAAAGCTGACGTTTCGGGCCTAGACCCTTCATCAGAAAAGAGGGAGGAGGAGAGGGCTCTGAAAGAAATAGGGAGAGGGGAAGGCAGATTGAAGATGGATAGAGGGGAAGATAGGTGCAGAGGAGACAGACAAGCAATAAGGAAGGAGAGGATCAAATATGAAGGTAGGCTAGCTAGTCATATCAGAAATCATAGTAACAGCTTCTTTCAATACATAAGAAACAAACATGAGGCAAAAGTAGACACTGGGCCACTCCAAATTGATGCTGGAAGGCAAGTGGTGGGAGATAAGGAAGTAGCTGAAGAACTTAATAAGTACTTTGCGTCAGTCTTCACAGTGGAAGACATGAATAATATGCCAACAATTAGGGAGAGCCAGGGGGCAGAGCTGAGGATGGTAGGAATTACAAAAGAGCAAGTGCTAGAAGAGCTAAAAGGTCTAAAAATTGATAAATCTCCTGGCCCCGATGGGCTATATCCTAGAGTTCTGAGGAAGGTGGCTGAGGAAATAGCAGAGGCTTTGGCTATGATCTTTCAAAAGTCACTGTAGTCAGGGAAAGTCCCAGATGATTGGAAAATTGCTGTTGTAACTCCCTTGTTTAAGAAAGGATCAAGGCAAAAGATGGAAAATTACAGGCCGATTAGCCTGACCTCGGTAGTTGATTAAAATTCTTGAATCATTGTCAAGGATGAGATTTCGAAATTCCTGGAAGTGCAGGGTCAAATTAGAACAAGTCAGCATGGATTTAGTCAGGGGAGGTCGTGCCTGAAAAACCTGTTAGAATTCTTTGAAGAGGTAACAGGTATGTTAGACCAGGGAAACCCAGCGGATGTTATCTATCAAGACTTCCAACAGGCCTTTGATAAGGTGTCTCACAGGAGGCTGCTGAGCAACGTGAGGGCCCATGGTGTTCGAGGTGAGATACTGGCCTGGATTGAGGATTGGCTGTCTGACAGAAGGCAGAGAGTTGGGATTAAGGGCTCTTTTTCAGAATGGCAACCAGTGACGATTGGTGTCCCGCAGGGTTCAGTGGTGGGGCCGCTGCTGTTCACCTTATATGTTAATGATCTGGATGAAGGGACTGGGGGCATTCTGGCGAAGTTTTCCGATGATACGAAGATAGGTAGACAGGCAGGTAGTACTGAGGAGGTGGAGAGGCGGCAGTAAGATTTAGACAGTTTAGGAGAGTGGTCCAGGAAATGGCTGATGAAATTGAATGTGAGTAAATGTGAGGTTTTTCACTTTGGTAAAAAGAATACAGACATGGAATATTTTCTAAATGGTGAGAAAATTCGTAAAGCAGAAGTACAAAGGGATCTGGAATTCTTGGTCCAGGATTCTCTAAAAGTTAACTTGCAGGTAGAGTCCATGATTAAGAAAGCGAATGTAATGTTGTTGTTTATCTCAAGAGGGTTGGAATATAGAAGCAGTGATGTGCTTCTGAGGCTTTATAAAGGTCTAGTTAGGCCCCATTGAGAATACCGTGTCCAATGTTGGGCCCCACACCTCAGAAAGGACATACTAGCCCTGGAGCGTGTCCAGCGGAGATTCACACGGATGATCCCTGGAATGGTAGGCTTGACATACGACGAACGGCTAAGGATCCTGGGATTGTACTCATTAGAGCTGAGCAGGTTGAGGGGAGATCTAATAGAAACTTACGAGATAATACGTGGCTTAGAAGGGGTGGACGCTAGGTAGTTGTTTCTTTTAGGCCAGGAGACTAGGACCCGTGGGCACAGCCTTAAAATTAGAGGGGGTAAATTTAAAACGGAAATGAGACGACTTTTCTTAAGACAGAGAGTGGCGGGCTTGTGAGCCACTGAGTGCAGTGGGGGCCGGGACGTTGGATGCCTTCAAGGCAGAGATCAACAAATTCTTGATCTCACAGGAATCAAGGGCGACGGGGAGCTTGCAGGGAAGTGGAGTTGAAATGCCCATGAGCCATGATTTAAATGGCGGAGTGGACTTGATGGGTCGAATGGCCCTACTTAGACTCATATCTTATGGTCTTAAGTTAAAGGGTCGGACATGAAGCCAATAGAGGTGAGTGTAGGTGGGGAGAGGTCAGTCTGGGGAGGACAGACAGGTCAAGGGGGCGGGAAGCGGTTAGTAGGTCAGGAATGGGGGTTTGGCTTGAGCTGGGAGGAGGGGATCGGGGAGAGGAAGAGCAGATTAGGAACGTGGGGACGAGCTGGGCTGGTTTTGGGATGCAGTGGTGGGAGGGGAGATTTTGAAGCTTGTGAAGTCCACATTGATACCATTGGGCTGCAGAGTTCCCAAGTCTCAGTTAAGGAAGGACAATAAACACTGGTCAGTCAGTCATACATCGAACAAAAAAAGTTTATTTTTTAAAAAAAATAGGATGCATCTGTCAATCAAGTGGCCAAGTATTATCGAGTTTTGAGAAGATTTTTAGCTCAGGATTGAGGTTTTGGATGTAAGATTGCTCACTGAGCTGGAAGGTTAGTTTTCAGATGATTCGTCACCATTCCAGGCAAAATCATCAGTGAGCCTCCAGTGAAGCGCTGGTGTTCGGTCCCGCTTTCTATTCAAGTGTTTAGGTTTCCTTGGGTTGGTCATGTTATTTCCTGTTCTTTTTCTCTGAGGATGGTAGATGGATTTGGAGCCAATGTGTTCTCCCTAGTGTAGTTTGTGTATGGAATGAACTGCCAGAGGAGTGCCAGAGGCTATTATAATCACAGTATTTAAAAGTCACCTGCATGGACACATGAATAGGAAGGGTCTGTAGGGATATGGGCAACATGCTGGCAAATGGAACTAGTCATTTACGATATCTGGTCGGCATGGAGGAGTTGGACTGAAGGGTCTGTTTCCCTGCTGCACAACTCTACGACTCTGTCTTTGTCTCTTTGTGTGTCTCTCTCTCGCCCTCGCTCCCCCCTCCCATTTTCTCCAAACCCACCCCTCGCCACACACACAATCTCTGTCTCTCCATCTCTCTGTGTGTGCCTCACTCTGTGTCTATGTCTCTCTCTCTCTCTGTTGTCTTGTCTGCCACCTCGCTGTGCACTTCTGTCTCTCTTTCTTTCTCTTTCACTCTGTCTCTTGTGTGTGTGTGTGCGTGTGTGTGTGTGTGCGCGCGCTCCTCTCTGTCTCTCGTCTTGTCTCTGCCTCCCTCTGTGTGTGTCTCTGCCGTTGTCTCTCCCCTGTCTCTCCGTCTCTCCCTGTGAACTTCTCCCTCTCCCCTGCCCCCGCCCCCGGCGCTCTGTGTCTCTCTTCCTCTCGCCGTGTGTTTATCTATCCGTGCATCTCCACCCGCTCAGCAGGGAGCATTGAGTTTTTTTTTAAAAGTTTAAAAATCTGTTTCAACCCAACCCATCCGCAATCAGACTGCATTTCTAATTCTCTCTCTCACACACACAGTCTGTCTCTTTCTCCCTCTCAGTCAATCCCCTTCCTCTCCTGTTCCTACTCATGCCTTTTCCCCCCACTCTGCCTCGGTGACGAGTCCACTGTCTGGAACCCTTTTCGCGGAAGGGGACTGAGGACCCAGCTGTTCTGCATCGGGATCAGCGTACCACGATCCCGGACCCCTACAGCCTCCAGCATGACCACTGGGCGAGGAGCAGGCATCCAGGCTGCTGGAGCGCTCGCTGCTCAGTGGCTCGGCCCTGCGCCGCCTTGGCCGGGAGCGGGGATCCGAGGTGGGAGAAGGCCTCTTCGCCCGGCTCCTGGGCACAGCTACCTGCCTGAACAATAAAATGTGAGACTGGATGAACACAGCAGGCCAAGATCTTGGATTCTCCAGCATCTGCAGTTCCCACTATCTCTGGTACCTGCCTGAACAGCTGCCTGGCACCGAACCCACCCCCTCTCCTCCCGACGGAACCCCGCCCACGGCCGACGACATCATCGCTCCGCCCACAACCTCCACAGCCTGCAACCCCAGAGAAGACAGCCACACTGAGCCCTGCCGAATCTTCACCATCCCCCCAGACCTCCCACTGACTGAGGACGAACGGTCAGTCCTGAGCAAGGGGCTCACCTTTGTCCCCCTACAACCACACATCAACGAATACCAGTCACGGTCGGACAGAGAGCAGTTTTTCCGCCGTCTTCGCCTGCATGCCTACTTCTTCAACCGGGAACCCAACCCTCCTTCCACTGACCCCTTCACCCGCTTCCAACACAAGTCCTCCTCCTGGACACCACCCCCAGGCCTCCTACCCTCCCTCGACCTCTTCATCTCCAACTGCCGTCGAGACATCAACCGCCTCAACCTCTCCACCCCTCTCACCCACTCCAACCTCTTCCCCGCAGAACAGGCAGCCCTCCGCTCCCTCCGCTCCAACCCCAACCTCACCATCAAACCCGCAGACAAGGGTGGCGCAGTGGTAGTATGGCGTACTGACCTCTACATCGCCGAGGCCAGACGCCAACTCTCCGACACCACCTCCTACCGCCTCCTCGATCATGACCCCACACCCGAGCACCAAACCATCATCTCCAACACCATTCATGACCTCATCACCTCAGGGGACCTCCCACCCACAGCCTCCAACCTCATTGTTCCCCAACCCCGCACGGCCCGTTTCTATCTCCTTCCCAAAATCCACAAACCCGCCTGCCCCGGTCGACCCATCGTCTCAGCCTGTTCCTGCCCCACCGAACTCATCTCCACCTATCTGGACTCCATTTTCTCCCCTTTGGTCCAGGAACTCCCCACCTATGTCCGTGACACCACCCACGCCCTCCACCTCCTCCAGGACTTCCAATTCCCTGGCCCCCAACACCTCATATTCACCCTGGACGTCCAGTCCCTGTACACCTGCATTCCGCATGGAGATGGCCTCAAGGCCCTCCGCTTCTTCCTGTCCCGCAGGCCCGACCAGGCCCCCTCCACCGACACTCTCATCCGCCGAGCGGAACTCGTCCTCACACTTAACAACTTCTCTTTTGACTCCTCCCACTTCCTACAGACCAAGGGGGTGGCCATGGGCACCCGCATGGGCCCCAGCTATGCCTGCCTCTTTGTAGGTTACGTGGAACAGTCCATCTTCCGCACCTACACAGGCCCCAAACCCCACCTCTTCCTCCGGTACATTGATGACTGTATCGGCGCCGCCTCTTGCTCCCCAGAGGAGCTCGAACAGTTCATCCACTTCACCAACACCTTCCACCCCAACCTTCAGTTCACCTGGGCCATCTCCAGCACATCCCTCACCTTCCTGGACCTCTCAGTCTCCATCTCAGGCAACCAGCTTGTAACTGATGTCCATTTCAAGCCCACCGACTCCCACAGCTACCTAGAATACACCTCCTCCCACCCACCCTCCTGCAAAAATTCCATCCCCTATTCCCAATTCCTCCGCCTCCACCGCATCTGCTCCCACGATAAGACATTCCACTCCCGCACATCCCAGATGTCCAAGTTCTTTAAGGACCGCAACTTTCCCCCCACGGTGATTGAGAACGCCCTTGACCGCGTCTCCCGCATCTCCCGCGACACATCCCTCACACCCCGCCCCCGCCACAACCGCCCCAAGAGGATCCCCCTCGTTCTCACACACCACCCTACCAACCTCCGGATACAACGCATTATCGTCCGACACTTCCGCCATTTACAATCCGACCCCACCACCCAAGACATTTTTCCATCCCCTCCCCTGTCTGCTTTCCGGAGAGACCACTCTCTCCGTGACTCCCTTGTTCGCTCCACACTGCCCTCCAACCCCACCACACCCGGCACCTTCCCCTGCAACCGCAGGAAATGCTACACTTGTCCCCACACCTCCTCCCTCACCCCCATCCCAGGCCCCAAGATGACATTCCACATTAAGCAGAGGTTCACCTGCACATCTGCCAATGTGGTATACTGCATCCACTGTACCCGGTGTGGCTTCCTCTACATTGGGAAAACCAAGCGGAGGCTTGGGGACCGCTTTGCAGAACACCTCCGCTCAGTTCGCAACAAACAACTGCACCTCCCAGTCGCAAACCATTTCCACTCCCCCTCCCATTCTCTTGACGACATGTCCATCATGGGCCTCCTGCACTGCCACAATGATGCCACCCGAAGGTTGCAGGAACAGCAACTCATATTCCGCCTGGGAACCCTGCAGCCATATGGTATCAATGTGGACTTCACCAGTTTCAAAATCTCCCCTTCCCCCACTGCATCCCTAAACCAGCCCAGTTCATCCCCTCCCCCCACTGCACCACACAACCAGCCCAGCTCTTCCCCCCCACCCACTGCATCCCAAAACCAGTCCAACCTGTCTCTGCCTCCCTAACCGGTTCTTCCTCTCACCCATCCCTTCCTCCCACCCCAAGCCGCACCCCCAGCTACCTACTAACCTCATCCCACCTCCTTGACCTGTCCGTCTTCCCTGGACTGACCTATCCCCTCCCTATCTCCCCACCTACACCCTCTCCACCTATCTTCTTTACTCTCCATCTTCGGTCCGCCTCCCCCTCTCTCCCTATTTATTCCAGTTCCCTCCCCCCATCCCCCTCTCTGATGAAGGGTCTAGGCCCGAAACGTCAGCTTTTGTGCTCCTGAGATGCTGCTTGGCCTGCTGTGTTCATCCAGCCTCACATTTTGTTATCTCTCTCCCTCTCCTCCCCTCCTCTCTCCCCGCCCCCTCCTCCCTTCCCCACCCGCCCCTCCTCCTTCCCCCAACCCCCTCGTCCTACCCCCCGCCCCCTCCTCCTGCTCCCTCCCTCCATTCATCCATTCCTTCCTCCTGTCAGTCCTCGCTCCCTCCCTCCAGCCATCCATTCCTCCCTCGCTCGCTCCCTCCAGCCATCCATTCCTCCTTCGCTCCAGCCGTCGCACCCTCCCTCCCTCACTCCAGTCAGTCAAAACGACAAAGAAAATTACAGCACAGGAACAGGCCCTTCAGCCCTCCAAGCCTGCGCCGACCAAGATCCTCTGTCTGACCAGTCACCTATTTTCTCACGGTCTGTGTCCATTTGCTCCCTGCCCGTCCGTGTACCTGTCCAAATATATCTCAAAAGATGCGAATGTGTCTGCGTTGCCCACCTCTGCTGGCAATGCGTTCCAGGTGCCCACCAACCTCTGTGTAAAGAACTTGCCATGCATATCTCCCCTAAATTTTCCTCCTCTCGTCCACGTCCTTTTGGTAATGGACACAGTACTCTAAATGTGGCCGAACCACAGTCCGATACAACTGCAACATGACCTGCCAACTCTTGTACTCAATACCCTGTCCAATGAAGGAAAGCATGCCATATGCCGCCTTGACCACCCTATTGACCTGCATTGTCACTTTCAGGGAACAATGGACCTGAACACCCAGATCTCTCTGTTCATCAATTTCCCCCAAAACTTTTCCATTTACTGTTTCGTTTGCCCTTGAATTTGATCTTCCAAAATGCATCACCTCGCATTTGCCTGGATTGAACTCCATCTGCCATTTATCTGCCCAACTCTCCAGTCTATCTCTGTTCTGTTGTAATCTCTGATAGTCCCCTTCACTATCTGCTTCTCCATTCCTCCCTTGTAGTGCGATTAGGCAAGACTTAGGAGGCATAGAATGGGTTAGCAAAATGCAGGGGATGGGGACAATTGAATTGTGGAGCTGGTTTAAGGAACAGATATTGCGTGTCCTTGAGAGGTACGTCCCTGTCAGGCAAGGAGGAAGCAATAAGCTAAGGGAACCGTGGTTTACTAAAAAAATTGTATCTCTTGTTCAGCAGAAGAGGGAGGCTGATGTGACGATGAGACCAGATGGTTCAGATGAGGTGATGGAGAGCTACAGATTAACTAGGGAGGATTTAAAGAGAGAGTTAAGAAGAGCAAGGAGGGTACATGAGCAGACATTGGCAGGTAAATAAAGAAGAGCCCTAAGCTTTCTATAGGTATGTGAGGAATAAGAGGATGACTGGGCTAGGCAAAGGGCCAGTCAAAGACAGAAGTGGGAAGTTGTGTGTGGACGCTGTGGAGATTGGAGAGGTGCTAAATGAATATTTCTCATCTGTTTTCACTGAGCGACAGGAGAATATTGCAGAGGAGGTGACTGAGTTACGGGCTACTAGAATTGAAAAGGTTACGGTTAGTAAGGATGAAGTGTTATCAATTCGACAACGTGTGAAGGTAGATAAAACCCCTGGGCCTGATGGGATTTTTCCAAGGATTGTCTGGGAAGCTAGGGAGGAGGTGGTGGAGCCTTTGGCCTTGATCTTGGAGTCCTCATTGTCTACAGGTTTCGTACCAGAGGACTGGAGAAGTGCAAATGTTGTGCCCTTGTTCAAGAGGGGCAGTAAGAATGACCCAGGCAATTAAAGACCTGTGAGCCTTACGTCTGTTGTAGGAAAAATTTTGGAAAGGATTATAAGAGATAGGATTTATAATCATCTAGAAAGCAACAATGAGATTGGAGATAGTCAACATGGATTTGTCAAGGGCAGGTCGTGTCTCACAAACTTCATTGAGTGTTTTGAGAAGGTGACCAATCATGTGGATGAGGGTCGGGCAGTTGGCGTGGTGTACATGGACTTGAGTAAAGCCTTTGATAAGTTTCCCCATGGTAGGCTATTGGAGAAAATACAGAGGCACGGGATTGAGGGAGATTTCGCCATTTGGATTAGAAACTAGCTTTCAGTAAGAAGGCAATGAGTGGTGGTTGATGGAAAATATTCAGCCTGGAGTCTGATTACTAGTGGTGTGTCTCAAGGATCTGTTTTGAGACCACTGCTGTTGTCATTTTTATAAATGACTTGGATGCAGGCATTGGTGGATGGGTTAGTAAGTTTGCAGATGACACTAAAGACAATGGAGTGGTGGACATTGTGGAAGAATGTTGCAGGTTGCAGGGAGACTTGGATAAACTGCAAAATTGGGCCGAAAGGTGGCAAATGCAGATTGATACGGATAAATGTGAGGTGATTCACTTTGGGAGGAATAATAGGAAGGCAGGACACCGGGTCAACAGAAAGATTCTTGGTAGTGGAGATGAACAGAGGGATCTTGGTGTCCATGTACATAGGTTCCTGAAAACTGCCCCCCAGGTTGGTAGTGCTGTTCAGAAGTCTGATGGTGTTTTAGGTTGCATTGGTAGAGGGATTGAGTTGCGGAGACGTGATGTCATTCTGCAACTCTACAAAACGCTAGTGCGGCCTCGCTTTGAATATTGCATGGTCGCTCCATTGCAGGAAGGATGTGGAATCGTTGCAACAGGTGCAGAGGAGATTTACCAGGATGTTGCCTGGTCTGGAGCGAAAGTCTTATGAAGAAAGGCTGAGGAACTTGGGTGTGTTCTCATTGGAGAGAAGGAGGCTGAGAGGGGATTTCGTAGAGACATACAAGATGATCAGTGGATTAGATAGGGTGGACAGTGAGAGTCTTTTTCCGAGGATGATGACTTCAGCTGGTACAAGGGGGCACAGCTACACATTGAGGGGTGGTGGATTTAAGACAGATGTCAGAGGCAAGTTCTTTCCTCAGAGAGTGGTACGGGGGTGGAATGCTCTGCCTGCCAATGTAGTGAACTCAGCCACATGAAGGGCATTTAAACAGCCCTTGGATAAGCATATGGATGCTGATGGGATAGTGTAGGGGAATGGGCTTAGATTAGTTCACAGGTCAGCGCAACATGGAGGGCCAAAGGGCCTGTTCTGCGCTGTGTTGTTCCATGTACTATTACAGTTCACAGATCACATTTAACACTAAAATGAGTGGTAGAGTAAAGAGGATAATGAAAATCTGCAGATGGACACAAAGTTTAGGTGAATGGACAAGGGTCTTGCAGATGGAGTGCAATGATGGTGAATGTGAGGCTATCCATTTTGGTAGCAATTAGGGCAAAATGGAGTATTACTTAAATGGTGAAAAATTGTAGCATGCTGCTATGCAGAGGGAGCTGGGCAACCTTGTGTATGAATCACAGAACGTTTGCAGATGCAGCTGGTAATTGAGACAACCAATGGAATAGTGTCCCTTATAGCTCGGAGGGGATGCTCCAGTTGTATAGGGTGCTGGTAAAGCTTGATGTAGAGTAGTTTGTACAGTTTTAGTCTCCTCACTTTAGAAAGGATGTGCTGGCACTGGAGGGGGTGCAAAGGAGCTTCACAAGAATGACTCCAGAATTGAAAATGTTGCTGTATGGGGAGAGATTGAGGAGACTAGGATTGCACTCACTGAAACTTCGAAGAATGAGGGGTGTTCTAATTGCAACTTTTAAAATGATGAAAGAAATAGATAGGAAAGAAACACGGAAGTTGTTTCCACTGATGGGTGAAATTACAACTGGGGGGCACAGCCTCAAAATAAGGGTGAACAGATTTAAGACTGAATTGAGGATGAGCTGCTTCATCCAAAGGGTTGTGAATCTGTGGAATTCTCTGCTCAGTGAAACAGTTGAGGTTCCCTGATTGAATGTTTTAAAGGCCAAGACAGATAGATCTTTGAACAGGAAAGGAATTGAGGGTTATGGTGAATGGCTGGGTAAGTGGAACTGTGTCCGCACAAAGATCAGCCATGACCTTATTGAATGGCGGAGTGAGCTGAAAGAGACAGATGACCTACTCCTGCTTTATTTCTTATGTCCGTATGTCCTTAGATTGCCATCCTTGTCATTCCTCCTTCCCTGGAATAGGCCAGTTCTGAACGCTGATCAGTAGGTCTTTAAATAACTCCCGCGTATCAAATGTCGACTTGTTCAATAAAAGCTCCTCCCAATGAATACTGCTCAGCTCCTACCTAATACCCCTTCCCCCAATTTAGTAGCTTCCCACAAGTTCCTGATTGTTCATAGCTATCTTAAAATGTAAGGAGAGGCGATCACCCCGTTTGAAGAAGCTCCTGGTTCAGTGTTTTTCCCCATGTGGGAGTCAGCTGCAGGTTTTCTTGTTCCAAGATTGGGGAGGAAATGGCCCAGTGGTGGTATTGCTGGACTGTTAATTTAGAGAGTTAGATAACATTCTGGGGACCTGTGTTCAAATCACAGCACAGCAGATGGTGGAATTTGAATTGAACATCAAAGAAAATCATGAATGAAGTATCTAATGATGACCATGAATCCATTGCCAAATGTCAGAAAAACCCAACTGCTTCACTGATGTCCTTTAGAAAAGCAAACTGCCATCCTTACGTGGTCTGGCCTACTTGTGACTGCAGACCCACAGCCATATGATTGACTCTGAACTGTCCCCTGGGCAACGAGGGATGGACAAGAAACACTGCGTAGCTAGTGATGTCCTCCTCCCATTAACAAATAAATAAAATTGGATTCTACATCTTCTGATTGAAGATTGTTTCTTGTTCTCTCAGTAATTTCATCGCTTACAGTCAGTTTCCCTCCTGCCTGTCTTTTTGGAATGTCACGTAGCCCTGCACATTTACCTCCAGTGTTGATCTCCTTACAGCCATGTCTTTGTAATAGCTCTCAAATCATGCCCGTCAACCTGTATGTGTGCTCTTAATTTGTTGATTTTGTTCTGAATACAATGAGCACGCAAGCAAAGAGTCATTAATTTAGCTTTATAACTTTATTTGACCTCTTGACACTATTTACAGCTGTTTTCTGTTTCTACATGCAGTCTTTTCCAGTCCCATGCTGAGTATTGTTATCCCAATAGTTCTTTAATGTCAGTGTGTGTGTATTCCTGGGCGAATATGCTCGTGTGGTCTATGGAGTTGTGGAGGCCGCAGTTCTAGGACAGCCATTTCATAGGCCTCTGCTGCAGCTAAGAAGAAAAGACAATCTCTTGCTCTGAGCTCTGCAAACCAGGGCGATGTCAAAAAGAAACAAGGTCAAAAGAGTTTCAAAAAGAATCTCAAAATTAACTGCTGAATTCATATCAGCATTACAGGGATCGCCCAACTTAGTGGCCACAACATCCCACTTTCTATTCTTCACAAACAATCCAAATTCTGAACTATCCGTATCCCTCTTAACTTTTATGTTTTTTGAGCTAATTTCTTGTGTCTAACTTGTGCATATTTGTGGTGCCTTATGACTTCTTGCGTTTAGCAATTGATAAACTCACTCTCTCTTGAATTGAGTAAAACCTAGTTTTATAGGATCCCCAGTGTGGAAACAGGCCATTCAGTTCCACAAGTCCACAGCAACCCTACAAAGAGCATCCCACCCAGACCCATCCCCATTCCCTACTCTATCCCTGTCAGCCTGCATTTCCAATGGCGAATATACCTAACCTACACATCCGTGGGCAATGTGGGTAATTCAGCATTCCCAATCCACCTAACATACATGTTTCTGGACTGGTCAAAACAATGATTCGATATGAATTAGTTAGAATGCAGCTGTTGACTGTCATCTTCCATCCCTGCGTTGGAGCGAGATTTAACATTCAAGATCAAAAATGAAACACTTGAACAAGGTAGTTCAAATTGCGGTTGTTGACTTGCTCGCCGAGTTGGCTTGTTTTCATTGAGACGTTTCGTCACCATGATCAATGACATCATCACTAGAGCCTCCAACAAAACAATGTTACTCTACTCTGTCTGGAATTTATACTGTCCGGTCTGTTACCATGAGTACTGTCATTTCGGGTTTTGATCTGTATGGGTTTGTATGTGGGGGCCCAATTGTATCTGCTTGTTGGTTGCATTATGGGTGGAGAATCACGCCTCTCATACAAAACTGGGACAAGGTAACCATAGTAGCCCAAGCCAAGCATAGACATGCAGAGGAATCCTAGAGGCATGGTTCTCAACCCATTCTCCAGCCTCACATTCTTGGTCTCTTCTATTTGAATATGATCACTCAACCATATCCTTTATGACAAACAACAGAGTCTTACATCACAAAATCTTCAGACAGGACTGTCCAGACAGATCCACTTGTTCTCATGATATCATCTTTTGCTGGAGGGATTCCGAAATGTCTACATTCTTCCTCAACTGAGCATCCTTGCGTTCGTGGTTGACAGAGATCTCAGCCATGTCCTACACTTTGGCCTCACCCCTGATGAGGTACCCTGGTCCTCAATGACCAACCCATCAATATCCACATCGAGAAGAACATCAGCCACGATTTCTAACAAGATCCCACCACCAGGCATATATTCCCCTCCCCTCTCTTGTCAGCCTTCCGCAGGGTCCATTCCGTCGGGACACCTCGATCCACTCCTTATCCATTCTCAACAGCTCCCCATAACCCAACAGCACTTTCCATGCCACCACAGAAGGCATAACATCTGCCCATTTACTTCCTCCGGCTTCACTATCCAAGGCTTCCAGGGGAAGCAGCGATTTACCTACACTTCACTCAATCTAGTCTACTGTATTCACTGCTCACAATATGGTCTCCTTCTGCAGCGGGGAGACGAAACACAGACTGACCAACCGCTTGGCAGAACACCTATATTCTGGCCGTAAGAATGGCCCCAGGTTTCCAATTGCCTGTCACTTGAGCGCCCCATCATGATCCCTGTCCAAAATCTCTGTCTCAGGCTTGCTGCAGTGCTCCAGTGAGTGCAAGCTAGAAGAAAAAAGCCTCATGTGTGCTTTGCAGAACACCTCCGCTCGGTTCGCAGTAAACAGCAGCACCTCACAGTCGCGAACGGTTTTAGCTCCCCCTCCCATTCCTTAGACGACATGCCCATCATGGGCCTCCTGCAGTGCCACAATGATGCCACCCGAAGGGTGCAGAGGAACAGCAACTCATATTCCACTTGGGAACGCTGCAGCCCAATGGTATCGATGTGAACTTCACAAGCTTCAAAATCTCCCCTCCCGCCACTGCATCCCAAAACAAGCCCAGCTTGTCCCGCCTCCCTAACCTGTTCTTCCTCTCACCTATCCTCTCCTCCCACCTCACGCTGCACCTCCATTTCGTACCAACTGACCTCATCCCATCTCCTTGACCCGTCTGTCCTCCCTGGACTGACCTATCCTCTCCCGACCTTCCCACCTATACTCTCCTCTCCACCTATCTTCTTTTCTCTCCATCTTCGGTCCGCCTCCCCCTCTCTCTCCCTATTTATTTCGGAACCCTGTCCCCATCTCCCTCTCTGATGAAGGGTCTCGGCCCGAAACGTCAGCTTTTGTGCTCCTGGGATGCTGCTTGGCCTGCTGTGTTCATCCAGCTTCACACTTTGTTATCTTGGATTCTCCAGCATCTGCAGTTCCCTTTGTCTCTGAATAAAGGAGAAGGTAGGTGAAGAGGAGACAGACAGGTTAAAGAGGCGGCGGATAGAGCCAGTAAAGATGAGTGTATGTGGGCAGTTAGGGAGGGGATCGGTCAGTCCAGGGAGGACGACCAGGCCAAGGGGGTGGAGCTGAGGCTGGTAGGTAGGAGATGGGGGTAGGGCTTGAGGTGGGAGAGTGGATAGGTGGGAGGAATGACAGGTTAGGGAGGTGGGGATGAGCTGCGCTGGTTTTGGGATGTAGGTGGGGAGGGGAAATTTTGAAGCTTGTGAAGTCCACACTGGTACAATTAGGCTGCAGGGTTCCCAAGCAAAATAAGTGGTACTGTTCCTGCAACCTTTGAGTGGCATTGTTGTGGCACTGCAGGAGGCCCAGGATGGGCAGATGGAATTATGGTGTTGAAGGTGGAGATGTGGTCAATAAGTAGGAGCTTGACGTAGATGCCCTTGTTATCTGGATGTTCCAGAGATGTGTGTAAAGCCAAGGAGAGGGCATCTGCCATGGATCTGCTGCATCAGTAGGTGAATTGCAGTGGATCAAGGTAATGTGGGAGGCTGGAGTTGATGTGACCCATGATCAACCTCTCAAAGCACTTCGTAGTGATAAATATGGATGTCAGAGCCACTGGGCAGTAGTCATTGAGGCTTTTGAAAAAAATTGCTGACATTCAGTGCGGGGATCTTAAAGCATTAGCACGAACATCAGAAAATTGGAGAAGCCTCGAGCATATGAGCACAGGTAGCTGAGGGTAGGGAGGGCGTGAATTACAGAAATCAAAGAGGGCAAGATACAGAGAGAGAGAGAGAGAGACAGAGAGAGAGACAGAGATCATAGTGAACAAATGATTGGCCTGGTAGGCAGTGGAAAATACATGATTTTACATGGAACATGCAGATATCTTCGAAAAACAGGACATTGAGTTTTGGAAATTAGCGTTATAGTTGATTTGGAGTGAACCAAGAAACTGTTCAGTTTGGTTGTGGCTTTTGATGAAGGGATGGTCCATCTGAGATTGAAATTGGAGGAAGATTTCAGGATTTTTTCATGTTCTTGTCTTTCTGTTATGCCCCGAGGTAAAAAGCATTGGAAATGCTGTTAATTTTTTGCACGGCGAGCTGCAGAATATTAACCAGTCTCACACCATTGCCATCACCTTGCCCTTGCAGATGCGGATAAAGTTCTCCAAGCTGACAGAAATTGAAAGCACTCGCATCCTGTGACGATGGTAAGTTTACTTTCTTAAAAAAAAATGCTTGCAGCTTAATGAGCATAATAAAGAGCACAGGGGCTCTGGTTAACACTGCTGTCTCATGGCACTAACAACTTGGGTTTAATTCCGCCCTTAGGTCACTGTCTGTGTGGAGTTTGCACATTGTCCATGTGTCTGCATGGGTTTTCTCCGGGTGCTCGAGTTTCCTCCCACGGTGAAAAGATGTGCAAGTTAGGTGGATTGGCCATGCTAAATTTCCCAAGGTGTTCAGTGATGTATAGGTTAGGTGAGTTATAGGTGGATGGGTCTGGGTGGGATGCTTTGAGGGGCAGTGTGGACGTGTTGGGCTGACGGACCTGTTTCCACATTGTAAGGATTCCCTGAATCATGATTCTATCATTTTACTGAGCGCAAAGGTACAATATTAGCCGGTCATATTTGTCTCACCTCTTTACACATTGACAAGAAAGCTTTAATTTTAGTTTCTATGCATTTGCAACGTGTCTGCTGTCTCTTACAAGGCTGACTATATCTCCTTCTCTAATGGGCATCTCCTGTCCCCTAACACCAAGAGGTGACACTTGCTTTTCGTTTCGTACAATCAGTAAAACAATAGCCTCCATATTACAGCTTCTCTTAATGCTCACACACGGTTCTTTTTTTCCTCCAGGTATTGACCACTCATCATTTCTTATTCCTCATCTCATCTCTCTCTCATGCACTCTCTCTCTCTCTCTCTCTCTCTCTCTCTCTCTCTCTCTCTCTCTCTCTCTCTCTCTCTCTCTCGCTCTCTCGCTCTCTCTGTCATTATCTCTCCTCTCCCTGTTATCCCCCATCACTTGACTCACAGGCACAAACAGAAGTTCACAGTCACACTGTGTTGCACATGCATATCCTATCCCTCATGCTCAAACATACTATCCATACACACACAGAACCAGGAACACAGTCTCTCACTCACACATTCTGTCACATTCTCACTCATTCATACTCTGTACTGTCACACAGTCAAGCACGGTCTTGCACACATGCTGTGGCATACTTGCATGCACTGTCGCAGGATCTTTTGCCACTGCTCATACTCTCAAGTACACACAGACACACACCTTCCCCCTCCACCCCCCGACAAATCTCTCCCTCACACACTTATGCTTGCAAATTTGCTTGCTCTCAAAGTCACTCGCTCTCACAGACACTCTCACAGCCTCATGCATGCTTGTAACACTCCCTCCTTGTGCTAATTCTTTTCACACACTCTCAAGCACAGACACTGGCGCACATATTCTGTCGTGCGCACACTCACACTTTCATGCACCATCTTTGCACTCTTGAACACAATCATGTGCTCACCTCTCTCTCGCACACAGTCAATTTGATTTGAGTCATCATTGTCACTTGTGCCTTGGTACACTGAGAAGTTTTCTTATGCATGCAGTACAGACAGATCATACCATACAAAGTGCATTCGTGAAATGGAACATTGTACATCTTCTCTGTAGCTGTCACTGACAGCGAGATCCAAAGGGCCTGTTCTGTGCTGTACTGTTCTATGTTCTATGTTCTAGATTTAAAATTTTAAGTGTTCTATTCAGATCCCCAATAACAGCGGTGAAGATGCAGTTCTTGAATCTTTTCACACATGTATACAAACTTTTTTACATCTTCCCTTCAGTCAAAGGTAGAAGAGAGTGTAATTGTTGGGTGAGAAGGGCCTTTGATTTTGTCAGTGGGTTTCCCGAGGCAGTGGGAAGTACAGGTGGAATCAATGAATGGAAGGCTGGTTTGCATAATGGACTATGCTGTGTTCACGACTCTGTAGTTTCTTATGACCTGAGGAAGAGCTGTTGCCAAACCATGCTGTGATAGGTTGCTTTCTATGGTACATCAATAATTGTTGTCCTTGTGGACACACTGAATTGCCTTAGCCTCTTGGGGAAATAGAGACATTGGTGTGCTTTTTTGCCCATTGTGACGATCTGGGTGGACCAGGAGAGATCGTTGGTGATCAACACTCTCAACTATCTCCACCTCAGCAACATCTCTCTCACTGTCTGATGCTGGCGCGCTCACACTCACATTCTGTCGCCCATTCTGTCTGTCTGTCTGTCTCTCTCTCCCTCATCGCCCATCTCTCTCGCTCTGTCTGTCGCGCGCTCGCTCTCTCCAATTCTGCCTGGAAGAAGAAAGGCAAGAGCCATAATAAATAGGGATTGTTCAGCTAGAGGAACCATGCTGTGATATGCATCCAGACAGGATGCTTTCTCTGGTACATCAATGAAAGTTGTCTTTGTGGACACACCAAACTGCCTTAGCCCCCTGGCAAGTAGAGACAAATGGTGTGCTTTTTTGCCCATTGCGACGATCTGGGTGGACCAGATTTTGCACAGTCGTACCTGTGACTCCATTGTGACATATTAACCAGGTCAACAATGTCATTAAGGGGATCCTGAAGGAGGAGGACCCTAAGACACAGCTCGATGTACACATTGGTAAGATGAGTGATTTGGTTTGGGGTAACGCTTGCACCAGGCGTTCCGAGAGCTAGGCAGTGGATTAAATAGCAGGACCTGTAAAGTTGTAATCTCTGGATTATTCCTGGTGCCACATGCTGAGAAGGCAAGAAAAAGGGGAAGAAAACAGATGAATGCTTGGCTCAAGTGTTTGTGTTTGGGGAGGGATTTAGACTCCTGGATCTGAAGGAGAATTTGTGAGGATGGTATGTCCTCTACAAGTGGGCTGGTCTGCAGCTGAAGCAGAAAGGAACCAAAATCCTTGCACAAGGGTTTGCTAATGTTGTGAGGAATTTAAGCTATCGGCCTTGCAAGCAGTGGGCAGTTGAAGAGCAGGGAATTCACTGAGGGGTGAGAAGCTAATAAAATAATAATTATATTCTGGGATTTCAACTGCACAACATTCATTGAGATTAGACAAAAGTTTGACTTGGGAAATAATTCTTTAAATACATTTGATAGATTATTTTACATGAACATGGAGATGAGCTTGTAAGGCACAGTGCAATGCTGGACCTATTTCTGGGACACAAAGCCAGTGTTCCTTTGGCCCTCGATGTTGCGCCGACCTGTGAACTAATCTTAACCCATCCCCCAACACTATCCCATTATCATCCATATGCTTATCCAAGGACTGTTTAAATGCCCCCAATGTGGCTGAGTGAACTACATCAGCAGGCAGGGCGATCCTTACCGCTCTCCGACTAAAGAACCTGCCTTTGACATCTATCTCAAATCTATTATCGCTCAATGCGTAGCTCTGCCCCCTCAGACAAGCTGATGCCACCATCCTCAGAAAAAGACTCTCACTGTCCACACTATCTGGTCCACTGATCATCTTGTATGTCTCTATTAAATCCCCTCTGAACCTTCTTCTCTCCAATGAGAACAGACCCAAGACCCTCAGCCTTTCTTCCTCAGACCTTCGCTGCAGAGCAGGCAACATCCTGGTAAATCTCCTCTGAACCTTTTCCAATGCTTCTACATCCTTCCTGTAATGGGGTGACCAGAAATGCACGCAGTATTCCAAGTAAGGCTGCACTAGCTACATCTTTTAATTTACTAGCACAGAGTACATCGCGTGCAGGATACCTATTGACCTTTAGCCCCATTAGTTTCCCTAGCACCTCTTCTCTGGTGATATTTCCTGTCTTCTTTTTGCCCCTTGTTAATTAAGTAATTTTGAGATGCTATTTGTGTCTTTTGCTGTGCAGACTGGTATAAAGTATTTATTTGTCTCATTTGCTATTTCCTGATTCCCCATTATTATTTTTGCCGCCTCCATTCTTTAAGGGATCTGCTTTCACTTTGACCTCTTCCTTCATTTGTTTAAATAAGCTCTTATTGTCTGTTTCTTTTCTATTTCTCGGCTTTGAAATCTTTCCTTATTTCTGGTTTTCTACTAACCTTGGGCACTGACTGCTGAATTGGCAGAACATTGGAGAGAATGCTTAGGATATGAAATTTTTGGTCTGATAAATAGTATTCGACATGGTGCTGTTGCCTCCGCTCCTGCTCAGGTCTCTCCCAGTTGAAATGCCAAATGTGAGCCTGCCCATGCTCTTCACAGCTGCCCTGCAGCATTAAATGGCTGGAGGCAGGACAGCGGGCACCCTCTTGGATGGAAGTTCTATCTTGTAGAACTCCTGGCCACTTAGAGCCCAGAAGAGTCTGAAGTTGCTGATGGCTGGATGGCGGGTCCCCGACTAGAGGTGCGGAGTGGTCGAGGGTTGTTAGGGGTTTTTAAAAGGTTGGATGAGAGTTTAAGGGCATGAAGTGCCTAGGATCAGGCCAAGGGGCCTGTGAACGATGTTCCCCTACCAACTCACTTTTTCTAGACTGGATTGTGCATGTAAAGCTGACTGTCTTTCTGATTGACATCTATCTCCTGACACAATAGAGGGGATCCCTTAAATTGCCATCAATTAGTCTCAGGAGGTCAAAGGATAGGCAGGCTGCTTGACAGTTCCCCAGAACTTTCACACATGTACGCACAGTGCCCTCCAGATTTTGTGTGTTCTTCCCACCTTCGTATCTGTGGGATGGGGCTGTATAATCGAGCTCATAAGAAGTTATCCTGAGCCTTGAAATAGGACTGGAATGATGCAGCCAAATCTGGTGACTAAACTTCAAGACTAATAATTTTGGTAGTCTTGAATAATAATCATGAAATTTACCCAACTTGTTTTAAGAATGTGACATTTTATCATCAAATTTAGCTAATGCTGTTTTCATTGGAGTACAGGGGATTAATAAGTAGTGAATCGAGACATGAGGGATTACGATAGGTTGGGATAAGATAAACGTGGAAAAGCGGTGTTCCCATGGCTAATGGATGATGTTACAAGGAGAAGGGAATGCATTCATGTTTTGGGGAAAAGATGTCGGGGGATGTAAAGAGGAATTTTTTTTTAAAGCAGTGATTGTTTCTGCCTGGCATTCGATGTTTTGACAATGTTTGCCAGATTTTGTTGGCATCTTGTGAACTAACATTGAATTGATACTTGCTGAACTACTAATTGTTTTTGGTAGACACTGTAGAACATACCATATGTATGGCAAAATAGCAAAATTACAAGAGAAATCTAGTTCAAAACCGAGGTAACAGAGCACCTTTTTAAAATTAACAAGAACGTGTCATTAACACACTTAATAGCTGCGACAGTGTGATTTAAAAGAATGCTGATAACCCGAAGTGAAGTAGGGGTTGTAAGATCCACTGTTTGAAACGAGTGAAGAGCCAATTAGATTGTACTTTGGATTTGGATGTAATGAGAATGCACGCCGGTTGAAAGAGATGGATGTTTTAGGTTAAATTGTTGTGAGTGCTGCTTCATAAATATCAAGGAGGGCTTCATAACATATAAAGCTACTGTTCCTCCACCATTGTTCCACAGAAATTACTGAAGCAAACAACAGAATATGACCAGCATCACTGACGGTTCCCTAGTTAGATTTGACATTTTACATTTGAGAAGGAAATGGCCTGTTTCCATCATTCAAGAGTATTTTTGTGAATCATTGTATTTATTTCTAGGCCAAATAAAGGAATTAATTTTATTTAATAGATCCAATAAGTTAAAACTGTAATCGAAGTTAGTTTTCTTCCTCCTTTGTAGTGGATCTGTTGGAGTTGCACACAGCACAATGTGTCTTCGATCAACACAAATTGACACAAAACGAGCAACTTCTAAATGTGACTGAAGTAATCAACTGTTCAACGACCATTTATGATGGTTTGGAACAAAATCACAAAAACTAGGTCAATGTGCCACTCTGTGTCGACATGTATCTGAACTGGCTGCTGAACGTCTTTGATACGTATGTATGATTTACACTTGAATGTAGTATGTTTAGATTGTCCTAAGGTGCATTAAACTGCTTCCTGCATATTGGATTTTGATATATGCATGATCAGTTAAGTAAATGTGAAGATTGTCGACTGATTAAAATCAACCCTGGCATTGTTGACAGAAAGTTTCAGTGTGTTCTAATTTCATTTCAGTGAAAGAAATAATGTAGTTAAAAGTTTTAGCGACTTTTGTTTTAAATCATAAAATTGAAACTGATATACTTTTGATTCCTTTTGGTCAGATCTGTACAGGATCATGTAGACATCTCGACACTCTGATTGCAATGCTCTTCACGGTTACAAATGTTAGTGCTGGAGAATGACGTGTATAATGCGCACAATATGAACATCATCCAGTTAATGTCAAGGAATAAACGGCCAGATGTTGAATAAAATTTTGTGACCGTCAATCTCGTAGAGTCATACAGCATAGAAACACCATATCTATGCCTACCAACAAACACCAAACTGCACTAATCTCATTTATCTACACTTGGTCCAGAGCCTACTTTGACCTAGCATTTTAAATGCTCATCCCAGATGCTTTTTAAATGTTGAGAATACCTGCCTCTACTTGCCCTCTCAGGCAGCGTGCTCCATACGTCTACCAGTTTTGACATGAAAAAGCTTTTCCTCAGACTTCCTCACCTTAAACTTGTGCCATCTGGTTTCATCCTCACCTTAAACTTGTGCCATCTGGTCTTAGACACATGTGCCGTGGGGAAAGAATTCTCACAATGTATTCTGCCTGTGCCTGTCATAATTTTCTATGCCTCAATCAGATCAGAGGAATTGAGTATAAGAGCAAAGTGGTCCTTCTGCAGCTGTACAGGGCCCTGGTGAGACCACACCTGGAATACTGTGTGCAGTTTTGGTCTCCCAATTTGAGGAATGACATTCTTGCTATTGAGGGAGTGCAGCGTAGGTTCACAAGGTCAATTCCCGGAATGGCGGGACTATCATATGTTGAAAGATTGGAGCGACTGGGCTTGTGTCCTCTCGAGTTTAGAAGGATGAGAGGGGATCTGATTTAGACGGATAGGATTATTAATGGATTGGACACTGTGGAGGCAGGAAGCATTTTTCTGCTGATGGGTGAGTCCAAGAGGGAGAGAGAAAACAGGAAATTGTAGACCGGTTAGCCTGATGTCAGTGGTGGGAAAGATGCTGGAGTGAATTATAAAAGATGAAATTACAACTCATTTGGATAGCCGTAACAGGATAGGTCAGAGTCAGCATGGATTTACAAAGGGGAAATTGTGCTTGACGAATCTTCTGGAATTTTTTGAGTATGTAACTATGAAGATAGACAAGGGAGAACCAGTGGATGTAGTGAACCTGGACTTTAAGAAAGCCTTTGATAAAGTCCCACATAGGAGACTAGTGAGCAAAGTCAGGGCACATGTTATTGGGGGCAAAATACTGACTTGGATTAGAAATTGGCTGGCTGACAGGAAACAAAGAGTCGTGATGAACGGGTCCCTTTCGGAATGGAAGGCAGTGGCCAGTGGGGTACCACAAGGTTCGGTGCTGGGACCACAGCTGTTTACAATATCCATTAATGATAGAGATGAAGGCATTAAAAGTAATCTTAGCAAATTTTCCAATGACACAAAGCTGGGTGGCAGTGTGAAATGTGAGGAGGATGTTATGAGAATACAGGATGACTTGGAATGGCTCGGTGAGTGGACGGATGGCTGACAGATGCAGTTTAATGTTAATAAATGTGTGGTTATCCACTTTTTTGGTAGCAAGAACAGGAAGGCAGATTACGATCTCAATGGAGTCAAGTTGGTAAAGGGGAAGTACAATGTGATCTTGGTGTTCTTGTACATTTGTCAATGAAAGCAAGCATGCAGGTACAGCAGACAGTGAAGAAAGCCATTGGCATGCTGGCCTTCATAACAAGAGGAATTGAGTATAGGAGCAAAGACGTCCTTCTGCAGCTGTACAGGGACCTAGCTTAGAAGGATGAGAGGGGGTCTTATTGAGATGCAGAAGATTATTAAAGGATTGGACACTCTGGAGGCAGGAAGCATGTTTCTGCTGATGGGTGAGTCCAGAACCAGAGGTTCTGTTCAAAAATAAGGGGTAGGCCATTTAGAACAGAGTTGAGGAAAACCTTCTTCACTCAGAGAGTGGTGGATATATGGAATGCTCTGCCCCAGAAGGCTGTGGAGGCCAAGTCCCTGGATAGTTTCGAGAAAGAGATGGATCGATCTCTTCAAGATAGTGGAATCAAGGGTTATGGGGATAAGGCAGGGACAGGATACGGATTGTGGATGATCAGTCATGATTATAATGAATGGTGGTGCTGGCTTGAAGGGCCGAATGGCCTACTCCTGCACCTGTTGTCTGTTGTAAAAGTTAATTGTAGAAGAATGATTAAGATGGTCCCATATATGGTGTTGGCAGCTGGTTCACATTGGGAAAACAACATGGTTGATCTTGATTCTACTCCTACTTGTTACACAGAAGCCTCTTCGAGCAACAATTCTTGAATGCCACAATGATGCCACCCGAAGGTTGCAGGAACAGCAACTCATATTCAGCTTGGGAACCCTGCAGCCCAATGGTATCAATGTGGACTTCACCAGCTTCAAAATCTCCCCTTCCCCCACCGCATCCTAAAACCAGCCCAGTTCGTCCCCTCCCCCCACTGCACCACACAACCAGCCCAGATCTCCCCCTCCACCCACTGCATCCCAAAACTAGTCCAGCCTGTCTCTGCCTCCCTAACCTGTTCTTCCTCTCACCCATCACTTCCTCCCACCCCAAGCCGCACCTCCATCTCCTACCTACTAACCTCATGCCACCTCCTTGACCTGTCCGTCTTCCCTAGACTGACCTATCCCCTCCCTACCTCCCCACCTATACTCTCCTCTCCACAAACTATCTTCTTTACTCTCCATCTTCGGTCCGCCTCCCCCCCCTCCCTATTTATTCCAGAACCCTCACCCCATCCCCCTCTCTGATGAAGGGTCGAGGCCCGAAACGTCAGCTTTTGTGCTCCTGAGATGCTGCTGGGCCTGCTGTGTTCATCCAGCCTCACATTTTATTATTCTTGAATGTTGATGGGACGTTGAAATGCAGGTAGATTATGGTGATCACTTGTTGAAAATGGATAGCAGCCAGTAGTTCTCTTTCGTCTCAACTAGTGACCAGTAGGCAACGGTCAAACAGTACCTAACCCAGAGGACACAAGCTCCTCTGAGACATGATGTTAGTTGAGTCTCATGAATAACTACCTGCAGATGGACTATCTGCAGATAAAGCATGGTATTAAATCTCACATATACTGCTCTCAACCGTTTTAATCAAAGTATTTATCACTCGTTGCATAGAAACAGATCACAAAACTGAAATGGCATATGCACAAATGCCAGCATAGAAGTTCTATGCAGTAGCATTTTGTTTAAAGTTGTATTTGTAAAATAAAAGGGTGAAGTATTAACTTTCACAAATCATATTAACATGCTGTAGAAATCTGTGGAAGTGAGAAATTTGTTTTTTGATTCAATACATGTCTGACAAATGACAATTCAAAGAGATCTTTGTTTCAGCTGGAGTGGGTTGTGGAGTCGACCTCATTAGGGGCATTTAAGTGACTATTTGACAGGCATATGGGTGTTAATACAAGATAGGGGTGGAGGTTAGATAGACCTGAGGTTTAGGGTAAAAGTTCAGCACAACATCATGGGCTGAAGGGCCTGTACTGTTCGATGTTCTATGTATCTTATGCTGTATTCAAATAAGTAAAGTCAGTCAGTGACATTCTGTAACTTCCTTTTCCAGGGGTAGGAGTGGAAGAATCAGAGTGTTTCTTTGAAAATTGGCTTGATGTGTCTGTCCAAGGGTCATCTGGAGGAAAAAATACAAGTGTAAGTACTAAATCTATCATTGCTGATACACATGTAAACTGTAGATTTAACTGTACGTAAACTTTGTTTAACAAACTAGCCCACTCAATAAACTGACAAAAATTACACACCAGATGTTTACTGTATTCTCATCATCTCTGTGATGTCTGGTGAGGGTGCAAGTGAGAAGGCTCCCTGCCAATAAGTTTGAGTTAAGGCGAAGTTGCATCATTACTGAAGTTATTTATGCTGTAAATGAAGGAGAACAGTGATGCGTATATCCCATGCATTATGTTCCTGTTATTGAGTGTGTGTTTTTTGTGTGTGTGGAAATATTGATCAACTGGAATTTTTGATTATTCAGCCCATTCCTGGTACCACGGGTACTGTTTAACAAAAGGTTTGCTGTCTTAGTATATTTCTCTATTTAGTCACTGCCACTATTAATGTTAAGTTATAGCGTGGTCTTTGCAGAATCTGCACAAAGAATCAGTCAAGTGGAGAAATGCCTCAAAGAAAAGCTGTGTAATTATTGAGTCATGGATGTTTGTTGCACAGGAGGAGGCCGTGTGGTCTGTCGTTACTGCACTACTCAACAAAGATCTGTCTACGTTGAACTCACAGTACATTGATTTCCTTTTTGATTGTTTGACCCATAGCCCTGGAGCCTACGGCAACAGAAGTGAATATCTAAATACTGCTTAAATATTCGGACACTTTCTGAATCAGCCACACTTTCCGTCAGTGAGTTCATGTCAACTAATGGAAAAAGCAGCTTCCAGTTATCCTTTCTGTGCCCTTCAAAATCTTAAACACCTTTTACCAGGTCCCCTTGTCTGCTCCAATCTTGTCATCGGTCAGATGGGCAGGTCAGTGGCAGATTGATATAGCCTGAAGAAGGAATAAGATAAGAGAGTACTTAATGTGGCAAAGCCTGTCGTGCCCGATGGAGGTCAGCAACGGCAGTCAGCAGTGAAGTCCACTGGCAAGGATGGGCGGGTTTTAGCCCTGCGCAGGGAATACAAACCATCACGGGGGAAGCCTCGTTCAGAGTGTCTGCAAACTCGTGGCTTAGGAAAGGACTGTAATAGAACATAGAACAGAACAGTACAGCACAGAACAGGCCCTTCAGCCCACAATGTTGTGCCGACCATTGATCCTCATGTATGCACCCTCAAATTTCTGTGACCATATGCATGTCCAGCAGTCTCTTAAATGACCCCAATGACCTTGCTTCCACAACTGCTGCTGGCAACGCATTCCATGCTCTCACAACTCTCTGTGTAAAGAACCCGCCTCTGACATCCCCTCTATACTTTCCACCAACCAGCTTAAAACTCTGACCCCTCATGCTAGCCATTTCTGCCCTGGGAAATAGTCTCTGGCTATCAACTCTATCTATGCCTCTCATTATCTTGTATACCTCAATTAGGTCCCCTCTCCTCCTCCTTTTCTCCAATGAAAAGAGACCGAGCTCAGTCAACCTCTCTTCATAAGATAAGCCCTCCAGTCCAGGCAGCATCCTGGTAAATCTCTTCTGAACCCTCTCCAAAGCATCCACATCTTTCCTATAATAGGGTGACCATAACTGGACGCAGTATTCCAAGTGCGGTCTAACCAAAGTTTTATAGAGCTGCAACAAGATCTCATGACTCTTAAACTCAATCCCCCTGTTAATGAAAGCCAAAACACCATATGCTTTCTTAACAACCCTGTCCACTTGGGTGGCCATTTTCAGGGATCTCTGTATCTGCACATCAAGATCCCTCTGTTCCTCCACACTGCCAAGAATCCTATCCTTAATCCTCTACTCATCTTTCAAATTCGATCTTCCAAAATGCATCACCTCGCATTTATCCAGGTTGAACTCCATCTGCCACCTCTCAGCCCATCTCTGCATCCTGTCAATGTCCCGCTGCAGCCTACAACAGCCCTCTACACTGTCAACGACACCTCCGACCTTTGTGTCGTCTGCAAACTTGCTGACCCATCCTTCAATCCCCTCATCCAAGTCATTAATAAAAATTACAAACAGTAGAGGCCCAAGGACAGAGCCCTGTGGAACCCCACTCACCACTGACTTCCAGGCAGAATATTTTCCTTCTACTACCACTCGCTGTCTTCTGTTGGCCAGCCAATTCTGTATCCAAGCAGCTAAGTTCCCCTGTATCCCATTCCTCCTGACCTTCTGAATGAGCCTACCATGGGGAACCTTATCAAATGCCTTGCTGAAGTCCATACACATCACATCGACAGCTCGACCCTCATCAACTTTTCTAGTCACATCCTCAAAAAACTTGATAAGGTTTGTGAGGCATGACCTACCCCTCACAAAGCCGTGTTGACTGTATTTGATCAAGCCATGCTCTTCCAGATGGTCTTAAATCCTATCCTTCAGAATCCTTTCTAACACCTTGCAGACGACAGACGTGAGACTTACTGGTCTGTAATTGCCGGGGATTTCCCTATTTCCTTTCTTGAAGAGAGGAATTACATTTGCCTCTCTCCAGTCCTCAGGTACGACTCCAGTGGAGAGTAATGTTTGACTTTTTAAATTTTTGTTTTTATTCTTCTACTGTTATACTAAGAAGACTGTAGTGCTGAACATTTTAACTTATTCATTTATTTTTATCACATGGAGCATGGAACGGTACAGCACAGTACAGGCCCTTCAGCCCACGATGTTGTGCCGAACTTTTACCCTAATCCTGTGGTCAATCTAACCTCCGCCCCTACCTTATACTATCATCCATGTGCTTGTCTAATAGCCGATGAAATGCCCCTATTGAGGCTGACTCCACTACCCTCTCCGGCATTGCATTCCACTCCCCTACGACTCTGAGTAAAGAAGGATGGATAAATTTTGTACTTCTGCAACTAAAATTGCGTACCAAAGTACTTTGTACCTGAGATGGCACCGTCTAAGGCAACTTTGTACTCTTTTCTTTGTACTCTTGTACCCTGTATTGAATGCATGTGATAATAAAATCTCAATCTAATGCATAGCAGGACACTGGGAAGCTTAGAGGAGAAAAGGGATCCTGGAGTGCTTGTTCATGAATTCCTGAAGGGGTCAGGTCAGGCTAGTAAGGGTTGTTACAAAGACATATGGGACACCTCCCTTTATCAGTTGTGGCATAAATTGTAAGAGTGGGAAGGTCACTTTGGAGTTGTTTAAAAGTTTGGTTAGGCCACAGCTGGAGTCGTGTGTGGCATTTTGGTCACCACCCATTAGGAAGGATGTAATTGCACTGGAGGGAATGAAAAGGATGTTGCATGTGTTGGAGCATTTTAGCTGTGAAGAAAGACTGGAAAAAATCACATTATTTTCTGTGAAGCAGAGAAGGTTTGGTGGGTGAATGGAGGTCCTGACAGAGGCATATAAGATTATGAGAGGTAAAGATGGGTTGAATAGAAAGCATTGTTCCCCTTAGTTAAAGCATCAATAACAATAGGGCATAATTTTCAAGAGAAAGACGGGAATATTTTAGAGGTTTGAGGAAAATCGTTTTCATCCAGAGTGTGGTGAAGGTCTGGAGCGCATTGCCTGGGCGGGAAGTTGAAACAGGAAACCTCACAACCTTTGAAAAGTACTTGGATGAGCAGTTGACATGTCGTAATATTTAAGAGAATGGTCTAGTGTGTAAAAATGGGACTAGTATATGTTGCAGTGTATTTTTAGAGGTACAGCCTTAGTGGGCCATAGGAGCTCTTCTGTACGATATGATTCCATGACAACCCCCAGCCCAGGCAGCTGTTTTTTTCAGTCATCTCCAGGATTACACCCTTCGTAGTGTGATCCCTTGCGTTGTTCGCCCTCCCAAGTTCATTAGCTCACACTTTTCCTGGTTGAGTTCAATTGCTGTGCTCAGCTGACCAGTCTGTTGATCTCCTCCTGAAGTTTATTCTTCCTGTCTGTCAACCAATTTTGGATTCAGTGTGCCACTTTGCCTTTGATCCCATGGCTGTTATTTACATGGCCATTCCATCGATATCCTCCTCACTAAATTAGCCATTCGCTAGCGATACAGTCATACATCCTGTGTTTAAGCCCAAATGATGAATTAACTTGACAAATTTCAAGGGTCCTTGTGGAAAGCCCTGCACAACCCGACTCAAAGCAAACATCCTGCCAAATAGATATCCCTCTACCATCAATCACCCTGTGCTCTCTGCCTCAGCCAGTTTTGGCTCCAGTGTGCCTCTTTGCCTTTGATCCCATGGCTGTTGTTTTCTTGCTCAATCTGCCAAGGGGGACTTTACTAAGCCCACATCAAATGCATAATGTGACCTCATCTTAACAAATCCATAGTGTTTATCCCTGATTATTTCTTGCAAGTACATTCTACCCCTAAGAATGCCTCTTTATAGCTTCACCAGTGCTGAGATTATTCTGACTGGCCTTTAATTTCCTGGTCTGTTCCTCTCTCCGTTTGTTAATAGTGGGACAATGTTAATAGTGTTTCATTACTTCACGTGTGATTGACAAGGCTTTGAAAATTGCTGCCAGGGGCCCAGATATCTCCTCCCTCACTTCCCCCGCTAGCTGGTATACATTTCAGTTCGCCCTGTAGATGTATCCACTTTTAAAGTTGCTCAACCAGCTGCATCTCCCTGTCTCTTAACCTCTGATGCTCCGAGGTCCTTTGCCCTGATATCTTACTTGCAGTGTCCTTTTCCATTGTAAAGATTGACACAAAATATTCATTGAGGACGGTGCCGATGTTTTCCAGGTCCACACAAAGATTACCTCTGTGAAATGAACGAGGAGATATTAGAGAGGTTTGAGATTTACAATCAAGAAAGAAATTGACAAAATGACCTCCTTGGAGAATCATACAACATCCATTGTCCATTGTTGTAAACAAACAGAAGTTTTTGTTTCCACAGTTGTTTGCAAATAGCCAATCAAGATCATAAAATAATGTTTTAAGATAATTTACAAAGCAAGGCAATTGAGGAAGATGTATTGGATGTATTGAACTCTCAACTACCTCCCTTAAGTTTGGGAATGTCAGTATTTTTCTTCTGGATAACTTTTGCAGATATCTTCAAACAAGTAGCTGAACCCACAGATTTATGTGACCAACGAAGCCTGAGCCTTTTGCTTCACGATGCAGTCCAGATCCCTCGGCAGCTGGGTGAGGTAGCTTCATTTGGAGGCAGCACCATTGAACCAAGTGTCCGCAGTTGCTTCCAACATCTAAGTGTGCTCTGCACCAATTCATAATGTCAAGCGGGTCTACTTGCCAGTATGAATTTTGAGCTCATTTTCGTTTTGTTCACCTGCACATCTGCCAGTGTGGTATATCGTATCCATTGCACCCGGTGTGGCCTCCGCTACATTGGGGAAACCAAGCAGAGGCTTGGGAACCACTTTGCAGAACACCTCCGCTTGGTTCGCAACAAACAACTGCACCTCCCAGTCGCGAACCATTTCAACTCCCCCTCTCATTCCTCAGACGACATGTCCATCATGGGCCTCCTGCAGTGCCACAATGATGCCACCCGAAGGTTGCTGGAACAGCAACTCATATTCCGCTTGGAAACCCTGCAGCCCAATGGTATCAATGTGGACTTCACAAGCTTCAAAATCTCCCCTTCCCCCACTGCATCCCAAAACCAGCCCAGTTCTTCCCCTCCCCCAACTGCATCTCAAAACCAGCCCAGCCTGTTTCTGCTTCCCTAACTTGTTCTTCCTCCCACCCTTCCCGTCCTCCCATCTCAAGCTGCACCTCCTTTTCCTACCTACTAACCTCATCCCACCTCCTTGACCAGTCTGTCTTCCCTGGACTGACCTATCCCCTCCCTACCTCCCCACCTGTACACTCCTGTCTACCTATCTTCTTTTTTATCCATCTTCGGTCCGCCTCCCCCTCTCTCCTTATTTATTCCAGTTCCCTCTCCCCATGCCCCTCTCTGATGAAGGGTCTAGGCCCGAAATGTCAGCTTTTGTGCTCCTGAGATGCTGCTTGGCCTGCTGTGTTCATCCAGCTCCACACTTTGTTATCTTGCACTATTGATATGGACTGGTTTGTCACTAGAATTTATGACCCAGGCAAAGTGTGTCACGACTTCAGTTGATCTGAGCTCTTATCAGCAGATGGAGCCTCTAGTTAATGCCTCTTCTGAATGCTGGCATCTCCGACAATCCAAATTCCTCAGTACTTCATTGAAGTATTACCCTAAAAATTATGCTTAAATATAAATTACAGCTTGAAGCCATAGCCTTCTAATTTATTGTTGAGAGCTCTACTAGTTTATGACAGAACTAGAACAGACCTGGAATGGATACGGGATGGTTTTCTTGAGCAATATGTTGAGGAACCAACTGGAAAGCAGTGCATCTAAGACTGGGTGCTGTGTAATGAGAAGGGAATCATTGCCAATCTAGCTGTGCAAGATTTCTTCGAGATGAGTGGCCGCAACATGATAGAATTTTTTCAATCAAGATGGAGAGTGTGAGAGTTGATTTGGAGACCAGGGTGCTGCATCTTAATAATGAAAGCTGAAGATATGAGGCATGAAATTAGCCTTGATAGATCACAAAGAGTTGCTTAAAGGGATGACAGTGGATAGGCAATGGCAAACATTTAAGGAGCACGTGGGCAGACTGCAACAACTGTTTATTCCTGTCTGGCATGAAAGCAAAATGGGTAAGAGGACCAATCCATGACTTAACAAAGGCAATTAGCGATAGTATCTGATCCATGGAAACAACATTTGAGGATTGGCAGCATAGTAGAATTTAGCAAAGAAGGACCAAGGGATTGATTAAGAAGGGATAAATGCAGTAAAGTAAGCATACAGGGAACATAAAGACTGACACAGCGTTTCTATAGATACGTGAAGAGAAAGAGACTGGTAAAGACAAATGTTAGGAAGGGGGTTGACCAGTCAAGGGAAGACAGACAGGTCAAGGAGGCAGGGCTGACGCTGGTAGGTAGGAGGTGGGGTGGGGTTAGGGTGTAACCCTAACCCGAACTCTCACCCTAATCTCCACCCCACCTCCTACCTACCAGCATCATCCCCTCCTCCTTGACCTGTCTGTCTTCCCTTGACTGACGAACCTCCATCATAACTCCCCAACAACACTCACCTTTACTGGCTCCAGCGCTGCCTCTTTGATCTGTCTCCACCTATCTTCTCCTCTATCCATCTTCTATCCACCTCCCCTTCTCTCTTTATTTATTTCAGAATCCCCTTCCCCTCCCCCATTTCTGAAAAAGGGCCCAAACCCGAAACGTCATCTTTCCTGCTCCTCTGATACCGCTCGGCCAGCTGTGTTCATCTGGCTTCACACCTTGTTATCTCAGATTCTCGAGCATTGGCAGTTCCTCCCATCTCTGAAATGGTCTGTTGGCCTTCGTTCCGAGAGGTTTCGAGTACAGAAGCCGGAATGTGGTGTTGCAGTTACGCAGCACCTTGGTGAAGCCGCACCTAAAATAGTGTGTGCAGTTTTGTGCTTCTTTTCTGCGGAAGGATGCTGTTGCTGTCATAGTTTATCAGTGCAGCGCATGTTTATCAGCCTGTTTCCGGGAATGGCAGGTCTGATGTATGATCAGAGATTGACTCGGTTAAGATTGTTTTCGCTGGAATTCAAATGAATGAGGTGACTTATAAAATTCGAACAGGACTGGACAGGATAGGTGCATCTATCCTGCGTGCAGTTCTGGTCGCCCCATGACAGGCCTTTGTTAAGTCATGGATTGGTCCTCTTACCCATTTTGCTTTCATGCCAGACAGGAATAAACAGTTGTTGCAGTCTGCCCACGTGCTCCTTAAATGTTTGCCATTGCCTATCCACTGTCATCCCTTTAATCCAGTGGTGGGTGTGTCCAGAACCAGGGGTCACAGTATGAGGATTCAGGATAGACGATTTCGGAGGTATTTCTTCACCCAAAGAATGGTGAGTCCGTGGAAATCATTACCAAAGCAAGCAGTTCATGTCAAAACATTGAACGTATTCAAGATATGGCTAGATATAACACTTGGGGTGAATGGGATCAAGAGTTATGGAGAGAAAGCAGGATTAGGCTGTTGAGTTGGATGATCAGTCATGATCATGAAGAATGGTGGAGCAGGCTGAAAGAGCCATTTGGCCTCCTCCCTGCTCCTAGCTTCCATGTTTACAATAGTCACTCTCTGAAATGCAAATCTTGAGCAATTGTGCAACTTTGAACTGGGTGCTGGTAGTTTGGTCAGTAACGAAGTTAGGTAAGGCTCAGCAGGACAGTGCTCATTGTTGTTTCTAACATTTTCACCGTGTAGGACTTAGTCCTTGCTCTGCTTCAAGCGAAGAAGTGAGCTAATTGGAGATATCTACAACTTGTTAAGGTTCCAAAGGTTTAAAGTGATGTGGGGATGTGTGGTATTGTTCATAAAGTACATCATGAAGATAAATAAGATAAAAGATAAAAGAATGACGAGAGTAAGATGAGGGCCAATCAAGGACAGTAGTGGGAAGTTGTGTGTGGAGTCAGAGGAGATAGGGGAAGCACTAATTGAATATTTTTTGACAGTATTCACTCTGGAAAACGACAATGTTGTCGAGGAGAATACTGAGATACAGGCTACTCGACTAGCGTTTTGTACAGTCACGGGATTTATAGGGATTGACTTCCGGAGCCATGATGTCATGCTCCAACTGTACAAAATGCTAGTGCGGCCTCATTTGGAATATTGCGTGCAGTTCTGGTCGCCCCATGACAGGAAAGATGTTGAAGCATTGGAAAAGGTGCAGAGGAGATTTACCAGGATGCCGCCTGGTCTGGAGCACAGGCCCTATGAAGAAAGGCTGAGAGACTTGGGTTTGTTCTCATTAGAGAAAAGGGGGGATTTAATAGAGACATATAAGATGATCAGAAAATTAGATATTGTGGACAGTGAGAGTCTTTTTCAGAGGATGATGATTTCAGCTTGTACAAGGGGGCATAGCTACAAATTGAGGGGTGATAGATTTAAGACAGATGCCAGAGGCAGGTTCTTTACTCAGAGAGTGCTATGGGCGTGGAATGCCCCGCATGCCAAAGTAGTTAACTCAGCCACATTAGGGGCATTTCAACAGTCCTTGGATAAGCATATGGATAATGATGGGATCGTGTCAGGGGAGGGGCTTAGATTAGTTCACAGGTCGGCGCAGCGTCGAGGGCCGAAGGGCCTGTTCTGTGCTGTATTGTTCTATGTTCTATGTTCTATAATGGATATCACAAGTAGATGACTGATGTGTATAGTGTGCATTGTCAAATGGTTCAAATTTTAGAACTGAAAAGTGCCTGGTCTACCTCAAATTGCCATGGAAAACCAAAGCTTCTCAAAAGTTTGAGCTTAAGCAAGTAATTCATGCTCCTGCTGTATAGTGGTTATGTGAATGGTATTTTCCCCTAGCAGGATGCTGTTGTCAGTCCAAAAATAATTCTCATTGCATTGACCAACATTGTCTATGAAATTTGCAGCCAGTATTATGCCAGACATATAGGTCATATGTGATCATGATTGGCCGACTGAAAACTGCTTGTTTGTAATGAGCAGAGCACACCGCACCGGCACGTGTGAGATACTTTCTCTTTTCCACAACCAAGGACCCCAACATGGTTCGCAGAACTTTCACTTTGATCCATTTCACAAAATTCGGCCCTCATCCATTCCACCTATCCCAGAATCATAAATTCTCCTTATTCTCAGCTTATCCCTCCATCAACCTCTGCGTTCAGCAGATTATCTTCCAGCATCTTCACCAGTATCCCCTTTCAGCATTCCAAAGTGACCATTCCCTCTGTAGTCCACTCCTCAGTCACCAAGCAAGGTCCCAAATACACTTGTAAAGTGAAACAGCGATTTACCCGTACTTCATCTGTTCAAACATACAGGTATATTCAATTTTTCCAGTGTTTTCTCTGCAAAGGGGAAATGATACATTGATTAGGTGATTATCCTGCGGTACACCCTCATTCAGCCCACAAGCATGACCTGAGTTCCTGTTCCTTGCTGTTTTCATTTTCTATTTTGCTCCCACTTGGACCTTGGCTGTTCATCCTTCCCCTGAAGAATTTCATGCAATTTCATGAATATTCACTACATTCTCCAAATTCCCAAAGCTACCTCAACCACACTTCCACACATATTGTTTCTTGTAAGGTCTCCCTTCCATCTTCCCTGATTCTTGGCCTCTATCACATCTGTCCTGACAAACAAACAAGCCTTCACTTGCAGAAGTCCAAAGTGAAACACCTGCTGTTAGCAGGGGCTGTTCAGTCATGACCAGTTTAAGATAAACAGTTGAACTTTTAACGGGGCTCATTTGCACCTGCTAGAAGTGACATACATTGACACTCAATGACCTGTTCTCTGTAAACAGAAATGTTTTAAAACTTCCACCTTCTTTGAATTAGCCAGAAGATTGTACAGCCTGTATTCCCTGTTCCTTTCTCCTTATTGGCACAGAGGCTCAATGGTTAGCACTGCTGCCTGTCAGGGACCCAGGTTCAATTCCATTCTCGGGGAACTGTCTGTCTGGAGGTTGCACATTCTCTCTGTGCCTGTGTGGGTTTCCACGAGGTTCTGCGTGAGTTTACAACAGGTCTCTGATTCCGTCCCACAGCCTAAAGATGTGTGTATTCGGTGGATTAGCCATGAGAAATGTAGGGTTACAGGGCTAAAGCAAGGGGGTGAGTCTGGGTGACGTGCTCTTTGGAGGGTCGGTGTGGACGTCTTGGGCCAAATGGCCTGTTTCCACACCGTCAGGGATTCTATTGACAGCTCGACCATTCAGAGTGGACTTGTCAACCACACGACATGTTTTTCTTCTCGTATAAATTATTCCAATTGTTTGAAATATCATGTTCTTGCGTTTGTTCCATTGGGTGTAAGACAAAAATGCTTTGGTAATAAAAGTCTCTCTGAAATGAAAGACACAAATGTAAGGTATTTCCGGCTGGTAGACAGGAGGTCGGAAAACTCCCAAAAATTCTCAAGGGAATGCTTGTGATGAGGTGGAGGGTAGAAGAAATTATGTTATGAAACATTATTTTCTGCAAAAGCTTGGTAACACAATGGTAATTTTTTTAAAAAAAATCAAAGGTTGTGTCCAGAAGAGGTGTGAATAGCTACATAGGCATCTGAATGCAAAAAGGGATACAGGAGCAAGATCGAAGCGTAGATTCTGATCTAAATTGGTTGAACTTAATATTGGACCAGAAGGCTAGAAAGTGACAAGACAGATGATGAAGTCTTGTTCCTCAAACTTGTATTAAGGTTGTTGACTAATTGATTGATTTATTGTCACGTGTACCAAAGTAGAGTGAAAATCTTTATTTATGAGTGGTACAGGCAGATCATAGTAAGCGAAGGATATGCAGATGAAAATGACAGAGGCATGCAGGTTACATTGAACAGAGCATGCGCTCAGTGAGATCAATGTTAGCAAGATCAGCGTTATTTCAGGCTAGAGAGTCTATTTATCAGTCTGATAACAACTGGGAAGAAGCTGTTCCTAAAACTGTTGGTGTGTGTGTGTTCAGGCTTCTGTACCTGGTGCCTGATGGAAGAGGATGTAGGAGATCATTACGTAGGTGCGATGGGTCTTTGGTGATGCTGGCTACCTTTCCGCAGCAGTGAGCCATGTAAATGGAGTCCTTGGATGAGAGGTTGGCTTCCGTGATGATCTGGGCTGTGCACACCCGCTTCTGTAGTTTCTAACAGTCCTGGGCAGAATAGTTGCCATACCAGGCCATTATACACTTGGACAATGTGCTTTTAATGGTGCATCTGTAGAAATTGGCCAGGCCAAATTTCCTGAGCCGCCTGAGGAAGGAGAGGCATTGTTGTGCCGCCTTGACCAACGTATTTTCGTGGAAAGTCCAGGACGCGTTGTTGATTATCGTCATACCGGGGAAAATGACACGCTCCACCCTCTCAACCTCAGTTCCATTGATATACATCAGGGCGTGTTCTCCTCCTGTCTTTTGAAATCAGTGATCAGTTCTTTAGTTTTGCCGACATCGAGAGAGAGGTTGTTCTCTGCACCACGTCACCAAACCCTTTGCCTCCCTTCTGTATTTTATTCATTGTTAGATATCCATCCCACTGCAGTGGTGTCGTCAGTTAACTTGCAGGTGGCGTTAATTTGGAATTTGGCAACACAGTCATGGGTGCACAAGGAGTGCAGTCGGGGGCTGAGAAAACATTCTTCGAGGGCACTAGTGTTATTGTGGAGGAGGGGCAGTTACCTATCTTCACTGTGGTTTTGGGTCAGAAAGTTGAGGATCCAGTAGCAGAGGGCAGAGCAGAGACCTCGGTCATAGAGTTTTGAGATCAGTCTAGAGGGGATAATAGTGTTGAAGGTGGAGCTGCAGTCAATGAGCAGAATTCCTACATAGCTCATTGTGCACATTGCTGCCAACAACATCGGTAGAAAGAGGGTTCACTGAATCCCTACAGTGTAGAAACATTCAGCCCAACAGGTCCACACCTACCCCTGCAAGGCTAACAAACCTGGTAGCTATGGACAATTTAGTGTGGTCAATCCACCTAATTTGCACATCTTTGGACTGTGGTAGGAAACTGGAGCACCGAGCGAAAACCCTCACAGACATGGGGAGAATGTGTAAACGAAGAGTCACCCAAGGGTGGAATTGAGCCCAGGTCCCTGGTACTGTGAGGCAGTAGTGCCAACCACTGCACCACCTTGTTGCCCTTGAGACTTTCTCCAAGGCTACCCTTGTGTCTTAAGGGACTCTTTTCCCCCCATTCTCACTAACACATTTATTATGTCGTACAATCCCGTAGCAGCAATATCTTTTAGAGTGTGGGAAGAAATGGGAGTAACTGGAGGAAACTCAAACAGTCATGGGGAGAATGTGCAAACTCCACACAGACAGTTGTCCACAACTGGAATCGATCCTGGGGCCCTGTCACTGTAAGGCAGTGGTGCTAACCACTCAGCCACTGTGCTGTGGCATTTAGGTCCTGCAAAATGAGTACAAGAACTAGAATGATGAATATTCAACCTTTCGCACAAAAAGTTGGTCAGAGCTAGGACCCATACTAATCACTGTAACACTGTTTCTGAGACAACAAGGTGGAGAGCTGGATGGACACAGCAGGACAAGCAGCATCAGAGGAGTAGGAAAGCTGATGTTTCTGAAGAAGGGTCTAGGCCCGAAACGTCAGCTTTCCTACTCCTCTGATGCTGCTTGGCCTGCTGTGTTCATCCAGTTGTACACCTCGTTAACTCCGATTCTCCAGCATGTGCAGTTCCTGCTATCTCTCCAGAACACTGTTTTTGTTTTGTTCACAGTAGTGACAGAACACAGTTTGAGAGAAAATAATGCAGCCATATACACAACATTGATGAAAGATACTTTCTCATTTCCAAATGTTAAGGAAAGCGTTGTATGAAAATTATATTCTGTCACAGAATTTGGACACACTCTGGTTTCATCCTGTGTTAGCTAAAACGTATGCCATGTTTTTCAACCTTTGATTTCTCAGCATTTCTTCTTCTTTTGGAATGTAGTGCTGGAGGGAAACCATAATCCCAGATTGTAAGTGCTTTGAGCTTCAACATTGTCTGAGAACCCCCTCACTGTCTCTGAATACCCAAACTGATCAATAATAATCATCCTAATTGTCTGTCTTGACCTTACTGCAGCATTGCTTATTGTGTCACTGGCGGGTGACAGATCACATTGACATTTCACATCATGAAAGTAGCTGCATGAATATTTGTATTCTTGGTTCTACATTAGTGAGTTTTTGTTGCAATGTTTTGGTCTGGAAGTAAGAGGCATCTCAAAGAATGTGCTATCTGTGCTTTTGTGGAATCTGCTTTTGTGCTTTGACTTTGGGTTAAGCAATGTAACATGTCCTTGCTGATTTTCCATATTTAATTCAATTAGAATTTCATTGACTCTAGGTTTTACTCTTGAAATATGATCAATGAGCAGAAGGCTATTCAGTCCATTGAGTCTGCCACTCAATGAGATCATAAAATACTGATATTCATCGATACCACTTTCCTGCCGTTTCCCTATAGCGTTTGATTCTCATACTGTTAAAAATACTCCAGTCTGAGCGTCTTAACTTTTGTACATCCCTCTGCAGGCAGTCTGGCAGTCTCATCACTTGTCTTCCATACCTATTTTTGTGTTTTCTGTAAGCTCGGTAATAGTACATTCACTTTCATCACTATGTCATTAATATTTATTCGCAACAAGAATGGCCGTGGCATTGATCCGTATGGCAGTTCACTGTTTACAGCTTGCCGACCTGGAAATGACTCCCCCTGTACCAAATGTCTGTTCTCTATTATTTGGTCAATCCCCTATCCATGCTAATATATTTCCCCAAAACTATGTGGTCTTATTAAAAGTCTTATCTGCTTGAAGTGTGATTATTTTTACAAATACCTTTTTGAATGTTACACCCTTTTATTTGTACTACTTGTAATCTCCTCATGGAATTCTTATAAATCTGTCATGCACAATTTCCTGTTTATCAAGCCGTAGTGACTGTGATTGTATTATGTATTTTAAGTGCTCTGCAATTACATCTTTTCTGATAGGCTGTTGCATTTTCCAATAACAGACATTAAGCTAACTGGCCAGTAGTTATCTTTTTTGTCTCCTTTCCTTTCTAAAATAAAGGTACTAGTCATAGAATCCCTGCAGCATGAGAGCAGGCCACTTGGCCCATTGTGTCCAAACTGACTCTCGGAAGAGCATGGCACCCAGATTCAACCAGCTGCCCAGCCCCTGCAACCTTGCATTTCCCATGGCTAACCCACCTAATCTGTGCATGTTTGGATTGTGGGAAGAGACCAGAGCAGCTGGAAGAAACCCACACAGACACGGGGATAAGGTGCAGATTCCTCACAGAAAGTCACCTGTGGATGGGATTGAATCCAGGTCCCTGCCACTGTGAAACAGCATGCTACCCACTGAGCCACCATACTGCCCTGTGGGGCACTGGGACTTTTTGAAAAGCCAAGGATACTGGAGAGATTGTGATCAGTGCATCAACTATCACTATAGCTATTACTTTTAATATCCTAGGATGCAGCACTTCGGGCCCAGGGGACCTAATGGTCTTTAACCCAGTTAGTTTCCCTCATATCTTTTCTTTAGGGATAGTTGTTGTTTTATATCCTGTCCTATCATTTGCCCTTTGATTATGCAGGAATTTTGGAACACTGTCAGTGTCTTTTACTGTGACTGTATTCATTTGTGGGACATGTGTGTCACTGCCTGGCCAGTATTTCTTGCCCATCCTGAGTTGCCTCTTGAGAAGGTGATGGTGAGCTGCCTTCTTGAACCACTGCATTCTTCCTGCTGTGGGTTGACCCACAGCGCTATTAGGGAGGGAATTCCGGGATTTTGAGGGGAAGGAATGGCAATGTATTTCCAAGTCAAGATGGTGAGGGACTTGTCTGCTGCCCTTGTCCTTCTGGATGGAAGTGGTCTTGGGTTTAGAAGGTGCTGTCTGAGGAGCGTTGGTGAATTTCTGCAGTGCATCTTGTAGTTAGTACCCACCGCTGCTACTGAGCATTGCAGATGGAGGGAGTGGATACTTGTAGATGTTGTACTGGCTGCTTTGTCCTGGATGGTGTCAAGCTTCTTGAGTGTTGTTGGAGCTGCACTCATCCAGGCAAGTGGGGGAGTGTTCCATCGCACTCCTGACTTGTGCCTTTTAGATGGCGGACAGGCTTTGAGGAGTCAGGGGGTGAGTTATTTGATGTGATATTCCCAGCATCTGGCCTCCTCATGTGGCCACTATCTTAATGTGATGACCAGTTGAGTTTCTGGTCAATGGTAACGCCCAGCTGAGAGTGAGGGATTCATTGATGGTAACACTATTGAATGTCAAGAGATGGTCAGAGCCTGGCATTTGTGTGGCGCAAATGTCACTTGGTACTTGTCAACCCAAGCCTGGATATTGTCCGGATCTTGTTGCACGTGAACTTGGACTGCTTCAGTGTCTGAGAAGTCAAATGGTGCTGAACATTGTGCAAACATCAGCGAACATCCCCACTTCTGACCTTATGATGGCGGGAAGGTCATTGATGAAGTAGCCGAAGATGGTTGGGCCGAGGACACTACCCTGAGGAACTCCTGCAGAGATCTTCTGGAGCTGAAATGATTGACTGCCAGCAACCACAACCACCTTCCCATGTGTCAGGTATAACTCCAACCACCGGTGAGTTTGCCTGTGAAACCCATTGATTCCCATTTTGCTAGGGCACCTTGATGCCACACTCGGTCAGATGCAGCCTTGATGTGAAGGGTTGTCGCTCTCACTTCAGCTCTGGAATTCAGCTCTTTTGTCCACGTTTGAACCAAGGCTGTGATGGGGTCAGGAGCTGAGTGGCCACGGCAGAACCCAAACTGGGCGTAACTGAGGAGGTTATTTCTGAGCAGGTGCTGCCTGATAGCACTGTTGATGACACCTTCCATCACTTTACTGATGATTGAGAGTCGACTAATGGAGCAGTAATTGGCTGGCCTGGTTTTGTCCTGCTTTTTCTGTACAGGACATACTTGGGCAATTTTCTACATTGTCGGGTAGATACCAGTGTTGAAACAAACTAGAACAGCTTGGCTCGGGCAGCAGCAAGTTCTGGAGCACAAATCTTCAGTACTGTTGCTGGAATGTTGCCAGGGCCCATAGCCTTTGCGGTATCCAGTGTCGCTAACCGTTTCTTGATATCACATGGAGTGAATTGAATTGACAGAAGACTGGTATCTGCAATAGTGGGGATCACTGGAGGAGGCCGAGTTTGATCACCCATTCAGCGCTTGTGGCTAAAGATTTCTGCAAATGCTTCAGCCTTATGTTTTGCACTGATGTGCTTGGTTCTTCCATCGTTGAGGATGGGGACATTTGTGGTGCCTCCTCCTCCTCCTCCAGTGAGTTGTTTAATTGTCCATTGCCATTCATGACTGGATGTGGCAGGGCTGCAGAACTTAGATCAGATCCATGGTGAGATTGATTAGCTCTGCCTATCACTTGCTGCTTTCGCTATTTGGCATGCAAGTAGTCCTGTTTGGTGGCTTCACCAAGTTGATTCCTCATCTTCAGGTAAGCCTGGTGCTGCTCCTGGCATGCCCTCCTGCACTCTCCATTAAACCAGGATTGATGGTAACGGTTGAGTGAGGGACATACTGAGCCACGAAGGTTGTAGATTGTGCTAGAGTTCAATTCTGCTGCTGTTGATGGCCCACAGCACCTCATGGATGCCCAGCCTTGTGTTGCTAGATCTATGTGAAGTCTGTCCCATTTACTGCAGTGATAGTGCCACACACATGATGGAGGTTGTTCTCAATGTGACGGCGGGACGTTGTTCCACAAGGACTGTGCGATGGTCACTCTTACTGATACTGACATGGACAGATGCAACTGCAGCTGGCAGATTAGTAAGGATGAGGTCAAGTATGTTTTTCCCTCTTGTTGGCTCCCTCACCACGTGCCGCAAACCCAGTCTGGCAGCTGTGTCCTTTAGGATCTGACCAGCTCGATCAGTAGCACTGGTGCTGAGCTACTCTTAGCAGTGGATATTGAAATCCCCAACCCAGAATACATTTTGTGCCCTTGCCATCCTCAGTGCTTCCTCTAAGTGTTGTTCAACATTGCAGAGTACTGATTCAGCAGCTGAGGGAGGACGGTACGTGGTAATCGGCAAGAGCTTTCCTTGGCCATGTTTAACTTGAAGCCATGAGGCTTCATGGGGTCCAGAGTCAATGCTGAGGCATCCTAGAGCAACACTGTCCTGACTGCACACCACTGTGCCACCACCTCTGCTGGGTCTGTCCTGCCGGTGAGAGAGGACATATCCAGGGATGGTGATGGTGGAGTCTGGGACATTGTGTGAAAGATATTATGACTGTGTCAGACTGTTGATTAACTAATCTGTGAGACAGTTCTCCCAATTTTGGCACTAACCCCCAGATGTTAGTGAGGAGGACTTTGCATGGTCGACAGGGCAGTTTCTGCCATTGTCTTTTCTGGTGCCTAGGTCAATGCTGTGTGATTTATCCAGTTTTATTTCTTTGAGTCAGTTGAGAGTCAAGCTCATTGCTGTGGTCTGGAGCCATATGTGGGCCAGACCAGGTGAGGTTGGCAGATTTCCTCCCTTGAAGGACATTAGTGACAATGGATTCATGGTGATCGGTAGATTCTTAAGTCCAGACTTCTTTTTAAAATTAAACTTCCACCATCGAACCCAGGTCCCCAGAACATTTTCTGGGTTTCTGGATTAATAGGTTAATGATAATACCAGTAGGCCTTGAGGACTCATGCAAAGAATTTATTTAACTCTTCAGCCATTTCCTGGTTCCCCAATATTATTTCTCCAACCTCATTCTCTTAGGGGCTTGTATTAACTTTGGTCTGTCCTCCTTTCTATATATTTAACAAAGTTCCAGTTGCCTGTCCTGATATTATTTGCAAGTCCATCCTCAAAGTTTACCTAATCCCCTTCTTTTTTTGGTTGTTTTCTGCCTTTTAAGAATTTCTCGATCCTCTGGCTTGTGATTAATCTTTGCAACATTATATCTATTCTTTCTTTCCATTTGATAAAAGGATCCCTTTGCCTTGTCATGTAGGATAATACGATACAATGTTTTATTTGTCTTTTCTTGCAATACAGAGTTTTTATAGAACATTACAGCATAGTACAGGCCCTTCGGACCTTGATGTTGTGCCGACCTGTCATACCGATCTTAAGCCCATCTAACCTACACTATTCCATGTGCGTCCATATGCTTGTCCAATGACGACTTAAATGCGCCTAAAGTTGGCGAATCTACCACCGTTGCAGGCAAAGCGTTCCATTCCCTTACTACTCTCTGAGTAAAGAAACTACCTCTGACATCTGTCCTATATCTTTCACCCCTCAATTTAAAGCTGTGCCCCCTCGTGCTCGCTGTCACCATCCTAGGAAAAAGGCTCTCCCTATCCACCCTATCTAACCCTCTGATTATTTGATATGTTTCAATTAAGTCACCTCTCAACCTTCTTCTCTCTAATGAAAACAGCCTCAAGTCCCTCAGCCTTTCCTCGTAAGACCTTCCCTCCATACCACGCAACCTCCTCGTAAATCTCCTCTGCACCCTTTCCAAAGCTTCCACATCCTTCTTATAATGCGGTGACCAGAAATGTACACAATACTCCAAGTGCGGCCACACCAGAGTTTTGTACAGCTTCACCATAACCTCTTGGTTCCGGAACTCGATCCCTCTATTAATAAAAGCTAAAACACTGTACGCCTTCTTAACAGCCCTGTCAACCTGGGTGGCAACTTTCAAGGATCTGTGTATATGGACACCGAGATCTCTCTGCCCATCTACACTGCTAAGAATCTTAGCATTAGCCCTGTACTTTGCCTTCCGGTTACTCCTACCAAAGTGCATCACCTCACACTTGTCTGCATTAAACTCCATTTGCCACCTCTCAGCCCAGCTCTGCAGCTTATCTATGTCTCTCTGCAACCTACAGCATCCTTCATCACTATCCACAACTCCACCGACCTTAGTGTCATCTGCAAATTTACTAACCCATCCTTCTACGCCCTCATCCAGGTCATTTCTAAAAATGACAAACAGCAGTGGACCCAACACCGACCCTTGCGGTACACCACTAGTAACTGGTCTCCAGGATGAACATTTCCCATCAACTACCACCTTCTGTCTTCTTTCAGCAAGCCAATTTCCAATCCAAACTGCTATATCTCCCACAATTCCCTTCCTCCACATTTTGTACAATAGCCTATCGTGGGGAACCTTATCGAACCTTGCCGAAATCCATATACACCACATCAAACGGTTTACTCTCATCTACCTGTTTGGTCACCTTCTCAAAGAACTCAATAAGGTTTCTGAGGCACAACCTTCCCTTCATAAAATCACATGATACACCAACTTTGGATGCTTGTATGCTTGCTTGTTTGCTGATCAAAATTAAATAAGTGAAACAATTGTACTGAGGTCACCAATCAGCCAGCACATGACCCTTCCTGTGCATTGGCTGCATGGTTACAAGGAGGAAGAATGAAGTGTCTGGTTCAGCTCAGTGAGACAGAAGCTGTATATTTTGGAAGTTTTGGATTTGACCTTTGAACAGGACAGTTCCATTTATGTATCTAAGTTATATTTATTCACTGTTTCACAGTGGAAGGACACAGTGGAAGGATGGCAAAATGGTCAACTCAAGGATGAATCTTGGGGATGTTTACTAATAATTGCACAGTGTTTAGCATCAACAGGAAGATGTCGATAATACTCGGGCTTGGACTGATGAGTGCCAAATAATGTTTGCGCCACAGAGGTGCCAGGCAATGATCATCTCTAACAAGAGAGAATCTCACCATCTTCCTTTGTTGAGTTTCAACACTGAAATTCTGTTATCAACTTCATGGGTGTTACTACTGACTTGAACCTGCATGAGATAAGCCATATAAATACTGTGGCTACAAGAGCACGTCTGGGAATCATGTGGTTAGTATCTCCTCTCCTTTCTCCCCAAAGCTTGTCCATCTCTGACAAGGCAAAGTTGGGAGTGTGATGGAATATGATTGCCTGGATGCCGCAGCTCCAGTAACACTCAAGAAGCTTGATGCCATCCATGCTTGATTGGCACCATTTCCATCACCTCAACATTGATGTTTGTCTACTGCTGATAGACAATGGGGGCATTGTGTACCATCTACAAAATGCACTGCAATAACTCATCTGACAGCAGTTCCCACTAGAAAAACAAGGGTAGTTCACCTGTATTGGGTACGTGTGACTACAATAAATCAAATAAATCAGATCAAATGCTGGGCCAGAATCCTGGCCATCCCTATCTATCAGCCTTGTGCAGGGTATCTATCCCAGATGAACACTTGCGGTCCATGAAGTTAGTTCAGTGCCTTTGCAACAGTGATAATGTGTGACCAATGTATACTGGCCTTGCGCAGGACCAACATAGAGCCATACAAATGATATAAACCAGAAGGGAGCCATTCAGCCATCTTTGTCCATGCTGACCCATAGACATCTGATGCCTTTTTTAATCCCAAATTGTTACAAACGTACATGGACCTGCAGCACTTAAAGTGCAGATCCAGGTACTTCTTAAAAGAGTTTAGAATCTCTTAGTCCACCACCAATTCAGGCAGCAAATTCCTGACACCCATCACCCTCTGCATAAAACGGATTTTCCCACATCCCCTCTAACCCTTCTGCCACTTAGCTTGACTCTGTAACTGCTGATTTTTGAATTCTCTGCCAAGGGAAGCAGCTTCCTCCTGTCTACACTAACTCTACCCTATCGCTGCCCTTCACTGTTTTGTATACCTCAATCATGTCATCCCTCAGACTTTTTGGTTCCAAGGAAAACAGCCTCATATTTACAATTCTCCAGCTTTGGCAATATTTGAGTAAATCTTTTCTGCACTGTCTCCAGAGTTATTATATACTTCCTGGATTGTGATGAACACAACTGCACACACTACTCCAGTTGTGGCATCATCAGTATCCTGTACAGTTTTATCATGATGTCCTTACTTTGGTAATCTACACTTTTCCCAATGAGGCAAAGCATTCCCTGTGCCTTCGTCAGAACATTACTGACCTGTAGTGCTACCTTTAGGAACCTGTTCACTTCCATGCTTAGATCCCCCACTTCATCTACCCCTCTCAGTATGTTCCTATTTATTGTGTATTCCCTTTATGTCCTCATGAAAAGCAATGCATCACACTTGTCAGAGTTGTGCTCCATCTGTCGCTTTCCTGCCTTCTCCGCCAACCCATCTAATATCATTTTGGAACTTGGAGCTATCCTCTGTCCTATCCACCTTACATCCAATTTTTCAGTTGTCTGCCAATTTACCAATTGTGCCCCCCATGTTCAAGTCTGAATCGTTCATCTATAAAATAAATTAAAGGGGCCCCAAAATCAAGCCCTGTGAAACACCAATGGAAATTGCTTTCCGTTCAGAAGCACAGCCATGAACAATTACCCTTGTTTCCTGCCACTAAGCCGATTAGTCAACACATTACTCCGTATCCCATGACCCATGAGCTTTCACTTTTTTGCACTTCTCAGGTGGGACGTTATCATTTGCTTTGCTAAAATCCATGTCGACAAATTCATTGCGCAACCCTCATCGATCCTCCTTGCCACTTTCTTAAAGAATTCAACTAAATTTGTAAGTAATGACCTTACCTTGACAAAGCCGTGCTGACTATCCATGACTAGTCCATGCCTTTCTCAGTTAGTTTATTTGATCTCTCAGATCGATTTTAAAATTTTCCCACCACTAACATAAGACAAGCAGGCTTTTAATTGTTTGGCATTTCCTTCGTACCCTTTATAAACAATGGAACCACATTTATATTCCTTCTCTAATTGATTTAAAACAAAATTTGCCCTGAGGATGATTAGTTTAGTCTTGCATGTGCTGGTGCTACCCTCCTAATGGAGGAAGGGGGACTTTTCATCCAAATTCCCTACTTGTTTCCTTTGTTTTAATTTTCTTTTCTTGTAAATATTTCACCCAGTTCCCTTTTAAGTGAAGCACTAGATTTTGCTTGAATAGTCACTTGCAGTAAAAGCATTCCCTATTCCATTATATGGAAACTTTTCCTCTAACTTTCCCATCATTGTTGTGTGAACAAATCCTGGCCTGAATCACAAGAAACAAACTGTGTCTCTTCAGAATTTTTTTTTGTTTGTTAGGGGTCTTACCTCATGAAAAAACAAAAATCAAGCTCTGTTTTTCTGAAACTGGAACAGCAACATTAGAAGCTGCAAGTTCTTCAGTATGTTTGGGAGATCTAGAGTGAATTGTCCCGGTAACCAGATGTTCCACAACATGGTTCTGTACTAGTGACCATTGGCCTTGAGATTGGTCTCATCTGTCCAGTATTGGAGAATCAGCCTTTGCCTGCTAGAATAGACCAATCATAAAGTCACCAATTGTAAGAGATGCAGTGTTTACCTTCCCTGCATTTGACCTTACTATTGAAATTTTTTTTACAATTATGTGGCTTCTGTCAGATGCTAGTAACTATTTGGAGCCACAGGTGAGAGCTGGTGAAGGTGAGGATGAACCCAGCATGAGCTGCTCAAAAAAAAAGTGAATCAAACAATTTTTTTTGCCCTCTCTCTTAGTCACTCCAAATCCTCTTGAAGCATCTTTGTATCTTCCTCTCAATTCTCATTTCCAACCAGTGATGTGATTTGTCAGTCACGGTGTTTTTCTGTAAATATGCCCATCTTCATCCTTTGTCCCCATCCACAGATTAGCACATTTAATATGAAGAACATAATATGAAAAACATATAGACCACATCAGATGAATTTCCCTCTTCAACACTTCTGATATCTGATAAATAGAGGCCTTCTAATGGGCATTAACATGTTGTGTCAGCATTGCTTGACTGATGCTTAAGGTTGCGGTGGTAATTAGTCTTTCTGCATTAAATATACTTTCAATATTAGAAACTTAAGTGATTGACTACTTCATTGGAACCTAATACAATTATCAGTGTTCTTTTTTTTGACAGTGCTGATTGATTGGATTTATTAAATGGAAATGTACAGTGTTGCTTTCAAATGGTGATAATTTCTTAATGGAATTTCACGTGCAGGCACTCAGACATGAACTAATGGATAAGGAGGAGACAATCAGAACTGCTTTGGATTCAGCCCATAGAAGGGCCAGAGGAGTCGCGCTGACACCTTCATGTTTAAACAGGTCAGCCACTTAATCTATTGCAGGAACAACCACTTTTCTGCAGAACACTTGGCTTTATAGAGCAGTAAGAGATTAGAAATAAAGTAATGCTAAACTGGAGAGTGAGAAATAATGCAGGGACTCGTATGTTATTTAAAGAAACATGTTACAGCGCATGACAGAAGATTCTGTGACAGTTATTTAGAATTGTATGTTGTGGGAACAATTGAAAATGTTTCCACTCACCTAGTGATTGTGGTAACTTCAAATTATTAGAAAATTTATAGATCAGCATCTTGAAATATGTTTTTTTTTCATTTTCACAAAACGTTACATGACTTTACGTTCTGCAATGTGTTCTTAATTACCATATTCAAAAGCAAAAAGCATGTGTTTACTGTCCTACCATATTTTGGTGATGTATTGATGTGTCTCATTTTCAGAGGACACTTTTCTGCGTGCCACTAGATGTATATCAGCCATACCAAAATGCTGCCTTTGCCTGAGACAGGGAAGATGAAATGACTTTGGGGAAATGGAGAATCATTCATGAATCCAGTTACTTTCTGATCTGACAGCTTTGTGGCATCTGAATGGATAACAATTTGATCTGGTAATCTCAATTGATAGAGTGCAAATGTGTAGTGATGCATTTTGGGAGCTCTGGTAAGTGAAAGATGTTCACAATGACTAGTAGATCCCTAGAGAGCACTGAGAAACAAAGGGACCTTGATGTCCAAAAGCAAGAGTTCATGCCCTCTGCTTCTGGCCTTTCAGGCAATGTTGGATCCAACACTCCACTGAGCCTTAGATCCCATGAGCTCTTGTTTTGTTGACCAGCCTGCTATCACTGACCTTATCAAAAACATATAGACCACATCAGATGAATTTCCCTCTTCAACACTTCTGATATCTCCTCAATAAAAATTAGATAAAATTTGCAAACCATGGCATTACCTCAACAAAGCCATGCTGACTATCCCCGAACATTCCATGTTTCTCCAAGTGCAGCGACATTTTGTCCCTTAAAATTCTTTCTGATAACTTCCCTACCACCAAGGTTAGACTGGCTTGTAACTTCTGGATCTGTCCTTTCTTCTTTTATATAAAAGTATGAGCAGTCCTCTGGCACCTTAGCTGTGGCCAGAAATGACTTGAAAAATCTTTGCCAGGACCTTTGATATCTCCTCCCCTGCTTCATAAAGTCATGCAGTATAGAAACAGGCTCACTTGATCAACATCAATGCCAACTAACAAACATCAAACTACTGATCCCATTTACCTGCACTGAGTCATTACCTACCATACCCTGGCCCTTTAAATGCTCATCTGTTGCTTCTTTAATATTGCAAGCGTATCTGCCTTCTCCACCTTGTCAGGCAGCATATTACATGTTTGTATCACTTATGGTGAAAACACTTGCCTCAGATCCCCTCTAAATAGCTGACAGTTCACCTGAAATCTATGCCCCCGACTTAAACTCGTCTACTGGTTCTCACAATCAATCTATGCCTCCTCATAATTTTGTATACGTCGATCAGATTTCCCCTCAGCCTCCTCTGCTGCATGGAAAACGCACTTAGCCTACCAGTTTCTCCTCATAAAACTTGCATTCAATCACAAAACAACACCCTGAAACATATACTATCAACCAACCTGGCCAACATCTCTGTCTCCGGCTTGCTACAGTGTTCCAGTGAAGCCCAGCACAAGCAGACAGAACAACACCTCATTTTCTACTTGGGGACCTGACAGCCCTCCAGACTTAATATTGAGTTCTGCAATTTTAGGGCCTAAACTCTCCCATATCGCAGCGCCCCCACCCCACACACCAGGCTTTGTTACCACGCAGCCTGCCACTACACACTCCCTGTTGTTAGTGACTAACAGTCCCCATTGACAACTTCCCAGCCTGATCGTTAGCAACTCCTTTATCTGTCCACCTGTCTTTCTCTCTCTTTGGGCTCTATCCTATTGTTTACTCCCTCCCCACCCTCCTCCCTATTTTCGGCATAGAAACTGATGTTTTCCCAGCCACCATCAGTTCTGAGGAAGGGTCACCGGACTGGAAATGTAAACTCTGTTTTTACCTCCAACATATGTTGCCACACCTGCTGAGCTTTTCCAGCAACTTTGTTTTTGTTCGTTGTTTACAGCATCCGCAGTTCTTGTGGTTTTTATCACTAAACCTGTCAGACTCATCAATGCTCTCTAATGCTCCAACTTGTTGCTCAAATTGCTCCAATAAGAGGCACCTGCTGTACACATGGTCATGCAGACCAGCAGGAGCACTCAGCATTTGACATGTAGCGTAGGATGCACCAATCATGGGTCAGATCTTAATTCCAGGCATACCTTAACTCAACAGAACACGGATCTTTGCTTTTAATTTACTCATTCTCCTACTTAATTGTAGGGGACAAAAACCGGTGTTCACTCTCAGGTCTCTGCTGGTATGCCTGCTTTTCAGGGAGAGCCTTATCTCACCCACTCCTCTCAATAACATTCTCTGACTGTCACTGGGCCAACCCTCCGCTCTCAGTAACACTGTCTGCCCGTCACAGGGCCCTCACCCCCTCCTCTCAGTAATACTGCCCGTCACAGGGCCCTCGCCCCCTCCTCTCAGTAATACTGCCCGTCACAGGGCCCTCGCCCCCCTCCTCTCAGTAACACTGCCCGTCACAGGGACATCACCCACTCCTCTCAGTAATACTGCTTGCCACAGGGCCCTCACCTGCTCCTCTCAGTTATGCACTGACTGACTGTCACAGGGCCCTCACCCCCTCCCCTCAGTAACACACTCCGTCACAGTGCCCTCAGACTGTCACAGAGCGCTCACCGCTCCGCTCAGTCACACTGCCAGTTACAGGGCCCTCACGCGCTCCTCTCAGTAACACTGCCTGTCACAGAACCCTCACGCGATCCTCTCAGTAACACTGCCCGTCACAGGGACCTTACCCGCTCCTCTCAGTAACACTGCCCGTCACAGGGACCTTACCCGCTCCTCTCAGTAACACTGCCTGTCACAGGGCCCTCACCCGCTCCTTTCAGTAACACTGCCCGTCACAGGGACCTTACCCGCTCCTCTCAGTAACACTGCCTGTCACAGGGCCCTCACCCGCTCCTTTCAATAACACTGCCCGTCACAGGGACCTTACCTGCTCCTCTCAGTAACACTGCCCATCACAGGGACCTTACCTCTCCTCTCAGTAACACTGCCCGTGACAGGGACCTTACCCGCTCCTCTCAGTAACACTGCCCGTCACAGGGACCTTACCCGCTCCTCTCAGTAACACTGCCTGTCACAGGGCCCTCACCCGCTCCTTTCAGTAACACTGCCCGTCACAGGGACCTTACCCGCTCCTCTCAGTAACACTGCCTGTCACAGGGCCCTCACCCACTCCTCTCAGTAACACTGCCTGTCACAGGGCCCTCACCCGCTCCTTTCAATAACACTGCCCGTCACAGAGACCTTACCTGCTCCTCTCAGTAACACTGCCCATCACAGGGACCTTACCGCTCCTCTCAGTAACACTGCCTGTCACAGGGCCCTCACCCGCTCCTTTCAGTAACACTGCCCGTCACAGGGACCTTACCTGCTCCTCTCAGTAACACTGCCCGTCACAGGGACCTTACCTGCTCCTCTCAGTAACACTGACTGTCACAGGGCTCTCACCCGCTCCACTCAGTCGCACTACCTGTTACAATGCCCCTACCCGCTCCTCTCAGTAACACTGACTGTCACAGGACCCTCACCCGCTCCTCTGTTACACTGACTGACTGTCACAGGGCCCTCACCCGCTCGTCTCAGTAACACTGACTGATTGGAAAGGGCGCTCACCCACTCCTCTCAGTAACATCCCCTGACTGTCACTGGGCCCTCACCCGCTCCTCTCAGTAACACTGCCCGTCACAGCGCCCTCACCCACTCCTCTAAGTAACACAACTGTCACAGAGCCCTCACCCACTCCTCTCAGTAACACTGCCTGTCACAGGGCCCTCACCCACTCCTCTCCGTAACATTGACTGCCTGTCACAGGGCCCTCACCCTCTCCTCTCAGTAACATTGACTGACAGTACAGGGCCCTCACCCCCCCCTCCTCTCATTAACACTACCTGTCACAGACCCCTCACCCGCTGCTCGCAGTAACACTGACTGACTGTCACAGGGCGCTCACCCCCTTCCTCAGTAACACTGTCCGTCACAGGGCCCTCACCCACTCCTCTCAGTAATACTGTCTGCCACAGGGCCCTCACCTGCTCCTCTCCGTTACACTGACTGACTGTCACAGGGCCCTCACCCCCTCCTCTCTTTAACACAGTCCGCCACCGTGCCCTCACCCCCTCCTTTCAGTAACACTGCCAGTCACAGGATCCTCACCCGCTCCTCTCAGTAACATTGACTGACTGCACAGGGCCCTCACCCCCTCCTCTCAGTAACACTGACTGCCTGTCACAGGGTGCTCACCCGTTGCCCTCAGTAACACTGACAGACTGTCACAGGGCCCTCAGCCGCTCCTCTCAGTAACACTGCCCATCACAGGGCCGTCACCCGCTCCTCTCAGTAACACTGCCCGTCACAGGGACCTTAGCCGTTCCTCTGAGTAAGACTGCCTGTCGCAGGGCCCTCACCCACTCCTCTCAGTAACACGGCCCGTCACAGGGCCCTCAACTGCTCCTCTTGGTAACTCTGACTATCTCCCGGCCCTAAACCCCTCCTCTCAGAATCACTGACTGACTGTCACAGGCCTCTCACTGCCTCCTCTCAGTAACACTGCCTGTCACAGAGCCCTCATCCGCTGTTCTGAGTGACACTGGCTGACTGTCACAGTGCCCTTACCTTGCCCACTTATCTGAATTAGAGACAATATCAATGTGGTTGCTTTATCAAGAACAAATACGGAGAGAAATTAATGTCACAATCAAAGTGAACTTGATTAGTAAGAGAATGTGATGGAATGTCTATTTATTTAATATAAGTATGTTATGACTGATTTTATGACCTGAAGTCACAGCCGTATTCAATCAGCTTCCCTGTCTATATTTGCAACTCATTGATATAAAGTATTTAGTGACGTTCAAAATTGATCCCAATGTTTCCTAATCAGATTTTTTGAAAAGCCAGTGCCAGACTTTGTGAATAACAATACCTGACACCAGGTTTATAGCTAAAACAAAAGATTTTACAGTTTATGAACAATATAGTATCTTTTTTTAAAAAAGTTAAGCAAAAAGGTATTCTGACGAACGCCTATGACTTAAACATCATCTTCTTTGATTCTAGCCCCAATTCTAGCAAAGACAGAAAGACACACAAACAGATATAATTAAGGAATGTATCAAAGGGAAAAAACTAAATCAAGTGTAACTGGCCAGTTTACTTAACCAGACTGCATGATCTTTAAAATGGAAAGAACTGTGGATGCTGTAAATCAGGAACAAAAACAAAGCTGCTGGAAAAGCTCAGCAGGTCCAGCAGCATCTGTGAAGGAAAAAAAGAAGTAAGATTTCAGATCTGTCAACCCTTCTTCTGATCAGCTCTGAGGAAGGGCCACCAGATCTGACATCGTACCTCTTTTTGGCCTTCACAGATGTTTTCAGACCTGCTGAGCTTTTCCAGAAATTTTGTTTTTGTCCATCATCTAAAATCTCACAGTCAGATGAGATTGTATGTTAAGTTAAAATCTGAACAATCTACAGATGCTGTAAATCAGAAACAAAAACAGAAGTTGCTGTAAAAAACCAGCAGATCTGGCAGCATCTATGGAGAGAAAACAGAGTTAACATTTTGGGTCGTATTACCCTTCCTCAGAATTCCTTATTTCTAAGTGTCACAGGATCTGAAATGTTAATTCTAACTTCTGTCCATAGATGCTGCCAGACTCGCTGAGCATTTCCAGTAATTTCTGAGCTTCTGTCTTGGTTTCTGAAAACATTGAGCTGTGCAAATACCTTTCAGTAGGCTTTGGGGGATATTTAATTATTACTTGTAACAGAGGACCTCTTAACTTAGAATAAGTTGATAATGGGAGGACAACCAGTTGGCAATCAAACGTCTGTCCTGTAGCTTTTGCAGGGACAATCCTTCTGATTTAAAGACAGTTCAATATTGGTTTCTCTTTGCTAGTGACTCATCAACAGAGTTTTCTTGGAAGAAGAATTGACCTGCAATTAACCTCCAGACCTAGCCTCATAAACAAATATCAAATTGTTTCTTCTTTTTTCACATAAGCTGCTGCTCACAGTCCAAAGGTCACTCTCAGCTCACAGTTCACAGCTCCAAACCAAAAATGATAATGAACTTAAGTACTAGGAGGAGTAAGACAATTCAGCTCCTCGAGCCCCGCTGTTTGATATGATTGTGGTTGATCTTATCTCTGCTGCAACTTTAGTTTCCTACCTGCTCTCCATAATTCTTGAACCCATTATGAACTCAAAAATCGTTCTATCTCCTCTTCAAATTTGCTCAATGTCACAGCCCTCCAATGCCTTCTTAGGGAGTGAATTCCAGAGATTCATGACCCTTCCGGTGTAGAAATTTTTCATCATCCCTTTAAACCTTCTCTCCCTATGCTAAATCTATGACCTCTTGCTCTATTGCCCACATGAGGAACCATCCTTTCCACGTCAACTTTATCAATCTGCTTGAACATATTATATCCCTCAATTAGATCCCTTCTCATTGTTCTGAACACCTGAGAATGTAGGCCGAAACTACTCTGTCTGTCTTAAGACGCATTCTCGTCTCTGGAATCATCCTGGTGAACCTCCACTGGACTGCCTCCAATACAATGACACCTCTCCTTAAGTAAGGAGACCAGAACTGTACACAGGGCTCCAGGTGTGGACTCACTAATGCCTTGCATAGTTGCAGCAATCTTCTTTTGTATTTGTATACTCTCTTTCTTGAGCAATAAATGCCAAAATTCCATTTCCCTGCCTTAATACCTGCTGTACCCGCTTACTGAGTTTCTGTGATTCATAAAACTAAAAAAAATGAAGGTTTCAATGCTGTTAAAATGAAATCCATCCAAGTAAAATTAAAATAATGATAAGAGGACATTAATAGAAAATGAAAACATTTTTCTCTCTCTGGAGAGCAATATTGAACAGGCTTCCCATAACAATGTTATTTGTGAGCTTGGATTCTATACTGGAGGAATGCTGCGCAAGTTTTAAGTTTGAATTGTACACCTATACCGTGTGTAGTGAGAAGGACAAGACGTGGGTTTTAATCTAATAATTTTCTGTGTTCTTCTGTTATAAATATACATAGGCATCCGCTTGTGAGCATTTTCAGTAATTGAATACCACAGTAAAGAGAATGAAAATTTATCTCACCCTGGAATCTGAATTGTCCAGTATCACCATCAACTGGGATCATAACACTTGTCATTTCAAAGGCCAAACCTGATATTACCACTCGATTCCTCAACTAAAATGGAATTTGATTCATTCAATTGTCATACATGAATGACCTTGATAGAGTGTTGTAAATTATAAAGTGAAACAAAATAGCCCTTCACCATTTTTCTTGTAAAGCAAATCCATCATATTCGATTGTTGTAGTGGTATAAAACACTAGTAAGTCACACATTGCAAAGTCCTCCTGAATGTGAGCCAGACATTTACATAGATCTGTGGTTAACCTCAAGAGGCAACCCAATCTTGTATTTGTTTCCTTTTTAGGCCACTTTTCTGACAACAAAGACTTCACCAGTCTCCTTAAACAACTGAGATCAGACTAATTACAAAGCTCTATTTTGTCCATAACCTACCCTTGATCAATGCTAAAGAAGATAGACTAGCATTTAAATAAAATTGTATTTATAGAGTCATAGAGTGATACAACACGAAACAGACCTTTCAGTCCAATTAGTCCATGCTGACCATAATCCCAAACTAAAGTAGTCCTGCCTGCCTCCTGCACTCAGCCATATCCCTCCATTCATGTACTTACCTGGATGTCTTTTAAAAAGTGAAACTGTACCCGCATCCACCAATTCTACTGGAAGCTCATTCCACATATGAACAATCCTCTGTATAAAAATATTGCCCCTCATTTCCTTTTTAAATCTTTTTCCTCTCATCTTAAAACAATGCCCCATAATTTTGAAATCCTCCACAGTAGGGAAAAGACATTTGGCGTTCACCTTATCTAGATCCCTCATTATTTTATAAACATTCATCGGGTGACCCCGAAACCTCCTAAGATCCAGTGAAAAAAGCCCCAGTCTATTCTCACCTTAAATCTCAAAACCTCCATTTCTGGCAACATCCTGGTAATTCTTTTCTGAACCCTCTCCAGCTTAATAATATCCTTCCTTGAACACCGACCAGAATTGGACACAACAGTGTAGAAGAGGCCTCACCAATATCCTGTACAACTTCAACATGGCATTCCAACTCTTCTCCTCAAAGGTCTGAGTCATGAAACACCTTCTTAACTACCGAAAGAACTACAGATGCTGTAAATCACGAACAAAAACAAAGTTGCTGTCAAATCTCAGGAAGTCTGGCAGCTTCTTTGAAGGAAAAAACAAAGTTAACGTTTCAGGTCCGGTGACCTTTCCTCAAAACTGGCATTTCCCCTCTTTGCTGTGCACTGTACCACCGATTTTGGTATCATCTGCAAACTTAATAACCAGGCCTTCTATATTCTCATCTAAATCATTTGTATAAACGACAACCAAAAGCAGACCCAGCAATGATCCCTGTGGAACACCGCTGGCAACAGGCCTCCAGTATGGAAAACTTCCTTGCATCACCACTCTCCATCTCCTGCCTTTTATCCAATTTTGTTTAGTTTCTACTTAATTAATATTCCAGTAATAAACATCCCTGATGATCTGCGGAACGGTCACCGCACCCGAAACGTTAACGCTGTTTTTGTTTTCCGTCACAGATGTTGCCAGACCCGGTGAGCTATTCCAGCAACTTTGTTTTCGTTCCTGATGAGCTGCGACTTTGTACTTGACTGATTTCCAACATCAAAAGTTCTAAAGGTTGGAAGAGATTGGTTTACCTTGACTTCCTAGCTTGAAAATGTGCCTTTTATGCAAAGAAACTGTACTCTGGGACAGTGGTTTTGCAGATTTACCTGCAGGTCCAGCTGTGAATCGGAGTTGAAGTAGTTGCAAGCACTGATGAATAGGCAGCTATTTAGCCTCTGGATGGAATCCTGTGGAAGCGACGAGGGTCTAGGTCATTGACTCGAGAACTGATGAGGGAACGGCTTGCCCCAACCAACTTCCCTTCAGGGGAGCGCCAGCCTCAGGTCGCTCCCCTCAAGGGGTACGTCATCCTGACCTTGCTCCTCTCATGCGTAGGCAGCTACATCTTTCTCCCCTCTGGCACATAATAGACCGGCGGCAAACCTGGTGGGATGCCACTTTCCATGAGCAGTTGGCTAACCAGAACCCAGCAGGTGTAGTCAGCAGCAGTGTCACTTGGGAGGTGATGATCTCTGTTACCATTGGCAACCAACCTACGATTATTGCTCGATCTCAGGCCAGGATTGAGTGAAACACCATTAGCACGCCACTTCCCCTTCTTGATGTTGCACATTGAATGCCTTTGAAAGCCTGTTACATTTCTTAATGGTGACACCCCTGCCCACTGTTGAGTCAATACCAGTTGTTGTGGGATGATGTATGTGTACGTCAGTTGCTCAATTGGGGACTTTAACTCGCAATGAAGTTGGGAAGTTATGCACAAGTCTTCTCACCATGGATTTAATCTGGCTCTAAGCAGAATTGTAGGTGGTGCCATCCTTCCACCTGATTAAATGTCCTCTATTTTCAAACTTGCCACAAGGGAAAGTACAAAATCCCGCTGTTTTTGTTATCAATTCATGGTTTTTAATTTTGCAATCAGTGTCGTAAGCAGCAGATTAGTTCAGTCCTTGTGAAATTGAAGGCAATGCAACACTTTAATTGGTCACTTTTTAACATGGTAGGTTCTCAGACTGAGGAAATGGTGAATGTTGTTGATCTTTAATGCAATATAATGGAGGAGAGAAAAATCTGGACTACAGAGCCCACAGGAAGAAAATTATAATCTGTCAGTGCTGCCTCCATTAGAACAATGCCAAGTAAATACCCGTCCCCATATCGAACAATAGAAGTTTCCTGCATATCAGAACATACCCATTGAGTGGGGAACTGATGAATAATGCAGGAGCACCATCGGATTGAAATACTTTTATTCTAAGAATTTCAGAACATGCTGGGATTTTTATAGCAAGCAATACTTGTGATGGAATATTCTTTTAATGTCAAAATGCTGCAACAGTTTGGAAGAACCAATATTAAATGGATATTATTGCAGATAATATATGTGAATTAAATAAAATTGTTTGCTTCAAGTATTTTGTAATTCAAATTGAATGTCGCATTTTTGTATCTTTGTTGTCTTCTGTTTCTACTTTTTCTTATTTTTATAGAGCAGGTATTGTCCTGGTCACTTGTAATGCTGCCAATTCAAGATTAACTACATGGATGGTCTCTATCAGTTGCTTAATCCCCGATGTCAGATTGCAATCCTGAATCCAAGATTGTCACTTCATCTTTCAATTCTGTGTATAATCAAAGTCTGAGATCAACAGCTTTCATTTTACTATCTGGAAGTCAATCAGTGCAGATTTTGTTTGTAAACCAGCGTTCTGTATGTAAAACTGCTTCGTTTAATTAGATTAGTTAGTTAAGATTCATGTTAATGAAATGAATCATAACTAAGCTTCATCTCTTCCTCATTCTGAACACATGGTATGTCACGCAATGGCAATTCACTTTTGCATTGGTGCCGGTTCAAACCATGTGTATTCCAACTACAGATTGATACAGATGAAATTGTACCATTTCCTTTTTAGTACCATTCTCACCATACAGTGTTTCTGTTCATTACGTTTCTGTGTACAGTTCTGAACCAGTCCCCTTGCCCCTGAGCTTGCCAAATGTCTCAATGTTGTCGTGACATTGTCAAAGAATTCATTTCTTGGTAGATTCAGAGATAAATTAATGTAAACTAGTATGTGTTAATGCCTCTGCTGTAATTGGGCGAAACACTCAGGCCATTGTCTTAATTTTTCTCTCTTGTATTTATATTGAAATGTTGACCATGCCATTTGCTCCACTTACTGGAATTGGACTTGTTACAGAAGTGCTGAACGTCAACTTGCCAAATACAATTGAATGAAAAGTATGAGGCCAATCAGTCTCTTGAAACACTTTCTCTATGCAATCAACATAACAACATTCATTGACAATGAAAAATTACGTACGTGCTTAAGAAGATTAGATTTGAAACAGAGATTTGTGAATATGAATGGAGCTATATATGTCCCCATCTCAGGCACCCACCTCAAGTTCACCTGGACTATCTACAACACCTCTGTCACCTTCCTGGACCTCTCTGTCTCCATCTCAGGTAACCACCCAGAAACCGATATCCATTTCAAGCCCACCGACTCCCACAGCTACCTAGAATACACCACCTCCCACCCACCTTCCTGCAAAAATTCCATCCCCTATTCCCAATTCCTTCACCTCCACCTCATCTGCTCCCAGGATGAGGCATTCCATTCCCGTACACGTCAGATGTCCTCGTTTTTCAACGACCGCAACCCCCCACCCCCCACCCAACCACACACAGTGGTCAAGAACCATGTCTCCCACATTTCCTGCAACTCATCCCTCACACCCCATCCCCGCAATAAGCACCAAAAGAGAACCCCCTCATCCTCTCATACCACCCTACCAACCCCTGGATACAACGCATCATCCTCCAACACTTCCACCATCTGCAATCTGACCTCACCACCAAAGACATTTTTCCATCCCCACCCTTGTCTACTTTCTGGAGAGACCACTCTCTCCATGACTCCCTTGTCGGCTCCACGCTTCCCTCCAACCCCACCACACCCGACATTTTCCCTGCAACTGCAGGAAGTGCTACACGTGCCCCCATACCTCCTCCCTCACCCCCATCCCAGGCCCCAAGAAGACTTTCCACATCAAGCAGATGTTCAACTGCACATCTACCAATGTGGTATACTGCATCCGCTGTACCCGTTGTGGACTCCTCAACATCGGGGAAACCAAGGAGAGACTTAAGTGTTCTGCAAAGCAGTCCCTATGCTCGGTTCACAACAAACAACTGCACCTCCCAGTCGCGAACAATTTCAACTTCCCCTCCTATTCCTTCGACGACATGTCCATCCTGGGCCTCCTGCAGTGCCACAACAATGCCACCCGAAGGTTGCAGCAACAGCAACTCATATTCTGCTTGGGAACCCTGCAGCCCAATAATATCAATGTGGATTTCACAAGCTTCAAAATCTCCCCTCCCCCTACTGCATCCCAAAACAAGCCCAGCTCGTCCCCGCCTCCCTCACCTGTTCTTTCTCTCACCTATCCCCTCCTCCCACCTCAAACCACACCCCCATTTCCTTCCTACTAACCTCGCCCCTTGACCTGTCCGTCCTCCCTGAACTGTCCTATCCCCTCCCTACCACCCCACCCACACTCACCTCTACTAGCTCCACCTCTTCAACTTGTCTGTCTCCTCTCCAACTATCTTCCCCTCTATCCATCTTCGATCCACCTCCCCCACTCTCCCTATTTATTTCAGAATCCTCTCCCCCTCCCCCTTTTCTGATGAGGGGTCTCGGCCCAACATGTAAGCTTTTGTGCTCCTAAGATGCTGCTTGGCCTGCTGCGTTCATCCAGTTGCACACTTTGTTATCTCTATATCACGTAACAACCTCATTGAGTGAGTTCTAGAGCGAATTGTGCAGGGTAGACTTCGGGTTTATCATTCTAACTTGCCAGTCCTGAAAGATGAAACTTGGTTTGTGTTGGATGTTTGTTTTAATAGCTATGAAAGATATCCTGAAAGGATATGTCAAATCTTTTGTTGAGAATTTTACCCATTTAGTCACTCTAATCTTTTTCCTTTTTTAAAGTTTCCTTGGTAGTCATAAATTTCAAATATCTGCACAATTTTATTTGGCTTTGTATTGGTTCTCTGAGATTCTCTGTTAATGGCTCCGTGACCTGCTAGCTCATTACAGAATTTATCATTGATGTGCCTGTAACAAAATCTTTAGTCTTGTACTATATATTCCCAATTTCAGGATAAAGTCCAGAGAGACCTTTCAAAGGAAAGGGGTTTCGAAAGAAAACTTCAGTTCCATCGATCAAAGTCATGAATAGTTGATAAATTATTTGCATTTCATATTTCCAGAACCTAACCCGGAAGAGAGAGCCCAGAGAATTGCCAAAGCTGTCCTCAAACAGTCAATAGAAGTGAAGGAAAATTGGGAGCAATTGAAAACCCATGCAAGCAACTGGCAGAAACAGGTGGAAAAGGCATTGGAGAAACTTCAAGAACTGCAGAAAGCTCTGGATGATCTTGAGGCTCGTGATAACAGCTGAGGGGGTCCACACTGATTGGCAACCTGTGGATGACCTGCTTATTGACTCATTGCAGGATCACATTGATAAAACCAGACTAAGTGCAATTACATTACACTTCACTTATGAACAGATGTAACCGCAATGTTGTATCGAGACGATCAGTAATATGAGTACTTTAGTAATATTGATTGAATGGTTGTTAACTTAATTTGAAAATTAAAACTTAGTTGAGCATGCCTTCTGATGATATCACATCGGTAATATTAGTATAATTGAGGATTCTATTAGTCAGTGACATCAGCTGAGTTATCTGCTTGTTGCTATGTTATCAGGATTAAAGGTAAAGTCTTAGCACGCCATTTGGCCACTCCTTAGAGAGAGACAACTGGTTATGATTTAACCTGAAGATCACCATGCCTCGGGCAAGTAGAGGGGTTGAGGCAAAGATCCTTTGTGGTAAGCTCACTGGTGTGGCAATTGAGCCCTCTCTGCAGGGCATCACTTTGCATCACAAACCAACCGTTCAGCCAACTGAATTTGAATGGAGTTTAGGATTGTAGAGTAATCCATGCAATTGTATTTTTTTGAATGAATGTTTCTAACTGGGACTCTCTCACTGGCAAACTTTTTAAAAGCCAGCTCAGCCATACAGGTTAGATAAGTTCCTGATCTCAGCTGAATTTTTTGATCTGGGGTGGGTCAGCGTTAGGAGTTCAGTGATTGGAATGAATTCTCATTAAATTAGCGAGAGGGATACTACACGTGAATAGACCGATGTTTTGAAAAGAGGATGAGATACGAGCAAAAGTTTAATTGATGGAGAAGACCAGCCACAATCATCATCAACGGTGGAGCAGGCTTGAGCAGCCATGCAACATTGTGCTGCCGCTATTTGACTTGCTCCGTGAAGAGGAAGGAAAAGGGTCAAAGTTTCAAAAATGCTTAAGACCACATCATTCTACAACCTCAAAATTTGATTGTGTTCAGCATATTATCAGTACTGGTACCCCTCTTTCCTGGTCTATCATCTCAGCAGCTCTACTCTGCCCAAAAGCTGGTTACCAGTGACATTTTTGAAGGCTCTTCCCAAGTCTGAAAATCATTTTTGTTACGTAGAATCAGAGTTGGCGTGTGGAAGGAGGTCTTCTGGCATATCACAGCTCTTTGAAATAACTCCCCAATTCATCCCCGTCTGCTGTGCAATGTCTTCAACCACTTTATATCTCTTTAATGGAGGCAAAGTTTTGAAGGCATCTGAAAGGAGTATTAACGATCCCAGAATACAACTGAGCCTTATTAAGTTCTTAGTTCTGATGATCAAGAGCTTGATCAAAGAGGATTGTTTTAAAAAGTGCCTTAAAAGAGGAAAGGTACAGCGGCTAAGAGGTGGAGGAAGTCTCTTGTTGGGTTTGACGCCTACACAATTAAATGTTTGACAACCAGTCGTGGGCCATTTAAAATCAAGAGTGGGCAAGAGGACATAATTAGACGAGTGCAGATATCCTGAAGTATGGTTGGACTGGTGGAGATTACCAAAATAGCGATAGGCGTAGCCAAGGAACGATGTGTAAACAAAAATGAGAATTTAATAAAATTACTGTTAATAGTATCAGTGAGTTAGAAAGTACAGAGAATAGGATTTGTTTCAAGATGAGACTCAGGCAGTGGAGTTTTAGATGGCCTCATAACACTCTTGGTCACCTGTAGAGAGTTATTATCTGACACTCCACTCAGGCCAATTCTATGATCTTTTGATCTTTCTGCTTATAAATTGTGTGTCTGTGTGGTCACCTCACTAACTGCACCTGGTGAAGGTGGCTGCACTCCAAAAGCTTGTGTGATTTCAAATGAACCAGTTGGACTACAAGCTGGTGTCATGTGACTTCTGACTTCAAACAGTTATAGAATATGTTTTCAATCCTACCTTGACTTGATAATAAGACATCTTCCTAAAATTTATAAAATGAGAAGTATGTCTAACCCTGAGCCTTAGAGTGTTTTAGATGCCATGGGCAAATGTGGGACTCCAGCAGGGAATGCATTGGAATTGTCAGGTCCAGAAGTGAAGTAGTTCCAGATGAAGGTTTCACTGCTAATGAGCCAAGACAAGAGACAGGTAGGCAGTATTAAAAAGATGTAAAGAGACAGCTTTAGGGATTGCATGAATGTGTGGTCGGACCACAAACAGTGGTCTTCCCAGTTTTAAATTGTTGTCTCCACATAGTTCCGCAACTTCATGTTCTGTTCAAAGGGCATTACTGACAAGAACGCAGAAGTTAGCTTGTCAATATATCCCGCACGTGATGAAGGGACTGCACTTCAAATCTTGTGTGATTGCAAATAAGCCTGTCAGATTATAACCTGATGCCATGTGGCTTCTGACTTTGTCCATCCTAGTCCAACACCAGCACCTCCACATTATAAGTGTTTGGAACCAAGTCAGTGCAACAGGTACATGTCAAACATTTGACTTCGGAAGGATGCCTCGTGCCGACAAATTCATTAATAACAAAGGATTTCTCCATTATGCCATCTATCGTAACATGCTGCGCCTCACAGTCATAATGAAAGGATGCCCACTTTACTTTAGCAGCGCCAAGAATAGTTACGGATATTTTTAGCATGGGAGGAGGCCATTCAACCTATTTTATCTGTACCAGCTCTCTCCCAGAGCAACAAAATTAATCCTTTTCTCGAACTCATTCCACCTATTTCACAGAATTGAAATATATAGGTACATAGTTAAGAGATTTTAACATCAAGTGAGCAGTTCTCGCACTTCACCTTGTCACTAAAAATTGAACACGTGACTTACAAAGAGTGAGTCTTTATTTTGTTCTGTTGTGATGATGAAGAAGATGCAAGTCAAAGTGCTGGAACTGGCCTCTTGAACTTTTCAACGTGTATAAAATGAATTCTGTGCGCATCTACTAAAAACAGTTTTATGGAAGGAAAAGGTACCAAAGAAGATTTAGTTTATTGTACTTGATGTGATTATACTCCAACCTGTGAAAACAGAACTCTACGACTGTGAGTGTTGAGATCTGAGAGGTTGCTATCTTGTTTGAATTTACATTGCTAAGTCTAGGCCTATTTTCCCAACAGCAAAATTGGTAATCCAGAAAGAAATGGATATTTCTCGCATTTGTTAGCTCTAAGTGTCTGGTCAAAGTTTGAGTACAGTTTCCTCATATACAGGTGCTTAACCTGCTTTTACAGTTTGAACATTTGTTGTGCCAATGAAAATTGTTTGAATGGTTTCACCTCCAGTTTTCTTCTTTATACATATTTAGTATTTTTCCATGGTAAGGACTGTCTGCAAAATCTGACATTGGGTTTTGAAAGACATCAGCCTTTATTTTGGAGAGATAATGGTAACTGCAGATGCTGGAGAATGCGAGATAACAATATGTCGAGCTGGATGAACACAGCAGGCCAAGCAGCATCTTAGGAGCACAAAATCTGACGTTTCGGGCCTCGACCCTTCATCAGAGAGGCTGAAGGGTCTAGACCCGAAACATCAGCTTTTGTGCTCCAGGGATGCTGCTTGGACTGCTGTGTTCATCCAGCTCCACACTTTGTTGTCTTAGAAGGACTGGGCTTGTTTTTGCTGAGGTTGAGAAGAGTAAGGAGGTGATTTCCTTGAAGTATATATGATTCCGAATGGTCTTCATGAGGAATATGTAGAAAGATTTTTCCTCTCCTTTGGCGAGCGCTGAACTCGGGACACTTATGCAAAATTTGGACTTGCCACTTCAGGACAGATGAGCACAGCATTTTTTCTCTGATAGTTGTATGACACTGGAACTAGCTGCCTCATAAGATGACAGAGTTGGGGTCATTGAATATTTTAAGGTGGACTTAGATTCTTGTAAGGCAGGGAAAAGGTCTTTGTTAATTGGAGTCATACCAAGCACAAAGGAAAACGTTTGTGATTGTTAGACATAGTCATTTCACCTCCAGAACATCTCTTTCAGCGTTCGTCAGGGCAGCATCCAAGGCCCAAACATCTGTGCTGCTTCGGCTTCTCTCTATAAAGTCAGAAGTGGGGATGTTCACTGATGACTCCACAATGTTCAGTACCATTTCCAACTCCTTAGATAATAAAGCAGTCCATGTTTAAATGCAGCAAGACCAGTATATTATCCAGGCTTAGGCTGATAAGTGCTCGGTAATATTTGCACCACACAAGTGCCAAGCAATGGCCATCTCCAACAAGGGAGAATTCAGCCATCATCTCTTGATATTTATTGCTGTTACCATCGCTGCATCCCCCACTGTCAACATCAGAGGTGTTACTATTAACCAGAAACTGAACAAGATCGGCTACATAAATACTATGGATTCAAGAACAGGCCACCCCGTTGTGTGCAGATGATTTTCGTCACTCCATTTTTACCAAGATTTAACTGGAAATTTGGGATTTGTCATATTTCTGAAGAGTCGAACAGCAGCATGCTTTTCTTTTCGTTAATTCTTTGTAATTTATTGCAATTAAAACTTCTGTTGCCAGAAAAAGAAATGATGTGGCTGAGCGACTTTTTTCGAATGTCTTGTGAGAAGTGCCATTCAGAGGTGGTCACATTGTTACCTTGTGATCAGTCTGGATCAGTCGGGCTGGATATGAGATGAGGCTGGGGGGTGGGAAGATTTTGAAGCAGGTACTTGAGAGAAAGCAGCCTCTCCCTACAGTCGAACCCTTCAACCCTGGCAATGTTCTTGTAAATCTTTTCTGAACCCTTTCAAATTTCACGACAACTTTCCTATAGCAAGGAAACCTGAATTGAATGCAGTATTCCAAAAATGGCCGAACCAATGTCCTTTGTAGCTGCAACATGACTTCCCAACTTCTATATTTAGTGCTGTGACCAACAAAAGCAAGCATATTAAACGCCTTATTCTCTACCTGCAACTCCACTTTGAAGGAACTCTGAACCTGCTCCCCAAGTTTGTTTGGCGACACTGCTGAGGACCTCACCATTAAGTGTATAAGTTCTGCCCTGATTTTGCCAACCAAAACCTAAAACCGTTTCTGCATTAAACCTAATTGTCTGCTATTTGCTTGGTGGTATATATAAAAAGGGAAGAGTTTATGCTTGTTCAGGCAACCCATACCCGACATCCAGAGGTTGATTTCCTAATGGCTTGAATTGGAACTGGTTAACAGATTGAGTTTTGGGATGCCTCAGGATGTCTTTATGTGTGATGTGCATCAGGCAGGTGTCAAATTGTAATTTCAAATACAGTTCTGCGTACAGATAGCATAAAGTAAGGAAGAAGAACAGGACTTAGTAGTGTTATCCTTCAAAGCCTTTTTGAGTTGTTTTGTCCTGTTTTGTTACTTACTTCTACATTTATTAAATCCACTTTTTTTTAAAGCATTCTTTCACAGGATGAGAGCACTGCTGGCAAGGCTAACATTCATTTCCCATCCAGGAATGGCTTGGTGGGCCATTTTGGAAGTCAGTAGAGAGTCAGCCATATTCCAGTGAATTTGAAGCCATATACCAGAATTGCTTAGGAAAGCAGATTCCCTTCCCTGAAGAATAGTTTAGTGAATTCAGTTTTCTGTTACAACAATTTATGATAGTTTCATCATCACTGTTACTTTTAACTCGAGATCTATATCAGTGGATTTGGTGTACATGGACATCAGCAAAGCATTTGATAAGGTTCCCCACGGCAGGCACTTTCATAAAGTCAGGAGGTATGGAAATCAGGGTGACTTGGCTGTGTGGATTCAGAATTGGTTGGCTGACAGGATGTAGAGAGTGGTTGTAGATGGTAAATATTCTGCCTGGAGGTCAGTGCTGAGTGGTGACCCGCAGGGCTCTGTTCTTGGGCCTCTGCTGTTTGTAGTTTTTAGAAATGACTTGGATGTGGAGGTTGAGGGGTGGGTTAGTATGTTTGCTGCTGACACAAAGGTTGGAGGTGCCATTGATAGTATCGGGTTATTGCAGGCTTCAGCGAGACATTGACAGTATGCAGAGGTGGGCTGAGAAATGGCAGATGGAGTTCAACCTGGATAAATGCGAGGTGATGCATTTTGGAAGGTCGAACTTAAATGCTGAATATAAGATTAAAGGCAGATTCTTTGCAGTGTATAGGAATAGCAGGATCTTGGTGTTCAAGTGCAAAGCTCCCTCAAAGTGGCCACACAAGTGGATAAGGGTGTTAAGAAATCAGATGGTGTTTTGGCTTTCATTAACAGGGGGATCGAGTTTAAGAGCCGCGAGGTTATGCTGCAGCTCTACAAAACCCTGGTGAGACCACACTGGAATATTGTCTCCAGTTCCGGTTGCCCTATTATAGGAAAGATGTGGAGGCTTTGGAGAGGGTGCAAAGGAGGTTTACCAGGTTGAGGAGGTTGACTGAGCTCGGACTTTTCTCTCTGGAGAGAAGGAGGAAGAGAGGTGACCTGATCGAGGTGTACAAGGTAATGAGAGGAATGGATAGAGTCGATAGGCAGAGACCTTTCCCCAGGGCAGGATTGACTGCCACGAGGCATAGTTTTAAGGTGTTAGGAGGAAGGTATAGAGGAGATGTCAGAGGGAGGTTCTTCACCCAGAGAGTTGTGAGTGCATGGAATACTTTGCCAGTGGTAGTGGTGGAAGCAGAGCCATTAGTGACATTTAAGCAACTGCTGGACATGCACATGGACAGCAGTGAATTGAGGGGAATGTAAGTTAGGTTCGGTTATTTTTGGATTGGGATTATTCCACGGCACAACATCGTAGGCCGAAGGGCCTGCACTGTGCTATACTTTTCTATGTTCTATGTTGTGTGTAAGAGTCAGAAGCCCAGTTGTTAGTTGCTTGGCTCTTTAGCTCAGTAGCTACCCCTTAATTTTTTGATGGCCAAAAGTGGCTGGCAAAGCAGACTTGCAACTTGAAAGCATGATGACATTTGCCAGGATATGAAGCATTGACCTACATGGTTTTTTGCAGATGTCTATTACTGCATCCATGTCTGTGAATGATTTGTGTAGCAGCCTTGAAGTTTTCACAGAGTCCTTCAGAACTTAGATGTGGACCTTGGCAACTTTAAAGAAGTCTAAAAAATATCAACACACATACATTTTGGCAATGACTGGTATGAATATTGATAGAGAGTGGATAGCCAGAGACTTTTTCCGAGGGTGAAGGTAGCTCTTATGAGGAGGCAGAGTTTAAAAGTAAGTGGAGGTAGATATAGGGAAGATGTGAGAAGTAAGTTCTTTACTCAGAGAGTGGCAGGAGCGTGGAATGCATTGCCAAGGAGGGGAGTGGAGTCAGCTTCATTAGGAGCATTTAAGCAGCTATTAGACAGGCATATGGATGATAGTATAAGGTAAGGGTGGAGGTTAGCTCGACGTTAGGTTGAGGGTAAAAGCTCAGCACAACACTGTGTGCTGAAGGGCCTGTCCTGTGCTGTACTGTTGTATGTTTGTATGCTCTATGAATCCGTAAGTAATTAATCTGCAAGTAGCTGACAGTGTCTTTAAATAACTCTGGCAGAGGGGTTATTCATGTTCCTGGTGATCATACTTTCAGCAATGTGTCATTGAAGGACTTTAAGCGTTGAGCTCTGATATCCCAGTATTGGCAATATCTGGCCTCCTCTACATCATTTCATCAGGTATTTGCTGCATGCAACGTAGAATTGTCAGAATAGCATCCATGGCAACTTGCATTTGATGTGTGCTCATGAGTCAAATATACAATTTCAGATCTCAAAACCCTTTGTGGCCCTGAAAAACCAGGCGGCAAGAATGCAGGCTTTACACCAAGCGTGATTATCTGAATCGTTTCCCTCCTACTATAAAGCTGACAGTGAGACTTCCGTGAGTTCCACCAGATGCTGTTTGCCAGTTATGACAAGAATTTCATGTAGCTTTTGACCACCTACATGAGGAATGGGTAACAAATGCTGGTCCTGTCAGTGATGTTCCCATCCCTGAAAATATGTGGAAATAAATTGAACCTAGTAGTTATCATTTCCTTTTACTGCGCCTTGTATTCTTTGGCAGATATTTATCCCCCTGTATTCATTGCAGAGTAGTTGAGCACGTGTTCCAATTGAAATGGTTTGTACTAACAGTTAGGAAAAATGTATCTAAAGATTTTTTTGAATGCAGGTGATTTAAACACCGTGCGTTTTTCTGCATATCGGCCAGCAATGAAGATCCGCCGACTCCAGAAAGCGCTCTGTTGTAAGTACATCCACACATTCCAGAATTTGTAATCTCGTGCTGTGTTTTGTTGTGAGCTTCCTTGCTTGTCTGTTGTCAGATGTCATTGATTACAATTAGCTTGGTTTTGCAGTTGTTGAGACATCAGTTCGGCATGACCTTACAACCTTCCACTCAAAGGACGTTTGTCTATAAAGTTGCTGAAAATGCAATCTGATAAGGGCAGACAGGCATCTTAGACTAGAGTGAGTGAGGAAAGCAACAGGATGTCTTCTTAATGATTGGGAAATAACTACATGAAGGACTGAGGAGGACAGTGAATTAAAAGAGGAATGGTTTGTTTCAAATCAGGTACAGCAAAAGAAATTAAGAGAACGTAAGGAAGGTTGAAATTGAAAAGGCAAGTAATGGTTTATGTTCATTGGAAACCATCAACAACAAAAGTACAATGAAGAAAGTATTTGAGAAAATACAGAAGATTTCTTCAAATGAAAGGGAGACACTGTCTTCATGATGCCAATAGCACGGAGTGCAACTTTGGCGTTTAACCACATCATCCCTTGGCCTGAAGTCACTGTACTATTTACCCATTTTATAACAGAAAAATACTTTAATGATGAGTGTCATGGAGAATTTCAGCCCAGAATATAACCATATTCTGAGCAATTGCCACAACAGCTTCTATGACATGACTTTATAAAACATCCCAAAGCATGTCATAGGAGCTTTATGGAGTAAAAATTGACACTGAGTACTGAAAGAGATCCGAAGGTAGATGATTGAAACCTCACCAAAGAGGTAGATTTTAAGGACTGTTTTGAAGGAGGAAACAATGATACAGAAGTTCAGCAAGGTAATTCTAAAGTTTAGGCCCGAGGAAGTTGAATGTCAGGCTGTCGATGATGGAACAGCACAAATTGTGTTGAAAGGCTGGAATTAAAGGAGCTCATGTTCCTAGAGGGGCTATGAGTTGGACATTGTCAGGGGATGTGCATGGGTGTTGCCAGGTCAGGGAGGGATTTGAAAGCCAGGACAGCAATGTGAAAACCAAGGCACTGCTTAACTGTGAGCCATTGTAGATCAGAGTGCGCAGAGAAAGATGGGTGAATGGAACTTGGTGCGTGTTAAGACAGAGTCAATGGACTTTTAAATGATGCCATGTTAAAGAAAAGGAGAACTTGGGAGGCCAACTTGATATTCATCAGAATGGTCATGTTCAGAGTTAATCAATGCGGTCGGGTTTCAAAACTAACGGACTTACCTGGGGCCAAATGTTGTGGATGTGAAAATAAGTAGACTTTGTGACATCAGGCCTATGTGGTCGGAATTTAAACTCTGGGTCAAAATAACAAAGGGTACAACGAAAACCAGTAGCTAGCAAGCAGACGTCCTTTCAAGGACCAAAGATAATGGCTTTGTTCTGTACCAGATTTAATAGATGGAAACTGTCCGGTTCTGTAGAGACAGTGGAAGAAATGAATGAGGGGGTGGTGAGATAGACCTGGGCATTGCCACCATGTCTGTGGAAAGTGCAGTGCATTCACATGATATTGCTCTGGGGCAGTGTTCAGATGAGAAAAGGAGAGGGATTTTACTGATTTTGGCCAGACCTCGGTGATTCACACCCACGGCCATGCTGTCAAAGATTTGTGGAAGCCAGAAAAACTGAACTTGACTGTTTGCAGTAAATGTACAGCATTTCAGATGTCACTTGATCCTGCAGATTGACTCCCTAGAATCTGCTTGTCAAATGATTTATATGGCTAAAAGGTTCAAGTATGAGTTTGCGCTGTGGAACTCATCTCGCACCAAAACTGGCCAGTTGTTATATCAAGATTTGGAGAAAGTATTAGTTTTTTGAAGAATGTTCTGATACAGAGAGAGACTAATAGTTTCCTGAGAAATCGCGGGGCATTGGCCAGGAAGTTAAACAAACAGTGGGGGAAAAAAACAAACTTGACCTGAATCCTATGTTAAGTACATAATGGATTTGTTCGACAGTGAGGATATCAGAAGATATTCTCATTTTTAAGATGAGACACGCGGGATAATTTGGATAGGATGCACTTCTTGAAGGGACCAGAAAGGTACAGAATTATCCATTCGATGTGAAAAATTTGAAATGAAGACAAAACTTTTTGAGGCTGGGGTGGGGAAGAAATGGAGGTCCGATTTTGCTCATTCAATGACAAAATGCACTTGTAGTGTCTATAAGATTGGTGACGGCACTTAAATGAAGAAAAATCAACATGGACATTTCTTCTGCTGTACATAAACCATGAACATTGAATCTCTTGGCAAGGAGAATGTGACAGGGCATTTGAAAATCCAAGTTATTGTAATTTGAATTAAGAGATCAGGCTGTAGAACCTGAGATCAATCTCAGAATAAAATGTAACAACAGCGATAGATGAGGAACCTCTTCACTCACAGAGAGGTGAACTTTGTAATTCTGTACTCCAGAAAATGTGGCGCCTCAGCCAAGAAGTATGCTCAGAACAGGGATTGACATGCTGGGGTAGTCAGTGAAGCACTATTAATGTAACAGGATTAGTAATCTGGAGGCCTGGGACAATGCTGTAGAGTATAGGCGTAAATTCCACTGTAACAGCTGATGGAATTTGAATTCAGTTCAATATAATTTTGGGGGTAGGTAGGAATGTGGAGCCGACATTGCAGTCAAGTCAGCCACGACCTTATTGAATGGTGAAGCAGGCTTGAGGGGGCCAGTTATCCAACACATGCTCAAATTGATATAATCATAAACAAAGCTGGTCTCAGTGATGGTTACACCGTCACTGTTAACATAGAACATAGAACATAGAACAGTACAGCACAGAACAGGCCCTTCAGCCCACAATGTTGTGCCGACCATTGATCCTCATGGATGCACCCTCAAATTTCTGTGACCATATGCATGTCCAGCAGTCTCTTAAATGACCCCAATGACCTTGCTTCCACAACTGCTGCTGGCAACGCATTCCATGCTCTCACAACTCTCTGCGTAAAGAACCTGCCTCTGACATCCCCTCTATACTTTCCACCAACCAGCTTAAAACTATGACCCCTCGTGCTAGCCATTTCTGCCCTGGGAAATAGTCTCTGGCTATCGACTCTATCTATGCCTCTCATTATCTTGTATACCTCAATTAGGTCCCCTCTCCTCCTCCTTTTCTCCAATGAAAAGAGACCGAGCTCAGTCAACCTCTCTTCATAAGATAAGCCCTCCAGTCCAGGCAGCATCCTGGTAAACCTCCTCTGAACCCTCTCCAAAGCATCCACATCTTTCCTATAATAGGGCGCCCAGAACTGGACGCAGTATTCCAAGTGCGGTCTAACCAAAGTTTTATAGAGCTGCAACAAGATGTCACGACTCTTAAACTCAATCCCCCTGTTAATGAAAGCCAAAACACCATATGCTTTCTTAACAACCCTGTCCACTTGGGTGGCCATTTTAAGGGATCTATGTATCTGCACACCAAGATCCCTCTGTTCCTCCACGCTGCCAAGAATCCTATCCTTAATCCTGTACTCAGCTTTCAAATTCGACCTTCCAAAATGCATCACCTCGCATTTATCCAGGTTGAACTCCATCTGCCACCTCTCAGCCCATCTCTGCATCCTGTCAATGTCCCGCTGCAGCCTACAACAGCCCTCTACACTGTCAACGACACCTCCGACCTTTGTGTCGTCTGCAAACTTGCTGACCCATCCTTCAATTCCCTCATCCAAGTCATTAATAAAAATTACAAACAGTAGAGGCCCAAGGACAGAGCCCTGTGGAACCCCACTCACCACTGACTTCCAGGCAGAATATTTTCCTTCTACTACCACTCGCTGTCTTCTGTTGGCCAGCCAATTCTGTATCCAAGCAGCTAAGTTCCCCTGTATCCCATTCCTCCTGACCTTCTGAATGAGCCTTCCATGGGGAACCTTATCAAATGCCTTACTGAAGTCCATATACACCACATCCACAGCTTGACCCTCATCAACCTTACTAGTCACATCCTCAAAAAACTCGATAAGGTTTGTAAGGCATGACCTACCCCTCACAAAGCCGTGTTGACTGTATTTGATCAAGCCATGCTCTTCCAGATGGTTACACTATTCACCGTTATAAAAACTTGACTCATTCACTGATGTTCTTTAAGAAAGGAGCTCTGCCATTCTTATTTGATCTCACCTCCATATGACTCCAGATCCACAATAATGTGGTTGACACTTAACTGCACTCTGAAATATCAAACAATTTGGAGGAACTATGGATGGGCAGCAAATACTGTCCTTGCTATTCCTGCTCCTTGTTGCTATGACCCTATATGCTCTAACATATTAACCAATTTCCTCTTTGAATCCATTTGAGGAGCAGTGTATATTTTGTATCGCTTGGTGATTCTCCAAGTATCTGATGGATTTTGCATAGTTCCTTCTACCTTCTAAATGTGAGCTCCTTCCAGTGTTTAACCTTTAAGGTCGGCAATCGTTCTCGAACCTTTTTGATTGAATGCCTACATATTAATAGCAATCACTAACCTATCTATTATTAATTGCATATTCATAATACAAAGGGCTACATGTAAAGAAGTGTTCTAATCATCTTTTTAAAAAGCTACTTCCTGACGGTTATCATGGAGATTAGATTAGATTCCCTACAGTGTGGAAACAGGCACTTCAGCCCATCCCCCTATCACCGACACACACCCCTGAACACTATGGGCAATTTAGCATGGCCAATCCACTGAGTCAGCACATCTTTGGACTGTGGGAGGAAACCGGAGCACCCGGAGGAAACCCACGCAGACACGGGGAGAATGTGCAAACTCCACACAGACAGTTACCTGAGGCTGGAATCGAACCCGGGTACTTGGTGCTGTGAGGCTGCAGTGCTAACCCGCTGAGCCACTGTGCTGCCCCGATGTGTGTATTTGCTTCTAACTGTGATATCTGTCAGTCCCTGGACTGGTGTTTGATATGGGCACTCATAATGTATATCCACTTGATCCAATTGCTCTTCTATTGTTAGCCTGATAAATCAAGAAAAGGTCTGGATCCTTTTGTATATTTTTCACATCATTATATAGTTGCGAGTTTCAAATTGCAATCAGTAAAAATTCATGACAAATAAAAGCATTCCAGAATTGTTTCGACTTGATGATAAATAGTGAATATCTGTTCTTGACTGCAGCTTTCCCGCCTATCAGTGCAGAGAGGCATTGCTTAGCAAGGTTGGAAGAGGAATATTACTGTTCCAATTAGTTACATTTAATTTATCACCATTGAAGCTCGCGTCAGTTAGTATGCTTTTTTCCAATATATTTAATCTCAAGTTATGACAGATGATTTGGTTTGTAGCTCTCCAATTACCTCTCTACTGTAGAACCCAGTTTGGAAACAATTGATATAAGGCACTTATTGTACTGTCACTGATGCTGTCATTGTACTACCAGAGTATGGCTGTAATGCTGAATTACTTTAGCCTGCCTTCATGAAGCAGTGCAATCTTTCCTAGATAAGGATGAGGGGAAGGTGCACATAAAAGACTGATTTATAAAATTGAGATTCATGGAATATATAGGTCACTATCAAATTTGGTTAAAAAAGATGGCTGAAGGACAGAAGCAGCAAGTTATGATAAATAGATTAGAAGATCGCTATTAGCAGTTTCCCAAGTATTAGGACACTGATTTTTGGAGATAGATACATGATTTGAATTTGGGAATATGGCATACAAAAGGCCCTTCAGCCAATCAAGTCTATGCAAACCTAACTGCACTAATCCCACTTTGCAGCACTTGGAGAATAACCTTTAATTTCATGTGCTCATCCCAGCACTTTGTTAAAAGTTGTGAGCTCTCTTGTCTCAATGACCCTTCTGGGTAGTGCATTCCAGATTACCACCACCCTCTGGGTAAAAATATTTTCCTCAAATCCCCTCTACATCTCCTGCCCTTCACCTCATAATTGTGTCTCCTTGTTATTGACCCTTCAACTAAGGATACAGCTGCTTGCTAACCTTGCCCCTCCTAATCTTCTGCACCTCAGTCACGTCCCTCCTCAGCCTTCTCTGCTCTAAAGACGACAACCGGAGCTTATCCAGCCAGTCTTCATAGCTGAAGTGCTCCGCCCCAGGCAATATCCTAGTGAATAATCTCTGCACCCCCTCCAATTCAATCACATCCTTCCAACAGCATGGTGATGAGAACTGCATACAGTATTCCAACTTTGGCGAAACCAAAGTTCTATACAATTCCAACGTAACCTTCCAGCTGAAACCATCTGTGCCATGACTGATAAAGGCAAGTTCTGAGTCTGCATTCTTAATCATCGTGTTAACGTGTCCTGCCACCTTCAAGGTTCTGTGGACAAGCACCCCATGATCCGTCTGTGTCCCCTAAGCATCCTAGTGTCTTGCCATTCATTGAGTACCTCCTTGTCTTGTGACTTCTTCCGATGTGCATCACCTGATATGTTTCAGGATTAAATTCTGTCTGCCACTGATCTGCTCATCTGACCAACCCATCTATATCTCATTATGCTATATATATCACGAACAGTGAGGGACCCAATATGGAACATTGCAGTACGCCATTTGACACAAGCTTCCAGTCGCACAAACAGCCTTCTACCTCTGTGCTCTGTCTCTTACCACTGTGCCATTTTAGAACTACCTTGTCGCAACAGCCAGTGGTGCCAGATGTGTTTACCCTTATTATCAGTCTCACATATGGGACCTTGTCAAAGGCGTTTTTGAAATCCATACAAACGACATCAGCTGCAATATAAGCATAGAGCACAGAAGCAGAAATAGGCCATTCAGCCCTTTGAATCTGCCCTGCAATTCAAAGAGACCATGGCAGAACAGTTAATTCTCAAGTCTACTTTCCTGCCTTTTCCCAATATCCGCTGTCTATCTCAACCTTAAATTTACTTAATGACCAGCCTCAATAGTCTTTTGTGGCAAAGAATTCCACAGATTTTCAACCCTCAGAGGGAAGAAATTCCTCCCAATCTCTGTCTTAAATGTGTGACTCCTTATTCCGTCTGGTCCTAGATTCTCCCACAAGGGAAAACAAACTCTCCGCATCTAACTTGTCAAGAATCTTCTAAGTTTCAACAAGGTGGCATCTCATTCTTCTGTATTACAACGAGAACAGACTCAATCTTCTTAACCTCCTGGAACTTATTTGAACTTCCTCCACATCCTTAGATATGTGTCCCAAAACTGTTCTCGGTGTTACAGCTGAGATCTGACAATTGCCTCGCACAATTTTAACAAAACCGCTATACTTTTATATTCCATTCCATTTGCCTTCCTCATTACCCAATGAACTTGGATACTTGCTTTTTGTGATTTGTAGACGAGAATATTTAAATCCCTCTGTTCTGTAGCTTTCTGCAGTCATTCTCCATTAAATAATAGCCAGCTTTTCTATTCTTCCTGCCAAAATACATTCGCTCAGATTTCCCTACATTATATTCCATCTGCTAAGTTTTTGCCCATTTGCTTAGCCTGTCAATATCTCTCTGCAGACTTTTTGATTATTCCTTACTAATTGCCTTCCCACATGGTTTTGTGTCATCAGCTACAGTATATTCTCTTTCCTCATTCAAGGCATTAATGTATTTCATAAATAATTGTGTCCCCAGCACTAATCTGTGCGGCGCTCCGCTAGCTGCAGGTTGCCAGTCTGCAAATGCCTCCCTGTCCCAATTCTGTCTTCTATGAGTGAGCCAGTCCTCTGTTCATGATAATATACGACAGCAACATCATGGACTATTATCTTATTAAGTAGCCTAATGTGTTATAGCTTATCAAAACCCTTGTGAAAATCTGGGCACCTACATACCTTGCAAAATTGTATCAAAATTGTGAAGTGTGACCTCACTTTGATGAAGCCATGCTGATCAGACCTTGCATTTCCAAGTGGAGATGAATTCTCTCCTCCAGAATTTCCCCAGTTGTTTCCCTCCCACTGATGTGAGATTCATTGGTCTGTAATTCCTGATATATCTCTCTCTCGCTCCTTGAAAAATGGTACCACATTAGTTGTTCTCTACCAATTCCCCTGTAGCCAGAGAAGAATTGAAAGTTTGGGTCAGAGCCCCTGTAATTTCCTCTCATCTCTCATTGCAGCATACGATACAACCCCTTCAGACCTAGAGAATTATTTACTTTTAGGCCTGGCAAAGCCTCACTCCCTACGTCAGTCTGCTCAAGTACCTCAGTCCCTGTCCCCGAGTTCTCTACGTCCATCTTCCTCCTCTTGAATGTAGACTAAAGTGAAACACTCTACCAGTGTCCTTCTGTACGGTATAAAGTTTGCCCCTGGACCCTAATGGGCCCCATTCTTTCTCTGGTTATCTTCTTCCCCTAAATGTACTTGTGAAATATCTTGGGATCTGTCAAATTTTATCTTCATGTTTTTTCATGCGCCTGTTTCCTCCTAACTGCTTTAAGTTCCCTCTGAGCTTTCTATACTCCACTGGGGCCTCCATCATTTGCTCCCTTTGCACCTACTGAAAGCCTTTTTTTTGTTCTTAACCAATTCTGAATATTCCTACACATCCAGGGTTCTTTGTCTTGTTATGTCCAAATTTCATCCCAAAGAAAACATGTTGGGCCTGTGCTTTCCCCATTTTCTTCTCAATCACACCTTCACTTTCTACTGTAGAATTTGCCAGACGTAGCTGAACCTGTTCTACTTTGGTCAGATCCTGCTTTATTTTAATAGCATCTGCCTTCCTCCAATCCAAAATTATTTTTTTTGCAAACTACCATTTTCTTTTTCATAACAGTGGTTGTTATCAATAAATTCTGCCCACTACCACCTTAAACAACTTGGCAACTTTGTTCCCAAGAATTAGATCTGGGACTGGACTGTCCCTTGATGGACCTTCTATATGTTGACACAATAAACTCTGCTGAACGCGTATTTAGAAATCCAACTCCTCTTTACACTGTGCACTTTACACTCGATAACAAGGTGGACATTATTTTAAAATGAAAGGCAGTAGGTTTAAAGGGGATTAGGGGAAAACCTTTTTCACCCAGAGGGGTCTAAAATGCACTCTCTGGGATTATAGTTGAGACGGGAAATCTCAGAATCTTTAAAAAGCACTTGACGTGTCATTACGTTCAAGGCTATGACCTAGTGTGTTGACAGTGGGTCTAGTGTATATAGTAGTATGTCCTTGATAGTGCAGACTCAGTGGGTTGAAGGGCCTCATATATTGTATGATTCACTGATTATGACTATCTCAAGCAATGTTGAGGAAGTTGAAATCCCCTGGTATAGTTACCATCTTATTATTGCACACCTCAACATGAGTAATAGAGCGTGAAGTTCCAAAATTTACCACGATTGCCAAGCTTGCAGGAGCTCAAACAATGAGGATGATTCTGATCAGCTGCAATAGGCCAACAGAATGGGAAATGACATGGCAGATAGAGTTCAATACAGCAAAACGTGAGGGGATCTGGGATACAGTGTGGTTTAGTCAGCAGTGGCCCTCCTCCTGAGTCAGAAATGTTGGTGTGATTCTCACTCCAAGACAGAAGGACCCAGTATTCAGTGCAGGAAAGCAAACTTGTGTGGTAATGAATCCTCAGCCTGGATCGACGGGTTAGGTTAGTGGCAGATATATCTACGAAATCAAAAGATGATAATTGCAAAGAGTGGTGATCTTTGCTCACTGTTCTGAGTTCGTGTCACTAGACCCGAAACGTTAACTCTATTTTTCCCTTCACGGATGCTGCCAGACCTACTGGGATTTTTCCAGCAACTTTGCTCTTGTTCTTGTTGTTGTTGATCAACTTGCATTGTGTTACCCCATATAAAATGTGAAATGTCAAAAGCAAAACAAAACGATGCATGAGGTGAAGCAGTTTAACTAAAGGGATAGTGGCAAACAATAAATACTCGAAAGATATTGTTCCAAAGAGTGTGTGAGGACTGAAAAACCCAGGAATGTAGGGGTCATAAAGCCATAAAATGAAGGAATGGAAGTAGGCTTTTTAGCCCATTGAATTTGCTTCACCATTCGATCAGATCATGGCTATCTCTGTTTTGAATATTCTTAGTAACCCAGCTTCAACAGGCCTCTGGAGTAGACAATTCCACAAAATCAAGCCCTCAGAGGAAATAAATTCATCTTCATCCCTGTCTTAAATATGTCACACCTTATTCTGAGATGATGCCCTTTGGTCGTAGATTCTCCTCCAAGAGGAACCAAACTTTCTGCATCGACACTAACAGGTCCCCTAAGAATCCTGTATGTTTTAATAAGGTAACCTTTTACTCTTCTAAATTCTAAAGAGTACAAGTCCAACCTATTTGACCTCCTTAGAAAGAAGATCCTTCTGTACCTAGAATCAACTTAGTTAACCTTCTCTGGACTGCCTCCAATGTTGAGATTTCTTTCCTTTGATGAAGGGCCAAAACTATTTGCTGTGTTTGAGATGTGGTCTGTCTCGTACTTTGTATTGTTTTAGCAATACTTCCCTCTTCTTTTATTCCATTCCTTTTAAAGGCCAACAGGACACCTCCTTCTTAGTTGCTGAGCATGGTTGCTAACTTCTTATGATTCATGCACGAGGAGCTTCAAATTCCTCCTGCACTCCAGCTTTCTGCAATCTTTTTTCCATTTTAATAACATATAGCTCTTTTATTCTTCTTGCCAAAGTGCACAACCTGACATTTTCCACATTATATTCTATCTGCCAAGTTTGTGGCCATTCACTTTCCACGGAAACATAAGAAGTAGAATGAGAAATGGGCCATTTGGCCCTTCAGGCTTGCTTTATCATTCATTATGAATATATCCAATCATCCAACACAGTAGCCTGTTCCTCCTTTAACCTTATATCCTGTGATCCACTTAGTTCCAAGTGCTAAACCCAAACTCCTTTTTGAAACTGTGCAATGTTTTAGCATTGATTGATTTCTGTGGTAGTGAATTCTGTGGGCTCATCAGTCTCTGGGTGAAGAAATATCTCCTCGTCTTAGTTTAAGGGTATGAAGAATGACTGTGACTCCTTTGTTCTGTACATCCCTGCCATCAAGAACATCTGCCCTCCATTTGACTTGTCTAGTCCTGTAAGAATTTTAAGCTTCGATGAGAAGCCCCTTCATTCTTCTGAATGCCAGTGGTATAATCTTATCTGACGCAACCTCTCCTAATATGCCAGTCTGCCTTCCAGGAATCAGTCTGCTAAACCTTTGCTGCACTGTCCCTAGAACAAGAGTGTGCTTCCTCAGATAAAGAGGCCGAAACTGCACGTAATATTCTTGGTATGTAATGGTAGCGAGACATCCCCACTCCTGAATGAAAATTCTCTCACTATGAAGGCCCTTCTGCTATTTGCCATCTTTACTGCTTGCTGCACCTGCATGCTTACCTTCAATGACTGAAGTACAGGTTTGCCCAGATCTTATTCTACATTCCCATGTCTTAATTTATATCCATTCAGGTAATGATCTGCCTTTCCGTTTTTGCTCCCAAAGTGAATAATCTCACATATATCCGTGTAATACTGTATCTGTCTCACATTTGCCCAGTCATTCAGCTTGTCCCAATGACACTGAAGCATCTCTGCATCCTCCTTGCAGCTCACCCTCTCATCCAGCTTTGTGTCATCTGCAGATGTGGAGATAGTGCATTTGATTCCTTCGTTTGAATAGGTGGGTAGCCGGAGTCTGAGCACAGATCCTTGCGACACACCACCTGTCTCTGCCTTTGGAAAAATACCATTTATTCCTATCCTTTGATACTTGCTGACCAGTTTTATTTCCATCTCAGTATATTACGACAATCCCACGGGCTTTAATTTAAAGCACTAATCTCTTATGTGGGATTTTGTTAAAAGCCTTCTGAAAGCCCAAAGAAGCCACATCTAGTGGTTCCCCCCTCATCAACTGAATGAGTTACATCCACAAAGAATCCCAAAAGATTGTCAAGTATGATTTCCCTCTATCCCTTTCATAAATCCATGCTGTCCCTGTTTGATCTTGCCACAGTTCAGCTGTTAAATACTTTATAGTAAAGAGACCTGAAATTCTTCCACCCAGAGAATCCATTGTTCCTGGTATTATGGCAGGGTGTGGGAATGTCCTTCGTCGCCTGAGGAGCCTGGTACCGCTAGAGAAACCGGGTTTCAAAACTTATGAAGAAATAGTAGGAATAGTGGCAGCTGAGAGATGAGCACCAACACAGACTCACAACTGCCATTGGTGTGAAAGAGCACTTCACTCAACAGCAAATTGCTGGTATAAATTAGTCGTATGCAGAAACTGCGGCAATAAAGGGCCCATTGAATGGGTGTGTTTGAGAAAGAAATATGAACAGTGTACAGCAAAAGTACTGAAAGTGAAGAGTAGGAAAAAAATCTACATGTAACAATGACAGCATGGATAATCTGCTAGTTTCACTGGGAGGACCATGGCTGGAAAAAAAATCAAACTCATTTGGGTTGAACTAAGTTGCTTGTCAGATTCTGAAACTGATTCATTGGAAAATTCTAAAGAAGCGTGCAATTATTTTCATTGGGATCTGGGAGACATGGAGAAGACATCTGTCGAATTGAAAATCAAGTGTGAGAGTCCAGCAAAATGTTGCAAGGCAGGATCAGTGCCTCGTGCAATCAGACTAAAGCTTGAGGCAGAATTAAAGCTACTTGACAGGGCTCAGAAAGGATTTCCAATGATGTTGCCAGGGTGGAGGATTTGAGCTATGGGGAGGCTGAATAGACTACTTTCCCTGCAGTTTTGGAGGCTGAGGGGTGAACTTGGAGGTTTATGAAATCATGAGGGGCATGGATAGGATGAATAGCCAAGGTCTTTTCCTTCGAGTAGGGGAGTCAAAAACTAGAGGGCATAGCTTTAAGGTGAGGGGGAAAGATTTAAAATGAACGTAAGGGTCAACGTTTTCCAAGCCGAGGATGGTGTGTGTAAGGAATGAGCTGCCGGAGGAACTGGCGGAAGCAGGTACAATGAGAATATTTAAAAAGCACTTGGATGGGTACATGAATAGGAAGGGTTTAGAGGATATGGGCCAAATACTGGTAAATGGGATTAGAAAAATAAGGATATTCTGTTCACGTAGATGAGTTGGACCAAAGTGTTCTGTTTCCATGCTGTACGTCTCTATGACACTATGACCATAATTGAGTGACACTGGTCAAGATGGGAATCCTTGAATCCAAAAATGATTGGCCCACACCTATCATTCCACTGATAGATGGAGTTATGCATCTGCACTGATTACAAGTTCGCTACTAATCCAGCATTATGCGCTGAGCAGTATGCTTTGCCTGTAATTGATGACATACTTGTTGGACCAGCTAGAGGTCTGCTTTTCAGTAAGATTGAACTTAGTCAAATCTATCTCCAGATGAATAGAGTTCCTGAGTCACGGAAATACTTGATTATTGTAACACGTAAAGTAGTATTCAATAACAAGAGATTTCCATTTGAAATCCATCTGTGCTTGGATTATTCTAACATGCCATGGATCAGATTTGAAGTGGATTGAAAGGAGTCTAGTGTTACCAAGACAATATTTTACTCACAGGGAGAACCTAAAAAAGAGCATCCTCACAAGTTAGATTTGAAGAAGTGAGGAAAAATGACTATGATTTTTAAAAATAATTTCCATACAATACTAAGGCCATATCATTGATGCCGTGGGATTATACAAGCCCCCTTCAAAAGTAAAAACTGAAGTTCACTGTGGGATGCTGTAAATCAGAAACTGAGAGATTGCTGAAGGATTTTAGATTACCTTTGCCAAATGAGTTGACAACGAACAGTCCCTATGTAGACATTTTCTACTTCGAGCAAGTAGGGAACACTCTGGCAACGGTAGGACAAATTAAGAGAGACAGTCAAAATGACCCACGACTACGCGAGTGGTGGGTGTGGTACTGCAAAGGGAGCAACCGGAACTGAAACCATTTGTCACGTGGAAGCTAGAACTATCTATACAAGGAGGAGGTCTCCTGTGGGGAATGAGGGTCATCCCTCCATCACAGCTAAGGAAACGCATGTTAAAGGTCAGGATCGGGATTCCCGGAAGGTATGTTGCCTCCCTGGTGCCAGGGTCCGGGACGTCTCCGATCAGGTGTATAAGGTTCTAAAAGGGGAGGGCGAACAGCCAGAAATCGTGTTACGTATTGGCACTAATGATAAAGCCAGAAAAAGGATTGAGGATATACAAAGTGATTTCAGGGAGTTAGGATGGAAGCTGCAAAGCAGGACGAACAGAGTAGTGTTCTCTCGTTTACTCCCGGTGCCACGAGATAGCGAGGCGAGGAACAGGGAGCGGGCGCAGCTTAACACGTGGCTGCGCAGCTGGTGTAGGAGGGAGGGCTTCAGTTATGTAGACAATTGGGATGCCTTCTGGGGAAGGTGGGACGTGTACAAGATGGACGGGTTGCATCTGAACTGGAAGGGGACCAATGTCCTGGGTGGAAGGTTTGCTCGAGTAGTTTGAGAGGGTTTAAACTAGTATGGCAGGTGGGTGGGAACCTGAGCTGTATACCGGAGGTGAGAGTTGATGCAGGTGAGGCAATAGCAAGAGGTAGACCAGCTAGTGGGAAGGATTTTCCTGGGAAGGAACCAAGGGATCAGTTAAAGTGTGTTTGCTTTAATGCAAGGAGTATCAGGAATAAAAGTGATGAACTTAGAGCATGAATCAGTACCTGGTGCTATGTTGTTGTGGCCATAACAGAGACATGGGTTTCTCAGGGGCAGGAATGGTTGCTGGATGTTCCAGGGTTTAGAGCATTTAAAAAGAATAGGGAGGGGGGAGAAAGAGGAGGGAGTGTAGCACTATTAATCAGAGATGGTATCACAGCTACAGAAGCTTCCATTGTCGAAGAAGATCTGCCGACTGAATCAGTGTGGTTGGAAATTGGCAACAGCAAGGGAGTAGTCACCTCGTTAGGGGTTTACTACAGGCCCCCCAATGGCAGCAGGGAGGTTGAAGAAAGCATAGGTCGGCAGATTTTGGAAAAGTGCGGACGTAATAGGGTTGTTGTAATGGCTGACTTTAACTTTCCCAATATTGATTGGAACTTCCTTCGAGCAGAAGATTTGAATGAAGCTGTTTTTGTAAGGTGTGTTCAGGAGGGTTTCCTAACTCAGTACGTTGACAGGCCGACGAGGGGAGAGGCCATTCTCGACTTGGTGCTCGGAAACAAGCCGGGGCAGGTATCAGATCTTGTGGTGGAGAGCATTTTGGTGATAGTGACCATAACTGCCTCACATTCTACAGAGCTATGGAGAAGGAGAGGATTAGGCAAAATGGGAGGATATTTAATTGGGGAAGAGGAAACTATGATGCGATTAGACATGAGTTAGGAAGCATGGACTGGGAGCAGTTGTTGCATGGTAAAGGCCCTATAGACATGTGGAGACTGTTTAAGGAACAGTTGTTGCGAGTGAAGAATAAATATTTCCCTCTGAGACAGGCAAGAAGGGGTAAGATAAAGGAACCTTGGATGACGAGAGCGGTGGAGCTTGTCGTCAAAAGGAAGAAGGTAGCTTACATAAGGTGGAGGAAGCTAGGGGCAAGCTGAGCTCTAGAGGATTACAGGCAGGCGAGGAAAGAGCTCAAAAATGGTCTGAGGAGAGCCAGGAGGGGGCACGAGAAAGGCTTGGCAGAACGGATTAGGGCGAACACAAAGGCATTTTACACTTAGGTGAGGAATAAGAGAATGGTCAAAGAAAGAGTCGGGCCGATCAGGGATAGCATAGAGAACTTGTGTGTGTGGAGTCTGAGGAGGTAGGGGAAGCCCTAAATGAGTTTTTTGCTTCTGTCTTTACGAAAGAAACGAACTTTGTAGTGAATGAAACCTTTGAAGAGCAGGTGTGCTTGCTGGAATGGAGAGAGATAGAGGAAGCTGATGTGCTGAAAATTTTGTCAAACATGAAGATTGACAAGCCGCCAGGCCTGGACCAGATTTGTCCCCGGTTGCTTTGGGAAACGAGAAATGCAATTCCTTCGCCACTCGCGAAGATCTTTGCATCCTCGCTCTCCACTGGAGTCGTTCTTGAGGACTGGAGAGAGGCAAATGTAATTCCTCTCTTCAAGAAAGGAAATAGGGAAATCCCCAGCAATTACAGACCAGTAAGTCTCACGTCTGTCGTCTGCAAGGTGTTAGAAAGGATTCTGAGGGATAGGATTTAAGAGCATCTGGAAGAGCATGTCTTGATTAAATGCAGTCAACACGGCTTTGTGAGGGGCAGGTCATGCCTCACAAACTTTATCGAGTTCTTTGAGGATGTGACTAGAAAAGTTGATGAGGGTTGAGCTGTGGATCTGGTGTATATGGACTTCAGCAAGGCATTTGATAAGGTTCCCCATGGTAGGCTCATTCAGAAGGTCAGGAGGAATGGGATACAGGGGAACGTACCTGTCTGGATACAGGACTTGGATGAGGGGATTGAAGGATGGGTCAGCAAGTTTGCAGACGACACGAAGGTCGGAGGTGTCGTTGACAGTATAGAGGGCTGTTGTAGGCTGCAGCGGGACATTGACAGGATGCAGAGATTGGCTGAGAGGTGGCAGATGGAGTTCAACCTGGATAAATGCGAGGTGATGCATTTTGGAGGTCGAATTTGAAAGCTGAGTACAGGATTAAGGATAGGATTCTTGGCAGTGTGGAGGAACAGAGGGATCTTGGTGTGCAGATACATAGATCCCTGAAAATGGCCACCCAAGTGGATAGGGTTGTTAAGAAAGCATATGGTGTTTTGGCTTTGATTAGCAGGGGGATTGAGTTTAAGAGTTGTGAGATCTTGTTGCAGCTCTATAAAACTTTGGTTAGACCGCACTTGGAATACTGCATCCAGTTCTGGTCACCCTATTGTAGGAAAGATGTGGATGCTTTGGAGTGGGTTCAGGGGAGGCTTACCAGGATGCTGCTTGGACTGGAGGGCTTATCTGATGAAGAGAGTTTGACTGAGCTCGGACTTTGTTCATTGGAGAAAAGGAGGAGGAGAGGGGACCTAATTGAGGTATACAAGATAATGAGAGGCATAGATAGAGTTGATAGCCAGAGACTATTTCCCAGGGCAGAAATGGCTAACACGAGGGGTCATAGTTTTAAGTTGGTTGGAGGAAAGTAAAGAGGGGATGTCAGAGGAGGGTTCTTTACACACAGAGTTGTGAGAGCATGGAATGCGTTGCCAGCAGCAGTTGTGGAAGCAAGGTCATTGGGGACATGTAAGAGACTGCTGGACATGCATATGGTCACAGAAATTTGAGGGTGCATACATGAGGATCAATGGCCGGCACAACATCGTGGGCTGAAGGGCCTGTTCTGTGCTCTACTGTTGTCTGTTCTATGTTCTAACTTTGGATTGTTGGACTCAAAGCATTGGCTTTGTTTTCTCTTCACTGATGCTGCCAGACCTGTTGAGTTTTTTTGTTTCATAATCAAGCTTCTGCTTTTGAACATTTCAGCCTCCTGGTCGTTCTTGGAACTGAATAGCCTTCCCACTTATTTTTATGTCATCTGCAAACCTGGCAATAGTATGTTTGCTTCAAGTATATAAGTCAGTAATATTTTATTGGCAATAAGTATGGATCCAGCACTGATCCCTGTGGTACTCCACTAGTTACACCTCCCTTCAGCCCAACTAACACTTCCGCCATCTACGATCCGACCCCAGCACCCAAGACATTTTTCCATCCCCACCCTTGTCTGCCTTCCGGAGTGACTCCCTTGTCCACTCCACACTCCCCTCCAATCCCACCACACCCAGCACGTTCCCGTGCAAACGCAGGAAGTGCTACACTTGCTCCCACACCTCCTCCCTCACCCCCATCCAAGGCCCCAAGATGACTTTCCATATTAAGCAGATGCTCACCTGCACATCTGCCAATGTAGTATACTGTATCCACTGTACCCGGTGTAGCTTCCTCTACATTGGGGAAACCAAGCGGAGGCTTGGGAAGCGCTTTGCAGAACACCTCCACTCGGTTCGCAATTTCGTTAGAGAGAAAAAGTTTGAGAGGTGACTTCATTGAAACATATAAAATAATCAGAGAGTTAGAGCCTTTATCCTAGGATGGTGACGGCGAGCACGAGGGGGCATAGCTTTAAATTGAGGGGTGAATGATACCGGACAGATGTCAGTGGTGGTTTCTTTACTCAGAGAGTAGTCAGGGAATGGAACGCTTTGCCTGCAACAGTAGTAGATTCACCAACTTTAGGTACATTTAAGTCGTCATTGGATAAGCATATGGACATACATGGAATCGTGTAGGTTAGATGGGCTTCAGATCAGTATGACAGGTCGGCACAGCATCAAGAGCCGAACGGCCTGTACTGTGCTGTAATGTTCTCTGTTCTATAAACACGTGCACCCCCCAGTTGCGAACCATTTTAACTCCCCCTCCCATTCCTTAGACGACATGTCCATCATGGGCATCCTGCAGTGCCATAATGATGCCACCCGAAGGTTGCAGGAACAGCCACTCATATTCCGCTTGGGAACCCTACAGCCCAATGGTATGAATGTGGGCTGCGTGAGTTTTAAAATCTCCCCCTCCCCCACTGCACCCCAAAACCAGCCCAGCTCATCCCCTCCCCCCACTGCATCCCAAAACCAGCCCAGCTCATCCCCGCCTACCTAACCTGTTCTTCCTCTCACCTAACCCCTCCTCCCACCTCAAGCCACACCTCCATTTACCACTTAGTAACCTCATCCAGCCTCCTTGATCTGTCTGTCCTCCCTGGACTGACCTATCCCCTCTCCACCTCCCCACCTACACTCTCCTCTCCACCTATCTTCTCCTCTATCCATCTTCGGTCCGCCTCCCGCTCTCTCCCTATTTATTTCAGAACCCTCTCCGCATCCCTGATGAACAGTGTCGGCCCAAAACTTCAGCTTTTGTGCTCCTAAGATGCTACTTGGCCTAGACAATAAAATGTGAGGCTGGATGAACACAGCAGGCCCAGCAGTGTCTCAGGAGCACAAAAGCTGACGTTTCGGGCCTAGACCCTTCATCAGAGTTTATTATCTTGGATTCTCCAGCATCTGCAGTTCCCATTGTCACTGCTACTTGGCCTGTTGTGTTCATCCAGCTTCACACTTTGTTATCTTGGATTCTCCAGCATCTGCAGTTCCCATTATCTCTCCCTTCAGCCCAACTGCCTATTTTCTATTCTTTGACCAATTCTGAAAACATGCTAATATACTATCCCAAAATTATGTGTTTTTTTTCTTATATTAGGTAAACTTAGGGCGATATTTTTTCAAGTGCCATTTTAAAATCCAAACACAATACTTCTACTGGTTCTGTTTTATCCATCCTGTCTGTTACTTACTCAAAGAATTTTTTAAAAATTGTCAGGCACAATTTCCCCACCATGAAGCCATGCTGACTTTGCTTGATTATATTATCTACTTCCACAGTTATGGACTAGACCAAGTCCCCAACAAATATGTATCAAGGAGATAACCTAGACTCCAACTTTTATTTAAAGACAAGTCTAGGGTGCTGTGTTCTAGATGTAAATCGATTCGGCACACCACTCAGATTTAAGCAAAACCACTTTCCCCCTAGTTAAAATGCAGACAAAAGAAAGAAGAATTGAGATTAGTTTAACTCTACTGGAAAACTTAATTGAATAATATATTACTTAACTACCAAACAACAACTGTTCCAATATAATAATATCCCATAAACACACCTTGGCAAAGGCAAAGACAGTAAAACAGATTGTCTCACATGATTCTGGTCACAGAAAGAGAACCCCTGCTTTTAGCTGTAACACAGAGAGAGATGGGGAGATATGGAGAGAGATAACAGCTTCCACGGCCAACTTCAAACCTCAACAACTGTCGAAATCTAAACTAAAACCTTGGTTCTGTGGGAGCCTGACATGACCCATTCATACTGAGATAGTAAGAACTGCCGATGCTGGAGAATCTGAGATAACAAGGTGTCGAGCTGCATGAACACAACAGGCCAAGCAGCATCAGAGGAGCAGGAAAGCTGATGTTTTGGGTCGAGCCCCTTCTTCGGAAGTTACCCATTCATGCTGCTTTTGTTGTTACAACTTCAAAAAATAAAACCCCAAGGCCTCTCGGGCCTTTAGAGAAGAACACAAACCAGGACAAAATACACCTCTTAAAGCCATAGTATTGCCAGACCACATGACCTGCTGTTGCATCTTTTATAACAGACTGCAATATTTTCCTAATGAGAGGTTGCCTATTTTTTGTCATCCTTCCTTTTCATATGAAGTTGTTACATTGGCAGTATTCCAATCTACTGCTTGAAATGTTCCAGATTCCCGGGATATTTGGAAGATTACTGCTAGTGCATCCAGTATCTCTGTAGCTACATCTTTTAATATCCTAGTGCAGGGTACATCAGGTCCAGGATACCTATTGACCTTTAGCCCCATTAGTTTCCCGAGCACCTTTTCTCTGGTGATATTTCCTGTCTGCTTTTTGTACCTTGTCAAGTAAGTAATTTTGAGATTGTATTTGTTTCTTTTGCTATGGAGTCTCATATGAAGTATTTATTTGTCTCATTTGCCATTTCCTGATTCCCCATTATTATTTTTGCAGCCTCCATCCTTGAAGGGATCTGCGTTCACTTTGACTTCTTTCTTTCTTTTCATTTCTTTAAATACGCTTTTGTTGTCTGTTTCTTTTCTATTTCTCGGCTTTGAACTCTTTCCTTATTTCTGGTTTTCCACTAACCTTGGGCACTGACTGTTGAATTGGCAGAACATTGGAGAGAATGCTTAGGATATGGAATTTTTGGTCCGATAAATAGTACTCAACATGGTGCTGTTGCCCCAGCTCCTGCTCAGGTCTCTCCCAGTTGAAATGCCAAATGGGACCCTGCCCATGCTCTTCACAGCTGCCCTGCAACATGAAATGGCTGGAGGCAGGACATCAGGCGCCCTCTTGGATAGAAGTTCTACCTTGTAGAACTCCTGGCCACTTAGAGCCCAGAAGAGTCTGAAGTTGCTGTTGGCTGGATGGCGGGTCCCCGACGAGGGGTACGGAGTGGTTGAGGGTTGTTAGGGGTTGTTAAAAGGGTGGATGAGCATTTAAGAGCGTGAAGTGCCTAGGATCGGGCCAAGGGACCTGTGAATGATGTTCCCCTACCAACTCACTTTTTCTAGGCTGGATTGTGCATCTCAACCTGACTGCCTTTCTGATTGACATCTATCTCCTTACGCAATAGAGGGGATCCCTTAAATTGCCATCAATTAGTCTCAGGAGGTCAAAGGATAGGCAGGCTGCTTGACAGTTCCCCAGAACTTCCACACATGTACACACAGTGCCCTCCAGATTTTATGTGTTTCTTCCCACCTTCGTATCTGTGGGATGGGGCTTTATAATGTAGCTCATGCAGTGCTAAAACAAAGAAGTTATCCTGAACCTCGAAATAGGACTGGAATGATACACCCAAATCTGGTGACTAAACTTAAAGAGTAATAATTTTGGTAGTGTTGAGTAATAATGATGAAATTTACCCAACTTGTTTTAAGAATGTGACATTTTATCAACAAATTTAACTAATGCTATTTTCATTGGAGTACAAGGGATTAATAAGTAGTGAATGGAGACATAAAGGATTATGATTGGTTGGGGTAAGATAAACGTGGAAAGTCTGTGTTCCTATGGCTGATGGATGATGTTACAAGGAGAATGGAATGCATTGATGTTTTGGGGAAAAGATGTAGGGGGATGTTAGGAGGAATTTTTTTAAAGCAGTGAAGGTTCATGGGCCAGGATCTTGCTGCCTGTGGAAGGGTTAGAAGCCGAGAAAATAAATGATTTCAGTCACATGAATGCATATCTCTGGGAGCTTCATTCCTCATATTGCCATTAGATTTTATTTATGGAGGTTCTGTTATATTTAGAGTGGTTTGACTGGCATTCGATGTTTTGACAAAGTTTGCCAGATTTTGTTGGCATCATGTGAAGTAACGTTGAATTGATACTTGCTTAACTACTAATTATTTTTGGTAGACGCTGTAGAACATACCATATGTATGACAAAATAGCAAAATTACAAGAGAAATCTCGTTCAAAACCGAGGTAACAGAGCATCTTTTTAAAATTAACAAGAACATATAATTAACACACTTAATAGCTGTGGCATAGTGTGATTTAAAAGAATGCTGATGACCAGAAGTGAAATAAGGGTTGTAAGATCCACTATTTGAAACGGAGAAAGAGCCAATTAGATTGTACTTTGGATTTGGATGTACTGAGAATGAACATCGCTTGAAAAAGATGGATGTTTCAGGTTAAATTGTTTTGAGTCCTGCTTCATAAATATAAAGGAGGGCTTCATGACTTACAAAGCTACTGTTCCTCCACCATTGTTCTGCAGGAATTACTGAACCAAACAACAGAATATGACCAGCATCACTGACGGTTCCCTCGTTGGATTTGACATGTTGCATTTGAGAAGGAAATGGCCTGTTTCCATCATTCCAGAGTACTTTTGTGAATCCTTGTATTTATTTCTGGGCCAAATACAGGAATTAATTTTATTTAATAGCTCCAATAAGTTAAAACTGTAATCGAAGTTAGTTTTCTTCCTCCTTTGTCGTGTATCTGTTGGAGTTGCACACAGCACAACGCGTCTTGGATCAACACAAATTGACACAAAATGAGCAACTTCTAAATGTGACTGAAGTAATCAACTGTTTAATGACCATTTATGATGGTTTGGAACAAAATCACAAGGACTTGGTCAACGTGCCACTCTGTGTCGAAATGTGTCTGAACTAGCTGCTGAACGTCTTTGATCCCTATGTATGATTTACACTTTAATGTAATAAGTTTAGATTGTCCTAAGGTGCACTAAACTGCATGCGACATATTGGATTTTGATATGTACAGGATCAGTTAAGTAAATGTGAAGATTGTGGACTGATTAAAATCAATCCGAGTATTGTTGACATAAGGTTTCAGTATGTTCTAGTTTCATTTCAGTTCAACAGATAAAGTAGTTGACAGTTTTAGCGACTTTTGTTTTAAATCATAAAATTTAAACTGATATACTTTTGATTCCATTTGGTCAGATCTGCCCAGGATCATGTAGACATCTTGACATTCTGATTGTAATGCTCTTCACGGTGACAAATGTTAGTGCTGGAGAATGACGTGTATAAAATACACAAAATGAACATCATCCAGTTAATGTCAAGGAATAAACGGCCAGATGTAGAATAAATTTTCATATGACCCTCAATCTCATAGAGTCATACAGCATAGAAACACCATATCTATGCCTACCAACAAGCACCAAGCTGCACTAATCTCATTTGTCAACACTTGGTCCAGAGCCTACTTTGACCTAGCATTTTAAATGCTCATCCCAGATGCTTTTTAAATGTTGAGAATACCTGCATCAAAAACCCTCTCAAGCAGTGTGCTCCATATGTCTACCACTTTTTAGATGAAAAAGCTTTTCCTCAGACTTCCTCCAAAGCATTTAATCCTCACCTTAAACTTGTGCCATCTGGTCTTAGACACATGTGCCATGGGGAATGGATTCTCACCATGTATTCTGCCAGTGCCTGTCATAATTTTCTATGCCACAATCAGATCCCCACCCACACCTCCGCCTCCTCTGCTCCAAGGAAAACAAACCCAGCATACCAGTCTATCTCATAACTGAGATAATGGGAACTGCAGATGCTGGAGATTCCAAGATAATAAAATGTGAGGCTGGATGAACACAGCAGGCCAAGCAGCATCTCAGGAGCACAAAAGCTGACGTTTCGGGCCTAGACCCTTCATCAGAGAGGGGGATGGGGGGAGGGAACTGGAATAAATAGGGAGAGAGGGGGAGGCGGACCGAAGATGGAGAGTAAAGAAGATAGGTGGAGAGGGTGTAGGTGGGGAGGTAGGGAGGGGATAGGTCAGTCCAGGGAAGACGGACAGGTCAAGGAGGTGGGATGAGGTTAGTAGGTAGCTGGGGGTGCGGCTTGGGGTGGGAGGAAGGGATGGGTGAGAGGAAGAACCGGTTAGGGAGGCAGAGACAGGTTGGACTGGTTTTGGGATGCAGTGGGTGGGGGGGAAGAGCTGGGCTGGTTGTGTGGTGCAGTGGGGGGAGGGGATGAACTGGGCTGGTTTAGGGATGCAGTGGGGGAAGGGGAGATTTTGAAACTGGTGAAGTCCACATTGATACCATATGGCTGCAGGGTTCCCAGGCAGAATATGAGTTGCTGTTCCTGCAACCTTCGGGTGGCATCATTGTGGCAGTGCAGGAGGCCCATGATGGACATGTCATCAAGAGAATGGGAGGGGGAGTGGAAATGGTTTGCGACTGGGAGGTGCAGTTGTTTGTTGCGAACTGAGCGGAGGTGTTCTGCAAAGCGGTCCCCAAGCCTCCGCTTGGTTTCCCCAATGTAGAGGAAGCCGCACCGGGTACAGTGGATGCAGTATACCACATTGGCAGATGTGCAGGTGAACCTCTGCTTAATGTGGAATGTCATCTTGGGGCCTGGGATGGGGGTGAGGGAGGAGGTGTGGGGACAAGTGTAGCATTTCCTGCGGTTGCAGGGGAAGGTGCCGGGTGTGGTGGGGTTGGAGGGCAGTGTGGAGCGAACAAGGGAGTCACGGAGAGAGTGGTCTCTCCGGAAAGCAGACAGGGGAGGGGATGGAAAAATGTCTTGGGTGGTGGGGTCGGATTGTAAATGGCGGAAGTGTCGGAGGATAATGCGTTGTATCCGGAGGTTGGTAGGGTGGTGTGTGAGAACGAGGGGGATCCTCTTGGGGCGGTTGTGGCGGGGGCGGGGTGTGAGGGATGTGTCGCGGGAAATGCGGGAGACGCGGTCAAGGGCGTTCTCAATCACCGTGGGGGGAAAGTTGCGGTCCTTAAAGAACTTGGACATCTGGGATGTGCGGGAGTGGAATGTCTTATCGTGGGAGCAGATGCGGCGGAGGCGGAGGAATTGGGAATAGGGGATGGAATTTTTGCAGGAGGGTGGGTGGGAGGAGGTGTATTCTAGGTAGCTGTGGGAGTCGGTGGGCTTGAAATGGACATCAGTTACAAGCTGGTTGCCTGAGATGGAGACTGAGAGGTCCAGGAAGGTGAGGGATGTGCTGGGGATGGCCCAGGTGAACTGAAGGTTGGGGTGGAAGGTGTTGGTGAAGTGGATGAACTGTTCGAGCTCCTCTGGGGAGCAAGAGGCAGCGCCGATACAGTCATCAATGTACCGGAGGAAGAGGTGGGGTTTGGGGCCTGTGTAGGTGCGGAAGATGGACTGTTCCACGTAACCTACAAAGAGGCAGGCATAGCTGGGGCCCATGCGGGTGCCCATGGCCACCCCCTTAGTCTGTAGGAAGTGGGAGGAGTCAAAAGAGAAGTTGTTGAGTGTGAGGACGAGTTCCGCTAGGCGGATGAGAGTGTCGGTGGAGGGGGCCTGGTCGGGCCTGCGGGACAGGAAGAAGCGGAGGGCCTTGAGGCCATCTCCATGCGGAATGCAGGTGTACAGAGAATGGACGTCCATGGTGAATATGAGGTGTTGGGGGCCAGGGAATTGGAAGTCCTGGAGGAGGTGGAGGGCGTGGGTGGTGTCACGGACATAGGTGGGGAGTTCCTGGACCAAAGGGGAGAAAATGGAGTCCAGATAGGTGGAGATGAGTGGAGATGATTATCTCATAACTGAGACTTTTTAACCTAGCCAGTATCTTGAAGAGCATTAACTGTGCCATTGTGGTATTTTCCAGGCTAATTGTCCTTCAGCTTATCTCAGTCAGATTGTTTCGTAAACTCCATTCCGGAATAATGTTATGCACTTCACTTGGAAATGTATTAAGACTGTGACAGTATATTGGGGAATCCTTGCAAGCGGAGAGAATTTTATTTTCCTTCAGTCCAAGCTGGCACTTAAAATGGCCTTTAAACATGGCACTAGTGCCAGTAATACCAGGATGGTCCAGTTACGATGAGTAGGAGAACTAACTAGCATCGGCTGAGAGAGGCACAATAGGAGCATTGTTGCCAGTTATTGAATAGGTTTGCCACAACAGCGTGAGAAAATCTGTTTGGTCTTTTGGAGAGATACTGTCCTTGCAGTGCAATAAAAATGACACTGAACTGATTCATTCCAGTGTTTTAGACCTGAAGATTTAAGAACAGAATTAGACCATTCAGCCCATTGAGTGGGATCTATCATTCTCAATCCCATTCTCCTATGTCCATACTAAGTAGGAACGTATCTATCTATGCCTGAAATCAACTCTGACTTGGCCTCCACAGGTTTCTGCATCAACGAGTTCCACAGATTCACAACTTTCTGACTGAACAAATTCCTCCTCATCTCCATCCTGAAGGGTAGTCCCTTTGACTCTGAGGCTGTGCCCCCAGGTCCTGGTCTCTCCTACTCGTGGAAACATCATCTCCATGTCCACTCTATCCAGGCCTGAATTACCTTCAGTGTGCCCCCTTCATCCTTCTAAACTCCATCGAGTACAGACCCAGAGTTCTCAGCCATTCCTCACATGACAGTCCCTTCATCGCCAGGATTATGTTTGAGAACCTCCTCTCGACCCTGACAAAGGCCAGCACATCCTTCCTTAGACAGATGGCCAAAAACTGCTCTTAATATTCCAAATGCAATATGACCAGAGCCTTACACAGCCTCAGCAATACATCTCTGCTCTTGTATTTTTGCCGTCTTGAAATGAATGCTGACATTGCATTTGCCTTCCCAACTGCCAACTGAACCTGCATGTTAAAAGAATCCTGAATTGGGGCATCTTTGTGCTTCAGATTTCTGAAGCCTTTCCCCATTTAGAAAATAGCCTATGCCTGTACTGCCACTTCTCTACAGACTCTCTGTGACCTCCCCACTTCCTCAACACTACTTGCCTCTCCACCTATCGAAATGTCATCTGCAAACTTAGCAACAACCCCCTGTGGACTACAATACCATTAGTTCCTTTGTCCAGATTGCTGATGTATAACGTGAATGGCTGTTGTCTGAACTCTGATGACTGTGGAACTCCTGTAGTTGCTGGCTGCCATCCTGCAAAAGACCCTTTTATTGCCACTCTCTGCATTCTGCCAGTTAGCCGATCCTCTATCCATGCCAGTACCTACTGCCTAACACCATAAGCTCATTTTTTTTATTTTGAAGCGTCCTGTGTGGCACCTTGTCAAAGGCTTTCTGAAAATCCAAACAGATAAAGTTCAATGGCTCTCTTTTGTTTTTACTCACTGGTTACATTCTCAAAGAATCTAACAGAGACCTTCCCTTGACAAAGTTGTGTTTTCTCAGCCCAATTTAACATGTAGTTCCAAGTATTACCATGTCCTTCCAAGTACTCTCCGATCTCATCCTTAATAATGGATTCTAAAATCTGACCTAATGACCAGCGTCAGGCTAACAGGTTTTTCTCGTCTTTTAATTTCTTGTCTTTTGCCTCCCTCCATTTTAAACAGGGGTGTTATATTTGCCATTTTGTACTCCTTTGGGACCCACCCTGACTCCAGTAATTCCTGAAAGATCATCAATACCTGCATGGTGTTCTTACTTATCTCCTTCAGAACTCTGGGGGGCAGTCCATCTGGTCCATGTAATTTACCATCTTCACGGAATTATAGAATTCCTACAGAGCGGAAAGAGGCCATTGGGTCTGCACCATCTCCGTCAAGAACATCCCACCAAGACCCAGCCCTGTACTGTGTCCCGGCAAGCTCACATTTGCCATGGCTGATCCACCTTGCCTGCACATCTTTGGACTGTGGATGGAAATCAGAGCACCTGGCGGAGACCCGTGCGGACATGGGGAGAATGTACAAATTCCACACAGACCCTTCAGCTTCCCCTGTACCTTCTCCTTAGTGATGGCCACCGCACTCACTTCTGCTTCAGACTCCCTTAAAGTTCTACTACTGGTGCCTTCCAACCTGAAGACTGATGCAAAATACTTGTTCAGTTCCTCTGCCATTTCTTGGTTCCCCAACACTACTTATTTGGCCCCTCTTGAAATTTTCTTTGGATTTACAGGGGTGTTTTACAATAACAATATCTACTTTATTGTGTTGACAAATGGATTGTTGAGATGATCACAGAAACAATTAGCAAAATTCATCAGTACTCTCAATTAACAATCATATAGCGCAGCTGAACACGTGGCTACGCAGCTGGTGTAGGAGGGAGGGCTTCAGATATGTAGATAATTGGGATGCCTTCTGAGGAAGGTGGGACCTGTACAAGAAGGACGGGTTGCATCTGAACTGGAAGGGGACCAATGTCCTGGGTGGAAGGTTTGCTCGAGTAGTTCGAGAGGGTTTAAACTAGTATGGCAGGGGGGTGGGAACCTGAGCTGTATACCAGAGGTGAGCGTTGATGCAGGTGAGGCAGTAGCAAGAGGTAGACCAGCTAGTGGGAAGGATTTTCCTGGGAAGGAACCAAGGGATCGGTTAAAGTGTGTTTGCTTTAATGCAAGGAGTATCAGGAATAAAAGTGATGAACTGAGAGCATGGATCAGTACCTGGTGCTATGATGTTGTGGACATAACAGAGACATGGGTTTCTCATGGGCAGGAATGGTTGCTGGATCTTCCAGGGTTTAGAACATTTAAAAAGAATAGGGAGGGGGGAGAAAGAGGAGGGGGTGTAGCACTACTAATCAGAGAGGGTATCACAGCTACAGAAGCTTCCATTGTCGAGGAAGATCTGCCTACTGAGACAGTATGGGTGGAAATTAGGAATAGCAAGGGAATAGTCACCTCGTTAGGGGTTTACTACAGGCCCCCCAATAGCAGCAGGGAGATTGAAGAAAGCATAGGTCGACAGATTTTGGGAAAGTGTGGACGCAGTAGGGTTGTTGTAATGGCTGACTTTAACTTTCCTAATATTGTTTGGAACCTCCTTCGAGCAGAAGATTTGAATGGAGCTGTTTTTGTAAGGTGTGTTCAGGAGGGTTTCCTAACGCAGTACGTTGAGAGGCCGACGAGGGGAGAGGCCATTCTGGACTTGGTGCTCAGAAACGAGCCGGGGCAGGTATCAGATCTTGTGGTGGGAGAGCATTTTGGTGATAGTGACCATAACTGCCTCACATTCTACATAGCTATGGAGAAGGAGAGGATTATGCAAAATGGGAGGATATTTAATTGGGGAAGAGGAAACTATGATGCGATTAGACATGAGTTAGGAAGCATGGACTGGGAGCAGTTGTTCCATGGTAAGGGAACTATAGACATGTGGAGACTGTTTAAGGAACAGTTGTTGGGAGTGATGAGTAAATATGTCCCTCTGAGACAGGCAAGAAGGGGTAAGATAAAGGAACCTTAGATGATGAGAGCGGTGGAGCTTCTTGTGAAAAGGAAGAAGGTAGCTTACATGAGGTGGAGGAAGCTAGGGTCAAGTTCAGCTCGAGAGGATTACATGCAGGCAAGGAAGGAGCTCAAAAATGGTCTGAGGAGAGCCAGGAGGGGGCACGAGAAAGGCTTGGCAGAAGGAATCCGGGAAAACACAAAGGCATTTTACACTTACGTGAGGAATAAGAGAATGATGAAAGAAAGAGTAGGGCCGATCAGGGATAGCATAGGGAACTTGTGTGTGTGGAGTCTGAGGAGGTAGGGGAAGCCCTAAATGAGTTTTTTTGCTTCTGTCTTTACGAAAGAAACGAACTTTGTAGTGAATGAAACCTTTGAAGAGCAGGTGTGCATGCTGGAATGGATAGAGATAGAGGAAGCTGATGTGCTGAAAATTTTGTCAAACATTAAGATTGACAAGTCACCAGGCCCGGACCAGATTTGTCCTCGGCTGCTTTGGGAAGCGAGAAATGCAATTGCTTCGCCACTTGCGAAGATCTTTGCATCCTCGCTCTCCACTGGAGTCGTACCTGAGGACTGGAGAGAGGCAAATGTAATTCCTCTCTTCAAGAAAGGAAATAGGGAAATCCCCGGCAATTATAGACCGGTAAGTCTCTCGTCTGTCGTCTGCAAGGTGTTAGAAAGGATTCTGAGGGATAAGATTTAAGACCATCTGGAAGAGCATGGCTTGATCAAATACAGTCAACACGGCTTTGTGAGGGGTAGGTCATGCCTTACAAACCTTATCGAGTTTTTTGAGGATGTGACTAGAAAGGTTGATGAGGGTCGAGCTGTGGATGTGGTGTATATGGACTTCAGTAAGGCATTTGATCAGGTTCCCCATGGTAGGCTCATTCAGAAGGTCAGGAAGAATGGGATACAGGGCAACTTAGCTGCTTGGATACAGAATTGGCTGGCCAACAGAAGACAGCGAGTGGTAGTAGAAGGAAAATATTCTGCCTGGAAGTCAGTGGTGAGTGGGGTTCCACAGGGCTCTGTCCTTGGGCCTCTACTGTTTGTAATTTTTATTAATGACTTGGATGAGGGGATTGAATGATGGGTCAGCAGGTTTGCAGACAACACAAAGGTCGGAGGTGTCGTTGACAGTGGCTGTTGTAGGCTGCAGCGGGACATTGACAGGATGCAGAGATGGGCTGAGAGGTGGCAGATGGAGTTCAACCTGGATAAATGCGAGGTGATGCATTTTGGAAAGTCGAATTTGAAAGCTGAGTGCAGGATTAAGGATAGGATTCTTGGCAGTGTGGAGGAACAGAGGGATCTTGGTGTGCAGATGCAGAGATCCCTTAAAATGGCCACCCAAGTGGACAGGGTTGTTAAGAAAGCATATGGTGTTTTGGCTTTCATTAACAGGGGGATTGAGTTTAAGAGTCGTGAGATCTTGTTGCAGCTCTATAAAACTTTGGTTAGACCGCACTTGGAATACTGCGTCCAGTTCTGGTCGCCCTATTATAGGACAGATGTGGATGCTTTGGAGAGGGTTCAGAGGAGGTTTACCAGGATGCTGCCTGGACTGGAGGGCTTATCTTATGAAGAGAGGTTGACTGAGCTCGGTCTCTTTTCATTGGAGAAAAGGAGGAGGAGAGGGGACCGAATTGAGGTATACAAGATAATGAGAGGCATAGATAGAGTTGATAGCCAGAGACTATTTCCCAGGGCAGAAATGGCTCGCACGAGGGGTCATAGTTTTAAGCTGGTTGGTGGAAAGTATAGAGGGGATGTCAGAGGCAGGTTCTTTACGCAGAGAGTTGTGAGAGCATGGAATGCGTTGCCAGCAGCAGTTGTGGAAGCAAGGTCATTGGGGTCATTTAAGAGACTGCTGGACATGTATATGGTCACAGAAATTTGAGGGTGCATACATGAGGATCAATGGTCGGCACAACATTGTGGGCTGAAGGGCCTGTTCTGTGCTGTACTGTTCTATGTTCTATGTTCTATGTTCTATATATATTAATATCACAATCAATGCATTTCCATCAGGTAAGCACGTAACTGGATCTTTCTAACCCGGCAGTTTTCACTTTTAATTTCTCAGATTTCACTCTCAGACAGAACTGTTGATGTTGTCACACTGTTCATTAAAAATAGCATCCACTGTATTTTTCCCCATGTTGTAGCTCGTGGATTTGTGTAACCTTCATGTATCGAATCCGTGTTCGTTTTCAAGGAATTTATTACTTTCGTGATTTCAGGCGTTACATTCAGAAGGGTACCATGCTGCAATTCGAGCCTGCTGTTTGCAGAGTAATCCCAATGTGTCAGATTTTGAAAAGTATGTAACTTTCCCTAATTTACCTGCCTTTTAGATCCAAACTGATGAAGACCACGGCCCAGGTTTCTGTTCTTAACAAGAATGCCTATTTATTACAAATGCATAGATTCTCACTACAGACAGATAATTACAAAGATTGGACACATATCTGTACAAATTAAAACTGTAAGGCCCCTGTAAACTCATCTTCCTGCAGACAAACTTCGAGGGGAGAAGGTTAAAACATGGATATTATAGGTGGAAAGAAATTCTAAGTCAGCTGTTCAGTGGTCCCTGTTCACAGGATTTGCAAAGATGATCTTGAGGATATAAAACAAATGAATAAATATCCCAGAGTGACTTATTATCTATTAAAACCTGTGTTGATGATATGGCATTGCGATGAGCATAAAGTAGAACATTGTCCAAGTTCCTGTGAGCATTACTGTAGTTTTCATTTGTATTCTCCATGTCGGGAACATAGTTAATTTGTACTTTACTGACTAAGTGACCTTTGCTCATCTACAGTTCAGTTGCAAACAGGCAATATTTTATTATTCTAATTTCGTAACTTTGGTTTGGAATTTTGTCATGGGAAACGTATTTCACTTATTCTCCTCTGCGTAATTGTAGCCAATCCTCCATTGGCAAAGAAGCACACAACTACAGCAGTTAATAAAAGAAAGAACTGCATTTATGTAGCATATTTTATGGTCTCAGGCATAAAAAGTACTTTATAGGCAGCTAAACTACTTTTGAAATGTCGTCACTGATGTAGCATAAGAAAACATGTCATATTTAAAATAGTCAGAAGTAAAGAAAATGAAATAATAAAGAAATAGTAAATAGTAAAATGAATATGAAATTATGAATGTAAAGAAATATAAAGTCTTCAGCCCCTTGCGAGTGGAGACATAGAATCAGGAGATGCAGAGTCAGTATGGAACCTACCAGGGAGGAGGCAATTCTGGATCTGGTGTTGTGCAACGAACCGGATTTGATCAGGGACCTAGAAGTAAAGAAGCCATTAGAGGTAGTGACGATAATATGATAAGTTTTAATCAGCAATTTGAGACGGAGAAGGGAGAATCGGAAGTGTCAGTATTGTAGTTGAACAAAGGGAACTATGGAGCGATGAGGGAGGAGCTGTCCAAAGTTCAATGGGTCAATACCGTAGCAGGGATGGCAGTGGAACAACAATGGCAGGTATTTCTGGATATAATGCACAAGGTGTAGGATCAGTTCATTCCAAAGAGCAAGAAAGATCCTAAGGGGAGGCAGGGACGGCCGTGGCTGATAAGGGAAGTTAAGGACTCTATAAAGTTAAAAGAGAAGAAGTATAACATAGCAAAGATGAGTGGGAAGCCGGAGGACTGGGAAGGTTTTCAAGAGCAACAGAACATGACTAAAAAGGCAATACGCAGAGAAAAAAATGAGGTACAAAGGAAAACTGACCAAAAATATTAAGGAGGATAGTAAGGATAACAAAGTGTGGAGCTGGATGAACACAGCAGGCCAAGCAGCACCTCAGGAGCACAAAAGCTGATGTTTCAGGCCCGGATGAAGGGTCTAGGCCCGAAACATCAGCTTTTGTGCTCCTGAGATGCTGCTTGGCCTGCTGTGTTCATCCAGCTCCACACTTTGTTATCTTGGATTCTCCAGCATCTGCAGTTCCCATTATCAAGGAGGATAGTAAAAGGTATGTGAAAAAAAAATGGTTAAGACTAGAATTGGGCCCTTGAAGACAGAAAAGAGTGAATTTATTATGGGGATCAAGGAAATAGCAGAAGAGTTGAATAGGTACTTTGGATCTGTCTTCACTAGGGAAGACACAAGCAATCTCCCAGATGTAATGGTGGCTGAAGGACGTAGGGTATTGGATGAACTGAAGGGTATTTATATTCATCAGGAAATGGTGTTGGGTCTGAAGGCTGCTAAGTCCCCGTTACCTGATGGTCTGCATCCCAGGGGAGTTAAGGATGTGGCTCTAGAAATCGTGAACGGATTGGTAATCATTTTCCCATGTTCTACAGATTCAGGATCAGTTCCTGCAGGTTGGAGGGTGGCTAATGTTGTCCCACTTTTCAAGAAAGGAGGGAGAGACAAAACAGGAAATTATCGACCGGTTAGCCTGACGTCAGTGGTGGGAACGATGCTGGAGTGAATTATAAAAGATGAAATTACAACTCATTTGGATAGCCGTAACAGTATAGGTCAGAGCCAGCATGGATTTACGAAGGGGAAATTGTGCTTGACTAATCTTCTGGAATTTTTTGAGGATGTAACTATGAAGATGGACAAGCGAGAACCAGTGGATGGAGTGAGCCAGGACTTTCAGAAAGCCTTTGATAAATTTCCACAGAGGAGATTAGTGAGCAAAATTAGGGCACATGTTATTGGGTGCAAAATACTGAGTTGGATTGAAAATTGGCTGTCTGACAGGAAGCAGAGAGTAGTGATAAACGGGTTCCTTTTGGAATGGCAGGCGGTGACCAGTGGGGTACCACAAGGTTCGGTGCTGGGACTGCAGCTGTTTACAATATACATTAATGATATAGATGAAGGCACTAAAAGTAATATTAGCAAATTTGTCAATGACACAAAGCTGGGCGGCAGTGTGAAATGTGAGGAGGATGTTATGAGAATACAGGGTGACTTGGACAGGCTAGGTGAGTGGACGGATGCATGGCAGATGCAGTTTAATGTGGACAAATGTGTGGTTATCCACCTTGGTGGAAAGAACAGGAAGGCAGATAACTATCAAAATGGAGTCAAGTTAGGTAAAGGGGAAGTACAACGAGATCTAGGTGTTCTTGTACAGAAGTCAATGAAAACAAGCACACAGGTACAGCAGGCAGTGAAGAAAGCTCATGACATGCTGGCATTCATAACAAGAGGAATTGAGTATAGGAGCAAAGAGGTCCTTCTGCAGCTGTACAGGGCCCTGGCTTAGAAGGATGAGAGGGGGTCTGATTGAGACGTATAAGATTATTAAAGGATTGGACACTCTGGAGGCAGGAACCATGTTTCCGCTGACGGGTGAGTCCAGAACCAGAGGACACAGTTTAAAAAAAGGGGTAGGCCATTTAGAACAGAGTTGAGAAAAAAACTTCTTCACCCAGAGAGCGGTGGATGTATGGAATGCTCAGCCCCAGAAGGCAATAGAGGCACAAGTCTCTGGATCGTTTCAAGAAAGAGATGGATAGAGCTCTTAAAGATAATGGAATCAAGGGTTATGGGGATAAGGCAAGAACAGGATACTGATTGTGGATGATCAGCCATGATTATAATGAATGGTGGTGCTGGCTCGAAGGGCTAAATGGCCTACTTCTGCACCTGTTGTCTACTGTAAAAGTTAATTGTATAAGATTGATTCAGACGGTCCCATATTTCTGGTGTTGGCAGCTTGTTCAGATCGGGAAAAGAACATGGTTGATCTTGATTCTGCTCCTGTTTGTTACACAGTAGCCTCTTCGAGCAACAATTCTTGAATGTTGATGGGACATTGAAACGCAGGTAGATTATCGTGATCACTTGTTGAAAATGGATAGCAGCCAGTAGTTCTCTTTCCTCTCAACCACTGACCAGTCGGCAATGGTCAAACGGTACCTAACCCAGAGGTCACAAGCTCCCCTGAGACTTGATGTCAGTTGAGTCTCGTGAATAACTACCCGCTCATGGACTGTCTGCCGATAAAGCATGGTATTAAATCTCACATACACTGCTCTCAACCATTTTAATCGAAGTATTTATCACTCGTTGTATAGAAACAGATCACACAAACTGAAATGGCATATGCGCAAATACCAACATAGAAGTTCTATATAGTAGCATTTTGTTTAAAGTTGTATTTATAAAATGAAAGGGTGAAGTATTCATTTTCACAAATCATATTAAGGTGCTATAGAAATCTATGGAAGTGAGAAATTTGTTTTTTGATTCAATACATGTCTGACAAATGACAATTCAAAGAGATCTTTGTTTTAGCTCGAGTGGGTCGCGGAATCGTCCTCATTAGGGGCATTTAAGTGACTATTAGACAGGCATATGGATGGTAATATAAGATAGGGGTGGAGGTTTGATAGACCTGAGGTTTCGGGTAAAAGTTCGGCACAACATCGTGGGCTGAAGGGCCTGTACTGTTCGATGTTCTATGTATCTTATGCTGTATTCAAATCAGTAAAGTGAGTCAGTGACATTCTGCAATTTCCTTTTCCAGGGGTATGAGTGGAAGAATCAGAGTGCTTTCTTTGAAAATTGGCTTCATGTGTCCATCCAAGCGTCAACTGGAGGAAAAATACAAGTGTCAGTACTAAATCTATCATTGCTGATACACATGTAAACTGTAGGTTTAACTGGAGGTAAACTTTGTTTAACAAACTAGCACACTCAATAAACTGACAAAAATTATATACCAGATGTTTACTGTATTCTCATAATCTCTGTGATGTCTGGTGAGGGTGCAAGTGAGAAGGCTCTCTGCCAGTAAGTTTTAGTTCACGCAAAGTTGCATCATTACTGAAGTTATTTATGCTGTAAATGAAGGAGAACAGTGATGTGTATATCCTGTGCATTATGTTCCTATTATTGAGTGTGTGTTTTTTGTGTGTGTGGACCTATTGATCAACTGGAATTTTTGATTATTCAGCACATTCCTGGGACCACAGGTGCTGTTTAACAAAAGGTTTGCTGTATTAGTATATTTCTGTATTTAGTCACTGCCACGATGAGTGTTAAATCATAACTTGGTCTGTGCAGAATGTGCACAGTGCATTCCTGCAAGATAAATGATGCGCTACATATGTATGATGCTATTGTTTCTCAAAGACACTAACCTCAGCAGCTGTTTTTGTTCCCAATCATGTTTTCATCATTAGAATACTGGGAAAAGTATTCAGAAGTGTGGTATGACTCAAGTGCTCAGTTGCAGCAGTGATAACACTTAATGTGAGGTAATGTTTTTGCCCATTTGTTGTTCTGTTGGTCAGCAATGTATCTCACAAACTAATGGGCATATTTCATTGAAAACTGATACATATGAGTATGGTCCAAGGAAGAACTGATTAGTTTTTGCCAGATCTAGATTTATTTCTCTATTTTCTAAAGCATCAGTTAAAATTGGTAGGAACGGCAAATGATCATCTTTCTGGAATATTGTTGATTGATTTAGAATGTTGTGGATTGTGTCAGCCCTGATAGTAGAATTTGTCATAACTATCAAAATATGAGCAGATTTTTGAGAGCAGATTATCAAATTGGCCTGAAGCTTTCTCAGTGAGGTGGAAGCTTCTAATAAAAGGATTTATTTTGTCAACCTTGCATTTCCAAAGAATCAGTCAAGTGGAGAAATGCCTCAAAGAAAAGCTGTGTAAGTATAGACTCATGGATGTTTGGTGCACAGGAGGAGGCCGTGCGGTCCGTAGTTCCTGCACTGCTCAACAAAGTTCTGTCCACATTGAACTCACATGGCATTGATTTCCGTTTTGATTGTTTGGCCCATAGCCCTGGGGCCTACGGCAACAGAAGTGAATATCTAAATACTGCTTAAATATTCAGACACTTTCTGAATCAGTCACAGTTTCAGTCAGTGAGCTCAGGACTCCCACCACACTGGGAAAATAGGTTCTCCTCAACTCCCCTCTTAGCTTTCTACCTGTGAACTTCAATCTGTGCCCCCTGTTTATTGACATGTCTACGAATGGAAAAAGCAACTTCCAGTTAACCTTTCCATGTCCTTCAAAATCTTAAACACCTTCACCATGTCCCCTAGTCTGCTCCAATATTGGCATCGGTCAGATGGGCAGGTCAGTGGCGGATTGATGTAGCCTGAAGAAGGAATAAGATGAGAGTACTTAACGTGGCAAAGCCTGTCGTGCCCGATGGAGGTCAGCAATGGCAGTCAGCAGTGAAGTCCACTGGCAAGGATGGGCGGGCCCTAGCCCAACGCAGGGGAATACAAACCGTCACGGGGGAAGCCTCGTTCAGAGTGTCTGCAAATTCGTGGCTTAAGAAAGGACTGTAATGTTTGACTTTTTAAACTTTTGTTTTTATTTTTCTACTGTTATACTAAGAAGACTGTAGTGCTGAACTTTTTAACTTATTCATTTATTTTTCTAACATAGAACGTGGAACGGTACAGCGCAGTACAGGCCCTTCGGCCCACGATGTTGTATCGAACTTTTACCCTCATCCTAAGGTCTGTCTAACCTCCACTCCTACCTGAAATTGTCATCCATTTGCTTGTCTAATAGCCAATTAAATGCCCCTAATGAGGCTGACTTCACTACCCTCTCCGGCATTGCATTCCACTCCCCTACGACTCTGAGTAAAGAAGGATGGATACCTTTTCTACTTCTGCAACTAAAATTTCGTACCGAGGTACTTTGTCCCTGAGATGACACCGTCTGAGGTGACATTGTACTCTTGTACCGTGTATTGAATACATGTGATAATAAAACCTTAATCTAAATCTAATGCATAGCAGGACACTGGGAAGCTTAGAGGAGAAAAGGGATGCTGGGGTGCTTGTTCATAAATTCCTGAAGGGGTCAGGACAGGCTAGTAAGGGTTGTTACAAAGACATATGGGACATCTCCCTTTATCAGTCGTGGCGTAGATTCTAAGAATGGAGAGGTCACTTTGGAGCTGTTTAAAAGTTTGTTTCGGCCACAGCTGGAGTCATGTGTGGCGTTTTGGTCACCACCCATTAGGCCTTGTTAGCCCTCCAGAGTTCGTTAGCTCACATTTGTCCTGGTTGAGTTCCAATTGCTGTGCCCAGCTGACCAGTCAGTTGATCTCCTCCTGAAGTTTATTCATCCTGCCTGTCAACCAATTTTAGATCCAGTGTACCACTTTGCCTTTGATCCCATGGCTGTTATTTACATGACCATTCTGTCGATATCCTCATCATTAAATTAGTCATTTGCTTGCGACACGGTCATGCATCCTGTGTTTAAGTCCAAATAATGAATATACTTGACAAATTTCAAGGGCCCTTGTGGCAAGCCCTGCACAACCCCACTCAAAGCAAACATCCTGTCAGATCCATACTGACTATCCCTGATTAATTCATGCAAGTACATTCTACCCCTAAGAATGCCTCTTTATAGCTTCTCCAGTGCTGAGATTATTCTGACTGGCCATAAATTTCTTGGTCTGTTCCTCTCTCCGTTTGTTAATAGTAGGACAACGTTAATAGTCCGTAGAGTCAGTAATTAAGAAAGCGCATGTAATGTCGTTTATCTCAAGAGGGTTGGAATATAAAAGCAGCAATGTGCCTCTGAGGCTTTATAAGGCTCTCGTTAGGCCCCATTTAGAATACTGTGTCCAATTTTGGGCCCCATGCTTCAGGAAGGACATTCTAGCCCTGGAGCGTGTCCAGCGTAGATTCACACGGATGATCCCTGGAATGGTAGGTTTAGCGTATGATGAACGGCTGAGGATCCTGGGATCGTACTCATTAGAGTTTAGAAGGTCGAGGGGAGATCTAATAGAAACTTACAAGATAATGAATGGTTTAGAAGGGGTGGACGCTCGGAAGTTGTTTCCGTTAGGAAGGGAGACGAGGACCCGTGGGCACAGCCTTAAAATTAGAGGGGGTAAATTTAAAACTGAAATGAGACAACATTTCTTCAGCCAGAGAGTGGTGGGCTTGTGGAATTCATTGCCGCAGAGTGCATGGAGGCCGGGTTGTTGGATGCCTTCAAGGCAGAGATCGACAAATTTTTGATCTCAAAAGGAATCAAGGGCTGCGGGGAAAGTGCAGGGAAGTGGTGTTGAAATGCCCATCATCCATGATTTAAATGGCGGAGTGGGCTTGATGGGCCGAATGGCCCAACTTCGACTTGTATCTTGTGGTCTTAAGGGGCTGGACATGAAGCCATTAGAGGTGAGTGTAGGTGGGGAGGGAGGGAGGGGATAGGTCACTCTGGGGAGGACGAACAGGTCAAGGGGGCGGGAGGAGCTTCGTAGGTAGGGAATGGGGGCTTGGCTTGAGCTGGGAGGAGCGGATGGGTAGGAGGAAGAACAGATTAGGGAGGTGGGGACGAGATGGGCTGGTTTTGGGATGCAGTGGTGGGAGTGGAGATTTTGAAGCTTGTGAAATCCACATTGATCGCATTGGGCTGCAGAGTTCCCAAGGCTCAGTTCAGGAAGAACAACAAACATTGATCAGTCAGTCATACATCCAACAAGAAAACTTTATTTTTTTTTAAAAAATAGGATGCATCTGTTAATCAAGTGGCAAAGCATTATCGAGTTTTGAGAAGATTTGTAGCTCAGGGTTCAGGTTCCGGATGTAAGATTGCTCAATGAGCTGGAAGGTTAGTTTTCAGATAATTCGTCACCATTCCAGGTAAAATCATCAGTGAGCCTCCGGTGAAGCGCTGGAGTTCGGTCCCGCTTTCTATTCAAGTGTTTCGGTTTCCTTGGGTTGGTGATGTCATTTCCTGTTCTTTCTCTCAGAGGATGGGAGATGGATTTGGAGCCAATGTGTCTTCCCCAGTGCAGTTTGTGTATGGAATGAACTGCCAGAGGCTATTCTACTCACAGTGTTTAAAAGTCACGTGCATGGACACATGAATAGGAAGGGTCTGGAGGGATATGGGCAACATGCTGGCAAATGGAACTAGTCAGTTACGATATCTGGTCGGCCTGAAGGGTCTGTTTCCCTGCTGGACAACTCTGCGACTCTGTCTCTTTGTCTCCCCCTCCCCCTCTCTCATTTGCTCCAGACCCACCCCCAGCCCCCCGCCCCACACACCCCCCGCCACCCGCCACACACACCCCCCGCCACACACACCCCCCGCCCCCCGCCACACACACCCCCCGCCACCCGCCACACACACCCCCCGCCCCCCGCCACACACACCCCCCGCCCCCCGCCACACACACCCCCCGCCCCCCGCCACACACACCCCCCGCCCCCCGCCACACACACCCCCCGCCCCCCGCCACACACACAATCTCTGTCTCTCCATCTCTCTGTGTGTGTGCGCGCCTCACTCTCTGTCTGTCTGTCTCTCTCTCTCTCTCTATCGTCTTGTCTCTGCTATCTCGCTGTGCACTTCTCTGTCTCTCTCCTCTTTCACTGTCTCTTTGGTCTTTGTGTGTGTGTGTGCCCCTCTCTGTCTCTGCCTCCCTCTGTGTGTGCTTTTGCCTTTCTCTCTCTCCGTCGCTCCCTGTGACCGTCGACCCCCCCACCCCCTCTGCACCGCCCCTCCCCCCGCCTTTTCCTCCATCTCTCTTACTCTCTATCCGAGCCTCTCCACCCGCTCAGCAGGGAGCGTTGTGAGTTTCTTTCGAACAAAGTTTAAAGATCTCTGTTTGAACCCAAGCCATCCGCAATCAGACTGCATTTCTAATCCCCCCCCCCGCCCTCTCTCTCTCACACACACACACACACACACACAGTCTGTCTCTTTCTCCCTTTCAGTCAATCCCCTTCCTCTCTTGGTCCTACTCAAGCCTTTTCCCACCCCCGACTCTGCCTCGGCGATGAGTCCGCTGTCTGGATCCCTTTTCCCAGGCGTGGGCTGAGGACCCAGCGGTTCGGCAGCGGGGATCATCGCACGACGCTCCCGGACCCCTACAACCTCCTGTTCTCCAGCGGCCTCCAGCATGACCACCGGGCTGGGAGCAGGCATCCGGGCTGCCGGAGCGCTCGCTGCTCAGTGGCTCAGCCCTGCGCCGCCTTTGCCGGGAGCGGGGATCCGAGGTGGGAGAAGGCCTCTTCGCCCGGCTCCTGGGCACAGCTACCTGCCTGAACAGCTGCCTGGCACCGAGCCTGCGCTCCCCGAGCACCCGGCCGCGGGTCCGCGACGCCTTCCGGGGCTGAGTAGCCGAAAACTATCTCCTACTGCAAGGTGAGAGCGGGGTTTGGGGTGAAGGGAGGACTGGGGACATGAGCACGGTCCCTGTTTCACATCCTGCGCCGCTCCTATCACAAAGCGAGGGTTTGGGAATGTATGTTTTGGGGGTGAGAATAGCCCTCCCCGGGTGAGGGAAGGCTGGGGGGGACATTGGGAGGGTGTCTATTATACAGCCCTGCGCGGGTTTCCGTAGCCGAACAGCCTACTGCTCTCGTACTACAAGGTAAAGGGAAGGCGGGGGATGGAATGGGGTGGGGTTTCGAGGATAGCCGTCTTGGAAGTGAGAGGACATGGGGAGAGTCACTATCGTACAGCCCAGTGACTGAATGGCTTACAGCTACTGCAAAAGGGTCGTGGTGGGGGTTGGTTTAGGAGAGGGGTGTTGTAGGGAGGTTTGGGGTCACGGGCAGAGCTGCTTTCTGCAGCCGAACAGCCACTGCCACAAGATGAGATGGGAGGAGGTGTTTTCGGAGCGAGGGGATGCCCCCTCGCCCCGCCGCTGTGGGAAGTAGGATCTTTATCGCACAACCCTCCGTAGCCGAATAGCACTCCGACGACAAGGTGGGAAGGCAGGAGGGGCTCCCGGGGATGAGGGAAGGACAGAACCAGGGTCAGTATAAGGTTAGGGGCTGAACAGACCCCTTCCAGGGGCTGAGGGGAGCTCTTATGCCCTCCGCCAAGCGACCAGCCGAGATCGACCCGCAGCTCTCCGACGACAAGGGGACCCTGTCTCAGAGGCTGGAGCATTTCTGGCCGGAGCTCTGAGGGAAAGGGTCATCGCACCCAAAACGTTACCTCGGGACTTTTTCTTGACAGATGCTGAGCATTTTCAGCAACTTGTGTTTGCATTTCTACCCGGAGGTGGGTTTGTGGAGAGACACCATGGTAAGGGAATGGGTGTGGGGTTTGATGGGGCAGTCACAGAGACTGTCGAGAGAGAGAGAGAGGCAACCCCCGTGTCAGGGTTTGGAAAATCTCCGGCAGTGCTTCATTTCTCTCTCAGCCGAAGGCGCTGCGTGCTTTGGTTTCCTTTGCTCTTGGACTCTCTCCCCCTGTGAATAAAGCCAGAGTGAGAGAGAGAGAGAGTTTGTGGCGGGAGAGAGAAAAGGGACAGAAAGATGGAAATAAAGGAGCATGACAAGGGAGTGAAATTAGGGCCAGCAGAGGTGAGAGAGTGGGAGAGAATCAGAGTGAGGGAGGAAGAGTGATAAAACACAAACAAAAGAGAATGGGAGGTAACGAGGTGTTCATGAGCATGAAACAGCAGGACATGCAGCATCAGAGGCCAGGGAAGCTGATGTCAGCCTGTCTGCTGTGTTCATCTCCCTTCCTCCGTTCCCCCCCTCCTCCTGCCCCTTTGCCCCCCCTCCTCCTGCCCCTTTGCCCCCCTCCTCCTGCCCCTTTGCCCCCCCTCCTCCTGCCCCTTTGCCCCCCTCCTCCTGCCCCTTTGCCCCCCCTCCTCCTGCCCCTTTGCCCCCCTCCTCCTGCTGCCCCTTTGCCTCCCCACCCCCCTCCTCCTCCTGCCCCTTTGCCCCCCTCCTCCTGCCCCTTTGCGCCCCCGCCCCCCTCCTCCTCCTGTCCCTTTGCCCCCCCGCCCCCCTCCTCCTCCTGCCCCTTTGCCCCCCCTCCTCCTGCCCCTTTGCCCCCCCTCCTCCTGCCCCTTTGCCCCCCCTCCTGCCCCTTTGCCCCCCTCCTCCTCCTGCCCCTTTGCCCCCCCTCCTCCTCCTGCCCCTTTGCCCCCCTCCTCCTCCTGCCCCTTTGCCCCCCTCCTCCTCCTGCCCCTTTGCCCCCCCTCCTCCTGCCCCTTTGCCCCCCTCCTCCTCCTGCCCCTTTGCCCCCCCTCCTCCTCCTGCCCCTTTGCCCCCCCTTCCTCTTGCTCCCTCCAGTCATCCATTCCTTCTTCCAGTCAGTCCTCGCTCCCTCCCACCAGCCATCCATTCCTCCCTCCCTCGCTCCCTCTAGTCAGTCAAAACAACTAAGAAAATTACAGCACAGGAACAGGTCCTTCAGCCCTCCAAGCCTGTGCCGATCAAGATCCTCTGTCTCACCTGTCACCTATTTTCTCACGGTCTGTGTCCATTTGCTCCCTGCCCATCCACGTACCTGTCCAAATATATCTTAAAAGACGCTAACGTGTCTGCGTCTCCCACCTCCGCTGGCAACACGTTCCAGGTGCCCACCAACCTCTGTGTAAAGAACTTTCCATGCGTATGTCCCTTAAACTTTGCTCCTCTCACTTTGAACTCATGACCCCTCGTAATTGAGTCCTCCACTCTGGGGGTAAAAAGCTTTTTGCTGTTCACCCTGTCTATACCCTCATGATTTTGTTGACCTCAATCAGGTCCCCCCCAATCTCCATCTTTCTCATGAAAATAATCCTAATCTACTCAACCTCTCTTCATGGCTAGCACCCTCCATACAAGGCAGCATCCTGGTGAACTTCCTCTGCACCCGCTCCAAAGCATCCACATCCTTTTGGTAATGTGGCGACTGGAACTGTGCACAGTAGTCCAAATGTGGCCAAACCAAAGTCCGATACAACTGCGACATGACCTTGGCAAGTCTTGTGCTCGATACCCCATCCAATGAAGGAAAGCATGCCATATGCCTTCGAGACCACCCTATTGACCTGCGTTGTCACCTTCAGGGAACAATGGACCTGAACACCAGATCTCTCTGTTCATCAATTTTCCCCAAGACTTTTCCATTTACTGTATCGTTCGTCCTTGAATTTGATCTTCCAAAATGCATCACCTCGCATTTTCCCGGATTGAACTCCATCTGCCATTTATCTGCCCAACTCTCCAGTCTATCTATGTTCTCCTGTAACCTCTGATAGTCCCCTTCACTATCGGCTTCTCCATTCCTCCCTTGTAGTGCGATTAGGCAAGACTAAGGAGGCATAGAATGGGTGTGCAAAATGCAGGACAATGGGGACAATTGAATTGTGGAGCTGGTTTAAGGAACAGATATTGCGTGTCCTTGATAGGTACGTCCCTGTCAGGCAGGGAGGAAGCGATCAGCTAAGGGAACCGTGGTTTACTAAAAAACTTGTATCTCTTGTTAAGCAGAAGAGGGAGGCTGATGTGACGATGAGACCAGATGGTTCACATGAGGTGATGGAGAGCTACAGATTAGCTAGGAAGGATTTAAAGAGAGAGTTAAGAAGAGCAAGGAGGGTACACGAGCAGACACTGGCAGGTAAATAAAGGAGAACCCGAAAGCTTTCGATAGGTATGTGAGGAATAAGAGGATGACTTGGGTAGGCATAGGGCCAGTCAAAGACAGAAGTGGGAAGTTGTGTGTGGACGCTGTGGAGATTGGAGAGGTGCTAAATGAATGTTTCTCATCTGTTTTCACTGAGGGACAGGAGAATATTGTAGAGGAGGTGACTGAGTTAGAGGCTACTAGAATTGAAAGGGTTAAGGTTAGTAAGGAGGAAGTGTCATCAATTCGACAACGTGTGAAGGTAGGTAAAGCCCCTGGGCCTGATAGGATTTTTCCGAGGATTGTCTAGGATGCTAGGGAGGAGGTGGTGGAGCCTTTGGCCTTGATCTTGGAGTCCTCATTGTCTACAGGTTTAGTACCAGAGGAGTGGAGGATTGCAAATGTTGTGCCCTTGTTCAAGAGGGGCAGTAGGAATGACCCAGGCAATTATAGACCTGTGAGCCTTAGGTGTGTTGCAGGAAAAATTTTGGAAAGGATTATAAGAGATAGGATTTATAATCATCCAACAATCAACAACTTGATTGGAGATAGTCAGCATGGATTCGTCAAGGACAGGTCGTGTCTCACAAACGTCATTGAGTTTTTTGAGAAGGTGACCAAGCATGTCGATGAGGGTCGGGCAGTTGGCGTGGTGTACATGGACTTGAGTAAAGCCTTTGATAAGTTTCCCCATGGTAGGCTCTCGGAGAAAATACAGAGGCACGGGATTGAGGGAGATTTAGCCAGTTGGATTAGAAACTGGCTTTCGGTAAGAAGGCAACAAGTGGTGGTTGATGGAGAATATTCAGCCTGGAGTCCAGTTACGCGTGGTGTGCCTCAAGGATCTGTTTTGTGACCACTGCTGTTTGTCATTTGTATAAATGACTTGGACGCAGGAATTGGTTGATGGGTTCGTGAGTTTGCAGATGACACTAAAGTCGGTGGAGTGGTGGACAGTGTGGAAGAATGTTGCAGGTTGCAGGGAGACTTGGATAAACTGCAGAATTGTCCCGAAATTTGGCAAATGGAGATTAATATGGATAAATATGAGGTGATTCACTTTGGGAGGAATAATAGGAAGGCAGAACACCGGGTCAACGGAAAGATTCTTGGCAGTGTAGATGAGCAGAGGGATCGTGGTGTCCGTGTACATAGATTCCTGAAAATTGCCACCCAGGTTGATAGTGCTGTTCAGAAGTCTGATGGTGTTTTAGGTTTCATTGGTAGAGGGATTGAGTTGCGGAGACGTGATGTCATGCTGCAACTCTACAAAACGCTAGTGCGGCCTCAGTTTGAATATTGCGTGGTCGCTCCATTACAGGAAGGATGTGGAATCATTGGAACAGGTGCAGAGGAGATTTACCAGAATGTTGCTTGGTCTGGAGCGAAGGTCTTATGAAGAAAGGCTGAGGAACTTGGGTCTGTTCTCATTGGAGAGAAGGAGGCTCAGAGGGGATTTAATAGAGACATGCAAGATGGTCAGTGGATTAGATAGGGTGCACAGTGAGAGTTTTTTTCCGAGGATGATGACTTCAGCTTGTACAAGGGGGTGCAGCTACACTTTGAGGGGTGATGGATTTAAGACAGATGTCAGAGGCAAGTTCTTTCCTCAGAGAGTGGTACGGGGGTGGAATGCTCTGCCTGCCAATGTAGTCAACTCAGCCACATGAAGGGCATTTAAACAGCCCTTGGATAAGCATATGGATGCTGATGGGATAGTGTAGGGGAATGGGCTTAGATTAGTTCACAGGTCAGCGCAACATGGAGGGCCAAAGGGCCTGTTCTGCGCTGTGTTGTTCCATGTACTATTACAGTTCACAGATCACATTTAACACTAAAATGAGTGGTAGAGTAAAGAGGATAATGAAAATCTGCAGATGGACACAAAGTTGAAGTGAATGGACAAGGGTCTTGCAGATGGAGTGCAATGATGGTAAATGTGAGGCTATCCATTTTGGTAGCAATTAGGGCAAAATGGAGTATTACTTAAATGGTGAAAAATTGTAGCATGCTGCTATGCAGAGGGAGCTGGGCAACCTTGTGTATGAATCACAGAACGTTTGCAGATGCAGCTGGTAATTGAGGCAACAAATGGAATAGTGTCCCTTATAGCTCGAGTGATGCAGTTTAAAAATCGGGAGGGGATGCTCCAGTTGTATAGGGTGCTGGTAAAGCTTGATGTAGAGTAGTTTGTACAGTTTTAGTCTCCTCACTTTAGAAAGGATGTGCTGGCACTGGAGGGGGTGCAAAGGAGCTTCACAAGAATGATTCCAGAATTGAAAATGTTGCTGTCTGGGGAGAGATTGAGGAGACTCGGATTGCACTCACTGAAACTTCGAAGAATGAGGGGTGTTCTAATAGCAACTTTTAAAATGATGAAAGAAATAGATAGGAAAGATACACGGAAGTTGTTTCCACTGATGGGTGAAATTACAACTGGGGGGCACAGCCTCAAAATAAGGGTGAACAGATTTAAGACTGAGTTGAGGATGAGCTGCTTCATCCAAAGGGTTGTGAATCTGTGGAATTCTCTGCTCAGTGAAACAGTTGAGGTTCCCTGATTGAATGTTTTAAAGGCCAAGACAGATAGATCTTTGAACAGGAAAGGAATTGAGGGTTATGGTGAATGGCAGGGTAAGTGGAGCTGTGTCCGCACAAAGGTCAGCCATGACCTTATTGAATGGCGGAGTGAGCTGAAAGAGACAGATGCCCTACTCCTGCTTTATTTCTTATGTCCGTATGTCCTTAGATTGCCATCCTTGTCATTCCTCCTTCCCTGGAATAGGCCAGTTCTGAACGCTGATCAGTAGGTCTTTTAATAACTCCCGCGTATCAAATGTCGACTTGTTCAATAAAAGCTCCTCCCAATGAATACTGCTCAGCTCCTACCTAATACTCCTTCCCCCAATTTAGTAGCTTCCCACAAGTTCCTGATTGTTCATAGCTATCTTAAAATGTAAGGAGAGGCGATCACCCCGTTTGAAGAAGCTCCTGGTTCAGTGTTTTTCCCCATGTGGGAGTCAGCTACAGGTTTTCTTGTTCCAAGATTGGGGAGGAAATGGCCCAGTGGTGGTATTGCTGGACTGTTAATTCAGAGAGTTAGATAACATTCTGGGGACCTGTGTTCAAATCACAGCACAGCAGATGGTGGAATTTGAATTGAACATAAAAGAAAATCATGAATGAAGAATCTAATGATGACCATGAATCCATTGCCAAATGTCAGAAAAACCCAACTGCTTCACTGATGTCCTTTAGAAAAGCAAACTGCCATCCTTACGTGGTCTGGCCTACTTGTGACTGCAGACCCACAGCCATATGATTGACTCTGAACTGTCCCCTGGGCAACGAGGGATGGACAATAAACACTGCGTAGCTAGTGATGTCCTCCTCCCATTAACAAATAAATAAAATTGGATTCTACATCTTCTGATTGAAGATTGTTTCTTGTTCTCTCAGTAATTTCATCGCTTACAGTCAGTTTCCCTCCTGCCTGTCTTTTTGGAATGTCACGTAGCCCTGCACATTTACCTCCAGTGTTGATCTCCTCACAGCCATGTCTTTGTAATAGCTCTCAAATCATGCCCGTCAACCTGTATGTGTGCTCTTAATTTGTTGATTTTGTTCTGAATACAATGAGCACGCAAGCAAAGAGTCATTAATTTTGATTTATAACTTTATTTCACCTCTTGACACTATTTACAGCTGTTTTCTGTTTCTACATGCTGTCTTTTCCAGTCCCATGCTGAGTATTGTTATCCCAATAGTTCTTTAATGTCAGTGTGTGTGTATTCCTGGGCGACTATGCTCGTGTGGTCTACGGAGTTGTGGAGGTCACAGTTCTAGGACAGCCATTTCATAGGCCTCTGCTGCAGCTAAGAAGAAAAGACAATCTCTTGCTCTGAGCTCTGCAAACCAGGGCAATGTCAAAAAGGAAACAAGGTCAAAAGAATTTCAACAAGAATCTCAAAATTAACTGCTGAATTCACATAAGCATTCCGGGGATCGCCCAATGTAGTGGCCACAACATCCCACTTTCTATTTCTCACAAACAATCCAAAGGCTGAACTATCCGTATCCCTCTTAACTTTTACGTTTTTTGAGCTAATTTCTTGTTTCTAACTTGTGTGTATTTGTGGTGCCTTATGACTTCTTGCATTTAGCAATTGATAAACTCACTTTCTCACTAATTCAGTAAAACCTAGTTTTATAGAATCCCCAGTGTGGAAACAGGCCATTCAGTTCAAGAAGTCCACAGCAACCCTACAAAGAGCATCCCACCCAGACCCATCCCCATTCCCTCCTCAATCCCTGTCAGCCTGCATTTCCCATGGCTAATATACCGAACCTACACGTGTGTGGGCAATGTGGGTAATTCAGCATTCCCAATCCACCTAACCTGCACATCTCTGGACTGGTCAAAACAATGATTCGATTTGAATTAGTTATAATGCAGCTGTTAACAGTAATCCTCCGTCCCTGTGTTGGAGCGAGATTTAACATCCAAGATCAAAAATGAAACACTTGAACAAGGTAGCTCAAATTGAGGTTGTTGACTTGCTCGCCGAGCTGGCTTGTTTTCATTGAGACGTTTCGTCACCATGATTGGTGACATCACCAGCAGAGCCTCCAACGAAACAATGTTACTTTCCTCTGTCTGGAATTTATACTGTCCGGTCAGTTACCATGAGTACTGTCATTTCGGGTTTTGATCTGTATGGGTTTGTATGTGCGGTCCAATTGTATCTGTTTGTTGGTTACATTATGGGTGGAGGATCACGCCACTCATACGAAACTGGGACAAGGTAACCATAGTAGCCCAAGCCAAGTGTAGACACGCAGAGGAATTCCTAGAGGCGTGGTTCACCACCCATTCTGCAGGCTCACATTCTTGGTCTCTTCAGTTTGAATATGATCACTTAACCATATCCTTTATGACAAACAACAGAGTCTTACTTCCTAAAATCTTCAAACAGGACTGTCCAGACAGATTCACTTGTTCTCATGATATCGTCTTCTGCTGGAGGGATTCCGAAATGTCTGCATTCTTCCTCAACTGAGCATTCCTTGCGTTCGTGGTTGACAGAGCTCTCGGCCATGTCCAACCCAGCTCGTACACTTTGGCCTCACCCCTGATGAGGTACCCTGGTCCTCAATGACCAACCCATCAATATCCACATCTAGAAGAACATCAGCCACGATTTCCAACAAGATCCCACCACCAGGCATATATTCCCTTCCCCTCCCTTGTCAGCCTTCTGCAGGGACCATTCCATCAGGACACCTCGGTCCACTCCTTATCCATTCGCAACACCTTCCCATAACCCGACAGCACTTTCCATGCCACCACAGAAGGCATAACATCTGTCCATTTACTTCCTCTGGCTTCACTATCCAACGCTTCCAGGGGAAGCAGCGATTTACCCACACTTCACTCAATCTAGTCTACTGTATTCACTGCTCACAATATTGTCTCGCTCTGCATCGGGGAGACGAAACACAGACTGACCAACCACTTGGCTGAACACCTATATTCTGTACATAAAAATGGCCCCAGGTTTCCAATTGCCTATCACTTGAGCACCCCATCATGATCCCTGGCCAAAATCTCTGTCTCAGGCTTGCTGCAGTGCTCCAGTGAGTGCAAGGTAGAAGACAAAAATCTCATGTTTGCTTTGCAGAACACCTCCGCTCGGTTCGCAATCAACAACAGCACCTTCCAGTCACCAACCATTTTAACTCCTTTAACTCCCCCTCCCATTCCGAGGACGGCATGTCCATCATGGGCCTCCTGCAGTGCCACAATGATGCCACCGGAAGGGGGCAGGAACAGCAACTCATATTCCGCTTGGGAACCCTGCAGCCCAATGGTATCAATGTGAACTTCACCAGTTTCAAAATCTCCCCTTCCCCTACTGCATCCCTAAACCAGCCCAGTTCGTCCCCTCCCCCCACTGCACCACACAACCAGCCCAGCTCTTCTCCCCCCCCCCCCCCCCCCCCCCACCCACTGCATCCCAAAACCAGTCCAACCTGTCTCTGCCTCCCTAACCGGTTCTTCCTCTCACCCATCCCTTCCTCCCACCCCAAGCCGCACCCCCCGCTACCTACTAACCTCATCCCACCTCCTTGACCTGTCCGTCTTCCCTGGACTGACCTATCCCCTCCCTACCTCCCCACCTATACTCTCTCCACCTATCTTCTTTACTCTCCATCTTCGGTCCGCCTCCCCCTCTCTCCCTATTTATTCCAGTTCCCTCTCCCCATCCCCCTCTCTGATGAAGGGTCTAGGCCCGAAACGTCAGCTTTTGTGCTCCTGAGATGCTGCTTGGCCTGCTGTGTTCATCCAGCCTCACATTTTATTATCTTGGAATTCTCCAGCATCTGCAGTTCCCATTATCTCTGATACTATTTATAACACACCACACTGACTGTAACTCCAAGCTGTGTGTTTCTTCAACAAAATATCTGCAAATAAACAAACATCCTGGATGAAGACTTATTATCTGACACTCCACTCACACCAGTTGTATGATCTTTTGATCTGTCTGCTTATAAATTGTGTGCCTGTGTGTTTTCCTCTCTGACCACACGTGATGAAGGGACTGCACTTCAAAAGCTTGTATGATTTCAAATAAACCTGTCAGATTATAACCTGATGCTATGTGGCTTCTGACTTTGTCCATCCTCGTCCAACACCAGCACCTCCACATTATAAGTGTTTGAAACCAAGTCAGTGCAACAGGTATATGTCGAACATTTGACTTCAGAAGGATGCCTCGTGCTGAAAAGTTTATTAATAACAAAGGATTTCTCCATTATGCCATCTATCATAACATGCTGCGCCTCACAGTCATAATGAAAGGATGCCCACTTTAATTTAGCAGCGCCAAGAACAGTTGTGGACATTTTTAGCATGGGGGAAGGCCATTCAACCTATTTTATCTGTACCAGCTCTCTCCCAGAGCAACAAAATTAATCCTTTTCTCGAATTCATTCCACATATTTCGCAGGATTGAAATATATAGGTACATAGTTAAGAGATTTTAACATCGAGTGAGCAGTTCTCGCACTTCACCTTGTCACTAACAATTGAAAACGTGACTTAGAAAGAGTGGGGTCTTTATTTTGTTCTGTTGTGATGATGAAGAAGATGCAAGTCCAAGTGCTGGAACTGGCCTCTTGAACTTAGAAACATTTAAATGTATATAAAATGAATTCTGTGCGCATCTATTAAAAGCAGTTTTATGGAAGGAAAAGGTACCAAAGAAGATTTGGTGTATTGTACTTGATGCTATTATACTCCAACCTGTGAAAACAGAACTCTACGACTGTGAGTGTTGAGATCTGAGAGGGTGCTATCTTGTTTGAATTTACATTGCTAAGTCTAGGCCTATTTTCCCAACAGCAAAATTGGCAATGCAGAAAGAAATGGATGTTTCTCGCATTTGTTGGCTGTAAGTGTCTGTTTAAAGTTTGAGTACAGTTTCCTCATATACAGGTGCTTAACCTGCTTTTACAGTTTGAACATTTGTTGTGCCAATGAAAATTGTTTGAATGGTTTCACCTCCAGTTTTCTTCTTTATACATATTTGGTATTTTTTCAGGGTAAGGACTGCCTGCAAAATCTGAGATTGGGCTTTGAAAGACATCAACCTTTGCTTGCGAGAGATAATGGTAACTGCAGATGCCAGAGAATGCGAGATAACAATGTGTGGAGCTGGATGAACACAGCAGGCCAAGCAGCATCTCAGGAGCACAAAAGCTGACATTTCGGGCCTCGACCCTTCATGCGAGAGAACGTAACGTAAGAAAGAAGAACAGGACTAAGTAGTATTATCCTTCAAAGCCTTGTTGAGTTGATTTGTCCTGTTTTGTTCCTTACTTTTACATTTATTAAATCCACTTTTTTAAAAGCATTCTTTCACAGGATGAGGGCACTGCTGGCAAGGCTAACATTCATTTCCCATCCAGGAATGGCTTGGTAGGTCATTTTGGAAGTCAGTAGAGAGTCAGCCATATTCCTGTGAATTTGAAGTCAGATACCAGAATTGTGAAGGGATGCAGATTCCCTTCCCTAAAGAATAGATTAGTGAATTCAGTTTTCTGTTACAATAATTTATGATAGTTTCATCGTCACTGTTACTTTTAACTCGAGATCTTTATGAATTAAATGTCATTTCCAGCAGATGCTTTTGTATATTATATTTAATATTAGGATTTTAGTTTTAACTTAATTTCTTATTAACATTTAATCATTAATTTCAGGATGTTTCTCAGATTTTATACGCTTCCTCTCCATTAGGTTTTTAAAGAAGAAATTGCCCCAGTCAAACAAGAAGTCAAAATATTAAATGATCTGGCCAGTCAATTATCTCCGCTTGATGTCTCTTTCTCTCCAAAGATTTCTCACCAGCTTGACGACCTAAATATGAGGTTGAAATTTATACAGGTAACAGTGAAAACATTTTCTAAACTAGCCAATCTGTTGAAGAAAGCATGTCCAGATAATTTGGCTTCAAATATATGAGCAAGATAAAGAACCGTTTCAATTGAAGCAAGCAATTAATATTTTATTATCATAGTTTATGAAGTTATCCAATTTTATAATATTACGTTTTCAAAAATACAATGTTCTTGTCTGTAGTCTGCACTTTAGAATGTAATCGCAAAACAAAATCCAAATAGTGAGACATGTGAGCATCCGAACTACAGTCTGAAATGGCTCAGGACTGGAACAATTTGAATATATTCAGGATGAAGCTGCAGGTGGCAGATATTTTTCCCGATCCATCCAAAAGAATTTGGAATTGGACCATTGTGCTCACTGCTGTACACTTCAGTATTATGTATTGTTTCATAATTTAAGTCCCTGAGAAAGGCATACTTTAATGAATTGCAACAAAGATATACTTGATGCATTGAAGGGAAGAATGACATAAAGTTGTATGAACTGCATGTATTTCTTTCAATTGAGCAGATTTTGATTGATGTCAGCAAAGTAGTAGATGAAAGTTTTCTTTATCCCATAAAGCCGCATGAAATGTTTTATTGAGCAAATTATTTCAGTCTTGTTCTGTGTCAGCAGCACGCTTGGCCATATAGCGCAATAAAACTCCTTATCGGTTCTAGCAAGCAGACAAAAACATAAAAAGCACCAGGATCTGGATGTTCTACCTCTTGACCCTACCTCACCATCCGATAAGACATGGCTGACCTGCCCGGGACTCAACTCCTCTTCCATACCAGCTTCTCAGAGCGCTCAACTTCTCTATTTCAAAAATCTTATCTACCACCTTCTTTAAATACTTCCAGTGATCTACCTTTCACAATTCTCTTGTATTCTAAACAATCGCTACCTGCTGAAAGAAGAAATTCCTTTGCATCTCAGGTTTCAATAAATGTTCCCTTCTTCTGTAACTATGTTGCTGAGTTTGAGATTTCCACAATAATGGAAACATTGTCTTCACACCTAGCCTGTCAAAAAATTTTGTGTTTCAGTAAGATCACCCCTCATTCTTCTAAACTTGAATGAATAAAGACCTTCTGTGCAACCATTCTTGATAAATCATGATCCGATGAATCGGCCCAGTGAGTCTCTTTTGAACTGCTTCCTATGGCTGTGTATCCTTTCTTGTATTTCTCCAAGTGTGACCTCCTCAATAGCCTGATCAGTTGCAAAAAAACTTGCCCATTTTTAAACTGAAACCTCCTTACAATAAAGGCCAAAATTCCATTTGCCTTCCAAATTAGTTGCATCACCATCGTCATGGCTCACATCAACTCCAACCTACCAAAGTGCTTTGATCCTTTGCAATTCACCTACCACTGCAACAGGTCTCCAGCTGATACCGTCTCCCTGGCCTGACAGTCATCCCTGGAATGTCTGGATAACAAGGATACCTACATCAGGCTGTTACTTATTGATCAGACCACCACCTTCCACACTGTAATTCCAAACAAACTCCTCTCTGAACTCTGAGACCTCGGCCTCAGCATCCCTCTCTGTAACAGGATTCTCGACTTCCTGACCCAGAGACCACAATCAGTAAGGATAGGTGACAACACTTGCTCCACCGTAAACCTCAACACCGGTGCCCAGCAAAGCTGCCCCTACTCTATACTCCTTATGCAATCATGACTGTGTGGCCCCAACTCCATTTACAAGTTTGCTGATGACGCTTCCATTGTAGGTCGGACCTCAAACAACAATAAGTCAGATTACAGGAAAAGCAATTGAGTGCTTGCTGGCATGATGGAAAGATAACAATCTGTCCATCAGCATAAGCAAAATGGAGGAGCTGGTCATTGATTTCAGGAAGCTTCTGTCTGCAGCAATGGTGCTGAGGTGGAGATGGTTGATAGTGTGAAGTTCCTGGGAATGTTGCTCACCAACAATCTGTCCTGGTCAACCCATGTCGACATGATGGTCAAGGAGGCTAAGAAAATTCAGCATGTCCATGAGGACCCTACCTGTTTTTGGAGATGCATCCTATCTGGATGCATCACTGTGTGGTATGGCAGTTGCTGTTCCCAAGACTGCAAGAAGCTGAAGAGAATCATGAGCACAGCCCAATCCGTCACGCAAACTAGCCTTCCCTCCATTGACTCCATCTACACTTCCCACTGCCTTGAGAAAGCAACCAACATAATCAAAATACCCCCTCACTCTGATTATACTCTCTTCTGTCGGGCAGAGGATATCAGATTGAAAAAGCGTACAAATAGATTTAAGAACAGCCTCTTTCCTGTTGTGACTTTTGAACGGACCTCTCAAGTGTTAATTCTGATCTCTCTCTCTCAGCCTCTTCTCTGTGGCTGTAACACTATTCTGCACTTTGTACGGTGTGATTTGCCTACACAGCATGCAAATCAACACTTTTCACAGTATCTCAGTACATGTGACAGCAACAAAACAATCATTCACCTGCACGCTAGTATGTGTTTCATGGACGAGAGCATCCAAGTCCCCTACCCTGCATTTTTTTTTAGAGTCTCCCTCTATTTAAGTAAGAGTCTATCTTTTGATTCTTCCTACCAAAGTGTACTTTCCTACATTAAACTCTCTCTACCAACTTTTTTCCGACTTGCTCGACCTGTCTATCCCCTTGCAGATTCTTTCTGTCCTCATGACAACATTCCCTTACTCTATTTTTGTAGCATCAGCAAATTTGGATGAATTTATGCCTTGTCCCCTCCTCTAAGTTATGAATATAGAGAGTAAATAATTCTCGTCCTTGGACTGATCCCTGTGGCACTCCACTAGTTATGGCTTTCCGGCCTGATAAAGATGGTGGTTAGAAAATAACTGGCTGAACCACTGAAATGAAAAATGTGAAAAAATATGCGTTTTCATTGTTTGTGAAATAGTTAAATCAGAGTGTAGATAATAAAATGTAAATATTACAGTAGTTCTTCATAGTTTATCATTGAGCTTTATGAGAATTCTGAATATAGTTCCTGATTTATGATAACATCAGTTTTCATGCATCTTTGTCTGAGAATTCAGATTTGTTTTGTCAAAAATTGTGCTGTGCCACACATGATATTTGCTAAATCTGTCCTGTCCCAGCAGTTCAACTCGTTCAGTTTTGAGATAACTTTTGTAAGGACCCCACAGTTGAGCTACCTTGCGTTGATAGCTCACTACACACTTCTTGCATTGAAACAAATGCACCTCAGACCACCTGTCCGTCAGCGTTCATCATCTGCTCTGTGTCTACTCTTCCTCTTGGTCACACTGACTTCATTATCTAGTTCCTTACAGGCTGTAGTTATTATCTTGTTACTGCCCACTAACCTGTGCATTTGGCTCCCAACCCCCTGCAACATTACGAGGTCTTACGAGGAAAGGCTGAGGGACTTGAGGCTGTTTTCATTAGAGAGAAGAAGGCCGAGAGGTGACTTAATTGAAACATATAAAATAATCAGAGGGTTAGATAGGGTGGATAGGGAGAGCCTTTTTTCTGGATGGTGATGGCGAGCGCGACGGGGCATAGCTTTAAATTGAGGGGTGAAAGATACAGGACAGATGTCAGAGGTAGTTTCTCGACTCGGAGAGTAGTAAGGGAATGGAACGCTTTGCCTGCAATGGTAGTAGATTTGCCAACTTTAGGTACATTCAAGTCGTCGTTGGATAAGCATATGGACGTACATGGAATAGTGTTGGTTAGATGGGCTTGAGATCGGTATGACAGGTCGACACAACATCGAGGGCCCAAGGGCCTGTACTGTGCTGTAATAGAACATAGAACATAGAACAGTACAGCACAGAACAGGCCCTTCAGCCCACAATGTTGTGCCGACCATTGATCCTCATGTATGCACCCTCAAATTTCTGTGACCATATGCATGTCCAGCAGTCTCTTAAATGACCCCAATGACCTTGCTTCCACAACTGCTGCTGGCAACGCATTCCATGCTCTCACAACTCTCTGCGTAAAGAACCTGCCTCTGACATCCCCTCTATACTTTCCACCAACCAGCTTAAAACTATGACCCCTCGTGCTAGCCATTTCTGCCCTGGGAAATAGTCTCTGGCTATCAACTCTATCCATGCCTCTCATTATCTTGTATACCTCAATTAGGTCACCTCTCCTCCTCCTTTTCTCCAATGAAAAGAGACCGAGCTCAGTCAACCTCTCTTCATAAGATAAGCCCTCCAGTCCAGGCAGCATCCTGGTAAACCTCCTCTGAACCCTCTCCAAAGCATCCACATCTTTCCTATAATAGGGCGCCCAGTACTGGACGCAGTATTCCAAGTGCGGTCTAACCAAAGTTTTCTCGAGCTGCAACAAGATCTCACGACTCTTAAACTCAATCCCCCTGTTAATGAAAGCCAAAACACCATATGCTTTCTTAACAACCCTGTCCACTTGGGTGGCCATTTTAAGGGATCTATGTATCTGCACACCAAGATCCCTCTGTTCCTCCACGCTGCCAAGAATCCTATCCTTAATCCTGTACTCAGCTTTCAAATTCGACCTTCCAAAATGCATCACCTCGCATTTATCCAGGTTGAACTCCATCTGCCACCTCTCAGCCCATCTCTGCATCCTGTCAATGTCCCGCTGCAGCCTACAACAGCCCTCTACACTGTCAACGACACCTCCGACCTTTGTGTCGTCTGCAAACTTGCTGACCCATCCTTCAATTCCCTCGTCCAAGTCATTAATAAAAATTACAAACAGTAGAGGCCCAAGGACAGAGCCCTGTGGAACCCCACTCACCACTGACTTCCAGGCAGAATATTTTCCTTCTACTACCACTCGCTGTCTTCTGTTGGCCAGCCAATTCTGTATCCAAGCAGCTAAGTTCCCCTGTATCCCATTCTTCCTGACCTTCTGAATGAGCCTTCCATGGGGAACCTTATCAAATGCCTTACTGAAGTCCATATACACCACATCCACAGCTCGACCCTCATCAACCTTTCTAGTCACATCCTCAAAAAACTCGATAAGGTTTGTAAGGCATGACCTACCCCTCACAAAGCCGTGTTGACTGTATTTGATCAAGCCATGCTCTTCCAGATGGTCATAAATCTTATCCCTCAGAATCCTTTCTAACACCTTGCAGACGACAGACGTGAGACTTACCGGTCTATAATTGCCGGGGATTTCCCTATTTCCTTACTTGAAGAGAGGAATTACATTTGCCTCTCTCCAGTCCTCAGGTACGACTCCAGTGGAGAGCGAGGATGCAAAGATCTTCGCAAGTGGCGAAGCAATTGCATTTCTCGCTTCCCAAAGCAGCCGAGGACAAATCTGATCCGGGCCTGGCGACTTGTCAATCTTAATGTTTGACAAAATTTTCAGCACATCAGCTTCCTCTATCTCTATCCATTCCAGCATGCACACCTGCTCTTCAAAGGTTTCATTCACTACAAAGTTGGTTTCTTTCGTAAAGACAGAAGCAAAAAACTCATTTAGGGCTTCCCCTACCTCCTCAGGCTCCACACACAAGTTCCCTATGCTATCCCTGATCGGCCCTACTCTTTCTTTGACCATTCTCTTATTCCTCACGTAAGTGTAAAATGCCTTTGTGTTTTCCCGGATTCCTTCTGCCAAGCCTTTCTCGTGCCCCCTCCTGGCTCTCCTCAGACCATTTTTGAGCTCCTTCCTTGCCTGCATGTAATCCTCTCTAGCTGAACTTGACCCTAGCTTCCTCCACCTTATGTAAGCTACCTTCTTCCTTTTCACTAGAAGCTCCACCGCTCTCGTCATCCAAGGTTCCTTAATCTTACCCCTTCTTGCCTGTCTCAGAGGGACATATTTACTCATCACTCCCAACAACTGTTCCTTAAACCATCTCCACATGTCTATAGTTCCCTTACCATGGAACAACTGCTCCCAGTCCATGCTTCCTAGCTCATGTCTAATCGCATCATAGTTTCCTCTTCCCCAATTAAATATCCTCCCATTCTGCCTAATCCTCTCCTTCTCCATAGCTATGTAAAATGTGAGGCAGTTATGGTCACTATCACCAAAATGCTCTCCCAATGTTCTGTGTTCTGTGTTTTATTTATTGTTGAATAGCAGCAGGAGGTGAGGAGGCAGAGACTGCAACCCTGAGGTCACGGAGGGAAGGAAAAGAGGCTCTTACTTGGAGATTGAGAAGCAGGAGAGGGCACAACCCAGAGGTTTGGGAGTGGAGAGAGGCTGCAAGTTGGAGGTCAAGGTGAGGAGAGGCACCAGTTGATGTTGTAGATTAAATGTAATACAGAAAATTGTGAAGTTTGGTTCGAAAAACAGTACATAAAACAGAAGGAACCATTCTAAATGGGTGCAGAAGCAGACCGGTTTTGCTGTTCTGTGCATAAACCATTCAGTTAAACCACAGCTAGTCTGAGCTTCAACTCTGTTTACCTGCTGAAAAGGCATGTCGACTGAAAACATTAGCTTGCTTTCTCTCCATGGCTGCTGCCTGACCTACTGTGGTCTCCGGCATTTTTTGTCGTCAGTCTGTTTACCTCCCTTTCTTCTATATCCTTTCATAGCCTTAGCTATCAAAAATAATTTCAGTCACACTCATTCTTATTGATCCAGCACCCACATTCTTTTATGAGAGAGTATTTGAGATCTTGACTGTTGTTTGTATTAAGATAAAAGTGCTTCCTGATTTCAGTTCTGAATGGCTTGCCATTGAATCTCATATATTAATAGATAATACTTCTGATAAGAAATGTTTTCAGAGTGTTATAGTGGAAGCTTCTATGTTCTGTGCATCCTCTATCTAGCCACCAGACTCAGAGTACCTGTTGGGACCATCCAAAAATGACTGAACATTTTCACTCATTAGGTAAGTAGATTGATAATAGGACTCTGGTTCTGTGCCACTGTCAGATCATTGCGACTCCAAAAGGTACCAAAGTAAATTCTGGATTCTAGGCAAATATACCTATGTGTTTAAATCTATTTAGGTGCATTCATGTAGGCTAAAAATACTTGAAATAATGTATAATTAGGAGTGACAGACAACATCTGTGACATTAAATGAAAAACAAGAACAAAGAACTTTGGTTCATATTTCAGCTTCGACAGGCACTAAACAACTAAAAGCACTGTATAACCAATGAAGTAAGTTTTTGAAGTATGTTTGTAATGTCGGAAACACAGCAACAAATATATGCGCAGAAGGCTTTCACAAACAGAACTGTAAAAATGACCACTTACTTTGTGATATTGATTGAATGCTAAGTGTTGGCCAGAATGTAGATCCACTGAACTGAATACAGGTGGTTTGTGGGTAAGAAAGTCTTAACCCTTTGGACAAACCTAATTTTATTTGTAATTTATTAGCAATAACTGAATTGTGCAGTTTAAGTTCAGAAGTTCCCAATTTTAAGTGGAGTTTTAACAAATTCACCTTTGAAGAGCGTTTGGGCTTGATTAACCCAAGTCTCAACTGAGTTAACTCAGCCTTTTGTGTTAGGGATGTATAAATTATCCATCTTAGGGGAGGCGATGGCCTCATGGTATTGTCACTGGACTGTTCATCCAGAGAGACAAATCATGTTCTGGGGACCTGGATTCAAATCCCGCTGTGGCAGATGGTGGAATTTGAATTCAATAAATATCCGGAATTCACAATCTGATGATGACCATGAATCTGTTGTTGCTTGTTGGAAAAGCTCATCAGGTTCACGAATGCCTTTTAGGGAAGGAAACTGTCATCCTTACCTGGCCTGGTCTGCATGTGACTCCAGACCCACAGCAATGTGGTTGACTTTTAACTGCCCTCTGGGTAATCAGGGCTGGGCAATAAATGCTGCCTCGCCAGTGACGCCCTCGACGAGATTGAATCAAGAAAAAAAATTACGATTGCCTTTTCTAACTTCTCAGCCTTCAGTAATTGATTCTCCCAGTGCTAGAGAAGAAGTGGTGACTGTGGCTTATTCTATTCCCAAGGTTTAACATGATGCAACTGATGGTAAAGTTAATAAGCTTTATGAAAACATAAGTAAATATATATAATTAAATAAAAATAGCAAAGTCATTAATTAGAACTCGGCTACAACATGTAAGAGCTCCTGTGTTCCAGTATGGTCTGGTGCAAGCATGTTTGCTGTAAGCACTTAATGTTTGAGTAGCTTGTGTTTATGAGCTGGAGGCTGATCTAGGGATGCTGGGACACATCAGGAGGGGAGCAAGTTACCTGGATTCTTTGCACCAAGAGGCAGTCACAGCCCTTAAGTTTGTGTTTGTCTGATTTGGTCAGTCTTCAGGCGCAGGAGAGGTCGATGGTGGAGGTTCATTACGCTAATACTGGGGAAAGTAGGACTGTCCTGTGGTGAGTTATGGATTCAACTGGGCCTGTGTTCATGAGAGTTTAAAAAGATGAGGGGGGGATCTGATTGAAATATAGAAAGTTGGAACTGAGCCAGATGAACTCAATGCAGGGAAGCTATTTTCCCTGTTTGTGGTGCTGGGACCAGGGGTCACAGTCTCAGAATTTGGGGTAGATCAGTTAGGACTAGGATGAGGACAACATCTCGTCATTCAAGCAGAGTGAATCTGTGAAATTTTCAACCACAGAAGACCATGGGGGCCATCACTGAATGTATTCAAGAACAAGACAAGGTGGCTCGGTGGCTCACCACTGCTGCCTCACAGTGCCAGTGACCTGTTTTGATTCCACCCTTGGGTAACTATCCATGTGGAGTTTGTACATTCTCCCTGTGTCAGTGTGGGCTTCCACCAGGTGCTCCGGTTTCTTCCCACAGTCCAAAAATATGCAGGCCAAGTGGATAAGGCATGGTAAATGCATAGTTATGGAGCAAGGATGGAGGGGCCAGTCTTGGACACGATGCACTTCGAAGGGTCAGTGTCGACTTAATCAGCTGAAAACATTTTGCATTGTAGGGATTCTTTGATTTTGTGATAGATTTTTAGATGTTAAAAGATTCAATAAGTATACAGGAAAGTGGGAATATGATATCGAGATGTAAGATCGGCCATGATCTTATTGAATGGTGGACTTGGCTTGAAGGACTGATTGGCTTATTCCTGCTTCTAGTTTCCATGTTCTTCTGTGACTGAATGAGGCTGATAGCGGAACTAGAATGCATGAGCTTTAGGGTGGATGTGCAAATTGACTATCGCACTGTGGTAAAAAACACACTTTCAAAGGGGCTTGATAAACGCAACGTAGTATAATCAGTGGGATTGACACTATTCTGTGCAGCAAAGAGTGAGAGTCTGTAACTGTGGAAGCCATTGCCACAGAAGACTGCGAAGGCTAAGTCATTGAGTGTATTTAAGACAGAGATAAATAGGTTTGTGGACTAGTAAGTGCATCAAGGGTTACGGGGAGAAGGCAGGAGAATGGGGTTCAGAAGTATGTCAGCCGTGCTTGAATGACAGAGCAGACTCAGTGTGCAGACTGGCCTAATTCTGCTCATATATCTTAGGGTCTTATTTGCTCAGACGGGAAAAGACCTTGCGGTGGGAGGTGGAGAATCCAGACATTGTAGGCAGGACAAAAAAGGAGTTTGTGAATAGTTGTAATGAGGAATTTGGCACCATGAAGCAGAGCCTTCAATGTCATAATCTCTGGATGCATAATGTGTTGGGCAGAAAGGCTTATTTCCATGCAGTGTGCCACCAAGATTCTAACTCCAGACAAACATATCCATCTTCTTTGCGCTCAATCTGACTCCTACGAGCAGGGAGCTTTCCCCCCATTCCCGTTAAAACCAGTTTTGCTCAGTTCCCTGGATGCCACATTTGGTCAAATGTGGCCTTGATGTCAAGAACAATCACTGTCGCCCTCACTCCCTCACCTCTTTTTTGTCCATTTTTGAACCAGGGCATCAATGAGGCCAGGAGCTGGGTGGCCCTGGTAGAAACCCAACTGAGTGTTAGTGAGTAGGTGATGCCTTTATTTTCACCTACTGTAGTCCCAATCATGCAACTCTGTCAATTGCTGCCCCTGCCAAGCGCTGGAAGCCTCCCCAGCGTTATCCAGACAGCAGAAAATTTGTTTCAGGAAGACGAGGACCTGCCCTGTCAAATTTCATGTGGATGTGCTGTTGCACATGCACAGAGCGTGATAAAAGGGAGTCAGCATGGCTTTGTGATGGGCGGGTCATGCCTTACAAATCTGATTGAGTTCTTTGAGGAGGCCATGAGACAGGTTGACGAGGGGCGAGCAGTGGATGTGGTGTACATGGACATCAGCAAAGCATTTGATCAGGTTCCCCACGGCAGGCATTTTCATAAAGTCAGGAGGTATGGAAATCAGGGTGACTTGGCTGTCTGGATTCAGAATTGGTTGGCTGACAGGAGGCAGAGAGTGGTTGTAGATGGTAAACATTCTGCCTGGAGGTCAGTGCTCAGTGGTGACCCGCTGGGCTCTGTTCTTGGGCCTCTGCTCTTTGTAGTTTTTATGAATGACTTGGACGAGGAGGTTGAGGGGTGGGTTAGTATGTTTGCTGCTGACACAAAGGTTGGAGGTGCCGTTGATAGTATTGAGGGCTATTGCAGGCTTCAGTGAGACATTGACAGTATGCAGAGGTGGGCTGAGAAATGGCAGATGGAGTTCAACCTGGATAAATGCGAGGTGATGCATTTTGGAAGGTCGAATTTAGATGCTGAATCTAGGATTAAAGGCAGATGCTCGCAGTGTATAGGAACAGCGGAATCTTGGTGTTCAAGTACATAGCTCCCTCAAAGTTGCCACACAAGTGGATAAGGGTGTTAAGAAATCAGATGGTGTTTTGGCTTTCATTAACAGGGGGATCGAGTTTAAGTGCCGCGAGGTTATGCTGCAGCTCTACAAAACCCTGGTGAGACCACACTGGAATATTGTGTCCAGTTCCGGTTGCCCTATTATAGGAAAGATGTGGAGGCTTTGGAGAGGGTGCAAAGGAGGTTTACCAGGTTGAGAAGGTTGACTGAGCTTGGACTTTGCTCTCTGGAGAGAAGGAGGAAGAGAGGTGACCTGCTCAAGGTGTACAAGGTAATGAGAGGAATGGATAGAGTCGATAGCCAGAGACTTTTCCCCAGGGCAGGATTGACTGCCGCGAGGCATAGTTTTAAGGTGTTAGGAGGAAGGTATAGAGGAGATGTCAGAGGGAGGTTCTTCACCCAGAGAGTTGTGAGTGCATGGAATACTTTGCCAGTGGTAATGGTGGAAGCAGAGCCATTAGTGACATTTAAGCAACTGCTGGACATGCACATGAACAGCAGTGAATTGAGGCGAATGTAAATTAGGTTAGGTTATTTTTGGATTGGGATTATTCCACGGCACAACATGGTGGGCCGAAGGGCCTGTACTGTGCTATACTTTTCTATGTTCTATGTTGTGTGTAAGAGTCAGAAGCCCAGTTGTTAGTGGCTTGGCTCTTTAGCTCAGTAGCTACCCCTTAATTTTTTGATGGCCAAAAGTGGCTGGCAAAGCAGACTTGCAACTTGAAAGCATTATGACATTGGCCAGGATGTGAAGCATTGACCTACATGGTTTTTTGCAGATGTCTATTACTGCATCCATGTCTGTGAATGATTTGCGTAGCAGCCTTGAAGTTTTCACAGAGTCCTTCAGAACTTAGATGTGGACCTTGGCAACTTTAAAGAAGTCTAAAAAATATCAACACACATACATTTTGGCAATGACTGGTATGAACATCGATAGAGAGTGGATAGCCAGAGACTTTTTCCGAGGGTGAAGGTAGCTCTTATGAGGAGGCATAGTTTAAAAGTAAGTGGAGGTAGATATCGGGTAAACGTGAGAAGTAGGTTCTTTACTCAGAGAGTGGCAGAAGCGTGGAATGCATTGCCAGAGAGGGGAGTGGAGTCAGCTTCATTAGGAGCATTTAAGCAGCTATTAGACAGGCATATGGATGATAGTATAAGGTAAGGGTGGAGGTTAGCTCGACGTTAGGTTGAGGGTAAAAGCTCAGCACAACACTGTGTGCTGAAGGGCCAGTCCTGTGCTGTACTGTTGTATGTTTGTATGCTCTATGAATCCATCAGTAATTAATCTGCAAGTAGCTGACAGTGTCTTTAAATAACTCTGGCAGAGGGGTTATTCATGTTCCTGGTGATCATACTTTCAGCAATGTGTCATTGAGGGACTTGAAGCATTGAGCTCTGATATCACAGTATTGGCAATATCTTGCCTCCTCGACATCCTTTCATCAGGTATTTGCTGCATGCAACATAGAATTGTCAGAATAGCATCCATGGCAACTTGCATTTGATGTGTGCTCATGAGTCATATATACCATTTCAGATCTCAAAACCCTTTGTGGCCCTGAAAAACCAGGCGGCGAGATTGCAGACTTTACACCAAGCATGATTATCTGAATCTTTTCTCTCCTACAATAAAGCTGACAGTGAGACTTCCGTGAGTTCCACTGTATTCACCAGATGCTGTTTGCCAGTTATGACATGAATTTCATGTAGCTTTTGACCACCTACATGAGGAATGGGTAACAAATGCTGGTCCTGTCAGTGATGTTCCCATCCTTGAAAATATGTGGAAATAAATTGAACCTAGTAGTTATCATTTCCTTTTACTGTGCCTTGTATTCTTCAGCAGATATTTATCCCCCTGTATTCATTGCAGAGTAGTTGAGAATGTGTTCCAATTGAAATGGTTTGTACTAACAGTTAGGAAAAATGTATCTAAAGATTTTTTTGAATGCAGGTGATTTAAACACCGTGCGTTTTTCTGCCTATCGGCCAGCAATGAAGATCCGCCGACTCCAGAAAGCGCTCTGTTGTGAGTACATTCACACATTGCAGAATTTGTAATCTCGTGCTGTGTTTTGTTGTGAGCTTCCTTGCTTGCCTGTTGTCAGATGTCATTGATTACAATTAGCTTGGTTTTGCAGTTGTTGAGACATCAGTTCGGCATGACCTTACAACCTTCCACTCAAAGGACGTTTGTCTATAAAGTTGCTGAAAATGCAATCTGATAAGGGCAGCCAGGCATCTTAGACTAGAGTGAATGAGGAAAGCAACAGGATGTCTTCTTAACGATTGGGAAACAACCACATGAAGGACTGAGGAGGACAGTGAATTAAAAGAGGAATGGTTTGTTTCAAATCAGGTATAGCAAAAGAAATTAAGAGAACGTGAGGAAAGTTGAAATTGAAAAGGCAAGTAATGGTTTATGTTCATTGGAAACCATCAACAACAAAAGTACAATGAAGAAAGTATTTGAGAAAATACAGAAGATTTCTTCAAATGAAAGGGAGACACTGTCTTCATGATGCTAATAGCACGGAGTGCAACTTTGGCGTTTAACCACATCATCCCTTGGCCTGAAGTCACTGTACTATTTACCCATTTTATAACAGAAAAATACTTTAATGATGAGTGTCATGGAGAATTTCAGCCCAGAATATAACCATATTCTGAGCAATTGCCACAACAGCTTCTATGACATGACTTTATAAAACATCCCAAAGCATGTCATAGGAGCTTTATAGAGTAAAATTTGATACTGAGTACTGAAAGAGATCCGAAGGTAGATGATTAAAACCACATCAGAGGTAGATTTTAAGGACTGTTTTGAAGGAGGAAAGAACGATGCAGAGGTTCAGCAAGGTAATTCTATAAAGCTTAGGCTCCAAGAAGTTGAATGTAAAGCTGTCGATGATGGAACAGCACAAATTGTGTTGAGAGGCTGGAATTAAAGGCGTAAATGTGCCTCGAGGGGCTATGAGCTGGACATTGTCAGGGGATGTGCATGCGTGTTGCCAGGTCAGGGAGGGATTTGAAAGCCAGGACAGCAATGTGAAAACCAAGGCACTGCTTAACTGTGAGCCATTGTAGATCAGAGTGTGCAGAGAAAGATGGGTGAATGGAACTTGGTGCGTGTTAAGACAGAGTCAATGGACTTTTAAATGATGCCATGTTAAAGAAAAGGAGAACTTGGGAGGCCAACTTGATATTCATCAGAATGGTCATGTTCAGAGTTAATCAATGCGGTCGGGTTTCAAAACTAACGGACTTACCTGGGGCCAAATGTTGTGGATGTGAAAATAAGTAGACTTTGTGACATCAGGCCTATGTGGCCGGAATTTAAACTCTGGGTCAAAATAACAAAGGGTACAACGAAAACCAGTAGCTAGCAAGCAGACGTCCTTTCAAGGACCAAAGATAATGGCTTCGTTCTGTACCAGATTTAATAGATGGAAACTGTCCGGTTCTGTAGAGACAGTGGAAGAAATGAATGAGGGGGTGGTGAGATAGACCCGGGCATTGCCACCATGTCTGTGGAAAGTGCAGTGCATTCACATGATATTGCTCTGGGGCAGTGTTCAGATGAGAAAAGGAGAGGGATTTTACTGATTTTGGCCAGACCTCGGTGATTCACACCCACGGCCATGCTGTCAAAGATTTGTGGAAGCCAGAAAAACTGAACTTGACTGTTTGCAGTAAATGTACAGCATTTCAGATGTCACTTGATCCTGCAGATTGACTCCCTAGAATCTGCTTGTCAAATGATTTATATGGCTAAAAGGTTCAAGTATGAGTTTGCGCTGTGGAACTCATCTCGCACCGAAACTGGCCAGTTGTTATATCAAGATTTGGAGAAAGTATTAGTTTTTTGAAGAATGTTCTGATACAGAGAGAGACTAATAGTTTCTTGAGAAATCGTGGGACATTGGCCAGGAAGTTAAACAGCAGTGGGGGGGGAAACAAACTTGACCTGAATCCTATGTTAAGTATATAATGGATTGGTTCGAGAGTGAGGATATCAAAAAATATTCTCATTTTTAAGATGAGACACTCGGGACAATTTGGGTAGGATGCGCTTCTTGAAGGGACCAGAAAGGTACAGAATTATCCATTGGATGTGAAAAATTTGAAATGAAGACAAAACTTTTTGAGGCTGGGGTGGGGAAGAAATGAAGGTCCGATTTTGCTCATTCAACCTCTCCCATGACAAAATGCACTTGTATAAGATTGGTGACTATAAGATTGTTGACGGCACTTTAATGAAGAAAAATCAACATGGACATTTGTTCTGCTGTATATATAACATTAACATTCAATCTCTTGGCAAGGATAATGTGACAGGGCATTTGAAAAGCCAAGTTATTGTAATTTGAATTAAGAGATCAGGCTGTAGAACCTGAGATCAATCTCAGAATAAAATGTAACAACAGCGATAGATGAGGAACCTCTTCACTCACAGAGAGGTGAACTTTGTAATTCTGTACTCCAGAAAATGTGGCGCCTCAGCCAAGAAGTTTGCTCAGAACGGGGATTGACATGCTGGGGTAGTCAGTGAAGCACTATTAATGTCACAGGATTAGTAATCCGGAGGCCTGGGACAATGCTGTAGAGTATAGGCTTAAATTCCACTGTAACAGCTGATGGAATTTGAATTCAGTTCAATATAATTTTGGGGGTAGGTGGGAATGTGGAGCTGACATTGCAGTCAAGTCAGCCACGGCCTTCTTGAATGGTGAAGCAGGCTTGAGGGGGCCAGTTATCCAACACATGCTGAAATTGATATAATCATAAACAAAGCTGGTCTCAGTGATGGTTACACTGTCACTGTTAAACTATTCACCGTTATAAAAACTTGACTCATTCACTGATGTTCTTTAAGAAAGCAGCTCTGCCATTCTTATTTGATCTCACCTCCATATGACTCCAGATCCACAATAATGTGGTTGACACTTAACTGCACTCTGAAATATCAAACAATTTGGAGGAGCTATGGATGGGCAGCAAATACTGTCCTTGCTATTCCTGCTCCTTGTTGCTATGACCGTACATGCTCTAACATATTAACCAATTTCCTCTTTGAATCCGTTTGAGGAGCAGTGTATATTTTGTATTGCTTGGTGATTCTCCAAGTATCTGATGGGTTTTGCAGAGTTCCTTCTACCTTCTAAATGTGAGCTCCTTCCAGTGTTTAACCTTTTAAGGTAGGCAATCGTTCTCAAACCTTTTTGATTGAATGCCTACCTATTAATAGCAATCACTAACCTATCTATTATTAATTGCATATTCATAATACAAAGGGCTACATGTAAAGAAGTGTTCCAATCATCTTTTTAAAAAGCTCCTTCCTGACGCTTATTATGGAGATGAGATTAGATTCCCTACAGTGTGGAAACAGGCGCTTCAGCCTAAGAAGTCCACACCGGCCCTTGCAGCATCCCACCCAGACCCATCCCCCTATCACCGACACACCACCCTGAACACCATGGGAAATTTAGCATGCCCAATCCACCGAGTCAGCGCATCTTTGGACTGTGGAAGGAAACCGGAGCACCCGGAGGAAACCCACGCAGACACGGGGAGAATGTGCAAACTCCACACAGACAGTTACTTGAGGCTGGAATCGAACCCGGGTACTTGGTGCTGTGAGGCTGCAGTGCTAACCCGCTGAGCCACTGTGCTGCCCCGATGTGTGTATTTGCTTCTAACTGTGATATCTGTCAGTCGCTGGACTGGTGTTTGATACGGGCACTCATAATGTATATCCACTTGATCCAAATGCTCTTCTATTGTTAGCCTGATAAATCAAGAAAAGGGCTGGATCCTTTTGTATATTTTTCACATCACATATTCATGATTTACATATAGTTGAGAGTTTCAAACTGCAGTAATTAAACATTCATGACAGATAAAAGCATTCCAGAATTGTTTCGACTTGATGATAAATAGTGAATATCTGTTCTTGACTGCAGCTTTCCAGCCTATCAGTGCAGAAAGGCATTGCTTAGCAAGGTTGGATGAGGAATATTACTGTTCCAATTAGTTACATTTAATTTATCACCATTGAAGCTCGCGTTAGTTAGTATGCTTTTTTCCAATATATTTAATCTAAAGTTATGACAGATGATTTGGTTTGTAGATCTCCAATTACCTGTCTACTGTAGAACCCAGTTTTGAAACAATTGATATAAGGCACTTATTGTACTGTCACTGATGCTGTCATTATACTACCAGAGTATGGCTGTAATGCTGAATTACTTTAGCCTGCCTTCATGAAGCAGTGCAATCTTTCCTAGATAAGGATGAGGGGAAGGTCCACATAAAAGACTGATTGATTTATAAAATTGAGATTCATGGAATATATAGGTCACTATCAAATTTGGTTAAAAAAGATGGCTGAAGGACAGAAGCAGCAAGTTATGATAAATAGATTAGAAGATCGCTATTAGCAGTTTCCCAAGTATTAGGACACTGATTTTTGGAGATAGATACATGATTTGAATTTGGGAATATGGCATACAGAAGGCCCTTCAGCCAATCAAGTCTATGCAAACTTAACTGCACTAATCCCACTTTGCAGCACTTGGAGAATAACCTTTAATTTCATGTGCTCATCCCAGTACTTTTTTACAAGTTGTGAGCTCTCTTGTCTCAACGACCCTTCTGGGTAGTGCATTCCAGATTACCACCACCCTCTGGGTAAAAATATTTTTCCTCAAATCCCCTCTACATCTCCTGCCCTTCACCTCATAATTGTGTCTCCTTGTTATTGACCCTTCAACTAAGGATACAGCTGCCTGCTAACCTTGCCCCTCCTAATCTTCTGCACCTCAGTCACGTCCCTCCTCAGCCTTCTCTGCTCTAAAGACAACAAACTGAGCTTATCCGGCCAGTCTTCATAGCTGAAGTGCTCCGCCCCAGGCAATATCGGAGTGAATAATCTCTGCACCGTCTCCAATTCAATCACATCCTTCCAACAGTGTGGTGATGAGAACTGCATACAGTATTCCAACTTTGGCTTAACCAAAGTTCTATACAATTCCAACGTAACCTTCCAGCTGAAACCATCTGTGCCATGACTGATAAAGGCAAGTTCTGAGTCTGCATTCTTAATCATCGTGTTAACCTGTCCTGCCATCTTCAAGGATAATGGGAACTGCAGATGCTGGAGAATCCAAGATAATAAAATGTGAGGCTGGATGAGCACAGCAGGCCAAGCAGCATCTCAGGAGCACAAAAGCTGACGTTTCGGGCCTTGACCCTTCATCAGAGAGGGGGATGGGGTGAGGGTTCTGGAATAAATAGGGAGAGAGGGGGAGGCGGACCGAAGATGGAGAGAAAAGAAGATAGGTGGAGAGGTAGTGAGGGGATAGGTCAGTCCAGGGAAGACGGACAGGCAAAGGAGGTGGGATGAGGTTAGTAGGTAGATGGGGGTGCGGCTTGGGGTGGGAGGAAGGGATGGGTGAGAGGAAGAACAGGTTAGGGAGGCAGAGATAGGTTGGACTGGTTTTGGGATGCAGTGGGTGGAGGGGAAGAGCTGGGCTGGTTGTGTGGTGCTGTGGGGGGAGGGGACGAACTGGGCTGGTTTAGGGATGTGGTGGGGGAAGGGGAGATTTTGAAACTGGTGAAGTCCACATTGATACCATTAGGCTGCAGGGTTCCCAGGTTCCCTCCTGCAGTGCCACAATGCACCTCCCAGTCGCAAACCATTTCCACTCCCCCTCCCATTCTTTAGATGACATGTCCATCATGGGCCTCCTGCAGTGCCACAATGATGCCACCCGTAGGTTGCAGGAACAGCAACTCATATTCCGCCTGGACTCTTTAATTTTACATCCTCAAAGACATTTAGCAGGGATAGCGTGGATTATAGAGTGAGTTGAGTAGATTGTTTCATTATTAATTCTTTACTAAATTTGATTTATATTACATTTTTAGACCACATCAGGTGACGATGTGTGTGATTTCACCAAGGTGCTGAAAAATAACTTCAGATCAAAGAAGTACTTTGCCAAACATCCTCGCTTGGGTTATTTACCACTACAAACAGTCCTAGAAGGTGAGAACCTTGAGATGTAAGTTTATTGATGTGAGATTTACGAATGTATCAATGCCCATTTGGGGGTTGACAAATATTGCAGCATTATTCATTCTGCAGCTTAGCAGGAGAGTGAGGTTGTCCATTTGCGCATACATCAGAAGTACACAATACAAAAACAAGGGGGGCTTAACTGATATCATTGATCCTCTCGCCTTGAAAGCAGTGTAGTTACTCAGAGTGCATCTGCTGTGGACTTGTTGATACTGTCACTAACGTGCAACCTTCCTTGATATCTTTCTCTGTCCTCCAGTTCTGTCTTTAAAAACTACAATCAATTGCCCTCTCCTCAAAAGAAAAGAACCTTTGGCTGAACGTAGAACAAAGAACAGTACAGGCCCTTCAGCCCGCAATGTTGTGCCGACCTATTATCCCACTCAGATCAAACTACCCTGCATACCCTTCATTTTACTATCCTTCATGTGCCTATCCAAGAGTCGCTTAAGAGTCTCTAAATGTATCTGACTCCACTCCCACTGCCAGCAGTGCATTCCACACACCCACCACTCTCTGTGTAAAGAACTTAGGTCTGACATCTCCCTTATTCCTTCCTCCAGTCACCTTAAAATTTCTCCCCCTCGTAATAGTCATTTCTGCTCTAGGAAAAAATCTCTGACTATCCACTCCAGCTATGCCTCTCATCATCTTGCATACCTCTACCAAGCCACCTATCATTCTTCTTTGCTCCAATGGAAAAAGTCCTCGCCCCCTCAATGTTTCATCATAAGACGTGCCGTCCATTCCATGCAGCATCCTGCTAAATCTCCGCTACACCCCCTCTAAAGCTTCCACATCCTCCCTATAATGAAGCGACCAAAACTGAAGGCAATATTCCAAGCGCTGCTCCATCCCCACGAACTAATGCTCTATTCCAAATCCCTTTCCTCTTGATGCTTTAAATTCCTTGCAGTCTTTCGTATAATTTCATATTTGAATTCACCTGAACAAATTTCACCTGCAGCCCTGACCCACTAACAGCGACTTGCCCTGCAGCCATGACCCGCTCACAGCGATTTGCCCCCTCTGTCCTGACCCGCTTGCAGCGACTTGCCCCCTCTGTCCTGACCCGCTCCCAGCGACATGCCCCTGCAGTCCTGACCCGCTCCCAGCGACATGCCCCTGCAGTCCTGACCCGCTCCCAGCGACATGCCCTTGCAGTCCTGACCCGCTCCCAGCGACATGCCCCTGCAGTCCTGACCCGCTCACAGCGACCTGCCCCTCCAGCCCTGACCCGCTCACAGCAGCATGACTCTGCAGTCCTGACCTGCTCCCAAGTCAGCGACTTCGATGTTGTGGCCATTTCAGAGACATGGATGGAGCAGGGTCAGGAATGGATGTTGCAGGTTCCAGGGTTTAGATCTTTCATTAAGGTAAGGGGAGGTGGTAAAAGAGGGGGAGGTGTGGCTTTGTTGGTGAAAAACAGATCAGAGTAAACCGGTTGATGTCGTGTATATGGATTTCAGCAAGGCGTTTGATAAGGTTCCCCACAGTAGGCTATTTTACAAAATGCAGAGGAATGGGATTTTGGGAGATATAGCAGTTTGGATCGGAAATTGGCTTGCTGAAAGAAGACAGAGGGCTGCAGTTGGTGGGAAATGTTCATCCTGGAGACCAGTTACTCGTGGTGTACCGCAAGGGGCGGTGTTGGGTCCACCGCTGTTTGTCATTTTTTTAAATGACCTGGATGAGGGCACAGAAGGATGGGTTAGTAAATTTGCAGACGACACTAAGGTCGGTGGAGTTGTGGATAGTGACGAAGGATGCTGTAGGTTGCAGAGAGACATAGATAAGCTGCAGAGCTGGGCTGAGAGGTGGCAAATGGTGTTTGATGCAGACAAGTGTGAGGTGATGCACTTTGGTAGGAGTAACCGAAAGGCAAAGTTCTGGGCTAATGGTAAGATTCTTTGTATTGTAGATGAGCAGAGAGATCTTGGTGTCCATGTACACAGATCCTTGAAAGTTGCCACCCAGGTTGACAGGGCTGTTAAGAAGGAATACAGTGTTTTACCTTTTATTGACAGAGGGATCGAGTTCCGGAACCAAGAGCTTATGGTGAAGCTGTACAAAACTCTGGTGCGGCCGCACTTGGAGTATTGTGTACAGTTCTGGTCGCTGCATTATAAGAAGGATGTGGAAGCTTTGGAAAGGGTGCAGATGAGATTTACTAGGATGTTGCCTGGTATGGAGGAAAGGCTGAGGGACCTGAGGATGTTTTCGTTAGAGAGAAGAAGGTTGAGAGGTGACAATTGAAACATATAAAATAATCAGAGGGTTAGATAGGGTGGATATGAGAGTGTTTTTCCTAGGATGGTGACGGCGAGCACGAGGGGGCACAGCTTTAAATTGAGGGGTGAAAGATATAGGACAGATGTCAGAGGTAGTTTCTTTACTCAGAGAGTAGAACATAGAACATAGAACAGTACAGCACAGAACAGGCCCTTCAGCCCACAATGTTGTGCCGACCATTGATCCTCATGTATGCACCCTCAAATTTCTGTGACCATATACATGTCCAGCAGTCTCTTAAATGACCCCAATGACCTTGCTTCCACAACTGCTGCTGGCAACGCATTCCATGCTCTCACAACTCTCTGCGTAAAGAACCTGCCTCTGACATCCCCTCTATACTTTCCACCAACCAGCTTAAAACTATGACCCCTCGTGCTAGCCATTTCTGCTCTGGGAAATAGTCTCTGGCTATCAACTCTATCTATGCCTCTCATTATCTTGTATACCTCAATTAGGTCCCCTCTCCTCCTCCTTTTCTCCAATGAAAAGAGACCGAGCTCAGTCAACCTCTCTTCATAAGATAAGCCCTCCAGTCCAGGCAGCATCCTGGTAAACCTCCTCTGAACCCTCTCCAAAGCATCCACATCTTTCCTATAATAGGGCGCCTAATAGTATATACTATAATAGTAGTAAGGGAATGGAATGCTTTGCATGCAACGGTAATAGATTTGCCAACTTCAGGTACATTTAAGTCATCATTGGATAAGCATATGGACGTACATGGAATAGTGTAGGTTAGATGGGTTTCAGATCGGTATGACAGGTCGTCACAACATCGAGGGCCAAAGGACCTGTGCTGTGCTGTAATGATCTATGTTCTATGACAGTATAACGGTGGCTGAAAGAACTTTTGAGGAGGACTCGTCTATTGAGGTGGTATGGACTGAGGTTGCCGAGGAAGGGTTATCGACTGAGTCAGTATGGGTGGAAGTTAGGAACAGCAAGGGAGCAGCCACCTCACTGGGGGTGTTCTACAGACCCCCAAATCACAGTAGGGAGATCGAAGACCTCACTGGCCGGCCTATTGTTGAAAAGTGCAAACGTAGCAGGGTTGTTGTTATGAGTGACTTCAACTTTCCCAATGTAGATTGGAACCTCCTTCGTGCAGATGGTTTGGATGGAGCCGTTTTTGTCAGGTGTGTTCAGGAGGGTTTCCTGACTCGGTATGTGGACAGGCCGACGATGGGAGAGGCCATTTTGGATTTGGTGCTCGGCAATGAGCCAGGACAGGTGTCAGATCTCGTGGTGGGAGAACACTTTGGCGACAGTGACCACAACAGCCTGACATTTACCATAGCCATGGGAAGGGAAAGGAGCAGTTACCAGGGGAAGATATTTAACGGGGGAAAAGGAAACTATGACGCTATCAGACAGGAGTTGGGAAGTAGAGATTGGGACCAATTGTTACACAGAAAGGGCACAGCAGACATGTGGAGGCGGTTTAAGGAGCAGTTGTTGCGAGTGATGTATAAATTTGTTCCTCTGAGACAGGTAAGAAGGGGTAAGATTAAAGAACCTTGGATGACGGGTACAGAGGTGCTTCTTGTCAAAAAGCAAAAGGCAGCGTTCGTGAGGTGGAGGAAGCAAGGGTCCAGCACAGCTTTAGAGGATTACAGGCTTGCTCGGAAGGAGCTCCAAAGTGGCTGAGGAGGGCCAGAAGGGGGCAGGAAAAAGGCTTGGCAGGAAGGATTAGGGAGAACCCGAAGGCATTTTACTCATAGGTGAGGAATAAGAGAATGATCAGGGAGAAGGTAGGGCCGATCAGGGATAGCGTAGGGAACTTGTGCGTGGAGTCTGAGCAGATAGTGGAAGCCCTAAATGAGTTTTTTGCCTTGGTTTTCACGAAGGAAAGTTGTGAATGAGAACTTTGAGGAGCAGGAAAACAGGCTTGAACAGATCAAGATTGAGGAAGTTGATGTGCTGGAATTTTGGCCGACATTAAGATTGATAAGTCCCCAGGACCAGATCAGATTTATCCTAGGTTGCTCCGGGAAGCGAGAAAGGAGGTTGCTAAGCCGCTGGCGAAGATCTTTGCTTGCTCATTCTCCATGGGAGTCGTATCGGAAGATTGGAAGGAGGCAAATGTTGTTCCTTTTTGCAAGAAAGGGAATAGGGAAATCCCTGAAAATTACAGACCAGTCAGTCGTCAGTCTTAGGTCTGTGGTCAACAAGATTTTGGAGAGATTTCTGAGGGATAGGATTGATGACTATTTGGAAAAGCCTAGCATGATTAAAGGGAGTCAGCATGGCTTTGTGAGGGGCAGGTCATGCCTTACAAATCTTATTGCATTCTTTGAGGAAGTCACGAGACAGGTTGACGAGGGTCGAGCAGTGGATGTGGTGTACATGGACTTCAGCGAGGTATTTGATCAGGTTCCCCATGGCAGGCTCATTAATAAAGCCAGGAGGTATGGGATACAGGGTGATTTGGCTGTCTGGATTCAGAATTGGTTGGCTGACAGGAGGCAGAGAGTGGTTGTAGATGGTAAGTATTCTGCCTGGAGGTCAGTGCTGAGTGGTGTCCCGCAAGGCTCTGTTCTTGGGCCTCTGCTGATTGTAGTTTGTATGAATGACTTGGACGAGGAGGTTGAGGGGTGGGTTAGTATGTTTGCTGATGACACAAAGGTTGGAGGTGCCGTTGATAGTATTGAGGGCGATTGCAGGCTTCAGCGAGACATTGACAGTATGCAGAGGTGGGCTGACAAATGGCAGATGGAGTTCAACCTGGATAAATGCGAAGTGATGCATTTTGGAAGGTTGAACTTAAATGCTGAATATAGGATTAAAGGCAGGATTCTCGGCGCTGTGGAGAAACAGTGGGATCTTGGTGTTCAAGTGCATAGCTCCCTCAAAGTTGCCACACAAGTGGATCAGGTTGTTAAGAAGGCATATGGTGTTTTGGCTTTCATTAACAGGGGGATCGAGTTTAAGAGCCGCGAGGTTATGCTGCAGCTGTACAAAACCCTGGTGAGACCACACTTGGATTATTGTGTCCAGTTCTGGTCGTCCTGTTATAGGAAAGATGTGGAGGCTTTGGAGAGGATGCAAAGGAGGCTTTCCAGGAGCTGCCTGGACTGGAGGGCTTGTCTTACGAGGAGAGGTTGACTGAGCTTGGACTTTGCTCTCTGGAGAGAAGGAGGAAGAGAGGTGACCTGATCACAAGATAATGAGAGGCATGGATAGAGTCGATAGGCAGAGACTTTTCCCCAGGCCAGGTTTGCCTGCCTCGAGGGGTCATAGTTTGAAGGTGGTCGGAGGAAGGTATAGAGGAGACGTCAGAGGGAGGTTCTTCACCCAGAGAGTTGTGAGCGCATGGAATAGTTTACCAGTGGTAGTCGTGGAAGCGGAGTCGGTAGTGACATTTAAGCAACTCCTGGACATGCACGTGGACAGCAGTGAATTGAGGGGAATGTAGGTTAGGTTATTTTATTTTTGGATTAGGAATATTCCACGGCACAACATCGTGGGCTGAAGGGCCTGCACTATGCTGTGCTTTTCTATGTTCTATGTAGTTATAATCAGAGGCAGTATAGTTAGGGGAATGAACACTGTTCGTTGTGACTAGGATCGAGAGTCTCGAAAGTAGTGTTGCCTGCCTGGTGCCCAGGTTCAGGGTATTCCATCTCAGCAACAAAGGAACTTGAAGTGGGAGGAGTAGAAATCCAGCTATCGTGGTACACACATGTACCATTGATATGGAAGAAAGAGGAAAGAGGTTCTGCTGAGGGATTATGAGCACTGAGGTGAGAAAGCAGAACCCGAAAGGTTATAATCTCTGGATTCTTATCTGAGCAATTTGGCACGGTGTGAACAAAATTAAAGATGTAAATGCATTGTTCAAATGGTGGCATGGCAGAAATGTGTTTGAATTCATGGGACATTGGCATCGCTTTGGGGAAGGAGGAAGTTGTTCCGGTGGTACAGACTCGACCAGAATCATTTTGGGACAAGTGTCCTGGCAAAAGACATAGCTAGGTCTCGGGGTAGGGCATTAAAGTAAAAAGTGTGGAGTGGGTGAGTTCAGTTGCATGGAAAATTATGGAAAAAGTTAGAAGCTGGTAAGTGCTCAGCAAAGTTTCCAGAGCAAGTAATAGGACAAAAAGTATGGAAATGGTCAGGAGTCTCCTTTCAGGTGCAGCAAACAAGAAGAGTGTCCACCCTGGAAATGCCAGACTGAAGGTCTTGTATTTAATTGCAGGGAGTGTATGAAACAAAGTGAATGAGTTTGTGGTGCCGATTGAAATTGACAGATACATTGTTCTGGGTGTCACAGAGAGGTGGTTGTTAGGGGATACGTTTTGGCAACTAAATATCCAATGATACATGCCCTCTAGAAAGAACAGGCGAATGGACAGAGATGTCAGGGTTGGCTTGTCAGTAAGAAATGAGGTAGCGCTGAAGGAACCACAGCTCTTGAGCTTGTTTATTAATGACTTGGAGGAAAGAGGTGAATGTGCTGTGGCTAAATTAGTAGATGACTCAAAAATATTAGAAAGACAAGGCATGACACAGAAACAGAGATTTACCAGGATGTTACTTGGATTGGAATGTATGAGGTATAAGGAGGCTTTGGTGGAAATGTTGTATAATAATAAATGCAATGAGACCAACCATGATTTCACCGAATGGTGGAGGAAATTCAATGTGCCAAATGACATTTTTAGTGAGTCTTGTTGTTTGACAATGCATTGGTAAAGGTGTTTTTTTTTCTCTCTTGGATGAGATGTAAAAATGAAATGTGCACCCTTCCTTTTGATCTGGAAATAAATAATTGTTCTGAACGATTTCCATTGACTGGTAGCAATCTGACAAGCATGACGATGCAAAGAGATTCTTCGCTTCTTTTTAATTGTAAAGTTATACTTTGGAATTAATTAAGCATATATTAAATTCATCACTGCATCTCCAAAAGTGCTCTTGTATGATAACAACATTTGAAAGAACACTCTTCAATGGTGGTGATTTTCAGTTGCCATAACACACGTGAAATTACATTGTTGGCCAATCTGTCCATGATTATTTCATTATCTTACGTTTCAAACAGACAAGGAAATATTGGTGATGCAATGAAGAACTTGATGATAAAATATAATTGCTGTTATAGTTTCCTCTTGCAAGAAATATTCGCAACAAATTGACTGGTCAAGGAAATGGGACACTGACTGAGTACTTTGAATGTTGAAGTGATTCCTAAAATGAAAATTATGACCTTGATGATTACTCTTGCATGCAGATTTGAAGAGAATATTTTAAAATATCCTCTAGGTTAGTGGTTCAGGCATAAAAGTGTCACATGTATATTTATGTATATACATGTACATGTGTAATCTGAAAAGAAAATGAATATAAATCACTTGTTACAAGGTGAGAATGAGCTATTCAGATAGTCAGAACTGCCAATGTTCGTGTCTGAGATAACACATTGTAGAGCTGGAGGAACACAACAGGGCAGGCAGCATCAGAAGCTCAAGAAAGTTGAGGGTTTGGGTTAGGACCCTTCCTCCAAAATGGAGGGTGGAAGGGAGCTCAGAAACAAATAGCGTGGAGAGGGAGGAGGTGCTGGGGAAGGTAGGTGGGATGGCGATAAGTGAGTACGATCCAGATTGGAACAGATTTCCCCCAGCAGGTATTGAATACAAATTCCAAATCACTGTCAAAATCTTGGTGACTGTGAACATTCATGTTTTTTGTCTGTGTGTTTCAGTAATTGCATGACAGTTTGAATGGTTCGGTGAGCGTGAGGAACCTATGGACTCTCACACACCAAGATGGAATTTAGTTCGAAGAGTGACTCCTCTTCAAAGTACTTACTTGCTTTTAAAATATTGACCATTTCTGCTGTCTAGTTGAACAAATTTAGCTTAATACTGCTTCAATAGGAATGAGTGTTTAATAGGAACATATTTGTGAAACTTAGAGTTCCTCAAGTTTTAGCATAAACTGGTGGAGACTTTCCGTGCTTGCAAAAAGGCTCACCTCTCCAATAATACCGAAGGAAAATTGGAGTTTAAAAGTACACCCCCTCCACCCTCCTCCTCCTCCTCCCACCTCCCTCCTCCTCCTTTTCCCTCCACCCTCCTCCTCCTCCCCCACCCTCCTCCTCCTCTTCTCCCACCCTCCTCCTTCTTTACCCCCCACCCCCTGCTCCTTTCCTCCCCCACCCCCTGCTCCTTTCCTCCCCCACCCCCTGCTCCTTTCCTCCCCGACCCCCTGCTCCTTTCCTCCCCGACGCCCTGCTCCTTTGCTCCCCGACCCCCTGCTCCTTTGCTCCCCGACCCCCTGCTCCTTTGCTCCCCGACCCCCTGCTCCTTTGCTCCCCCGCCCCTTTCCCCCCGCCCCTTTCCCCCCGCCCCTTTCCCCCCGCCCCTTTCCCCCCCGCCCCTTTCCCCCCCGCCCCTTTCCCCCCCGCCCCTTTCCCCCCCGCCCCTTTCCCCCCCGCCCCTTTCCCCCCCGCCCCTTTCCCCCCCGCCCCTTTCCCCCCCGCCCCTTTCCCCCCCGCCCCTTTCCCCCCCGCCCCTTTCCCCCCGCCCCTTTCCCCCGCCCCTTTCCCCCCGCCCCTTTCCCCCCGCCCCTTTCCCCCCGCCCCTTTCCCCCCGCCCCTTTCCCCCCGCCCCTTTCCCCCCGCCCCTTTCCCCCCGCCCCTTTCCCCCCGCCCCTTTCCCCCCGCCCCTTTCCCCCCGCCCCTTTCCCCCCGCCCCTTTCCCCCCGCCCCTTTCCCCCCGCCCCTTTCCCCCCGCCCCTTTCCCCCCGCCCCTTTCCCCCGCCCCTTTCCCCCGCCCCTTTCCCCCGCCCCTTTCCCCCGCCCCTTTCCCCCGCCCCTTTCCCCCGCCCCTTTCCCCCGCCCCTTTCCCACCGCCCCTTCCCCCCGCCCCTTCCCCCCGCCCCTTCCCCCCGCCCCTTCCCCCCGCCCCTTCCCCCCCGCCCCTTCCCCCCCGCCCCTTCCCCCCCGCCCCTTCCCCCCCGCCCCTTCCCCCCCGCCCCTTCCCCCCCGCCCCTTCCCCCCCGCCCCTTCCCCCCGCCCCTTCCCCCGCCCCTTCCCCCGCCCCTTCCCCCCCGCCCCTTCCCCCCCGCCCCTTCCCCCCCGCCCCTTCCCCCCCGCCCGTTCCCCCCCGCCCGTTCCCCCCCGCCCGTTCCCCCCGCCCCTTCCCCCCCGCCCCTTCCCCCCCGCCCGTTCCCCCCCGCCCGTTCCCCCCCGCCCGTTCCCCCCCGCCCGTTCCCCCCCGCCCCTTCCCCCCCGCCCCTTCCCCCCCGCCCCTTCCCCCCCGCCCCTTCCCCCCCGCCCCTTCCCCCCCGCCCGTTCCCCCCCGCCCCTTCCCCCCCGCCCCTTCCCCCCCGCCCCTTCCCCCCCGCCCCTTCCCCCCCGCCCCTTCCCCCCCGCCCCTTCCCCCCCGCCCCTTCCCCCCCGCCCCTTCGCCCCCGCCCCCTTCGCCCCCGCCCCCTTCGCCCCCGCCCCCTTCGCCCCCGCCCCCTTCGCCCCGCCCCCTTCGCCCCGCCCCCTTCGCCCCGCCCCCTTCGCCCCGCCCCCTTCGCCCCCGCCCCCTTCGCCCCCGCCCCCTTCGCCCCCGCCCCCTTCGCCCCCGCCCCCTTCGCCCCCGCCCCCTTCGCCCCCGCCCCCTTCGCCCCCGCCCCTTTCGCCCCCGCCCCTTTCGCCCCCGCCCCTTTCGCCCCCGCCCCTTTCGCCCCCGCCCCTTTCGCCCCCGCCCCTTTCGCCCCCGCCCCTTTCGCCCCCGCCCCTTTCCCCCCACCCCCTTTCCCCCCCACCCCCTCCTCCATTCCCCCCCAGCCCCGTCCTCCTTTCCCCCCAGCCACCTCCTCCTTTCCCCCCAGCCACCTCCTCCTTCCCCCCCCACCCTCCTCCTTCTTTCCCCCGCCACCCTCCTCCTCCTCTCTCGCACCCTCCCCGTCTCTCGCACCCTCCCCCTCTCTCGCACCCTCCCCCTCTCTCGCACCCTCCCGCTCTCTCGCACCCTCCCGCTCTCTCGCACCCTCCCGCTCTCTCGCACCCTCCCGCTCTCTCGCACCCTCCCGCTCTCTCGCACCCTCCCGCTCTCTCGCACCCTCCCGCTCTCTCGCACCCTCCCGCTCTCTCGCACCCTCCCGCTCTCTCGCACCCTCCCGCTCTCTCGCACCCTCCCGCTCTCTCGCACCCTCCCGCTCTCTCGCACCCTCCCGCTCTCTCGCACCCTCCCGCTCTCTCGCACCCTCCCGCTCTCTCGCACCCTCCCGCTCTCTCGCACCCTCCCGCTCTCTCGCACCCTCCCGCTCTCTCGCACCCTCCCGCTCTCTCGCACCCTCCCGCTCTCTCGCACCCTCCCGCTCTCTCGCACCCTCCCGCTCTCTCGCACCCTCCCGCTCTCTCGCACCCTCCCGCTCTCTCGCACCCTCCCGCTCTCTCGCACCCTCCCCCTCTCTCGAACCCTCCCCCTCTCTCGAACCCTCCCCCTCTCTCGCACCCTCCCCCTCTCTCGCACCCTCCCCCTCTCTCGCACCCTCCCCCTCTCTCGCACCCTCATGCTTTCTCGCACCCTCCCCCTCTCTCGCACCCTCCCCCTCTCTCGCACCCTCCCCCTCTCTCGCACCCTCCCCCTCTCTCGCACCCTCCCCCTCTCTCGCACCCTCCCCCTCTCTCGCACCCTCCCCCTCTCTCGCACCCTCCCCCTCTCTCGCACCCTCCCCCTCTCTCGCACCCTCCCCCTCTCTCGCACCCTCCCCCTCTCTCGCACCCTCCCGCTCTCTCGCACCCTCCCGCTCTCTCGCACCCTCCCGCTCTCTCGCACCCTCCCGCTCTCTCGCACCCTCCCGCTCTCTCGCACCCTCCCGCTCTCTCGCACCCTCCCGCTCTCTCGCACCCTCCCGCTCTCTCGCACCCTCCCGCTCTCTCGCACCCTCCCGCTCTCTCGCACCCTCCCGCTCTCTCGCACCCTCCCGCTCTCTCGCACCCTCCCGCTCTCTCGCACCCTCCCCCTCTCTCGCACCCTCCCCCTCTCTCGAACCCTCCCCCTCTCTCGAACCCTCCCCCTCTCTCGAACCCTCCCCCTCTCTCGAACCCTCCCCCTCTCTCGCACCCTCCCCCTCTCTCGCACCCTCCCCCTCTCTCGCACCCTCCCCCTCTCTCGCACCCTCCCCCTCTCTCGCACCCTCCCCCTCTCTCGCACCCTCCCCCTCTCTCGCACCCTCCCCCTCTCTCGCACCCTCCCCCTCTCTCGCACCCTCCCCCTCTCTCGCACCCTCCCCCTCTCTCGCACCCTCCCGCTCTCTCGCACCCTCCCGCTCTCTCGCACCCTCCCGCTCTCTCGCACCCTCCCGCTCTCTCGCACCCTCCCGCTCTCTCGCACCCTCCCGCTCTCTCGCACCCTCCCGCTCTCTCGCACCCTCCCGCTCTCTCGCACCCTCCCGCTCTCTCGCACCCTCCCGCTCTCTCGCACCCTCCCGCTCTCTCGCACCCTCCCGCTCTCTCGCACCCTCCCGCTCTCTCGCACCCTCCCGCTCTCTCGCACCCTCCCACAGGCAGGCAGAGACAGGGAGACTGGCAGGCAGAGACAGACAGAGGCTGGCAGAGACAGTCAGGCACAAGCAGGCGGACAGTCAGTCAGACGGGCAGAGACAGTCAGGCACAGGCAGGCAGACAGACAGACAGGCAGAGACAGGCAGGCAGAGACAGGCAGGCAGAGACAGGCAGGCAGAGACAGGCAGACAGGCAAAGGTAGGCAGAGACAGGCAGGCAGACAGAAACAGACGGAGGCAAGCAGGTGGAGACAGACAGAGGCCAGCAGAGACAGTCAGACACAAGCAGGCAGACAAACAGACAGAGACAGTCAGGCAGGCAGAGACAGACAAACCGGCAGAGACAGTCAGGCAGAGACAGGCAGGCAGACAGAAGCAGACGGAGGCAGGCAGACAGACACACAGAGACAGGCAGATAGACAGAGACAGGCAGATAGACAGAGACAGGCAGATAGACAGAGACAGGCAGATAGACAGAGACAGGCAGTCAGACACAGGCAGACTGTCAGTCAGATACAGGCAGGCAGAGACAGATGCAGGCAGGCAGAGACAGATGCAGGCAGAGACAGATGCAGGCAGAGACAGATGCAGGCAGAGACAGATGCAGGCAGAGACAGATGCAGGCAGAGGCAGATGGAGGCAGAGGCAGATGGAGGCAGAGGCAGATGGAGGCAGAGGCAGATGGAGGCAGAGGCAGATGGAGGCAGAGGCAGATGGAGGCAGAGGCAGATGGAGGCAGAGGCAGATGCAGGCAGAGTCAGATGCAGGCAGAGACAGAATCAGGCAGAGACAGATGCAGGCAGAGACAGTCAGGCAGAGACAGATGCAGCTAGAGACAGATGCAGACAGAGACAGACAGAGACAGACAGGCAGAGGCAGATGCAGGCAGAGGCAGATGCAGACAGAGGCAGATGCAGACAGAGGCAGATGCAGACAGAGGCAGATGCAGACAGAGGCAGACAGGCAGAGACAGTCAGGCAGACAGAGACCTTTTTAAAATTAACAAGAATATGTGATTAACACACTTAATAGCTGCGACCGAGTGTGATTTAAAAGAATGCTGATTACCAGAAGTTAAATAGGGGTTGTAAGATCCACTATTTGAAACGATTAAAGAGCCAATTCGATTGTACCTTGGATTTGGGTGCAATGAGAATGCACGTCGGTTGAAAGAGACTGATGTTTTAGTTTAAACTGTTCTGAGTCCTGCTTCATAAATATAAAGGAGGGCCTCATAACTTATAAAGCTGCTGTTCCTCCACCATTGTTCTGCAGAAATTACTGAATCAAACGACAGAGTATGACCAGCATCATAAGATAGGAGTAGAAGTAAGGCCATTCGGCCAATCAAGTCCACTCCGCCATTTAAATCATGGCTGATGGGCATTTCAACACCACTTCCCTCAACTCTCCCTGTAGCCCTTGACTCCTTTGGAGATCAAGAATTTGTTGATCTCTGCCTGGAAGGCATCCAACGTCCCGGCCTCCACTGCACTCTGCGGCAATGTATTCACAAGCCCACCACTCTCTGGCTGAAGACGTGTCATCTCATTTCAGTTTTAAATTTACCCCCTCTAATTTTAAGGCTGTGCCCACGGGTCCTAGTCTCCCCGCCTAACGGAAACAACTTCCTAGCGTCCACCCCTTCTAAACCATACATTATCACTGACGGTTCCCTAGTTAGATTTGACATATTGCATTTGAGAAGGAAATGGCCTGTTTCCATCATTCCAGAGCACTTTTCTTAATCATTGTATTTATTTGTCGGCCCAATAAAGGAATTAATTTTATTTGATAGCTCAATAAGTTGAAACTGTAATCGAAGTTAGTTTTCTTCCTCCTTTGTAGTGGATCTGTTGGAGTTGCACACAGCACAACACGTCTTTGATCGACACAAATTGACACAAAACGAGCAACTTCTAAATGTAACTGAAGTAATCAACTGTTTAACGTCCATTTATGATGGTTTGGAACAAAATCACAAAGACTAGGTCCATGTGTCACTCTGTGTCAACATGTGTCTGAACTGGCTGCTGAACGTCTTTGATACGTATGTATGATTTACACTTGAATGTAGTATGTTTAGATTGTCCTAAGGTGCATTAAACTGCATCCTACATTTTGGATTTTGATCAGTTAAGTAAATGTGAAGATTGTCAACTGATTAAAATCACTCCTAGTATTGTTGACATAAGGTTTCAGTATGTTCTAATTTCATTTCAGTGCAAGTGATAAAGTAGTTGAAAGTTTTAGCGACTTTTGTTTTAAATCATAAAATTGAAACTGATATAGAACATAGAACGTAGAACAGTACAGCACAGAACAGGCCCTTCAGCCCACGATGTTGTGCCGACCATATACTTTTGATTCCATTTGGTCAGATCTGTACAGGATCATGGAGACATCTTGACACTCTGATTGTAATGCTCTTCACGGTGACAAATGTTAGTGCTGGAGAAAGACGTGTATAAAGTACACAATATGAACATCATCCAATTAATGTCAAGGAATAAACAGCCAGATGCAGAATAAGTTTTTATGTGACCCTCAATCTCGTCGAGTCATACAGCATAGAAACACCATGTCTATGCCTCCCAACAAACACCAAACTACACTAATCTCATTTATCTACACTTGGTCCATAGCCTACTTTGACCTAGCATTTTAAATGCTCATCCCAGATGCTTTTTAAATGTTGAGAATACCTGCCTCAACTACCCTCTCAGGCAGCGTGCTCCATATGTCCACTTTGCTGATGAAAAAGCTTTTCCTCAGACTTCCTCCAAAGCATTTAATCCTCACCTTAAACTTGTGCCATCTGGTCTTAGACACATGTGCCATGGGGAAAGGATTCTCACAATGTATTCTGCCAGGGCCTGTCATAATTTTTTCTGCCTCAATCAGATCCCAACCCCCACCTCAGCTTCCTCTGCTACAAGAAACACAAATCCAGCATACCAGTCTATCTCGTAACTGAGACTTTTTAATCTAGCCAGTATCTTGAAGAGCATTAACTTTGCCATTGTGGTATTTTCCAGACTAATTGTCGTTCAGCTTATCTCAGTCAGATTGTTTAGTCAACTCCATTTCGGAATAATGTGATGCACTTCACTTGGAAATGTATTAAGACTGTGACAGTATATTGGGGAATCCTTGCAAGCGGAGAGATTTTTATTTTCTTTCAGTCCAAGCTGGATATAATTCTAGGATTTGGAGATGAACGTCCAGGGTTAAACCTCCGGTGTCCTTCTATCCACCCCAAATCACCTCCAATTTTCCATTTATATAAAATTGAGCTTTGTTTGCATGAGGTGTGTTCCAATATTAAATCGTTATTGCGACTGTAAATTTTGACATTCTTCATTAGGTACGTACCCTTCATATTGATAGCGGCTCAAGGTGCTTCAGGGTGTCAAAACCAAAATGTTGCATTTTCCAGTGAAATTGTAGACATTGAGCTGAAATTCTCGCGAGGGAGCACTGAACGGCATGCATTATTTCTGAGTACCGCCCTCATTAATACTTATTCCATTTTTGTACCTGCCAGACAGAAACTAGACGCTCAGAATTAGCGAAATGAAATTCTGAGTGGGTGTGTGATGCTTGCACATTGCTCAATGCTCCTCTGGACCTCCAGCTTGGGCAGTAGTCACCAGCATCTGCAGCCACACCCATCAGTAGCACCCCATGTCCACAGTTTTGACATGTGGCATGTTCCAGCCTCAGCACATCATGGCACATCTCAGATCTGCTTTCAGTACTCTTCTGTACTTCATTGCTGCATTTTGGATTGCAGCAGCCCCCCTCATTGCAGTGCTACTGCCAGGGCACTTTTATATGCAGGGACAGGCACCCATTCGTGTATTGGGTCACGTTACACATCAGGACACCTTGCTTGAGCTCTCCACTCTCATTTTGTCCCTGCATGAATGCTAACAGCTCCTCTGCCTTGTCTTCATTTGCTTTGTCTTTTTATGGGTTGCCCCCTCCGCCACATCTCTCAGACTCATAACACTAGTATGTTGATTAACCTTTTGGCATCGAGACAAAGCCAGACAGCTTGTCATGTTTGTCAACAGTCATCAATCAAAGGAGTGGGTGTGTTGCCGTTCAGCACCGTGATATGTTGATCTCACACCTGCAGCATGTGCCAGCTGCAGAAGCACAGAAGGCATTGCATTGTCTCCAACCACATGGTCGTTCTTCAGGTTCTGAGGGGAATGGTCTGTAGTCGAGGGAGGCAGTTCCAGGCAGCAGATCGAGGTAACTCCAGGGCATTGTCTGATATCACTCGAGGGGCTTGGATGCAATCAGTTGGCTGCTCAGGATGATCATGGTCAGGACACTGCCCTCATAGGTTGTGAGAAGTCAAACGTTAGACACCTCACTACCTGTGTTGGCTCTTTCTGCCCTACGGTGGGCTGTTTTTCCTGGAATGAAACAAAGGGAGTGATTGAGTGAGATGAAATGAGCTGGTGCATTTGTTAGTGCTCATGTATGTTTGGGAAGGGAGGTGAGGTCTCCTGGGTGAGAGCAAGAGGCACAGAGAACATAGAGGATTAATAGCCTTGGGCCCTCAAGTAGGCGAGAGCAAGTGAAGACAGACATTGAATGCTTTGGTGAGAATGGTATTACATGAGCTGTGCTGAAGGGTGGTGCAGAATTAGAGAGAGTGTGAACGTGAGGTAGCACAGACCAATGATACCAGTCACGGTTGGACGTAGAGCAGTTTTTCCGCCGTCTTCGCCTCCATGCCTACTTCTTCAACCGGGAACCTAACCCTCCTTCCACTGACCCCTTCACCCGCTTCCAACACAAGTCCTCCTCCTGGACACCACCCCCAGGCCTCCTACCCTCCCTCGACCTCTTCATCTCCAACTGCCATCGAGACGTTAACTGCCTCAACCTCTCCACCCCTCTCACCCACTCCAACCTCTCCCCCGCAGAACGGGCAGCCCTCCGCTCCCTCCGCTCCAACCCCAACCTCACCATCAAACCCGCAGACAAGGGTGGCGCAGTGGTAGTATGGCGCACTGACCTCTACATCGCCGAGGCCAGACGCCAACTCTCCGACACCACCTCCTACCGCCCCCTCGATCATGACCCCACACCCACATGACCAAACCATCATCTCCAACACCATTCACGACCTCATCACCTCAGGGGACCTCCCACCCACATCCTCCAACCTCATTGTTCCCCAACCCCGCACGGCCCGTTTCTATCTCCTTCCCAAAATCCACAAACCTGCCTGCCCTGGTCGACCCATCGTCTCAGCCTGTTCCTGCCCCACCGAACTCATCTCCACCTATCTGGACTCCATTTTCTCCCCTTTGGTCCAGGAACTCCCCACCTACGTCCGTGACACCACCCACGCCCTCCACCTCCTCCAGGACTTCCAATTCCCTGGCCCCCAACACCTCATATTCACCATGGACGTCCAGTCCCTGTACACCTGCATTCCGCATGCAGATGGCATCAAAGCCCTCTGCTTCTTCCTGTCCCGCAGGCCCGACCAGTCCCCCTCCACCGACGCTCTCATCCGCCTAGCTGAACTCGTCCTCACCCTCAACAACTTCTCTTTTGACTCCTCCCACTTCCTACAGACTAAGGGGGTGGCCATGGGCACCCGCATGGGCCCCAGCTATGCCTGCCTCTTTGTAGGTTACGTGGAACAGTCCCTCTTCCGTACCTACACAGGCCCCAAACCGCACCTCTTCCTCCGGTACATTGATGACTGTATCGGCGCCGCCTCTTGCTCCCCAGAGGAGCTCGAACAGTTCATCCACTTCACCAACACCTTCCACCGCAACCTTCAGTTCACCTGGGCCATCTCCAGCACATCCCTCACCTTCCTGGACCTCTGTCTCCATCTCAGGCAACCAGCTTGTAACTGATGTCCGTTTCAAGCCCACCGACTCCCACAGCTACCTAGAATACACCTCCTCCCACCCACCCTCCTGCAAAAATTCCATTCCCTATTCTCAATTCCTCCGCCTCCGCCGCATCTGCTCCCACGATAAGACATTCCACTCCCGCACATCCCAGATGTCCAAGTTCTTCTAGGACAGCAACTTTCCCCCCACAGTGATCGAGAACGCCCTTGACCGCGTCTCCCGTATTTCCCGCAGCACATCCCTCACACCCCGCCCCCACCACAACCGCCCTAAGAGGATCCCCCTCGTTCTCACACACCACCCTCCCAACCTCCGGATACAACGCATCATCCTCCGACACTTTCGCCATTTACAATCCGACCCCACCACCCAAGACATTTTTCCATCCCCACCCCTGTCTGCTTTCCGGAGAGACCACTCTCTCCGTGACTCCCTTGTTCGCTCCACACTGCCCTCCAACCCCACCACACCCGGCCCCTTCCCCTGCAACCGCAGGAAATGCTACACTTGCCCCCACACCTCCTCCCTCACCCCTATCCCAGGCCCCAAGATGACATTCCACATCAAGCAGAGGTTCACCTGCACATCTGCCAATGTGATATACTGCATCCACTGTACCCGGTGCGGCTTCCTCTACATTGGGGAAACCAAGCGGAGGCTTGGAGACCGCTTTGCAGAACACCTCCGCTCAGTTCGGAACAAACAACTGCACCTCCCAGTCGCAAACCATTTCCACTCCCCCTCCCATTCTCTAGATGACATGTCCATCATGGGCCTCCTGCACTGCCACAATGATGCCACCCGAAGGTTGCAGGAACAGCAACTCATATTCTGCCTGGCAACCCTGCAGCCTAATGGTATCAATGTGGACTTGACCAGTTTCAAAATCTCCCCTTCCCCTACTGAATCCCTAAACAAGCCCAGTTCGTCCCCTCCCCCCACTGCACCACACAACCAGCCCAGCTCTTGCCCCCCACCCACTGCATCCCAAAACCAGTCCAACCTGTCTCTGCCTCCCTGACCAGTTCTTCCTCTCACCCATCCCTTCCTCCCACCCCAAGCCGCACCCCCATCTACCTACTAATCTCATCCCACCTCCTTGACCTGTCCGTCTTCCCTGGACTGACCTATCCCCTCCCTACCTCCCCACCTATACTCTCTCCACCTACCTTCTTTACTCTCCATCTTCGGTCCGCCTCCCCCTCTCTCCCTTTTTATTCCAGTTCCCTCTCCCCATACCCCTCTCCGATGAAGGGTCTAGGCCCAAAACGTCAGCTTTTGTGCTCCTGAGATGCTGCTTGGCCTGCTGTGTTCATCCAGCCTCACATTTTATTATCTTGGAATTCTCCAGCATCTGCAGTTCCCATTACCTCCAATGAGGCTCCTCTTCTGTTGGAGCAGAGGTCACTGATCTTGCAGCACTGCTGTATGGCTCTTTTGGTGGTTGAGACTGCATTGACACTGGACAGACTCAGATGAGTCTGGCCGAGTCTTGTGTCGTGGCCTCCTGTGCTTGTCTTTGGGAAAGAGGACAGTCCTCCACTGCACCAATCCATCCACCAGGATTTCCAGGTCTCCAACTGTAAAGTAAGGTGCTAATTTCCCCTTTCCTGCCCTGTCTGGGACAAATGCTATGAACTGTATAAGGCAGTTCTGGATTCTGGGCATTTAACTGGTTCACAATAGCCTTTAAACATGGCACTAGTGCCAGTAATACCGGGATGTTTCAGTGGTGGCAAACACTTGCAGTTATGATGAGTGGAAAACTAACGAGCCTCAGCTGAGAGAGGCACAACAGGAGCATTGTTGCTGGTTATTGAAAAGGTTTGCAACAACAGAGTGAGAAAATTTGTTCGGTGTTTTGGAGAGATACTGTCCTTGCAGTGCAATAAAAATAACACTGAACTGATTCACTCCAGTGTTTTGGACCTTCAGATTTCAGAACAGAATTAGACCATTCAGCCCATTGAGTGGGATCTATCATTCTCAACCTCCTGTGTCCTTACTAAGCAAGAACATGTCTATCTATGCCTGAAATCAACTCTGACTTGGCTTCCACAGCTTTCTGCATCAATGAGTTCCACAGATTCACAACTTTCTGACTGAAGAAATTCTTCCTCAACTCCATCCTGACAGGTGGTCCCTTTGACTCTGAGGCTGTGCCCTCAGGTCCTGGTCTCTCCTACTTGTGGAAACATCATCTCCATGTCCACTCTATCCAGGCCTGAATTACCTTCAGTGTGACCCCCTTCATCCTTCTGAACTCCATCAAGTACAGGCCCAGAGTTCTCAGCCACTCCTCACTTCATCCCCAGGATAATGTTTGAGAACCTCATCTAGACCCTGACAAAGGCCAGCACATCCTTCCTTAGATAGATGGCCAAAAACTGCTCTTAATATTCCAAATGCAATATGACCAGAGCCTTACACAGCCTCAGCAATACATCTCTGCTCTTGTATTTTTGCCGTCTTGAAATGAATGCTGACATTGCATTTGCCTTCCCAACTGCCAACTGAAACTGCATGTTAAAAGAATCCTGAATTGGGTCATCTTTGTGCTTCAGATTTCTGAAGCCTTTCCCAATTTAGAACATAGTCTATGCCTGTACTTCCACTTCTCCACAGACTCTCTGTGACCTCCCCACTTCCTCAACACTACTTGCCTCTCCACCTATCATAGAACATAGAACACAGAAAATAGAACAGTACAGCACAGAACAGGCCCTTCAGCCCACGATGTTGTGCCGACCATTGATCCTCATGTATGCACCCTCAAATTTCTGTGACCATATGCATGTCCAGCAGTCTCTTAAATGACCCCAATGACCTTGCTTCCACAACTGCTGCTGGCAACGCATTCCATGTCCTCACAACTCTGTGTAAAGAACCCACCTCTGACATCCCCTCTCTACTTTCCTCCAACCAGCTTAAAACTATGGCCCCTCGTGTTAACCTTTTCTGCCCTGGAAAATAGTCTCTGGCTATCAACGCTATCTATGCCTCTCATTATCTTGTATACCTCAATTAGGTCCCCTCTCCTCCTCCTTTTCTCCAATGAAAAGAGACCGAGCTCAGTCAACCTCTCTTCATAAGATAAGCCCTCCAGTCCAGGCAGCATCCTGGTAAACCTCTTCTGAACCCTCTCCAAAGCATCCACATCTTTCCTATAATAGGGCGACCATAACTGGACGCAGTATTCGAAGTGCGGTCTAACCAAAGTTTTATAGAGCTGCAACAAGATCTCACGACTCTTAAACTCAATCCCCCTGTTAATGAAAGCCAAAACACCATATGCTTTCTTAACAACCCTGTCCACTTGGGTGGCCATTTTAAGGGATCTCTGTATCTGCACATCAAGATCCCTCTGTTCCTCCACACTGCCAAGAATCCTATCCCTAATCCTGTACTCATCTTTCAAATTCGATCTTCCAAAATGCATCACCTTGCATTTATCCAGGTTGAACTCCATCTGCCACCTCTCAGCCCATCTCTGCATCCTGTCAATGTCCCGCTGCAGCCTACAACAGCCCTCTACACTGTCAACGACACCTCCGACCTTTGTGTCGTCTGCAAACTTGCTGACCCATCCTTCAATCCCCTCATCCAAGTCATGAATAAAAATTACAAACAGTAGAGGCCCAAGGACAGAGCCCTGTGGAACCCCACTCACCACTGACTTCCAGGCAGAATATTTTCCTTCTACTTGTCTTTCTGTTATGCCCCGAGGGAAAAAGCAATGAAAGTGCCGCTAATTTTTTGCACGGCGAGCTGCTGAATATTAACCAGTCTCTCACCATTGCCATCACCTTGCCCTTGTGAAGACAGACATGGATAAAGTTCTCAAAGCTGATAGAAAATTGAAAGCCCTCACATCCTGTGACGATGGTAAGTTTCCTTTGTTGAAAAAAAAATGCTTGCAGTTTAATTGGCATAATAAAGACCACAGTGGCTCTGGTTAACACTGCTGCCTCACGGCACCAGCAACTTGGGTTCACTTCCACCCTTTGGTGTGTGTGGAGTTTGCACGTTCTCCATGTGTCTGCATGGGTTTTCTCCGGGTGCTCCAGTTTCCTCCCACAGTCAAAAGATGTGCAACATAGGTGGATTGGTCATGCTAAATTTCCCAAGGTGTTCAGTGATGTGTATGTTAGATGAGTTATAGGTGGATGGGTCTGGGTGGGATGCTGTGAGGGGCAGTGTGGACATGTTGGGCTGACGGACGTGTTTCCACGCTGTAAGGATTCTCTGATTCATGATTCTATGATCTTACTGAGCGCAAAGGTACAATATTGGCTGGTCATATTTGTCTCACCTCTTCACACATGGACAGTAAAGCTTTAATTTCAGTTTCTATGTTTTTGCAACGTGTCTGCTGTCTATAACAAGGCTGACTATATCTCCTTCTCTAATGCGCATCTCCTGTCCCCTAACACCAGGAGGTGACACTTGCTTTTCACTTAGTACAATCAGTAAAACAATAGCCTCCATATCACATCCAGCGGCTTCTCTTAACACTCACATACTGTTCTTTTTTAGCTCCAGGTATTGACTGCTCGTCATTTCTTATTCCTCATCTCATCTCTCTCTCACACACTGTCTCTCTCGCTCTCTGTCTGTATCTCTCCTCTCCCTATTCTCCCCCAACACTTGACTCAGGCACAAACAGAAGTTCACGGTCACACTATGTTGCACATGCATATCCTATCCCTCATGCACAAACGTACTATCCACACACAGACACAGACACACACACACAGAGGCACACACGCACGCACAGGCACACAGTCACATTCTCACTCATTCATAGTCCATACTGTCACATAATCATGCATGGTCTTGCACACATTCCGTGGCACACTTGCATGCCCTGTCGTAGGATCTTTTGCCAATGTTCATACTCTCAACACACAGACACACGCACACTCCCACAAAACTCTCCCTCACAAACTTCGGCTTACAAGTTCACTTCCTCTCAAGCTCACTCGCTCTCACAGACACACTCACTCCCTCATGCATGCTGCAACACTCCCTTTTGTGCTGACTCTCGTTTACACACTCTCGAGCACAGTCACTGGCGCACACATTCTGTCGTGCGCACGCTCACACTTTCATGCACTGTCTTTGCACTCTTGAACACAATCATATGCTCACCTCTCTCTTGCACACAGTCAATTTGATTTGAGTCATCATTATCACATGTGCCTAGGTACAGAGAAAAGTTTTGTTATGCACGCAGTATAGACAGATCATACCATACAAGGTGCATTAGTGAAATGGAACATAGTGACAGCTACAGAGAGCGAGATCAAAATTAGATTTAAAATTTTAAGTGTTCTACTCAGATGTGCAGGAACAGCGGTGAAGAAGCTGTTCTGGGATCTGTTCACACGTGAATACTAAGTTTTTGACATCTTCCCTTCAGAAAAGGGTAGAAGAGAGTGTAATTGGGGGGTGAGAAAGTCCTTTGATTATGTCAGTTGCTTTCCTGAGGCAGCGGTAAGTATAGGTGGATTCAATGAATGGAAGGCTGATTTGCATGGTGGACTATGTTATTTTCATGACTCTGGAGTTTGTTGTTTTCTTAGGAAGAGCAGCTGCCATACCATGCTGTGATATGCATCCAGATAGGATGCTTTCTCTGGTACATCAATGAAAGTTGCCCTTTATATTTGAATTGCCTTAGCCTCCTGGGAAGTAGACACATTGGTGTGCTTTTTTGCCCATTGCGACAATCTGGGTGGACCAGATTTTTCACAGTCATTGATGTGACTCCATTATGGCGTGTTAACCAGGTCAACCATGTCATTTAGCGTATCCTGAAGGAGGAGGACCGTAAGACACAGCTCAATGTACACATTGGTAAGATGAGTGATGAGGTCTTGCATCAAGCGTTCCGAGAGCTAGGCAGTGGGTTAAATAGCAGGACCTGTAAAGTTGTAATCTCTGGATTATTCCTGGTGCCACATGCTGAGAAGGCAAGAAAAAGGGGAAGAAAACAGATGAATGCTTGGCTCAAGTGTTTGTGTTTGGGGGGGGATTTAGACACTTGGATCTGAAGGACAATTTGTGGGGATGGTATATCCTCTACAAGTGGGCTAGTCTGCAGCTGAACCAGAAAGGAACCAAAATCCTTGCACGAGGGTTTGCTAATGTGGTGAGGAATTTAAGCAAGAGGCCTGCAAGCAGTGGGCAATGGAAGAGCAGGTAATTCACTGAGGGGTGAGAAACTAATAAAATAAAGATTATATTAGGGGATTTGAACTTCACAACATTAATTGAGATAACATAAAAGTTTGACTTGGGAAATAATTCTTTAAATACATTTGAGAGATGATTTAACATCAACATGTCGACGAGCTTGTCAGGGACAGTGCAATGCTGGACCTATTTCTGGGACACAAAGCCAGTGTTCAGGGTGACAGTGTCTAAGTGCATAAGTCCCTGTGACCATGACAACAGACTTTTCAACATGGGAGAGGAGATCTGTTTAAAAAAAATGTTTTTGGCTTAGGGTAAGGCATATTTTATTGAAACAAGGCAGGATCTGGGTAAAATATTTTGGGAAGTGACTTGCGGGCGAATCTACAGCTGTATAGTTGGATACGTCCAGAAAAGGAACTGGGAGAGTCAAGGCCAGTTATATTCCGTTTTGGGTGAAATTTATGATCAACAAGCCTGGAGAACCCTGGATCTTGAGGAATGTTCAGGACATGTTTATGACAAGTGCAAAGGGAGCAAATGAATGGATGACTAGTGACGTATAAAAATGAAGCGTGAAGAAACGGTGGTGGCCAAGATTGGAAAGAATATCAAGATATTCTACAGGCATATCAAGCAGGAGAATAACCAGGGAAAGAGTAGGGCCAATTAGAAACTGTGGTGTACGAGGGGTGATGGGGCAATCTGTGTTTGGAACTGAAGGGCATTGATACAGTAGACAAGTGCCTCCCATCTGTCCTCCCTTCAAGGAGGAGCATTGAATTGTATAAAGCAGGAAGATGCAGTGTGAAATTGAAATTATTGGCTGGTTTAAAAGTGAACAAATCCCCAGTTGTTTCCAAGACTGCTGTGGGAGAAGAGAAAGAAAATCTCTTCAGAGATAGTAGGAACTGCAGAGGTAGCACAGAACAATGAGGCTCTTCCTCTGTTGGAGCAGAGGTCATTGGTCTTGCAGCACTGCTGGATGGTTCTTTCGGTGGTTGAGACTGCATTGACACTGGACAGCCTCAGATCAGTCTGGCCGAGTCTTGTGTCGTGGTCTCCTGTGCTTGTCCTTGGGAAAGAGGACAGTCCTCCACTGCACCAACCCATCCACCAGGACCTCCAGGTCCCTAACTGTAAAATAAGTTGCTAATTTCCCCTTTCCTGCCCTGTCTCATACAGTTCATAGCATTTGTCTAAGGCAGTTCTGGATTCTGAGCATTTTACTGGTTCACAATATCCATTAAACGTGGCACCAGTGACAGTAATACCGGGATGGTCCAGTTACGATGAGTGGGAGAACTAACTAGCGTCGGCTGAGAGAGGCACAACAGGAGCATTGTTGCTAGTTATTGAATAGGTTTGCCACAACAGAGTGAGAAAATTTGTTAGGTGTTTTGGAGAGATACTGTCCTTGCAGTGCAATAAAAATGACACTGAACTGATTCGTTCCAGTGTTTTAGACCTGAAGATTGAAGAACAGAATTAGACCATTCAGCCCATTGAGTGGGATCTATCATTCTCAATCCCATTCTCCTGTGTCCATACTAAGCAAGAACATATCTATCTATGCCTGAAATCAACTCTGACTTGGCCACCACAGGTTTCTGCATCAACGAGTTCCACAGATTCACAACTTTCTGACTGAATAAATTCCTCCTCATCTCCATCCTGAAGGGTGGTCCCTTTGACTCTGAGGCTGTGCCCTCAGGTCCTGGCCTCTCCTACTCGTGGAAACATCATCTCCATGTCCACTCTATCCAGGCCTAAATTACCTTCAGTGTGATCCCCTTCGTCCTTCTAAACTCAATCGAGTACAGACCCAGAGTTCTCAGCCACTCCTCACATGACAGTGCCTTCATCCCCAGGATTATGTTTGAGAACCTCCTCTCGACCCTGACAAAGGCCAGCACATCTTCCTTAGATAGATGGCCAAAAACTGCTCTTAATATTACAAATGCAATGGGACCAGAGCCTTACACAGCCTCAGCAATACATCTCTGCTCTTGTATTTTTGCCGTCTTGAAATGAATGCTGACATTGCATTTGCCTTCCCAACTGCCAACTGAACCTGCATGTTAAAAGAATCCTGAACTGGGTGATCTTTGTGCTTCAGATTTCTGAAGCCTTTCCCCATTTAGAAAATAGCCTATGCCTGTACTGCCACTTCTCTACAGACTCTCTGTGACCTCCCCACTTCCTCAACACTACTTGCTACTCCACCTATCGAAATGTCATCTGCAAACTTCGCAACAACCCCCTGTGGAGAACAATACCATCAGTTCCATTGTCAAGATTGCTAATGTATAACGTGAGTGGCTGTAGTCTGAACTCTGATGACTGCGGAACTCCTGTAGTTGCTGGCTGCCATCCTGAAAAAGACCCTTTTATTGCCACTCTCTGCATTCTGCCAGTTAGCCGATCCTGTATCCATGCCAGTGCCCACTCCCTAACACCATAAGCTCATTTTTTTTTTATTTTGAAGCCTCCTGTGTGGCACCTTGTCAAAGGCTTTCTGGAAATCCAAACAGATAAAGTTCAATGGCTCTCTTTTGTTTTTCACTCACTGGTTACCTTCTCAAAGAATCTAACAGAGACCTTCCCTTGACAAAGTTGTGTTTTCTCAGCCCAATTTAGCATGTATTTCCAAGTATTACCATGTCCTTCCAAGTAATTTCCGGTCTCATCCTTAATAATGGATTCTAAAATCTGACCTAATGACCAGTGCTAGGCTAACAAGTCTATAATTTCTCACCTTTTGCCTCCCTCCATTTTAAACAGGGGTGTTATATTTGCCATTTTGTACTCCTTTGGGACCCACCCTGACTCCAGTAGTTCCTGAAAGATCATCAATACCTGCGTGGTCTTCTCACTGAACTCCTTCAGAACTCTGGGGGGCAGTCCATCTGGTCCATGTAATTTACCGTCTTCTCGGAATTATAGAATTCCTACAGTGCGGAAAGAGGCCATTGGGTCTGTACCATCTCCGCAAAGAAAATCCCACCAAGACCCAGCCCTGTACTGTTTCCCCGCAAGCTCGCATTTGCCATGGCTGATCCACCTTGCCTGCACATATTTGGACTGTGGAAGGAAATCAGAACACCTGTCCGAGACGCGTGCAGACATGGGGAGAATGTACAAATTTCACACAGACCCTTTAGCTTCCCCTGTACCTTCTGCTTTGTGATGGCCACCACACTCACTTCTGCTTCAGACTCCCTTAAAGGTCTAATACTGGTGCCTTCCAACCTGAAGACTGATGCAAAATATTTGTTCAGTTCCTCTGGCATTTCTTTGTTTCCCAACGCTACTTATTTGGCCCCTCTTGAAATTTTCTTTGGATTTTCAGGGGTGTTTTACAATAAGAATATCTACTTTATTGTGTTGACAAATGGATTGTTTAGATCATCACAGAAACAATAAGCAAAATTCATCAGTATTCTCATTTAACAATCATATATATATTAATATCACAATCAATGCATTTCCATCAGGTAAGCACGTAGCTGGAACTTTCTAACCCGGCAGTTTTCACTTTTCATTTCTCAGATTTCACTCTGGGACAGAATAGTTGATGTTGACACACTGTTCATTAAAAATAGCATCCATTGTATTTTTCCCCATGTTGTAGCTCGTGGATTTGTGTAACCTTAACACATAGAGTCCATTTTCATTTTTTATTACTTTAGTGATTTCAGGTGTTACGTTCAGAAGGGTACCATGCTGCAATTCTAGCCTGCTGTTTGCAGAGTAATCCCAATGTGGAAGATTTTGAAAAGGATGTAAATTTCCCTAATTTACCTGTCTTTTAGATCCAAACTGATGGAGACCACAGTCCAGATTTCTGTTCTTAACAAGAATGCCTATTTATGACAACTGCATAGATTCTAGCTACAGACAGATATTTATAAACATTGGACACATAGCTGTACAAATTAAAGCTGTAAGCCCCCTGTAAACTCATCTTGCTGCAAACGAACATCGATGGTAGAGGGATAAAACATGGAAATTATAGGTGTAAAAAAAGCTTAAGTAAGCTGTTCAGTGGTCCCTGTTCACAGGATTTGTGAAGATGATCTTGAGAATATCAAGCAAATGAATAAATATCCCAGAGTGCCTTATTATCTATTAAAACATGTGTTGATGATATGGCATTGCTATGATCATAACAGAGAACATTGTCCAATTTCCTATGAACATTACCATAGTTTTCATTTGTATTCTCCATGTCGGGAACATACTTAATTGGTACTTTACTGACTAAGTGACCTTTGCTCATCTACAGTGTTCAGTTGCAAACAGCCAATATTTTATTATTCTAATTTCGTAACTTTGGTTTGGAATTTTGTCATAGGAAATGTATTTCACTTATGTTACTCTGCAAAATTGTAGCCAATCCTCCATTGGCAAAGAAACACACAACGACAGAAGTTAATAAAAGAAAGAACTGCATTTATGTAGCACATTTTATGGACTCGGGCATAAAATGTACTTTATACGCAGCTGAAGTGCTTTTGAAATGTCGTCACTGATGTAGCATAAGAAAACATGTCGTATTTAAAATAGTCAGAAGCAAAGAAATATGACATAATAAAGAAATAACAAATAGTAAAATATGAAATTATGAATATAAAGAAATATAAAATCTTCAGCCCCTTGTGAGTGGAGACATAGAATCAGGAGATGCATGGTCAGTATGGAGCCCACCAGGGAGGAGCCAATTCTGGATCTGGTGTTGTGCAAAGAACCGGATTTGATCAGAGACCTTGAAGTAAAGAAGCCATTAGGAAGTAGTGACGATAATATGATAAGTTTTAATCAGCAATTTGAGACGGAGAAGGGAGAATCGGAAGTGTCAGTATTGTATGAACTATGGAGCTATGAGGGTGGAGCTGGCCAAAGTTCAATGGTTCAATACCGTAGCAGGGATGGCAGTGGAACAACAATGGCAGGTATTTCTGGATATAATGCAAAAGATGCAGGATCAGTCCATTCCAAAGAATAAGAAAGATCCTAAGGGGAGGCGGGGGCGGCCGTGGCTGACGAGGGAAGTTAAGGACTGTATAAAGATAAAAGAGAAGTATAACAGAGCAAAGATGAGCGGGAAGCCGGAGGACTGGGAAGCTTTTAAAGAGCAACAGAAGATCACTGAAAAGGCAATACGCAGAGAAAAAAATGAGGTACGAACGAAAACTGACCAAAAATATTAAGGAGGATAGTAAGGATAACAAAGTGTGGAGCTGGATGAACACAGCAGGCCAAGCAGCATCTCAGGAGCACAAAAGCTGACGTTTCGGGCCTGGGTGTAGGGTCTTGGCCCGAAACGTCAGCTTTTGTGCTCCTGAGATGCTGCCTGGCCTGCTGCGTTCATCCAGCTCCACACTTTGTTATCTTGGATTCTCCAGCATCTGCAGTTCCCATTATCAAGGAGCATAGTAAATGGTATGTGGGAAAAAAAATGGTTAAGACTAGAATTGGGTCCTTGAAGACAAATGAGTGAATTTATTATGGGGAACAAGGAAATGGCAGAAGAGTTGAATAGGTACTTTGGATCTGTCTTCACTCGGGAAGACACAAGCAATCTCCCAGATGTAATAATGGCTGAAGGATGTAGGGTAATGGATGAACTGAAGGGTATTTATATTCGGCAGGTAATGGTGTTGGATAGACTGTTAGGTCTGAAGGCTTATAAGTCCTCGGGACCTGATGGTCTGCATCCCAGGGTACTTAAGGAGGTGGCTCTAGAAATCGTGAACACATTGGTAATCATTTTCCAATGTTCTCTAGATTCAGGATCAGTTCCTGCGGATTGGAGGGTGGCTAATGTTGTCCCACTTTTCAAGAAAGGAGGGAGAGAGAAAAGAGGAAATTACAGACTGGTTCGCCGGACGTCAATGGTGGGAACGATGCTGGAGTGAATTATAAAAGATGAAATTCCAACTCATTTGGATAGCCGTAACAGGATAGGTCAGAGTCAGCAAAGAATTACAAAGTGGAAATTGTGCTGGACGTATCTTCTGGAATTTTTTGAGGATGTAACTATGAAGTTGGACAAGGGAGAACCAGTGGATGGAGTGGACCAGGACTTTCAGAAAGCCTTTGATAAAGTCCCACATATGAGATCAGTGAGCAAAATTAGGGCACATGGTATTGGGGGCAAAATACTGGCTTGGACTGAAAAATGGCTGGCTGACAGGAAGCAAAGAGTAGTGATAAACGGGTCCCTTTTGGAATGGCAGGCGGTGACCAATAGGGTACCACAAGGTTCAGTGCTGGGACTGCAGCTGTTTACAATATACATTAATGATATAGATGCAGGCTCGAAAAGTAATATTAGCAAATTTGCCAATGACACAAAGCTGGGCGGCAGTGTGAAATGTGAGGAGGATGTTATGAGAATATAGGGTGACTTGGACAGGCTAGGTGAGTGGACGGATGCATGGCAGATGCAGTTTAATGTGGATAAATGTGTGGTTATCCACTTTGGTGGAAAGAGCAGGAAGGCAGATTACTATCTAAATGGAGTCAGGTTTGGTAAAGGGGAAGTACAACGAGATCTAAGTGTTCTTGTACAGAAATCAATGAAAGCAAGCATGTCGGTACAGCAGGCAGTGAAGAAAGCTAATGGCATGCTGGCCTTCATAACAAGAGGAATTGAGTATAGGAGCAAAGAGGTCCTTCTGCCGCTGTACAGGGACCTGGCTCAGAAGGATGAGAGTGGGTCTGATTGAGATGTATAAGATTATTAAAGTTTTGGACACTCTGGAGGCAGGAAGCATGTTTCTGCTGATGGGTGAGTCCAGAACCAGAGGACACAGTTTAAAAATAAGGGGTAGGGCATTTCGAACAGAGTTGAGGAAAATCTTCTTCACCCAGACAGTGGTGGATGTATGGAATGCACAGCCCCAGAAGGCAATGGAGGCCCAAGTCTCTGGATACTTTCAAGAAAGAGATGAATAGAGTTCTTAAAGATAGTGGAATCAAGGGTTATGGGGATAAGGCAGGGACAGGATACTGATTGTGGAGATCAGCCATGATTATAATGAATGGTGGTGCTGGCTCCAAGGGCTGAATGGCCTTATCCTGCACCTGTTGTCTGTTGTAAAAGTTAATTGTATCAGAATGATTAAGACGGTCCCATATTTCTGGTGTTGGCAGCTTGTTCAGATAGGGAAAACATGGTTGATCTTGATTCCGCTCCTATTTGTTACACAGAAGCCTCTTCGAGCAACAATTCTTGAATGTTGATGGGACGTTGTCACACAGGTAGATTATCGTGATCACTTGTTGAAAATGGATAGCAGCTAGTAGTTCACTTTCCTCTCAACCAGTGACCAGTAGGCAATGGTCAAACAGTACCTAACCCAGAGGCCACAAGCTCCCCTAAGACATGATGTCAGTTGAGCCTCATGAAAAACTACCTGCAGATGGACTATCTGTAGATTAGACATGGTATTAAATCTCACATATACTACTCTCAACCATTTCAATCGAAGTGTTTATAACTCGTTGCATCGAAACAGATCACACAAACTGAAATGGCATATGCACAAATACCAACTTACAAGTTCTATATCGTGGCATTTTGTTCAAAGTTGTATTTATAAAATGATAGGGTGAAGTCTAATCTTCACATCATATTAAGATGCTATAGAAATCTATGGAAGTGAGAAATTTGTTTTTTGATTCAATACATGTCTGACAAATGACAATTCAAAGAGATCTTTGTTTCAGCTGGAGTGGGTCGTTGAGTCGGCCTCATTGGGGGCATTTAAGTGACTATTAGACAGGCATATGGATGGTAATATAAGATAGGGGTGGAGGTTAGATGGACCTGAGGTTTCGGATAAAGGTTCGGCACACCATCGTGGGCTGAAGGGCCTGTACTGTTCGATGTTCTATGTATCTTATGCTGTCTTCAAATGAGTAAAGTCAGTCAGTGACATTCTGCAACTTCCTTTTCCAGGGGTATGAGTGGAAGAATCAGAGTGCTTTCTTTGAAAATTTGTCTTGATGTGTCGATCCAAGGGTCATCTGGAGGAAAAATACAAGTGTCAGTACTAAATCTGTCATTGCTGATACACATGTAAACTGTAGGTTTAACTGGAGGTAAACTTTGTTTAACAAACTAGCACACTCAATAAACTGACAAAAATTATACACTAGATGTTTACTGTATTCTCCTAATCTCTGTGATGTCTGGTGAGGGTGCACGTGAGAAGGCTCTCTGCCAGTAAGTTTGAGTTAAGGCAAAGTTGCATCATTACTGAAGTTATTTATGCTGCAGATGAAGTATAACAATGATGTGTGTATCCCATGCATCATGTTCCTATTATTGATTGTGTGTTTTTTGTGTGTGTGGACCGATTGATCAAATGGAATTGTTGATTATTCAGCACATTCCTGGGACCACAGGTGCTGTTTTACAAAAGGTTTGCTGTATTAGTATATTTCTGTATTTAGTCACTGCCACGATGAATGTTAAGTCATAACTTGGTCTGTGCAGAATCTGCACAGTGCATTCCTGCTGGATAAATGATGCACTACATATGTATGATGCCATTGCTTCTCAATGACACCAACTTAGCAGCTGTTTTTGTGACCAATAATGTTTTCATCATTAGAATACTGGGAAAAGTATTTGGAAGTGTTGTATGACTCTACTGCTCACTTGCAGCAGTGATAACACTTAATGTGAGGCCATGTTTTTGCCCACTTGTGCTGTTTGTCAACAATGCATCTCACAAACTAATGGGCATATTTTTTTGAAAGCTGGTACGAACAGGTATGGTCCAAGGAAGAACTGATTAGTTTTTGCCAGATCCAAATTTATTTCTCTATTTTTTAAAGCATCAGTTAAAATTGGTCGGATAGGCAAATGATCATCTTTCTGGAATATTGTTGATTGATTTCGAATGTTGTGGATTGTGTCAGCCCTGACAGTAGAATTTGTCATAACTATCAAAACATGAGCAGATTTTTGAGAGCAGATTATCAAATTGGCCTGAAGCTTTCTCAGTGAGGTAGAAGCTTCTAATAAAAGGATTTATTTTATCGGCCTTGCATTTACAAAGAATCAGTCAAGTGGAGAAATGCCTCCTAGAAAAGTTGTGTAATTCTAGACTCAAGGATATTTTTTGCACAGGAGGAGGCCGTGCGGTCTGTCGTTACTGCACTGCTCAACAAAGATCTGTCTACATTGAACTCAGAGTACATTGATTTCCTTTTTGATTGTTTGGCCCATAGCCCTGGAGCCTATGGCAACACAAGTGAACATCTAAATACTGCTTAAATATTCAGACACTTTCTGAATCAGTCACACTTGTTCAGTCAGTGAGCTCAGGACTCCCACCACACTGGGAAAATAGGTTCTCCTCAACTCCCCTCCTCGCCTTTTACCTGTGAACTTCAATCTGTGTCCCCTGTTTATTGACATGTCTACGAATGGAAAAAGCAGCTTCCAGTTATCCTTTCTATGCCCTTCAAAATCTTAAAAACCTTTACCAGGTCCCCTTGTCTGCTCCAATCTTGGCATCGGTCAAACGGGCAGGTCAGTGGCAGATTGATATAGCCTGAAGAAGGAATAATATAAGAGAGACTTAATGTGGCAAAACCTGTCGTGCCGGATGGAGGTCAGCAATGGCAGCCAGCAGTGAAGTCCACTGGCAAGGATGGGCGGGCCTCAGCCCAGCACAGGGGAACACCAACCGTCACGGGGGAAGCCTCGTTCAGAGTGTCTGCAAATTCGTGGCTTCAGAAAGGACTGTAATGTTTGACTTTTTAAATTTTTGTTTTTATTTTTCTACTGTTATACTAAGAAGACTGTCGTGCTGAACTTTTAAACTTATTCATTTATTTTTATAACATAGAGCATGGAACGGTACAGCACAGTACAGGCCCTTCGGCCCACGATGTTGTACCGAACTTTTACCCTCATCCTAACGTCTATCTAACCTCCACCCCTACCTTATAATGTCATCCATGTGCTTGTCTAATAGCCGATGAAATGCCCCTAATGAGGCTGACTCCACGACCCTCTCCGGCATTGCATTCCACTCCCCTAAGACTCTGATTAAAGAAAGATGGATAAATTTTCTACTTCCGCAACTAAAATTTCATACCTCGGGACTTTGTCCCTGAGGTGGCACCGTCTGAGGTGGCATTGTACTCTTGTACGCTGTATTGAATACATGTGATAATAAAACCTAAATCTCAATCTAATGCATAGCAGGACACTGGGAAGCTTAGAGGAGAAAAGGGATCCTGGGGTGATTGTTCATGAATTCCTGAAGGGGTCAGGTCAGGCTAGTAAGGGTTGTTACAAAGACATATGGGACATCTCCCTTTATCATTCGTGGCACAGATTGTAAGAACGGGGAGGCCACTTTGGAGCTGTTTCAAAGTTTGGTTAGGCCACAGCTGGAGTCGTGAGTGGCATTTTGGTCACCACCCATTAGGAAGGATGTGATTGCACTGGAGGGAATCAAAAGTATGTTGCATGTGTTGGAGCATTTTAGCTGTGAAGAAAGGCTGGAAAAAGTCAGATTATTTTCTGTGAAGCAGAGAAGGTTTGCGGGTTGAGTGGAGGTCCTGATAGAGGCATATAAGAATATGAGAGGTATAGATAGGTTGAGTAGAAAGCATTGTTCCCCTTAGTTAAAGCATCAATAACAACAGGGCATAATTTTAAAGAGAAAGACGGGAAATTTAGAGGAGGTTTGAGGAAAATCATTTTCATCCAGAGTGTGGTGAAGGTCTGGAATGCATTGCCTGGGAGGGAAGTTGAAACAGGAAACCTCACAACTTTTGAAAAGTACTTGGATGAGCACTTGAAATGTTGTAATATTTAAGAGAATGGTCCAGTGTGTAAAAATGGGACTAGTATATGTCGCAGTGTATTTTCAGAGGTACATCCTTAGTGGGCCGTGGGACCTCTTCTGTGCTGTATGATTCCATGAGAACCCCCAGCCCAGGCAGCATCTTGGTTTTTCAGTAATCTCCAGGATCACACCCTTCATAGTGTGATCCCCTGCCTTGTTAGCCCTCCCAAGTTCGTTAGATCACACTTTTCCTGGTTGAGTTCCAATTGCTGTGCCCAGCTGACCAGTCTGTTGATCTCCTCCTGAAGTTTAGCCTTCCTGTCTGCCAACCAATTTTGGATCCAGTGTGCCACTTTGCCTTTGATCCCATGGCTGTTATTTACATGACCATTCCATCGATATCCTCCTCACTAAATTAGTCATTCGCTAGCGACACGGTCATACACACTGTATTTAAGCCCAAACGATGAATCTAGTTGACAAATTTCAAGGGTCCTTGTGGCAAGCCCTGCACAAGCCCAATCAAAGCACACATCCTGTCACATAGATATCCCTTTACCATCAATCACCCTGTGCTCTCTGCCTCAGCCAGTTTTGGCTCCAGTGTGCCTCTTTGCCTTTGATTCGTTGACTGTTGTTTTCTTGATCAGTCTGCCAAGGGGTCTTTACTAAGTCCACATCGAATGCATAAGCTCATCAACTTTCCAACATCTCCTCAAAAAAGGATCAAATTTCTGAAATATGACCTCATCTTAACAAATCCATCCTGACTATCCCTGATTAATTCATGCAAGTACATTCTACCCCTAAGAATGCCTCTTTGTAGCTTCTCCAGTGCTGAGATTATTCTGACTGGCCTTTAATTTGCTGGTCTGTTCCTCTCTCTGTTTGTTAATAGTAGAACAATGTTCATAGACCTTCATTACTTCATTTCTGATTGGCAAGGGTTTGAAAATTGCTGCCAGGGGCCCAGATATCTCCTCCCTCACTTCCCTTGCGAGCTGGTATACATTTCAGTTAGGCCTGCGGATGTATCCACTTGTAAAGTTGCTAAACCAGTTGCGTCTCCCTGTGTCTTTACCTCTGATGTTCCTAGGTCCTCTGCCCTGATATCTATACTTGCAGTGTCCTTTTCCATTGTAAAGATTGACACAAAATATTCATTGAGGGCAGTGCCCATGTTTTCCAGGTCCACACAAACTGTACATCTCTGTGAAACGAATGAGGAGATATTCGAGAGGTTTGAGATTTACAATCAAGAAAGAAATTGACCAAATGACTTCCTTGGACAACATACATTGTCCATTGTTGTAAACAAACAGAAGTTTTTGTTTCCACAGTTGTTTGCAAATAGCCAATCAAGATCATAAAATAATGTTTTAAGATAATTTACAAAGCAAGGCAATTGAGGAAGATGTATTGGATGTATTGAACTCTCAACTACCTCTCTTAAGTTTAGGAATATCAATATTTTTCTTCTGAATAACTTTTGCAGATCTCTTCAAACAAGTAGCTGAACCCACAGATTTATGTGACCAACGAAGCCTGAGCCTTTTGCTTCACAATGCAGTCCAGATCCCTCGGCAGCTCGGTGAGGTACCTTCATTTGGAGGCAGAAACATTGAACCAAGTGTCTGCAGTTGCTTCCAACATGTAAGTGTGCTCTGCGCCAATTCAATAGGTCAAGCGGGTCTACTTGCCAGTGTGAATTTTGTGCTCATTTTCGGTTTGAATTAGTTCCAGAGGCCAACATGTACCACGACTAATCCAAGGCTATCATGTTTATAAATAGTCAATGTTTTTATTAAATTAATGATTAAAAACAATGTCAGAAACCCCAGTGATAGTGTATTAGATATCACTGAGGATAGCGGATGTAAACTTGACATAATTAGTCATGCAGCTGATCTTTTATTTCCCTCTCGGGCCAGAACAAAAACAGAGATTGATATTAAACACTTTGTAGAGTGGATGAGATTGGAGCCTCGATCCATGGTCTGGCTGCCTGTTCTACACCATGTGGCAGCTGCTGAAACTGCAAAACATCAGGCGAAGTGTAACATCTGCAAAGAGTACCCATTCGTAGGTTTCAGGTGAGATGTGCAAACCAGCAGAAAGTTAGTGGGAGTTAGTTTTTAAAGAAAGCTTTAACTTTAGATGTTCTATTAGAAACTCGATCAGTCAACAACACAACTGAAATCATCAAAAATCCCAACAAACTCATGGACCAGAGAAGTAATTAGGACAAATTAAGTATCAACTTCTTTAACTTAATTTTTTGTGAGAGGTGAGTGCTGCATGCTTTTGGTATTTTGTTCACCGTTGCATTGATCACAGACACTGTGGCTCAGAATGGATTGTGACTTGACTTCCGGTTGGTTCTGTAATTTGCAATTATTGAGAATTTACAGAAAGGCCTTTTTATTAGTCCTGTAATCAGTGTGTGTGCATCCTATGAAAGTGATTGCTGTGTTGTTGCTAAATGATCGATAAAACTTCTTGTCCATAATTAGTAAATTAAATTGCATATTTGGACTGGATTTCTAAGGGGTAAATTGACCCTTTTCAGTTAACTATTCTCCTACATTTCTAAGATTGGCCATCTTGGAGAAGGTGCGTGTTACTGCCATTGATCTGATCAAACAACTCCCTGTCTAAGAAGAACTGGAGTGAGACCCCAACTGTGGATGAAACTATGACTGCCATAACTAAGTAAAGAGCAACAGCGACCCGGAGTCAATTGAATTCCATCTGAAGCTTGAGGAATGGTGGCCTAACTCTGAAGGCCAAGATCTGTTAGCTTTTCATGGACTATGAGGAACAGGGCAGGATTTCACAAAATCTTTAAGATGCCATATCTTATACAAAACTGAAGGAGAAATGTCAGATTGCTCAAAGAACCATGGGATCACCAGCCTTTCCATTGCTGGGAAGATTCTGGCAAGGTTACTTCTGAATAGGTTTATACCACCATGGCGAATGAAAACCTTCCATGCGAAGGGAACTTTGTGAAAATGTTGGAGACAGAGCAGGACCAATTTACAATAATGATTCCAGGGTTGAGATATCTCATTATGAAAATTGATTAGAGGAATTGGGACAGCTTTCCTCGAAGATGCTGAGACTTAGAAGAGATTATTTTGAATCTTGCAAAATCATTTGAAATCTGGTCAGAGTAGACGAGGGGAAGACTTTCCTACTTGTGACAGAATTGAGAATAAGATGCAGAGGTTTGAAGTGATTGACTACAGAAGTAACTGCAGTGTAAGAAATAGCTTTATCACAGTCTATAGAATGCATTACCTAGAGGAGGCAGTTTCAGTAAAAGATGCAAGAAAGCGTTAGTTGATTAATTAAAGAGAAATAATGTGCAGGTTAAGGAAAAGGCACTAATTTGTGACATGTATTTGGAGAGCTAGTTCAAACATGATGGACCAAATGGCTTCCTTTTATTGTGATTTGAACTTAAAATTCATGAAAAGTAAAGTGTAATTGGCTCTGGGACACGGTGGAAAAGGATAAGGTAAACAGGACATGAGTGATCGGAGACTTGATAGTTGGAGGGGCAGATAGGACATTTTGTAGCCGCAATCAGGAATCCAAACACAGAACTTGCATGAATGAACAAAGAAGAGGAATCGATTCAGTTGCCTCCAGTGAAGACTGTGACCACACCTTCACCCGCTGTGGGAGAATCTGCCTGATATGAATGAACCACCCACCAATAGGTCCGCAACCAATAAACACAACTTTCCTCGAGTGTTCATCCAGTGAGAAGCACCAAGAGGAAGGCAGCCTTTTTCCGACATTTTGTCAGCTTGACCATTTGGGAAGAGAGCCCCCCTTCTCTGACATTCTGTTCTATAAAGATCAAATGTATTGGTTCCTGATGTTGCATGAGGCCAGTGAACTTCCACAATTCTACCACACTGTTACTTCCAAATCTATTTCTTTCCTTAACATCTCCTCAATGTTTCATCTTCTCAATCTACCGTCTGTCTGTATTTCTTCCGACTGTTGTTCAGAAAAGTAATTCCTTTCATCCCTTTCACTTCCAAATTATGTTTGTTCCTCACGGAAACTGGTATTCTGCTTCAGTTTATCTATTGCCTCGAAAATTCTGGACTAATCTGTAATTGACAGTGAGTTTCCTGTTAGCAGTGCTATTTATAAGAGGATTAACTGAACTTAACCACTTCAGTGCGTAATTTAATATTGCCTTGCATAGCTCCAACAATTTTAAGAGCCTGCTGTTTGTACTTTTATGTTGGTTTTCATGGCTATTTAGTTTCTGCTCAAACATTTATGACTGCTTGCTGAGTCTCAGAGTTTGGCTTCATGACAGGAATCTGAAGGCAATATTCTCTGTTTTGCACCATCTCATCATATTGATGACCTGCATTCTGTCTGCAGTTCCATCCATTCATCTGTTGATAATTTCACACGACATTGATCAAGTCCTTCCATTTCATTATGACATTTTCCATTCTTGCAAGGGATTTGGCTATCACCGGTGAAGTTATCATTTGTTGTCCTTCGCTAATTGCCGTTGAACTGAGTGGATGGCTGGGCGGGTGGTTCAGAGCTACCTACATTGCTGTGGCTCTGCAGCCACATGTAGATCAGATGGGGTAAGGATGATCGAATACTCCCCGAAAGGACATGAGTGGATCAGATGGATTTTTACCAACAATTGTTGATAGTTTCATGATAGCGTTACTGGAAATGACTCTTAGTTCTGGGTATTTTTTTAATGAAATGTAAATTTGACCAGCTACAGTGTTTGAACATGAACCTACATTCTCCAGAGCATCAGCCTGGGTCTCTGGATTTTTAGTTCAATGTATTTGCCACTTGCCCACTGTCTCTCAGCCATTATTACAGTTAATTTCTTGACTTTTTTTTCTCTTTGCTTGGAGAACTTCCCTTCTGCAGTCTGAGCTGAAAATGTGTATCCTCCTCGTTTATTGTGGCCTTTACAGCTTCACATGTTACAATCGCTGCTCGTCAGATTGACCTTTTCCAGGAAGATTCTGGCAAGGTTACTTCTAAATAGGTTTATGCCACCGTGGCAGATGAAAACCTTCCATACAATGGGAACGTTGTGAATACGTTGGATGCAGAGCAGAAGCAATTTACAATAATTCCAGGGATGTGATATCCCATTATGAAAATCGACTGGGGGAGTTGGGACAGTTTTCCTCGACTTTGCTAGCATTTGTTTCTCCCCACATAATTTGCCGTTTCTTCAAAATAAAAAAAAATACATAATTTAACTACTTAACTTGCATTCCTTCGATGGTTAAAAATATCCAAACAAAAATGAACATTTCTCTTACTACTTGTTCTTCCTTTATAGGTACCGCAGCCTCAAACACTTGAATTATGACATGTGCCGAAGCTGTTTCTTTTCGGGGCGCACGTCAAAGGGGCACAAGTTACATTACCCAGTGGTGGAGAACTGCACTCCAGTGAGTAATGTATTATTCCACTTGATAGAATTGTTCCAATCTGTCGAAACTTAGGGATTTTACCATTTAAATACAATCTTCCCTCAAAGTTGAAGTAGTTTGCTAAAATGATAAAAGGCCAACAGCTTAAATCAGGCTTCAATACCAGGAATACAATATTGTGCAGAAGCTCTTTGATGTCAAGTTGAGGCTCAAGGAGGGATATGTCATCATGCCCACCCTTTTCTCCAACTTTGTCACCACCATTCTTAATCTCATCAAGAACAAGCTTCCCAGTGACTTGGATAGGATGGATGGAAAACCTTTTCACCTCAACCAGTTAAAATCACGGAAGAAAATGACACTGACCTCGCTTATGGAGCTTCAGTATGTGGTTCACAATGTCATTTCCACTCTCAGAAGTCTTCAAATCTCCCTTCAGGCTTTTGCAAAAGTATACTGAAGAATTAGCCTCAACCTTAAATTTGCCACCCAGGTTGATGGGGTTGTTAAGAAGGCATACGGTGTGTTAGGCTTCGTTGGTAGAGGGATTGAGTTTCGGAGCCATGAGGGCATGTTGCAGCTGTACAAAACTCTGGTGCAGCTGCACTTGGAGTATTACGTACAGTTCTGGTCGCAGCATCATAGGAAGGATGTGGAAGCATTGGAAAGGGTGCAGAGGAGATTTACCAGGATGTTACCTGGTATGGAGGGAAGGCGTTATGAGGAAAGGCTGAGGGACTTGAGGCTGTTTTCGTTCGAGAGAAGAAGATTAACAGGTGACTTAATAGAACCATACAAGATGATCAGAGGATTAGATAGGGTGGACAGTGAGAGTCTTTTGGCTCGGATGGCCATGTTTGACACGGTCAGGGGGCATAGCTTTAAATTGAGGGGTGATAGATATAGGACAGAAGTCAGAGGTAGGTTCTTTACTTGGAGAGTAGTAAGGGCATGGAATGCCCTGCCTGCAACAGTAGTAGACTTGCCAACTTTAAGGGCATTTAAATGGTCGTTGGATAAACATATGGATGATAATGGAATAGTGTAGGTTTGATGGGCTTCAGGTTGGTTTCACAACATCAAGGCCGAAAGGGCCTGTACTGGGCTGTTATGTTCTATGTTCGAACCTCAAGATGACTCAAATCCTTTACCAATCTCAAGTTGTGGCCCATTTTTTCATCAAAATTAATGGAGAAATCCTCCCAAATGTAGAACATTTCCCTTACATGGGTCGCTCTCTCTCTTTTAAGGCTGACATCGATACGGAGGTTCTAACATTACGTCCAATCTGCGAGTGGCACCTTTGGCCTCCTAAGGATGAGAATGCTCAATTGTGACATCTGTGCTGATCGCAAGATCCTTGAGTTCAAGGCATGCATCGTTCAGCCTCTCCTATATGACTGTGAAACCTGGATAACATCCAGCTGCCACTTCAAGACCCTTTCAGCACAGTTTTGTCATGGATTCTCCACATGAGCTAGGAGGAAAAACCTCCTAGCATCAGCATTGACGCCATGATGATTTGAAACAAACCCCATTGGGCTGGCCATGTACTTTGGATGCCTAAGTTATAACTACCAAAGTAAATTTTTGCCAACTGATTTCAAAGACCTTGAAATGTTCCTTCAAGAAATACTACATCGAGGTCAAAGTATGGGATATCCCCATTCAGAAGAAACCAACTTGGGGGAATCTCCTGTCTGAAGACACATAATTCTTTATGAACACAGGCAAGAAGTTGAAGTGTGGGAAAGGAACTGGAGAAAGGAATGCTAGTGTTCTCAAGGCCAAGACCACTTCCATCACCCTGAAAGACCTGCTAAACGTGTGGCTCTAGTTCAGGCTAATCAACCCGCACAGAGCTCATGACCCGTGATACGGAATTTCCTAGCTGGGCAATCATACTCATCAGCCAGTGATGGCTCTTAATATTGTGCAGAATATAATTTGATCTCAAACAAGTACTGTATGTAGCTTTGAGCATTGCTATGGAAAGACCAGGTTTTATAGAATAATCAGAATGGTGCTGCATGAGAAACTGGAATTAAGAGGAGGTAGGTGATACTTAATTTTTATTTGTTTCTGGGCCACTGGCATCGCTAACTGGGGCAGCATTTATTTCCCATCCTTAGTTAGCCTTGTAATTATTGAATCATTGTAGTCCATGTGCTGTAGGTAGACTCAGTCAGTCAGGGGTGAATTTCCAGGACTTTGACCCAGTGATAGTGAAAGAACAGCAATATATTTCCAAGTTGAGATGGTGAGTGGCTTCGACACAGGGTCTTGTTGGTGGTGCTGTTCTCATATATCTGTTACACTTGCCCTTGCAGCTGAAATTTGTCATAGGTTTGGAAAGTCCGATCTCAGGATCTTTTGCAGATTTCTCAGCGCATCTCACAGATGGTACACACTGCTGCTAATGAGCACTGGAGGGAGTAGGCTGCTTTTTACTGGATGGTGTTGAACTTATTGAGTGCTTTTGTATCTGCACCCATCTAGGCAAATGGGGATTATTCCATCATTCTTCTGACTTGTTCCATGTAGCTGGTAGACAGGCTTGGGGAATCAGGAGGTGAGTTACTTGATGCAGTAATCCGAGCTTTGGGCCTGCTCCTGTAGCCACTGCATTTAAATAGGAAGTCCAGTTGAATTTCTGTTCACTGGTAAAACCCGGGATTTTGATAGCGGACAATTCAGTGATGGTTACACCATTGAATGTCAAGGGACAATTTATAGATTTTCTCCTACTGGAGATGGTCATTACCTGGTATTTGTGTAGTATAATTGCGACTTGCCACTTAGCAGCCCAAGCCGAGATATCGTTCTGGCCTTGTTGCATTTGGACATGGACAGGTTCAGTATCTGAGCAGTGGTGAATGATGCTGAATATTCTGCTATCACTGGTGAACATGCCCAATTCTGACCTTATGATGGAGACAAGGTCATTGATAAAGCAGCTGAAGATGGTTAGGCTTAGGACTGTACCTTCAGGACCTCCTGCAGCTGACCTCCAACAACCAAAATGCCTCCCATTAGGAGAGGCGATGACCTAATGGTATTATGACAAGACTATTAATCCAAGCACTCAGGTAATGTTCTGAGGACCTGGTTCAAATTCCACGATGGCACATAATTCCAGATTTTCATTGAATTCAAATTCCATTAAGAGTCTAATGATGATCGTAAATCCATTGCCAATTGTTGGAAAAACCCATCTGATTCACTTATGTTGTTTAGGGAAGGAAACTGGGCTAGGCCTGGTGTGGCCTACATGGAACTCCAGATATCAGTTAGGCAATTTGGGATGGGCAATAAAAGCTGGTCTAACCAGCAATGCCCTCTTTCCCATGAAAGAATGAAAAAGCATCGTCCTCTGTGCAGATATTATTCGAACCAGTGGTGAGTTTCTGCTGGATTCCCATCAGCTCCAGTTTTGGTAGCGCTCCTTGATGCCACACTCGGTCAAATGTAGCCATCCTTAGCTCACCTCCGGAATTCAAGTCTTTTGACCATGTTTGAACAACAGCTGTAATGAAGTCAGGAACTGATGAGGTAGCAGAATTGAGGATTTTGTATAGGGATCTGAGGGATGTGGCAAATCGAGATTTCCAGAAAGAATTTGACCAGTTGCTGCATAAAAAAGTGAACCAGAAGGTTAGATCCAAGGGGATGAAGGGTAGAATATTGGTTTGAATAAAGGCCTGGCTAACTGACAGATAGCTGAGGGTCAGGATAAATGAGTCTTTGTCCGGATGGTGAATTGTTACGAGTGGGGTGCTGCGGGGTTCAGTTCTCTGACCTCAACTATTTGTCTCTGCTTACATATCATTTGTATATGTTACAAAGTGTAATGTAACAGAATGCATGGATGATTCTGAAAGAGGTGGGAAAACAGCCTGTGATGTGAAATAGAACATACACAGCTGAATATTGATAGGCGAGGAGAATGGACCAGAATCTGGCAAGTGGTTAATGTGGATAAGCATGAGGCTTGCCTATTTTGTCCAGGAAAAAAAGGGCAAATTATTATTTAAATGGAGGGAAGATTCAAAGTGTGTCAGTGCAAAGTTGTCTGGCTGTCTTTGTGCATGAATAGCTGAAAGTTGGTATGCGGGTTAGGCATAGCACAAGGAAGACAGATGGCATTTATCACAAAAGGACTGGATCATTAAAGTAACAAAGTGTTTTTCCGAACACATTGGGTGTTGGTGAGACCAGAGTCTTGTGTCCAGTTTTGATCCCCTCACTGAGGATGAATGCGTTTGCACTGGAGGCAGTTCAGAGGAGGTTGAACTGATTGATTCCAGGGATGAAAGGGCTGTCATATGAGAAGTGGCTGAGTAGCTTGGGCTTGGACTTGCTGGTGTTGGAAAGAATGAGCGGGGTGGTTCTGATTGAGGTATATAAAATAGTAAAGGGGATTGAAATGATTGGCATTGAGCAAATGTTCTGCATTGTGGGACATTCTTAAACAAGAAGCTGTAGCTATCGAGTGAGGCATGGCATGTACAAAATAGAGACGAGGAGTGGGTTGTGAATCTATGGAATTCATTGCCCCTGAATGCAATGGAGGCAGCACCAATCGACCGATTCAAGAAAGAAATAAATATGTTTCTGATGAAAAATAGGGAGAAAGGGCCATGGGGAGCAGGCAGGAGAGTGGAGTTGAGATCAGGAAAAGATCAGCAACCACGACTAACAAGATAAGTCAAGGACAGGATGAAAGCAAAAGAGAAAGCATAAAATGTGTTGCGGTTAGTGGGAAGCCAGTGAATTGGGAAGCCTTTCGAAAACTAGCAGCGGACAGGTAAAAAGGTAATAAGGGGGAAGATGATGAAATATGAGGGCAATATTAATGAGGGTAATATTAAAAAAAATTGCAGGAGTTTCTTTCAGCTATAAAAGGTAAGAGAGAGGCAAGAGTACAAATAAAGAGAACAAAGAAAATTACAGCGCAGGAACAGGCCCTTCGGCCCTCCGAGCCTATGCCGATCGAGATCCTCTGTCTAACCTGCCATCTATTTCCTAAGGGTCTGTGTCCATTTGCTCCCCGCCCATCCATGTACCTGTCCATAAGACCATAAGACATAGGAGTGGAAGTAAGGCCATTCGACCCATCAAGCCCACTCCGCCATTTAAATCATGGCTGATGGGCATTTCAACACCACCTCCCCGCACTCTCCCCGTAGCCGTTGATTCCTTCCGAGATCAAGAATTTGTCGATCTCTGCCTTGAAGGCATCCAACGTCCCGGCCTCCATGCACTCTGTGGCAATGAATTCCACAAGCCCACCACTCTCTGGCTGAAGAAATGTCATCTCCTTTCAGTTTTAAATTTACCCCTCTAATTTTAAGGCTGTGCCCACGTGTCCTAGTCTCGCCGCCTAACGGATTCCTAGCGTCCACCCCTTCTAAACCATAGATTATCTTGTAAGTTTCTAAATCTCCCCTCAACCTTCTAAACTCTAACGAGGACAATCCCAGGATCTTTCGCCGTTCATCATACGTTAAACCTACCATTCCAGGGATCATCCGTGTGAATCTTCGCTGGACACGAACCAGGGCTAGTCTGTCCTTCCTGAGGTGTGGGGCTCAAAATTGGATACAATATTCTAAATGGGGTCTAACTAGAGCCTTATAAAGCCTCAGAAGCACATCGCTGCTTTTATATTCCAACTCTCTTGAGATAAACGACAACATTACATTCTCTTTCTTAATTATGGACTCGACCTTCAAGTTAACTTGTACAGAATCCTGGACCACACTCCCAGATCCCTTTGCACTTCTGATTTGCGAATTTTCTCACCGTTTAGAAAATAGTCCATGCCTGTATTCTTTTTTCCAAAGTGCAAAACCTCACATTTACTCACATTCAATTTCATCAGCCATTTCCTGGACCACTCTTCCAAACTGTCGAAATCTTTCTGCAGCTTCCCCACCTCCTCAGCACGGCCTGTCTGTCCACCTATGTTCGTATCATCGGAAAACTTTGCCAGAATGCCCCCAGTCCCTTCATCCAGATCATTCATGTATATGGTGAACAGCTGTGGCCCCAACACTGAACCCTGCGGGACACCGCTCGACACTGGTTGCCATTCCGAAAAAGAGCCTTTTAACCCAACTCTCTGCCTTCTGTCAGACAGCCAATCCTCAATCCAAGCTCACGTCGAACACCATGGGCCATCACCTCGTTCAGCAGCCTCCCATGAGGCACTGTATCAAAGGCCTTTTGGAAGTCTAGATCGATCACATCTACTGGGTTTCCCTGGTCTAACATACTTGTTACCTCTTCAAACAATTCTAATAGGCACGACCTCCCCTTACTAAATCCATGCTGACTTGTTTTAATCTGACCCTGCACTTCCGGGAATTTAGAAATGTCATCCTTGACAATGGATTCTAGAATTTTACCAACTACCAAAGTTAGGCTAATCGGCCTATAATTTTCCATCTTTTGCCTTGATCCTTTCTTAAACAAGGGAGTTACAAGAGCAATTTTCCAATCATTTGGGACTTTCCCTGACTCCAGTGAATTTTGAAAGATCACGACCAAAGCCTCCGCTATTTCCTCAGCCACCTCCCACTGAACTCTAGGATGTAGCCCATCGGGGCCAGGAGATTTATCAAATTTTAGACCCTTTAGCTTTTCTAGCACTTTCTCTTTTGTAATGCCTACCGTATTCAACTCTGCCCTCTGGCTCTCCCTAATTGTTGGCATACTACTCATGTATTCCACTGTGAAGGCTGACGCAAAGTACTTATTAAGTTCTTCAGCTATTTCCTTACCTCCCGTCACAGGCCTTCCTGAATCAATTTGGAGCGGCCCAATATCTACCCTTGCCTCTCGTTTGTTTCTTATGTATTGAAAGAAGCTTTGACTATCATTTCTAATAATACGAGCTAGCCTACCTTCATATATGATCTTCTCCTTCCTTGTTGCTCTCTTTGTTATCCTCTGTCTGTTTTTGTAGCCTTCCCAATCTTCTGATTTCCCAGTGCTCTGGGCCACTTTATAGGCTGTCTCTTTTTCTTTGATATATTTCCTGACTTCCTTTGTCAGCCATGGCTGTCTAATCCCACCCCAGATAATCTTTGTTTTCTTTGGAATGAACCTCTGTCCTGTGTCCTCAATTACACCTATAAACTCCTGCCATTGTTGGTCTACTGTCTTCCCCGCTAGGCTCTGCTTCCAGTCGATTTTCATCAATTCCTCTCTCATGCCCCTGTAATTACCTTTATTTAACTGTAATACCATTCCATCCGATTTTGCCTTCTCTCTTTCAAACTGCAGACCGAACTCTACTGTATTATGATCGCTGCCTCCTACGTGTTCCCTTACTTTAAGGTCTTTTATAAAGTCTGGTTCATTACATAGCACAAAGCCCAGAATAGCCTGTTCCCTTGTGGGCTCCATCACAAGCTGTTCCAAAAAGCCATACTGCAAACATTCCATGAATTCTCTTTCTTTGGATCCACCAGCAACATTATTCACCCAATCCACCTGCATGTTGAAGTCCCCCATGATCACCGTGACCTTGCCTTTCTGACATGCCCTATTTATTTCTCGGTGCATCTTGCGCCCCGGTCCTGATCACTGTTAGGAGGTCTGTACATAACTCCCATTCCAGTTTTTTTTGCCTTTGTGTTTCCTCAATTCCACCCACACAGACTCCACATCTTCTGACCCTGTGTCGTTTAGTGCCGTAGATCTAATTCCATTCTTAACTAACAAGGCAACCCCACCCCCTCTGCCCACCTCCCTGTCTTTTTGATGTGTTGTGAATCCTTGGATATTTAACTGCCAGCCCTGAGCTCCCTGCAACCATGTCTCTGTGATGCCTACCACATCATAATCATTCAAGAGGATTTGTGCTGTTAATTCATCTACTTTGTTGCGAATGCTAAGAGCATTTAGATGAAGTGTCTTAATGCTAGCTTTCTTATCATTATGAGAGAGGTTGGAAATCCCAAGATGTCTTAAGTTATCCTTCCTTTTTGCTGTATTCCTAGTCTGCCTCGAGCTTAAATCCACCTGTACTCATGCTATCCTGTTGCTTATCTTTCCATTTAACTCCATACTCCCTGTCTCTTTCACTTCCCCTTCCCCCCGACTCACGAGTTTAAAGCCCTACTGACCACCCTATTTATCTTTTTCGCTAGAACACTGGTTCCAGATCGGTTCAGGTGGAGACCGTCCCAACGGTACAGACCCCCCCGGTTCCAAAACTGATGCCAATGCCCCATGAAATGAAATCCCTCTTTCCCACACCAATCCCTTACCAATGTGTTGACTTCCCTAACTTTCTTTTCCCTACTCCAATTGGCACGTGGCTTGGGCAGTAATCCAGAGATTATGACCCTTGAGGACCTGTACTTCAATTTCTTTCCTCGTGTTTCATTATCCCTGAACTGGTCCTCTACCCTAGCTTTGCCCATGTCGTTAGTCCCAACGTGGACCACAACAACTGGATCCTCCCCCTCCCGCTCTAATATCCTTTCAACCCGGTTGGAGATGTCCCGCACCCTGGCACCGGGCAGGCAACACACCATGCGGGTCTCCCGATGCGGCTTGCACAGGATACTATCTGTCCCTCTAATTATAGAATCCCCGATAACACCTACCTGTCTTTTTGCTCCCCCCCCCTTGAATGACCTTGTGCCCCACGGTGCCATGGTCAGCTGGCTCATCCTGTCCACAGTCCATTTCCTCAACCGTACAGGGAGCAAGAATCTCATACCTGTTGCAGTTGTCTGTCCGGACAGATCTGAAAAGATACTGACGTGTCTGCGTCTACCACCTCCGCTGGCACCGCGTTCCAGGCACCCACCACCCTCTGTGTAGAGAACTTTCCACACATATCTCCCATAAACGTTCGTCCTCTCACTCTGAACTCATGACCCCTAGTAATTGAGTCCCCCACTCTGGGGGGGAAAAAGCTTCTTGCTATCCACCCTGTCTATCCCCTCATGATTTTGTAGACCTCAATCAGGTCCCCCCTAATCACCATCTTTCTCATGAAAATAATCCTATTCTACTCAACCTCTCTTCATAGCTAGCATCCTCCATACCAGGCAACATCCTGGTGAACCTCCACTGCACCCTGTCCAAAGCGTCCGCGTCCTTTTGGTAATGTACACAGTACTCTAAATGTGGCTGAACCAAAGTCTCATACAACTGTACATGACCTGCCAACTCTTGTCCTCAATACCCCGTCCGATGAAGGAAAGCATGCCGTATGCCTTCTTGACCACCCTATTGACCTGGCTTGCCACCTTCAGGGAACAATGGACCTGAACACCCAGATCTCTCTGTTCATCACTTTTCCCTAGGACTTTACCATTTACTGCATAGTTCACCCTTGAATTAAATCTTCCAAAATGCATCACCTCGCATTTGCCCGGATTGAACTCCATCTGACATTTATCTGCCACACTCTCGAGTCTATTTATATTCTGCTGTAATCTCTGACAGTCCCCCTCACTTTCTGCTGCTCCACCAATCTTAGTGTCATCTGCAAACTTGCTGATCAGATGACCTACACCTTCCTCCAAATCATTTACGCATATCACAAAACAACAGTGGTCCCAGCACAGAACCATGTGGAACACCACTGGTCACAGGTGTCCAATTTGAGAAAATCCTTTCTACCACTACTCTCTGTCTCCTGTTGCCTAGCCCATTTTTTTTTGTGTCCGTCGAGCGAGCGCACCCTTGACCCCATGCGACTTGACTTTCCCCATCAGCCTGCCATGGGGAACCTTATCAAACGCCTTACTGAAGTCCATGTAAATGACGTCTACAGCCTTTCCCTTTCAATCAACTTTGTCATGTCGTCAAAGAATTCTATAAAGTTGGTAAGACATGACCTTCCCTGCACAAAACCATGTTGCCTATCACTGATAAGCTGATGTGCTTCCAAATGGGAATAGATCCTACCCCTCAGTACCTTCTCCAGTAGCTTCCCAACCACTGACATCAGTCTCACCGGTCGATAATTACCTGGATTATCCTTGCTACCCTTCTTGAACAAGGCGACAACATTAGCAAGTCTCCAGTCCTCCGGGACCTCACCCGTGTCTCAGGATGCTGCAAAGATATCTGTTAAGGCCCCGGCTACTTCCTGTCTCGCTTCCCTCAATAACCTGGGATAGATCCCCACCTTAATGCCTTTTAGGAGACCCAACACTTCCTCCTTCCTTGTGTCAACTTGACCTCGAGTAAGCAAATGTCTATCCCTCACATCACCATCTGTCATGCCCCTCCCCTTCATCAATACCGATGCAAAGTATTCGTTAAGAATGTCACCCATTTTCTCTGACTCAGTGCATAACTTTCCTTCTTTGTCCTTAAGTGGGCCAATCCTTTCTCTAGTTACCCTCTTGCTCTTTATATATGAATAAAAGGCTTTGGGATTTTCCTTAACCATGCTTGCCAGCAATATCTCATGTCTACTCTTCGCCCTCTTAATCCCTTGTTTCAGATGCGCTCGAAATTCCCCGTGTTCTTCCAAAGCTTCATCTCTCTTAAGTCGCCTCTAATCTATGCTTCCTTTTTGCTCTTGGCTAGTCTCACAATTTCACCTGTCATCCATGGTTCCCGAATCTTGCCTTTTCTGTTGCTGATTTTCACAGGAACATGTCTCTCCTGCATACTAATCAACCGCTCTTTAAAAGCCTCCCATATATCAAATGTGGATTTACCTTCAAACATTTTCTCCTGATCTAAATTCCACAGATGCTACTGAACCTTGGTAGAGTTGGCCTTCCCCCAGTTTAGAACTCTTCCTTTAGGACCACTCCCATCCTTGTCCATGAGTATTGTAAAACTTAGGGAATTGTGGTCGCTATTTCCAAAGTCGTCCCCTGCTGTAATTTCAACCACCAGGCAGGTTCATTCCCCAACACCAGGTCCAGTATGGCCCCTTGCCGAGTTGGACTACGCACACACTGCTCTAGAAAACCCTCCTGGACACACCTTACAAATTCTGCTCCATCTTGCCTCCTAGTTCTGAGTGAATCCCAGTCAATGTTGGGATAATTAAAATCTCCCATCACCACCACCCTGTTTCTCCGACACCTTTCCATTATCTGTTTACATATTTGTACCTCTATCTCACGCTCGCTGTAGGGAGGCCTGTAGTACAGCCCCAACATTGTTACTGCATCCTTCCTATTTCTGAGTTCTACCCATATTGCCTCAATGCTTGAGCCCTCCATGGGGCCCTCGTTCAGTACAGCTGTGATCTGGTCTTCGACCAGTATTGCAACTAACATTAAATAGTAGACAGTAGATCACTGGAAAACGAGGCTGAAGAATCAGTATGAGGAATGAAGAAATGGAAGAGGAACTGAACAAGTACTTTGTATCAGTCTTCATGGTGGAAAACACCAATCGCATACTAGAACTTTGAGAGTTAGGGGCAGTGGTGAATATAATAGCCGTAACTAAGGAAAAGGTGCTGGGGAAGCAGAAAAGTCTGAAGGTGGACCAATCACCCCTGGACCAGATGGACTGTACTGTAGACTTCTGAAGGAGATAGCTGAAGAAATTGTTGAGGCATTAGTGGTGATCTTTCAGGAATCACTGGTGATAGGGAGGATCTTGGGGGCTTGGAAAATGGCTAATGCAACACCCCTGTTTAAGAAAAGAGAGAGACAGAAGAAGGGAAATTATAGGTCAGTTAGCCTGACCTCAATCATTGGTAAGATTTTAGAGTCCGTTCTTCAGGTTGAGATTGCAGAGACCTTGGAAGTAAATGACAAAATCGGGCTGATTCAGCATAGCTTCATCGAGGGGAAGTTATACCTGACAAATCTGTTAGAATTCTTTGAGTAGAAAGTGGGCAAGTTAGACAAAAGGGAGCCAGTGAATGGGATTTGTTTGGATTTCCAGAATGCTGTTGAGAAGGTATCAAATAAGATGAGAGCCCATAGTGTTTGGGCAAGTTACTGCCATTGGCATTGAGCATTGGCTGACTGGCAGAAGGCAGAGAGTGTAGATAAAGGGGTCTTTTACAGGATGGCAGCTGGTGACGAGTAGAGTCCCACAGGGATCAATGTTGGTACCACAACAGTTCATGTAATACATTGATGATATGGATGAAGCAACTGAGACATTTTTGCTGAGTTTACAGTTGGCACAGTGACAGATGGAGGGAGAGATAGCAGTGAGGAAGTTGCAGAAGGACTTGCATAGACTCTGAGAGTGGGCAAAGAAGTGGCAGACAGAATACTGTGTGGGACACTGTGAGGTTATGTGCTTTGGTAGTAAAAATGGAGGCATAGATTATTTTCTAAATGAGAAAGGGCATTTGAAGTCTGAAGCACAACTGTCCCTCGTTGCCTTTGAGAAGGTAGTAGTGAGTTTCCTTCTTGAACTGCTACAAGTACATTTGCTCAAGATAGATACAATGCCACTAGGGAGGGAATTTTGGATTTTGACCCAGCGTGTTATCAGCTGAGCCTGAACATTGTCCAGGTCAATCTGCACAAAACACCCCTTTTTTTACCCCTGGAATTAACATTGTGAACGTTCTGAAAACCGCTGTTGTAAGCATATCTTAATAGGCTTAATAGACCAAAACTGTAAGCTTGTTAAAAGTCCTCTTCAGGTTAACATGCAGGTTCAGTTGACAGTTAGGAATGTAAATGCAATGTTAGCATTCATTTCAAGAGGGCTGGAATACAAGTGCAGGAATGTACTGCTGAGGCTGTATATGGCTCTGGTCAGACCCTATTTGGAACATTGTGACCAATGTTTGGCTCCATATCGAAACAAGGAGTCTGCCAGTTCTTTGCCCACTCACCGAGCCTGTCCAAGTCCTTCTGCAGCTTCCCCACTTCCTCACTACTATTTGTCCCTCCATCTGCTGACATTGGAGGGAGTCCAGAGGAAGTTGGCAAGAATCATTCTGAGTATGACGAGCTTGTCTTACGAGGAGTGGTTCAGGACTCTGGGTCTGTACTCGGTGGAGTTTAGAAGGATGAGGGGAGAATGTGGAGAGGCCTGGAGAGACATGGATGTGGGGAAGATGTTTCCATGAGTAGGAGAGACTTAAATCTTTGGGCACACCCTCAGAGTCGAATGGATAACCCTTTAGAACTGAGATGAGGAATTTCTTCAGCCAGTGGATGGTGAATCTGTGGAATTCATTGTTGCGGAAGGCTGTGAAGGCCAAGTCATTGAGTCTGTTGAAGATATGAGTTGGATAGGCTCTTGGTTAGTTATGGGATCAAGAGTTAGGGGAGAAAGCGGGAGATTGGATGGTGGAGCAGAGAGTCAGTTGCAACTGCTCAAATATTGAGGCTGGGATTTCAGCAAAGGTAATGTTGAGGGGGGACGGTTAGATGCTCACTTGTCGGAGATGGTCATTATCTGTCACTTATATGGACGTTTTTTTTTGAAAACTCTGTTGTGGATGTGGGCATCACTGGCTCGGCCAGCATTTATTATCTGTCCCTAGTTGCCCTTAGGAAGGTAGTGGTGACCTGCCTTCTTGAACTGCTACAAGTACATTTGCTTTCGGTAGATACAATACGATTAGGGAGGGGATTTCTGAGAACGCTGTTGTAAGCATATCCTAGCTTAATAGACCAAAACTGTACGCTGTGCACCTTGAGTGGCGTCACCAGTCTTGTGTGGAAAGATTTTCACTCCTCCCCTCCTTGAAATAAAGATTTGCACCTCACGTGCCTTCTAAAATACATGCTGTGCATAGAAGCTAAATTTTTGTGCTTCATGTACATGCCTCTTGCTGCGTTCTGCTGGGATCTTTTAAGAATCTAGAAAAGATTACAGCCAATACATCCATTTGGGCAGCACGGTGACTCAGTGGTTAGCTCTGCAGCCTCACGGCGCCAGGGGCCCGGGTTCGACTCCAGCCTCGGGTAACTGTCTGTGCGGAGTTTGCACATTCTCCCTGTGTCTGCATGGGTTTCCTCCATGTGCTCCAATTTCCTCCCACAGTCCAAAGATGTGCAGGCGAGGTGGATCGGACATGCTAAATCGCCGGTAGTGTTCAGGGGTGTGTGTGGGTTATAGGGGTGGGATGGGATGCTGCAAGGGGCGAAGTGGACTTGTTGGTCCGACGGACCAGTTTCCACACTGCAGGGAACCGAATCTAATCTAATGTCTGCAGTCAACTCTTATAATCCTCCATGTTATCATCTAATTTAGTCTGAAGCGATGCCTGACAACTAATGAAGTGAGGGAACAGGTTTTATGTCTGTATTAATTGAGGATGAATTGATTGTGAGTTGGCTGTATAAATATGGGAGCTAGTAATTAGGGGTTGACGTTTATGGAGTATTTTTAAAAGAAATAAAGCTCTGATGGTACGATGTTGGGTTGGACTCTTTGCATACCTGGAATCCAATTCTTCAGGTCCAGGGAACCTATTAACTTAGTCTTCTCAGTTTTCCTCAATGTTTTCTTGAGGATTTCCTTCTCCCTTTCGCTCCCTACTTTTCGCCCATTGGTTTTTTTTTGTATGTTTTCGACTGTGAAATCAGATAGAAAATATTGGTTCAAAGCTTGTGCCATTACCATCAATTCCCCAGTCTCACCCTCTCATGAGCCATTATTCACTGTATTTACTCTTTTCCTTTTTATAGATTTGTGGAAGCTTTTACTGTATTTGTATTAATGTCTCCCTCATTATTATTTTGGTCATCTTTTGTTCACATCTGAAATAGTTTCAGTTCCACAATTTTCCAATCTTTCTTTCAATTTATACTATCTTTAACTTTCTTAGATAGCAACAGATGGCACCATGGTGCATTCTAGCTGTACATCCTTTCATTCTAAATTGACAATATTTTTGTTCAGAGTTATGAAATATCCCCTGAAACATCTGCCATTGCTTCTCTATGGTCTTTTAAACTATTTTCCCAGTTCAACTCTGCCTTTATACTCCTGAGTTATCTTCAATGAAAGTTAAAGATATTAAACAGTTTCAGACCAAATTCTCATCCTCGTCCTTGATGTAAAATTCTACCACATCCTGATCATTCTTATCCAGAGAATCCTGTACTATGTTATGGTTGATGAGTTGTATCGCAAAACATACTACCAGGTCTAAAATATCTTAAAACTGTGCCACTGGAACCAAGCAGGGATTAAGACTCCAAATGCACTCTATGAATATATCCTGAGGGGTAGATAACTGTTCTTAACATCAAGGTGCCATTCAACCAAATATGACATCAAGGAGCCGTCGCAAAGCTGCAGTCAGTAAGAATCAGGTGAAAAACCCTCTGCCGGCTGGAACCTTACCATAAAGGAAGTGGTTGTGGTTGTTGGAAGTCAGTTGCCCCAACTCCAAAGCATCACTGCGGGGGTTACGTAAATTTGTGCCCTGAGCTCAACCATCTTCAACTGTTTCATCAAATGCCAAATGCCATCCCTCCGTCAGAATGCCATACGTGGGGATGTTCTCAGTTGATTGTGCCATGTTCAGCACCACTCATAGCTCCTCAGATGCTGAAGTAGTCCATGTCCACGGAACATAAGTGATGAGAAGCAAGTGGTAGTTGTGCTGTGCAACTTACGGGCAATGAACGTCACCATTAAGGAGAATCTAACCATTGCCCCATGACTTACACTCCTTTACTGCCAATATGCTGAGGCTTATCAGGTTTCCAGAAACTGAATTGGACCAAACTTGTAATTATTGTGACGACAAGAGCAGGTCAGAGGTTAAGAATTCTGCAGTGAATAATGAGCCCCCTACCTACACAAAGCCTGTCCACCATCTATAAAGCCCAAGTCAGGAATGTAATCTCCACTGGTCAGGACTGGTGCAGCTCCATCAACACTCAGGAAGCTTGAATCATATGGACAAAGCAGCCTGTTGGATTGGTACCCCACCCACCACCTTCAACATCTGTTCTATCATCAGTAATGTATAATTAGTGCCCCATGCAAGTTTCCCTCCAGGCCACACACACTATCCTGACTCGGAACTATATCGCTGTTCATTAATAGTCATTGAGTGAAGATTCTGGAGCTTCTTTCTGAACAGCACTACTCTAAGGACTGCAGTTATTCAAGAAGGCAGCTCACCACCACCTTCTCCAGGGTAATTGGGCTTAGCCAGCAACATCCACATCCCGTGAATAAAAAAGAATCTTCCAGGCTATCTGTGCCAATTGGGTTCACAGTTTATGATAACATCTTTCTTACAAGATCCCATTACTTCTTGGTCTATCGACTGTATGCTATCCTGGACTGTACCTTCTGTCAGGGGATCTATGAATCTGAAACTGTCACAGCTGTGACTTCTTTCCTTTGCTGTTCCTTATCTCTACCCAAACTGATTGTCTATTTTGCCTGGGAGCCAGTTGGCTGGTTTGTAATTCAGAGTGATACCAACAGCCTGGGATCCGACACTGTCTGAAGTTACAATGAAGGAATCTTCTTCTCAACCTCTCTCCTCATCTGAGGTGTGGTAACCTTCAATTTCAACCACCTCCAGTTATCTCTCTCGACTGTGAGAGCAGACCTGTGGTCCCAACTGGGACTATAGTGACTTTGAATCTCCAAACCAAGATAATTTCTCACCAATGTATTGATCTCATCTTTGACACAAGACAAAAAAACAAACAAATTAAACCCAATGAGATGAATTTTGGATCACTGGATTACATGGCATAATTGGACAACGAAATGCACTATTGTTAAAATAATTGGGAATTCAACCAGAAAGGCCACTAATGTGAATCCTGGATCTGTGTATCATTTGAAATTATTTAATTGGATAGTTTCAGTATTTGGCCACAGGATGGAGAAATCTGCTGAGGTGATGTACCCAGAAGATAGAAAGATGATAGAAATGTTTGGAGAGATATGGGCCAAGCACAGGCAGGTGGAACTAGTTCAGTTTGGGATTGTGATCAGCATAGGCTGGTTGGACCAAAGGATCTGTTTTCATGCTGTATGACTCTATGAAACTCAAGCTTAATTGTCCGAAACTCACATTCAGACATATCTAACCTTGATCATAATCTTACAGAAAGATAGCCGACTTTATCCCTCAGAGTTGCAGACTCTTCAATTTTACATCCTCAAAGACATTTAGCAGGAATAGCATGGATTATAGAGTGAGTTGAGTAGATTAGTTCATTATTAATTCTTAACTAAATTTGATTTATTTTACATTTTTAGACAACATCAGGTGAAGATGTGCGTGATTTCACCAAGGTGCTGAAAAATAACTTCAGATCAAAGAAATACTTTGCCAAACATCCTCGCTTGGGTTATTTACCACTACAAACAGTCCTAGAAGGTGAGAACCTTGAGATGTAAGTTTATTGATGTGAGATTTACTAATGTATCAATGCCCATTTGGGGGTTGACAAATATTGCAGCATTATTCGTTCTGCAGCTTAGCAGGAGAGTGAGGTTGTCCATTTGCGCCGATATCAGAAGTACACAATACAAGAACAAGAGGGGCTTAACTGATAGCATCGGTCCTCTCGCCTTCAAAACAGTGTAGTTACTCAGAGTGCATCTGCTGTGGACTTGTTGATACTGTCACTAACGTGCAACCTTCCTTGATATCTTTCTCTGTCCTCCAGTTCTGTCTTTTAAAAACTACAATCAATTACCCTCTCCTCAAAAGGAAAGAACCTTTGGCTGAACAGAGAACAAAGAACAGTACAGGCCCTTCGGCCCACGATGTTATGCCGACCTATTATCCCACTCATATCAAACTACCCTGCATACCCTTCATTTTACTATCCTTCATGCGCCGATCCAAGAGTCGTTTAAAAGTCTTGAAATGCATCTGACTGCACTACCACTGCTAGCAGCGCATTCCACACACCCGCCACTCTCTGTGTAAAGAACCTACCTCTGACATCTCCCCTATTCCTTCCTCCAGTCACCTTAAAATTTCTCCCCCTCGTAATAGTCATTTCTGCCCTGGGAAAAAAAATCTTACTATCCACTCCAGCTATGCCTCTCATCATCTTGCATACCTCTATCAAGTCACCTCTCATTCTTCTTTGCTCCAATGGAAAAAGTCCTCGCCCCCCCTCAATGTTTCATCATAAGACGTGCCGTCCATTCCATGCAGCATCCTGCTAAATCTCCTCTGCACCCTCTCTAAAGCTTCCACATCCTTCCTATAATGAAGCAACCAGAATTGAACTCAATATTCTAAGCGCTGCTCCATCCCCACAAACTAATGCTCGATTCCAAATCCCTTTTCTCTTGATGCTTTAAATTCAATGCTGTCTTTCGTGTAATTTCATATTTGAATTCACTGGTCCTGAGCCGCTCGCGGCGATGTGCCCCCGCGGTCCTGCTACAGTGCTTTGAGATGGAAACAAACATGACTGATGAAGGTCCACCAGTTGATGTAGTACGTTTAGATTTCAAAAAAGCATTTGATAAATTACAACTCATAAGGTGACTCAAAAGAAAGCAGCCCATGGGTTCAAGGGTAGTATATTAGGATGGACAGAGGACTGCATCGCAAACAGAAGTAGAGAAGGGGCAGCAGGATGGTAACTTATAACTGGTGTCCGGCCACAGGGCCCCTGCTGCGGAGGCCGTACACCTAATGTTGCCTGGGTTGATTTCGGAAATGGAGGAGGGGATTGCCATGCTTAGGAATGTTGGGCGGATGGGATTTATAAGATTGAGAGAAATCTTATTTTTTCAGCATTTAAGATTCTTAAGAGGCTTGATAGTGTATATCCGTAGAGAATGCTCCCATTTGTGAAATATTTTATGACCAGAGGCCACATTTTCATATTAGTTGCCTGTTAATTCAGGGGAAGAATTACTTCTTTCAGGTGGTAGCAATCTATTCAACACTTTAGCAGAGAAGGTTTTCGAGGTAATGCCATCAATTATATGCTAGGCTGAGATGGCCCGTTTAATTTTCAAATCAAGAAACAACAATAATGAGGAAAGGGTAGTCTTCACAGTGGAAGATACTTCAAGGATCCCCTTATCCCTGTATTCTTTAGTAATGAATTAAATACATCACTACCACACCATCACTACCATTACAGAAGTAGTAGTAGACAATCTAATGGAGTAAAAGCAGATCAGACTCTTTGCCCTGATGGTTTACTTTCTATGATTCCAAACAAAGGAGCTTCAGAGTTGGTGTATGCATTGATTGTAATTTCTGAAAAAGGTTTCGATTCTCGAGAAGCATCTGAGGGCTGGAAAACTGCCGATGTGACATCCCTATTTAAAAAGGAGAGAGGCAAATTGTTGGAAATATGTGGCAATCAACTGTGAAGAAAATAATAGCAGGACATTTGGAAAATCAGAATCTAATCAAACAGAATCACCATAGCCTGATGAAAGAGAAATTATGTCTGGCTAATTTGTTTGGGTTTTTCGAGGAAGTCCCAACCAGAATTAGTAGAGGAAAACCAGTAAATGTGTTGTATTTGGACTTTGAGCAAACATTTGAGAATGTACTCAAAAGTAATAAGCTAAGAGCTGAGGTTTTGAAGGTAGTATATTGCTATGGATCAGTATGCTTTGCATGGCCAGGAAGGAGAGATCACATCTACAGTGAAATGCACCAAGTGAATAGATATTTTGGGGAATTTGGTGGCAATGTGGTAAGTCAGTGCAGAGGGTAAGAGGTGCTATTTGCTTGCTTTTTTTGCCTGATAGTTGGTCAGCTTTTTTTTTTGAGACAGGACAAATTGAAGCCAGAAGCGGGGACCCAGAAGGTGAACCCGGTTCATTGGTTGGTGATAGCTACTGGTTTAAGAATCTATTATCGGTAATTTTCAGATTGAAAGTAAATCGGAGAAATATATACAGGCTACAAACTAATGTTTTTAAATCAAATTAAGATTTAAGTAATTGAAATGGAGATGCCGGGCCAATGATGATTTAAACCTCCATGACGGGGGAGTGGTCAGACACCATACTCCAGCTCAGGGTTGATGAACTGGAATCTCAGTTTCGACCAATCAACAAATCATGCGGGGGAGAGTTACCAGGGAATGCTCTGTTTCCGGAGGCAGTCACACACCTTAGATTAACTACCTGAAGCTCGGTCAGTGGCCAGGGACGTGAGACTGTGACTAAGGACAGGGCAGGTGGAAGGATCCAGGATGTCGTGCAGAAGGAACCTTGGCCTTTGATCTTATCGAACAGGTTTGAGATTCTTTCTTCCTGTGTGGATGAGAGGTCAGGGTATATGGAAGATGAGTAAACTGACTATAGCACGGTGGTACAGGGGGACATTCAAGAGGGGATAAAAAGTGAAATGTAGTTATAATCAGAGGTAGTATAGTTAGCGGAATGAACATTGTTGGTTGTGACTAGGATCGAGAGTCTCGAAAGTAGTGTTGCCTGCCTGGCGCCCAGGTTTAGGATATTCCGTCTTGGCTACCAAGGAATTTGAAGTGGGAGGTGTAGAAATCCAGCTATCGTGGTGGACACAGGTACCATTGATATGGAAGAAAGAGGAAAGAGGTTCTGCTGAGGGATTATGAGCACTGAGGTGCTGAGTGAGAAGGCAGAACCAAAAGGTAATAATCTCGGGATTCTTATCTGAGCAATTTGGCACGGTGTGAACAAAACTGAAGATGTCAATGCATTGTTCAAATGATGGCATGGCAGAAATGTGTTTGAATTCATGGGACATTGGCATTGGTATGGGGAAGGAGGGAGTTGTTCCGGTGGCATAGGCTTGATGAGAATCATATTGGGACAAGTATCCTGGCAAAAGACATAGCTAGGTCTGGGGGTAGGGCATCAAAGTGAAAAGTGTGGAGCGGGTGAGTCCAGTTGCATGGAAAATTATGGAAAAAGTTAGAAGCTAGTAAGTGCTCAGCAAAGTTTCCAGAGCAAGTAATAGGACAAAAAGTATGGAAATAGTCAGGAGTCTCATTTCAGGTGCAGCAGATAAGAAGGGTGGCCATAAATGCCAGACTGAAGGTCTTTTATTTAATTGTAGGGAGTGTATTAAACCAAGTGAATGAGTTTGTGGTGCAGATTGAAATTGACAGATGTATTGTTCTGGGTATCACAGACATGTGGTTGTAAGGGGATAAGTGTTGGGAACTAAATATCCATTGATACATGTCCTATAGAAAGAACAGACAAATGGACAGAGATGCCAGGGTTGGCTTGTGAGTAAGAAATGGGGCAACGCTGAAGGAACCACAGGTCTTGAGCTTGTTTATTAATGACTTTGAGGAAAATGTGAATGTGCTGTGGCTAAATTTGTAGATGACTCAAAAATATTTGCAAAGACAAGGCATGGCACAGAAACAGAGATTTACCAGGATGTTACTTGGATTGGAATGTATTAGCTTTCAGGAGGGCTTGGTGGCAATGTTGTACAATAATAAATGTAATGAGATCAACCATGATCTCACTGAATGGTGGAGGAAATTCAATGGGCCAAATGACTTTTTGAGTGAGTCTTGTTGTTTGACAATGAATTCGTAAAGGTGTTTTTTTTTGTCTCTTGGATGAGATGTAAAAATGAAATGTGTACGCTTCCTTTTCATCTGGCAATAAATTATCGTTCTGAACGATTTCCATTGACTAGTGGCAATCTGACAAGCATCACGATGTAAAGAGATTCTTAGCTTCTTTTTAATTGTCAAGTTATTCTTTGGAATTAATTCAGCATATATTTTTGCATCTCAGGAATTATATTCATCACTGCATCTCAAAAAGTACTCTGTTGTATGATAACAGCATTTTAAAGAACACTCTTCAATGGTTGTGATTTTCAGTTGCCATAACACACATTAAATTACATTGTTGGCCAATCTGTCCATGATTATTTCATTGTCTTACATTTCAAACAGACAAGGAAATATTGGTGATGCAATGAAGAGTTTGATGATAAAATATAATTACTGTTACGGTTTCCTCTTGGACGAAATATTCTCATCAAATTGACTGGTCAAGGAAATGGGACACTGACTGTGAGTACTTTGAGTGTTTAAGTGATTCCTAAAATGAAAATTATGACCTTGATTTCTCTTGCATGCAGATATGAAGAGACTATTTTAAAAATCCTCTCGGTTCGTGGTTCAGGCATAAAGGTGTCACATGCATATTTATGTATATACATGTACATGTGTAATCTGAAAAGAAAATGACGATAAATCACTTGTGACAAGGTGAGAATGAGTTATCCAGATAGTAAGAACTGCCAAAGTTGGTGTCTGAGATAACACATTGTGGAGCTGGGGGAAAGCAGGCAGCATCAGAGGCTCAAGAAAGTTGATGTTTTGGGTCAGGACCCTTCCTCCAAAATGGAGGGTGGACGGGAGCTCAGAAACAAATAGTGTGGAGAGGGAGGAGGTGCTGGGGAAGGTAGGTGGGATGGTGATAAATGAGTACTATCCAGATTGGAACAGATTTACCCCAGAAGGTATTGAATACAAGTTCCAAATCACTCTCAAAATCCTAGTGACTGTTAACATTCATGTTTTTTTTGTCTGTGTGTTTCAGTAGTTGCATGTCAGTTTGAATGGTTCATTGAGAGTGAGGAACCTATGGACTCACACACACCATCATGGAATTTAATTCAAAGAGTGACTCCTCTTCAAAGTACTTAGTCGCTTTTAAAATCTTGACCATTTCTGCTGTCTAGTTGAACAAGTGTAGCTGAATACTGCTTCAATAGGAATTAGTGTTTAATAGGAACATATTTGTGAAACTTACAGTTCCTCAAGCTTTAGCATAAACTGGTGGAGACTTTCGGCGCTTGCAAAAAGGCTCACCTCTCTTAATACTGAAGGAAAATTGGAGTTTAAAAGTAAGTTCATCCGCTGTCAGGGAATGAAATGTTAATGTTGACTTGAATATAATTTTTTAAAAAGTAATATATTTGTGTAGCACTAAACTCAAATTAAAATTTGGATATGCCAGTTGACTCCTGTTTGACACTGTATGGAATGGCGGTGACATCAGATTCAGTGATGATTGAGAATCTAAAGAATATGAGGATAAGATTTAACATCCAAATATCATTGAACTCTTCAAGGAATGTATTACTGGAAAAGGGGGAAAGCATGTATGTCTATAAGAATTGAATACACTCTGAAGGCGGTGGCACAGATGAAACAGACCTGTGTGCTAAAACTTATCACAAATTTCACATTGAATGGAGCAGTTTAAACAGGCTGGAGGAAGCAGACATGCCAGCGCAAACTTTTGAATTTGTGCATTCTGTTCATAAACATCAGCAAAATTGTGGGAACCTGTTTATTCTTTCTCTTTTATTGCACAGAACCATACGATTACACTAATTTTGATTAGGAATTTAAAGATTATGAGCCCTGTCCGTTTGACTCGCAGTTTGGTACCATAGGTTGGTACGATCTTCGTTCAAGAAGGAAGAGGGATGTTCCAGACACAGAAAATCGTCAAACCATTTACTACAAAGTCTGTTTCTGCTTAGTATTAATTAATGCAGTTAACATTTTCAGATCGACATGATTGCAGAATGGAGTCAATAAAACAAATTCCATCTGATATTCAACATAAATTTTAAGTTTGGAATAACAAGCTCACAAGAAAGATGACCTGGTTTTAGATATCACTTGGGACCACAGACTAACAGACAAAGGAACAAAGCAAAACGACTCTGCGATTTGATGTAGAAACTCCTGACTCCGAAGCCTGCAGCCGCCCTCCAATTCTCAAGTCAGAAGTGTGTCAATGATGGTGCAGATCCAGCAACACTGGAAACGATCTTGAGTCTAGACCAAAGCAGCCCCTTGATTGGCACCGTATCCATTCTCTCCACAACCAACTCCAAGACACAATAATGTGTCCATATACAAGATGCACTGCCACATTTTTTTCCAACTATTCTTACACCCGCCTTTCCAGACTTAGAAAACTCATCTTCAAGGTCAAGGACATCAGACATGGTAGCACTAATCCCAGTAAAAATCACCTCCAAGCTACTCTCAAACTGATTTGGAAATGAATGATTGTTCCTGAGTCAATATTAGTAATCTCTTTTGGAACAGCATTGTGGGTCTGTGTACAGCAACATGAAGCTGTTCAAGAAGTCAATTTGTGCTGGACAATTAGCAACAGCTATGTCTCATTAAAGAATAAATAAATCGGAAAGAAATCCATCTGAGAGTCACAAGCAAATGGGTAACTTTTTTTTGTTCACTCTGCAGCTCGTGGGCTATTACCAATTTTGACAATGACAAATGAAGCTTTTGTTTGGTTTGCTATTGATAGCAGCTGTCCACAAAATAAAAACAATTGGCATCAGAGATAATGGGAAGTGCAGATGCTGGAGAATCCAAGATTACAAAGTGTGGAGCTGGATGAACACAGCAGGCCAAGCAGCATCTCAGGAGCACAAAAGCTGACGTTTCGGGCCTAGACCCTTCATCAGAAAAGAGGGAGGAGGAGAGGGCTCTGAAAGAAATAGGGAGAGGGGAAGGCAGATTGAAGATGGATAGAGGGGAAGATAGGTGCAGAGGAGACAGACAAGCAATAAGGAAGGGGAGGATCAAATACGAAGGTAGGCTAGCTAGTCATATCAGAAATCATAGTAACAGCTTCTTTCAATACATAAGAAACAAACGTGAGGCAAAAGTAGACACTGGGCCACTCCAAATTGATGCTGGAAGGCAAGTGGTGGGAGATAAGGAAGTAGCTGAAGAACTTAATAAGTACTTTGCGTCAGTCTTCACAGTGGAAGACATGAGTAATATGCCAGCAATTAGGGAGAGCCAGGGGGCAGAGCTGAGGATGGTAGGAATTACAAAAGAGCAAGTGCTAGAAGAGCTAAAAGGTCTAAAAATTGATAAATCTCCTGGCCCCGATGGGCTATATCCTAGAGTTCTGAGGAAGGTGGCTGAGGAAATAGCAGAGGCTTTGGCTATGATCTTTCAAAAGTCACTGTAGTCAGGGAAAGTCCCAGATGATTGGAAAATTGCTGTTGTAACTCCCTTGTTTAAGAAAGGATCAAGGCAAAAGATGGAAAATTACAGGCCGATTAGCCTGACCTCGGTAGTTGATTAAAATTCTTGAATCATTGTCAAGGATGAGATTTCGAAATTCCTGGAAGTGCAGGGTCAAATTAGAACAAGTCAGCATGGATTTAGTCAGGGGAGGTCGTGCCTGAAAAACCTGTTAGAATTCTTTGAAGAGGTAACAGGTATGTTAGACCAGGGAAACCCAGCGGATGTTATCTATCAAGACTTCCAACAGGCCTTTGATAAGGTGTCTCACAGGAGGCTGCTGAGCAACGTGAGGGCCCATGGTGTTCGAGGTGAGAAACTGGCCTGGATTGAGGTTTGGCTGTCTGACAGAAGGCAGAGAGTTGGGATTAAGGGCTCTTTTTCAGAATGGCAACCAGTGACGATTGGTGTCCCGCAGGGTTCAGTGGTGGGGCCGCTGCTGTTCACCTTATATGTTAATGATCTGGATGAAGGGACTGGGGGCATTCTGGCGAAGTTTTCCGATGATACGAAGATAGGTAGACAGGCAGGTAGTACTGAGGAGGTGGAGAGGCGGCAGTAAGATTGAGACAGTTTAGGAGCGTGGTCCAGGAAATGGCTGATGAAATTGAATGTGAGTAAATGTGAGGTTTTTCACTTTGGTAAAAAGAATACAGACATGGAATATTTTCTAAATGGTGAGAAAATTCGTAAAGCAGAAGTACAAAGGGATCTGGAATTCTTGGTCCAGGATTCTCTAAAAGTTAACTTGCAGGTAGAGTCCATGATTAAGAAAGCGAATGTAATGTTGTTTATCTCAAGAGGGTTGGAATATAGAAGCAGTGATGTGCTTCTGAGGCTTTATAAAGGCCTAGTTAGGCCCCATTGAGAATACCGTGTCCAATGTTGGGCCCCACACCTCAGAAAGGACATACTAGCCCTGGAGCGTGTCCAGCGGAGATTCACACGGATGATCCCTGGAATGGTAGGCTTGACATACGACGAACGGCTAAGGATCCTGGGATTGTACTCATTAGAGCTGAGAAGGTTGAGGGGAGATCTAATAGAAACTTACGAGATAATGTGTGGCTTAGAAGGGGTGGACGCTAGGAAGTTGTTTCTTTTAGGCCAGGAGACTAGGACCCGTGGGCACAGCCTTAAAATTAGAGGGGGTAAATTTAAAACGGAAATGAGACGACTTTTCTTAAGACAGAGAGTGGCGGGCTTGTGAAATTCATTGCCACGGAGTGCAGTGGGGGCCGGGACGTTGGATGCCTTCAAGGCAGAGATCAACAAATTCTTGATCTCACAGGAATCAAGGTCGACGGGGAGCGTGCAGGGAAGTGGAGTTGAAATGCCCATGAGCCATGATTTAAATGGCGGAGTGGACTTGATGGGTCGAATGGCCCTACTTAGACTCATATCTTATGGTCTTAAGTTAAAGGGTCGGACATGAAGCCAATAGAGGTGAGTGTAGGTGGGGAGAGGTCAGTCTGGGGAGGTCAGACAGGTCAAGGGGGCGGGAAGCGGTTAGTAGGTCAGGAATGGGGGTTTGGCTTGAGCTGGGAGGAGGGGATCGGGGAGAGGAAGAGCAGATTAGGAACGTGGGGACGAGCTGGGCTGGTTTTGGGATGCAGTGGTGGGAGGGGAGATTTTGAAGCTTGTGAAGTCCACATTGATACCATTGGGCTGCAGAGTTCCCAAGTCTCAGTTAAGGAAGGACAATAAACACTGGTCAGTCAGTCATACATCGAACAAAAAAAGTTTATTTTTTAAAAAAAATAGGATGCATCTGTCAATCAAGTGGCAAAGTATTATCGAGTTTTGAGAAGATTTTTAGCTCAGGATTGAGGTTTTGGATGTAAGATTGCTCACTGAGCTGGAAGGTTAGTTTTCAGATGATTCGTCACCATTCCAGGCAAAATCATCAGTGAGCCTCCAGTGAAGCGCTGGTGTTCGGTCCCGCTTTCTATTCAAGTGTTTAGGTTTCCTTGGGTTGGTCATGTTATTTCCTGTTCTTTTTCTCTGAGGATGGTAGATGGATTTGGAGCCAATGTGTTCTCCCTAGTGTAGTTTGTGTATGGAATGAACTGCCAGAGGAGTGCCAGAGGCTATTATAATCACAGTATTTAAAAGTCACCTGCATGGACACATGAATAGGAAGGGTCTGTAGGGATATGGGCAACATGCTGGCAAATGGAACTAGTCATTTACGACATCTGGTCGGCATGGAGGAGTTGGACTGAAGGGCCTGTTTCCCTGCTGCACAACTCTACGACTCTGTCTTCGTCTCTTTGTGTCTCTCTCTCTCGCCCTCGCTCCCCCCTCCCATTTTCTCCAAACCCACCCCTCGCCACACACACAATCTCTGTCTCTCAATCTTTCTGTGTGTGCCTCACTCTGTGTCTATGTCTCTCTCTCTCTCTCTGTTGTCTTGTCTCTGCCACCTCGCTGTGCACTTCTGTCTCTCTTTCTTTCTCTTTCACTCTGTCTCTTGTGTGTGTGTGTGTGTGTGTGTGTGTGTGTGTGCGCGCGCGCGCGCGCTCCTCTCTGTCTCTCGTCTTGTCTCTGCCTCCCTCTGTGTGTGTCTCTGCCGTTGTCTCTCCCCTGTCTCTCCGTCTCTCCGTCTCTCCCTGTGAACTTCTCCCTCTCCCCTGCCCCCACCCCCGGCGCTCTGTCTTTCTCTGTGTCTCTCTTCCTCTCGCCGTGTGTTTATCTATCCGTGCATCTCCACCCGCTCAGCAGGGAGCATTGAGTTTTTTTTTAAAAAGTTTAAAAATCTGTTTAAACCCAACCCATCCGCAATCAGACTGCATTTCTAATTCTCTCTCTCACACACACAGTCTGTCTCTTTCTCCCTCTCAGTCAATCCCCTTCCTCTCCTGTTCCTACTCATGCCTTTTCCCCCCACTCTGCCTCGGTGACGAGTCCACTGTCTGGAACCCTTTTCGCGGGAGGAGACTGAGGACCCAGCTGTTCTGCATCGGGATCAGCGTACCACGATCCCGGACCCCTACAGCCTCCAGCATGACCACTGGGCGAGGAGCAGGCATCCAGGCTGCTGGAGCGCTCGCTGCTCAGTGGCTCGGCCCTGCGCCGCCTTGGCCGGGAGCGGGGATCCGAGGTGGGAGAAGGCCTCTTCGCCCGGCTCCTGGGCACAGCTACCTGCCTGAACAATAAAATGTGAGACTGGATGAACACAGCAGGCCAAGATCTTGGATTCTCCAGCATCTGCAGTTCCCACTATCTCTGGTACCTGCCTGAACAGCTGCCTGGCACCGAACCCACCCCCTCTCCTCCCCTCCTCTCTCCCCGCCCCCTCCTCCCTTCCCCACCCGCCCCTCCTCCTTCCCCCCAACCCCCTCGTCCTACCCCCCGCCCCCTCCTCCTGCTCCCTCCCTCCATTCATCCATTCCTTCCTCCTGTCAGTCCTCGCTCCCTCCCTCCAGCCATCCATTCCTCCCTCGCTCGCTCCCTCCAGCCATCCATTCCTCCCTCGCTCCAGCCGTCGCACCCTCCCTCCCTCACTCCAGTCAGTCAAAACAACAAAGAAAATTACAGCACAGGAACAGGCCCTTCAGCCCTCCAAGCCTGCGCCGACCAAGATCCTCTGTCTGACCAGTCACCTATTTTCTCACGGTCTGTGTCCATTTGCTCCCTGCCCGTCCGTGTACCTGTCCAAATATATCTTAAAAGATGCTAATGTGTCTGCGTTGCCCACCTCTGCTGGCAATGCGTTCCAGGTGCCCACCAACCTCTGTGTAAAGAACTTGCCATGCATATCTCCCCTAAATTTTCCTCCTCTCGTCCACGTCCTTTTGGTAATGGACACAGTACTCTAAATGTGGCCGAACCACAGTCCTATACAACTGCAACATGACCTGCCAACTCTTGTACTCAATACCCTGTCCAATGAAGGAAAGCATGCCATATGCCGCCTTGACCACCCTATTGACCTGCATTGTCACTTTCAGGGAACAATGGACCTGAACACCCAGATCTCTCTGTTCATCAATTTCCCCCAAAACTTTTCCATTTACTGTTTCGTTTGCCCTTGAATTTGATCTTCCAAAATGCATCACCTCGCATTTGCCTGGATTGAACTCCATCTGCCATTTATCTGCCCAACTCTCCAGTCTATCTCTGTTCTGTTCTGTAATCTCTGATAGTCCCCTTCACTATCTGCTTCTCCATTCCTCCCTTGTAGTGCGATTAGGCAAGACTTAGGAGGCATAGAATGGGTTAGCAAAATGCAGGGGATGGGGACAATTGAATTGTGGAGCTGGTTTAAGGAACAGATATTGCATGTCCTTGAGAGGTACGCCCCTGTCAGGCAAGGAGGAAGCAATAAGCTAAGGGAACCGTGGTTTACTAAAAAAATTGTATCTCTTGTTCAGCAGAAGAGGGAGGCTGATGTGACGATGAGACCAGATGGTTCAGATGAGGTGATGGAGAGCTACAGATTAGCTAGGGAGGATTTAAAGAGAGAGTTAAGAAGAGCAAGGAGGGTACATGAGCAGACATTGGCAGGTAAATAAAGGAGAGCCCTAAAGCTTTCTATAGGTATGTGAGGAATAAGAGGATGACTGGGCTAGGCAAAGGGCCAGTCAAAGACAGAAGTGGGAAGTTGTGTGTGGACGCTGTGGAGATTGGAGAGGTGCTAAATGAATATTTCTCATCTGTTTTCACTGAGCGACAGGAGAATATTGCAGAGGAGGTGACTGAGTTACGGGCTACTAGAATTGAAAAGGTTACGGTTAGTAAGGATGAAGTGTTATCAATTCGACAACGTGTGAAGGTAGATAAAACCCCTGGGCCTGATGGGATTTTTCCGAGGATTGTCTGGGAAGCTAGGGAGGAGGTGGTGGAGCCTTTGGCCTTGATTTTGGAGTCCTCATTGTCTACAGGTTTCGTACCAGAGGACTGGAGAAGTGCAAATGTTGTGCCCTTGTTCAAGAGGGGCAGTAAGAATGACCCAGGCAATTAAAGACCTGTGAGCCTTACGTCTGTTGTAGGAAAAATTTTGGAAAGGATTATAAGAGATAGGATTTATAATCATCTAGAAAGCAACAATGAGATTGGAGATAGTCAACATGGATTTGTCAAGGGCAGGTCGTGTCTCACAAACTTCATTGAGTGTTTTGAGAAGGTGACCAATCATGTGGATGAGGGTCGGGCAGTTGGCGTGGTGTACATGGACTTGAGTAAAGCCTTTGATAAGTTTCCCCATGGTAGGCTATTGGAGAAAATACAGAGGCACGGGATTGAGGGAGATTTCGCCATTTGGATTAGAAACTAGCTTTCAGTAAGAAGGCAATGAGTGGTGGTTGATGGAAAATATTCAGCCTGGAGTCTGATTACTAGTGGTGTGTCTCAAGGATCTGTTTTGAGACCACTGCTGTTGTCATTTTTATAAATGACTTGGATGCAGGCATTGGTGGATGGGTTAGTAAGTTTGCAGATGACACTAAAGACAATGGAGTGGTGGACATTGTGGAAGAATGTTGCAGGTTGCAGGGAGACTTGGATAAACTGCAAAATTGGGCCGAAAGGTGGCAAATGCAGATTGATACGGATAAATGTGAGGTGATTCACTTTGGGAGGAATAATAGGAAGGCAGGACACCGGGTCAACAGAAAGATTCTTGGTAGTGGAGATGAACAGAGGGATCTTGGTGTCCATGTACATAGGTTCCTGAAAACTGCCCCCCAGGTTGATAGTGCTGTTCAGAAGTCTGATGGTGTTTTAGGTTGCATTGGTAGAGGGATTGAGTTGCGGAGACGTGATGTCATTCTGCAACTCTACAAAACGCTAGTGCGGCCTCGCTTTGAATATTGCATGGTCGCTCCATTACAGGAAGGATGTGGAATCGTTGCAACAGGTGCAGAGGAGATTTACCAGAATGTTGCCTGGTCTGGAGCGAAGGTCTTATGAAGAAAGGCTGAGGAACTTGGGTGTGTTCTCATTGGAGAGAAGGAGGCTGAGAGGGGATTTAGTAGAGACATACAAGATGATCAGTGGATTAGATAGGGTGGACAGTGAGAGTCTTTTTCCGAGGATGATGACTTCAGCTGGTACAAGGGGGCACAGCTACACATTGAGGGGTGATGGATTTAAGACAGATGTCAGAGGCAAGTTCTTTTCTCAGAGAGTGGTACGGGGGTGGAATGCTCTGCCTGCCAATGTAGTTAACTCAGCCACATGAGGGGCATTTAAACAGCCCTTGGATAAGCAAATGGATGCTGATGGGATAGTGTAGGGGAATGGGCTTAGATTAGTTCACAGGTCAGCGCAACATGGAGGGCCAAAGGGCCTGTTCTGCGCTGTGTTGTTCCATGTACTATTACAGTTCACAAATCACATTTAACACAAAAATGAGTGGTAGAGTAAAGAGGATAATGAAAATCTGCAGATGGACACAAAGTTTAGGTGAATGGACAAGGGTCTTGCAGATGGAGTGCAATGATGGTAAATGTGAGGCTATCCATTTTGGTAGCAATTAGGGCAAAATGGAGTATTACTTAAATGGTGAAAAATTGTAGCATGCTGCTATGCAGAGGGAGCTGGGCAACCTTGTGTATGAATCACAGAACGTTTGCAGATGCAGCTGGTAATTGAGGCAACAAATGGAATAGTGTCCCTTATAGCTCGAGTGATGCAGTTTAAAAATCGGGAGGGGATGCTCCAGTTGTATAGGGTGCTGGTAAAGCTTGATGTAGAGTAGTTTGTACAGTTTTAGTCTCCTCACTTTAGAAAGGATGTGCTGGCACTGGAGGGGGTGCAAAGGAGCTTCACAAGAATGATTCCAGAATTGAAAATGTTGCTGTATGGGGAGAGATTGAGGAGACTAGGATTGCACTCACTGAAACTTCGAAGAATGAGGGGTGTTCTAATAGCAACTTTTAAAATGATGAAAGAAATAGATAGGAAAGATACACGGAAGTTGTTTCCACTGAAGGGTGAAATTACAACTGGGGGGCACAGCCTCAAAATAAGGGTGAACAGATTTAAGACTGAATTGAGGATGAGCTGCTTCATCCAAAGCGTTGTGAATCTGTGGAATTCTCTGCTCAGTGAAACAGTTGAGGTTCCCTGATTGAATGTTTTAAAGGCCAAGACAGATAGATCTTTGAACAGGAAAGGAATTGAGGGTTATGGTGAATGGCGGGGTAAGTGGAGCTGAGTCCGCACAAAGATCAGCCATGACCTTATTGAATGGCGGAGTGAGCTGAAAGAGACAGATGACCTACTCCTGCTTTATTTCTTATGTCCGTATGTCCTTAGATTGCCATCCTTGTCATTCCTCCTTCCCTGGAATAGGCCAGTTCTAAACGCTGATCAGTAGGTCTTTAAATAACTCCCGCGTATCAAATGTCGACTTGTTCAATAAAAGCTCCTCCCAATGAATACTACTCAGCTCCTACCTAATACTCCTTCCCCCAATTTAGTAGCTTCCCACAAGTTCCTAATTGTTCATAGCTATCTTAAAATGTAAGGAGAGGCGATCACCCCGTTTGAAGAAGCTCCTGGTTCAGTGTTTTTCCCCATGTGGGAGTCAGCTACAGGTTTTCTTGTTCCAAGCTTGGGGAGGAAATGGCCCAGTGGTGGTATTGCTGGACTGTTAATTCAGAGAGTTAGATAACATTCTGGGGACCTGTGTTCAAATCACAGCACAGCAGATGGTGGAATTTGAATTGAACATAAAAGAAAATCATGAATGAAGAATCTAATGATGACCATGAATCCATTGCCAAATGTCAGAAAAACCCAACTGCTTCACTGATGTCCTTTAGAAAAGCAAACTGCCATCCTTACGTGGTCTGGCCTACTTGTGACTGCAGACCCACAGCCATATGATTGACTCTGAACTGTCCCCTGGGCAACGAGGGATGGACAATAAACACTGCGTAGCTAGTGATGTCCTCCTCCCATTAACAAATAAATAAAATTGGATTCTACATCTTCTGATTGAAGATTGTTTCTTGTTCTCTCAGTAATTTCATCGCTTACAGTCAGTTTCCCTCCTGCCTGTCTTTTTGGAATGTCACGTAGCCCTGCACATTTACCTCCAGTGTTGATCTCCTTATAGCCATGTCTTTGTAATAGCTCTCAAATCATGCCCGTCAACCTGTATGTGTGCTCTTAATTTGTTGATTTTGTTCTGAATACAATGAGCACGCAAGCAAAGAGTCATTAATTTAGCTTTATAACTTTATTTGACCTCTTGACACTATTTACAGCTGTTTTCTGTTTCTACATGCTGTCCTTTCCAGTCCCATGCTGAGTATTGTTATCCCAATAGTTCTTTAATGTCAGTGTGTGTGTATTCCTGGGCGAATATGCTCGTGTGGTCTACGGAGTTGTGGAGGTCGCAGTTCTAGGACAGCCATTTCATAGGCCTCTGCTGCAGCTAAGAAGAAAAGACAATCTCTTGCTCTGAGCTCTGCAAACCAGGGCGATGTCAAAAAGAAACAAGGTCAAAAGAGTTTCAACAAGAATCTCAAAATTAACTGCTGAATTCATATCAGCATTACAGGGATCGCCCAACTTAGTGGCCACACCATCCCACTTTCTATTCTTCACAAACAATCCAAATTCTGAACTATCCGTATCCCTCTTAACTTTTATGTTTTTTGAGCTAATTTCTTGTGTCTAACTTGTGCATATTTGTGGTGCCTTATGACTTCTTGCGTTTAGCAATTGATAAACTCTCTCTCTCTTGAATTGAGTAAAACCTAGTTTTATAGGATCCCCAGTGTGGAAACAGGCCATTCAGTTCCACAAGTCCACAGCAACCCTACAAAGAGCATCCCACCCAGACCCATCCCCATTCCCTACTCTATCCCTGTCCGCCTGCATTTCCAATGGCGAATATACCTAACCTACACATCCGTGGGCAATGTGGGTAATTCAGCATTCCCAATCCACCTAACCTACATGTTTCCGAACTGGTCAAAACAATGATTCGATATGAATTAGTTAGAATGCAGCTGTTGACTGTCATCTTCCATCCCTGTGTTGGAGCGAGATTTAACATTCAAGATCAAAAATGAAACACTTGAACAAGGTAGTTCAAATTGCGGTTGTTGACTTGCTCGCCGAGTTGGCTTGTTTTCATTGAGACGTTTCGTCACCATGATCAATGACATCATCACTAGAGCCTCCAACAAAACAATGTTACTCTACTCTGTCTGGAATTTATACTGTCCGGTCTGTTACCATGAGTACTGTCATTTCGGGTTTTGATCTGTATGGGTTTGTATGTGGGGGCCCAATTGTATCTGCTTGTTGGTTGCATTATGGGTGGAGAATCACGCCTGTCAGACAAAACTGGGACAAGGTAACCATAGTAGCCCAAGCCAAGCATAGACATGCAGAGGAATCCTAGAGGCATGGTTCTCAACCCATTCTCCAGCCTCACATTCTTGGTCTCTTCTATTTGAATATGATCACTCAACCATATCCTTTATGACAAACAACAGAGTCTTACATCACAAAATCTTCAGACAGGACTGTCCAGACAGATCCACTTGTTCTCATGATATCATCTTTTGCTGGAGGGATTCCGAAATGTCTACATTCTTCCTCAACTGAGCATCCTTGCGTTTGTGGTTGACAGAGATCTCAGCCATGTCCAACCCATGTCCTACACTTTGGCCTCACCCCTGATGAGGTACCCTGGTCCTCAATGACCAACCCATCAATATCCACATCGAGAAGAACATCAGCCACGATTTCTAACAAGAACCCACCACCAAGCATATATTCCCCTCCCCTCTCTTGTCAGCCTTCCGCAGGGACCATTCCGTTGGGACACCTCGATCCACTCCTTATCCATTCTCAACAGCTCCCCATAACCCAACAGCACTTTCCATACCACCACAGAAGGCATAACATCTGCCCATTTACTTCCTCCTGCTTCACTATCCAAGGCTCCCAGGGGAAGCAGCGATTTACCCACACTTCACTCAATCTATTCTACTGTATTCACTGCTCACAATATGGTCTCCTTCTGCATCGGGGAGACGAAACACAGACTGACCAACCGCTTGGCAGAACACCTATATTCTGGCCGTAAGAATGGCCCCAGGTTTCCAATTGCCTGTCACTTGAGCGCCCCATCATGATCCCTGTCCAAAATCTCTGTCTCAGGCTTGCTGCAGTGCTCCAGTGAGTGCAAGCTAGAAGAAAAAAACCTCATGTGTGCTTTGCAGAACACCTCCGCTCGGTTCGCAGTAAACAGCAGCACCTCACAGTCGCGAACGGTTTTAGCTCCCCCTCCCATTCCTTAGACGACATGCCCATCATGGGCCTCCTGCAGTGCCACAATGATGCCACCCGAAGGGTGCAGAGGAACAGCAACTCATATTCCACTTGGGAACGCTGCAGCCCAATGGTATCGATGTGAACTTCACAAGCTTCAAAATCTCCCCTCCCGCCACTGCATCCCAAAACGAGCCCAGCTTGTCCCGCCTCCCTAACCTGTTCTTCCTCTCACCTATCCTCTCCTCCCACCTCACGCTGCACCTCCATTTCGTACCAACTGACCTCATCCCATCTCCTTGACCTGTCTGTCCTCCCTGGACTGACCTATCCTCTCCCGACCTTCCCACCTATACTCTCCTCTCCACCTATCTTCTTTTCTCTCCATCTTCGGTCCGCCTCCCCCTCTCTCTCCCTATTTATTTCGGAACCCTGTCCCCATCTCCCTCTCTGATGAAGGGTCTCGGCCCGAAACGTCAGCTTTTGTGCTCCTGGGATGCTGCTTGGCCTGCTGTGTTCATCCAGCTTCACACTTTGTTATCTTGGATTCTCCAGCATCTGCAGTTCCCTTTGTCTCTGAATAAAGGAGAAGGTAGGTGAAGAGGAGACAGACAGGTTAAAGAGGCGGCGGATAGAGCCAGTAAAGATGAGTGTATGTGGGCAGTTAGGGAGGGGATCGGTCAGTCCAGGGAGGACGACCAGGCCAAGGGGGTGGAGCTGAGGCTGGTAGGTAGGAGATGGGGGTAGGGCTTGAGGTGGGAGAGTGGATAGGTGGGAGGAATGACAGGTTAGGGAGGTGGGGATGAGCTGCGCTGGTTTTGGGATGTAGGTGGGGAGGGGAAATTTTGAAGCTTGTGAAGTCCACACTGGTACAATTAGGCTGCAGGGTTCCCAAGCAAAATAAGTGGTACTGTTCCTGCAACCTTTGAGTGGCATTGTTGTGGCACTGCAGGAGGCCCAGGATTGGCAGATGGAATTATGGTGTTGAAGGTGGAGATGTGGTCAATAAGTAGGAGCTTGACGTAGATGCCCTTGTTATCTGGACGTTCCAGAGATGTGTGTAAAGCCAAGGAGAGGGCATCTGCCATGGATCTGCTGCATCAGTAGGTGAATTGCAGTGGATCAAGGTAATGTGGGAGGCTGGAGTTGATGTGACCCATGACCAACCTCTCAAAGCACTTCATAGTGATAAATATGGATGTCAGAGCCACTGGGCAGTCGTCATTGAGGCTTTTGAAAAAAATTGCTGACATTCAGTGCGGGGATCTTAAAGCATTCGCACGAACATCAGAAAATTGGAGAAGCCTCGAGCATATGAGCACAGGTAGCTGAGGGTAGGGAGGGCGTGAATTACAGAAATCAAAGAGGGCAAGATACAGAGAGAGAGAGAGAGAGAGAGACAGAGATCATAGTGAACAAATGATTGGCCTGGTAGGCAGTGGAAAATACATGATTTTACATGGAACATGCAGATATCTTCGAAAAACAGGACATTGAGTTTTGGAAATTAGCGTTATAGTTGATTTGGAGTGAACCAAGTTACTGTTCAGTTTGGTTGTGGCTTTTGATGAAGGGATGGTCCATCTGAGATGGAAATTGGAGGAAGATTTCAGGATTTTTTCATGTTCTTGTCTTTCTGTTATGCCCCGAGGTAAAAAGCATTGGAAATGCTGTTAATTTTTTGCACGGCGAGCTGCAGAATATTGACCAGTCTCACACCATTGCCATCACCTTGCCCTTGCAGATGCGGATAAAGTTCTCCAAGCTGACAGAAATTGAAAGCACTCGCATCCTGTGACGATGGTAAGTTTACTTTCTTAAAAAAAAAATGCTTGCAGCTTAATGAGCATAATAAAGAGCACAGGGGCTCTGGTTAACACTGCTACCTCATGGCACTAACAACTTGGGTTCAATTCCGCCCTTAGGTCACTGTCTGTGTGGAGTTTGCACATTGTCCATGTGTCTGCATGGGTTTTCTCCGGGTGCTCGAGTTTCCTCCCACGGTGAAAAGATGTGCAAGTTAGGTGGATTGGCCATGCTAAATTTCCCAAGGTGTTCAGTGATGTGTAGGTTAGGTGAGTTATAGGTGGATGGGTCTGGGTGGGATGCTTTGAGGGGCAGTGTGGACGTGTTGGGCTGACGGACCTGTTTCCACATTGTAAGGATTCCCTGAATCATGATTCTATCATTTTACTGAGCGCAAAGGTACAATATTAGCCGGTCATATTTGTCTCACCTCTTTACACATTGACAAGAAAGCTTTAATTTTAGTTTCTATGCATTTGCAAAGTGTCTGCTGTCTCTAACAAGGCTGACTATATCTCCTTCTCTAATGGGCATCTCCTGTCCCCTAACACCAAGAGGTGACACTTGCTTTTCGTTTCGTACAATCAGTAAAACAACAGCCTCCATATTACAGCCAGCGGCTTCTCTTAATGCTCACACACGGTTCTTTTTTTCCTCCAGGTATTGACCACTCATCATTTCTTATTCCTCATCTCATCTCTCTCTCACGCACTCTCTCTCTCTCTCTCTCTCTCTCTCTCTCTCTCTCTCTCTCTCTCTCTCTCTCTGTCATTATCTCTCCTCTCCCTGTTATCCCCCATCACTTGACTCACAGGCACAAACAGAAGTTCACAGTCACACTGTGTTGCACATGCATATCCTATCCCTCATGCTCAAACATACTATCCATACACACACAGAACCAGGAACACAGTCTCTCACTCACACATTCTGTCACATTCTCACTCATTCATACTCCGTACTGTCACACAGTCAAGCACGGTCTTGCACACATGCTGTGGCATACTTGCATGCACTGTCGCAGGATCTTTTGCCAATGCTCATACTCTCAAGTACGCACAGACACACACCACCCCCCCCCCCGACAAATCTCTCCCTCACACACTTATGCTTGAAAATTTGCTTGCTCTCAAAGTCACTCGCTCTCACAGACACTCTCACAGCCTCATGCATGCTTGTAACACTCCCTCCTTGTGCTAATTCTTTTCACACACTCTCAAGCACAGACACTGGCGCACACATTCTGTCGTGCGCACACTCACACTTTCATGCACCATCTTTGCACTCTTGAACACAATCATATGCTCACCTCTCTCTCGCACACAGTCAATTTGATTTGAGTCATCATTGTCACTTGTGCCTTGGTACACTGAGAAGTTTTCTTATGCATGCAGTACAGACAGATCATACCATACAAAGTGCATTTGTGAAATGGAACATTGTACATCTTCTCTGTAGCTGTCACTGAGAGCGAGATCCAAAGGGCCTGTTCTGTGCTGTACTGTTCTATGCTGTACTGTTCTATGTTCTATGTTCTAGATTTAAAATTTTAAGTGTTCTATTCAGATCCCCAATAACAGCGGTGAAGATGCAGTTCTTGAATCTTTTCACACATGTATACAAACTTTTTTACATCTTCCCTTCAGTCAAAGGTAGAAGAGAGTGTAATTGTTGGGTGAGAAGGGCCTTTGATTTTGTCAGTGGGTTTCCCGAGGCAGTGGGAAGTACAGGTGGAATCAATGAATGGAAGGCTGGTTTGCATAATGGACTATGCTGTGTTCACGACTCTGTAGTTTCTTATGACCTGAGGAAGAGCTGTTGCCAAACCATGCTGTGATAGGTTGCTTTCTATGGTACATCAATAATTGTTGTCCTTGTGGACACACTGAATTGCCTTAGCCTCTTGGGGAAATAGAGACATTGGTGTGCTTTTTTGCCCATTGTGACGATCTGGGTGGACCAGGAGAGATCGTTGGTGATCAACACTCTCAACTATCTCCACCTCAGCAACATCTCTCTCACTGTCTGATGCTGGCGCGCTCACACTCACATTCTGTCGCCCATTCTGTCTGTCTGTCTGTCTCTCTCTCCCTCATCGCCCATCTCTCTCGCTCTGTCTGTCGCGCGCTCGCTCTCTCCAATTCTGCCTGGAAGAAGAAAGGCAAGAGCCATAATAAATAGGGATTGTTCAGCTAGAGGAACCATGCTGTGATATGCATCCAGACAGGATGCTTTCTCTGGTACATCAATGAAAGTTGTCTTTGTGGACACACCAAACTGCCTTAGCCCCCTGGCAAGTAGAGACAAATGGTGTGCTTTTTTGCCCATTGCGACGATCTGGGTGGACCAGATTTTGCACAGTCGTACCTGTGACTCCATTGTGACATATTAACCAGGTCAACAATGTCATTAAGGGGATCCTGAAGGAGGAGGACCCTAAGACACAGCTCGATGTACACATTGGTAAGATGAGTGATTTGGTTTGGGGTAACGCTTGCACCAGGCGTTCCGAGAGCTAGGCAGTGGATTAAATAGCAGGACCTGTAAAGTTGTAATCTCTGGATTATTCCTGGTGCCACATGCTGAGAAGGCAAGAAAAAGGGGAAGAAAACAGATGAATGCTTGGCTCAAGTGTTTGTGTTTGGGGAGGGATTTAGACTCCTGGATCTGAAGGAGAATTTGTGAGGATGGTATGTCCTCTACAAGTGGGCTGGTCTGCAGCTGAAGCAGAAAGGAACCAAAATCCTTGCACAAGGGTTTGCTAATGTTGTGAGGAATTTAAGCTATCGGCCTTGCAAGCAGTGGGCAGTTGAAGAGCAGGGAATTCACTGAGGGGTGAGAAGCTAATAAAATAATAATTATATTCTGGGATTTCAACTGCACAACATTCATTGAGATTAGACAAAAGTTTGACTTGGGAAATAATTCTTTAAATACATTTGATAGATTATTTTACATGAACATGGAGATGAGCTTGTAAGGCACAGTGCAATGCTGGACCTATTTCTGGGACACAAAGCCAGTGTTCCTTTGGCCCTCGATGTTGCGCCGACCTGTGAACTAATCTTAACCCATCCCCCAACACTATCCCATTATCATCCATATGCTTATCCAAGGACTGTTTAAATGCCCCCAATGTGGCTGAGTGAACTACATCAGCAGGCAGGGCGATCCTTACCGCTCTCCGACTAAAGAACCTGCCTTTGACATCTATCTCAAATCTATTATCGCTCAATGCGTAGCTCTGCCCCCTCAGACAAGCTGATGCCACCATCCTCAGAAAAAGACTCTCACTGTCCACACTATCTAGTCCACTGATCATCTTGTATGTCTCTATTAAATCCCCTCTGAACCTTCTTCTCTCCAATGAGAACAGACCCAAGACCCTCAGCCTTTCTTCCTCAGACCTTCGCTGCAGAGCAGGCAACATCCTGGTAAATCTCCTCTGAACCTTTTCCAATGCTTCTACATCCTTCCTGTAATGGGGTGACCAGAAATGCACGCAGTATTCCAAGTAAGGCTGCACTAGCTACATCTTTTAATTTACTAGCACAGAGTACATCGCGTGCAGGATACCTATTGACCTTTAGCCCCATTAGTTTCCCTAGCACCTCTTCTCTGGTGATATTTCCTGTCTTCTTTTTGCCCCTTGTTAATTAAGTAATTTTGAGATGCTATTTGTGTCTTTTGCTGTGCAGACTGGTATAAAGTATTTATTTGTCTCATTTGCTATTTCCTGATTCCCCATTATTATTTTTGCCGCCTCCATTCTTTAAGGGATCTGCTTTCACTTTGACCTCTTCCTTCATTTGTTTAAATAAGCTCTTATTGTCTGTTTCTTTTCTATTTCTCGGCTTTGAAATCTTTCCTTATTTCTGGTTTTCTACTAACCTTGGGCACTGACTGCTGAATTGGCAGAACATTGGAGAGAATGCTTAGGATATGAAATTTTTGGTCTGATAAATAGTATTCGACATGGTGCTGTTGCCTCCGCTCCTGCTCAGGTCTCTCCCAGTTGAAATGCCAAATGTGAGCCTGCCCATGCTCTTCACAGCTGCCCTGCAGCATTAAATGGCTGGAGGCAGGACAGCGGGCACCCTCTTGGATGGAAGTTCTATCTTGTAGAACTCCTGGCCACTTAGAGCCCAGAAGAGTCTGAAGTTGCTGATGGCTGGATGGCGGGTCCCCGACTAGAGGTGCGGAGTGGTCGAGGGTTGTTAGGGGTTTTTAAAAGGTTGGATGAGAGTTTAAGGGCATGAAGTGCCTAGGATCAGGCCAAGGGGCCTGTGAACGATGTTCCCCTACCAACTCACTTTTTCTAGACTGGATTGTGCATGTAAAGCTGACTGTCTTTCTGATTGACATCTATCTCCTGACACAATAGAGGGGATCCCTTAAATTGCCATCAATTAGTCTCAGGAGGTCAAAGGATAGGCAGGCTGCTTGACAGTTCCCCAGAACTTTCACACATGTACGCACAGTGCCCTCCAGATTTTGTGTGTTCTTCCCACCTTCGTATCTGTGGGATGGGGCTGTATAATCGAGCTCATAAGAAGTTATCCTGAGCCTTGAAATAGGACTGGAATGATGCAGCCAAATCTGGTGACTAAACTTCAAGACTAATAATTTTGGTAGTCTTGAATAATAATCATGAAATTTACCCAACTTGTTTTAAGAATGTGACATTTTATCATCAAATTTAGCTAATGCTGTTTTCATTGGAGTACAGGGGATTAATAAGTAGTGAATCGAGACATGAGGGATTACGATAGGTTGGGATAAGATAAACGTGGAAAAGCGGTGTTCCCATGGCTAATGGATGATGTTACAAGGAGAAGGGAATGCATTCATGTTTTGGGGAAAAGATGTCGGGGGATGTAAAGAGGAATTTTTTTTTAAAGCAGTGATTGTTTCTGCCTGGCATTCGATGTTTTGACAATGTTTGCCAGATTTTGTTGGCATCTTGTGAACTAACATTGAATTGATACTTGCTGAACTACTAATTGTTTTTGGTAGACACTGTAGAACATACCATATGTATGGCAAAATAGCAAAATTACAAGAGAAATCTAGTTCAAAACCGAGGTAACAGAGCACCTTTTTAAAATTAACAAGAACGTGTCATTAACACACTTAATAGCTGCGACATAGTGTGATTTAAAAGAATGCTGATAACCCGAAGTGAAGTAGGGGTTGTAAGATCCACTGTTTGAAACGAGTGAAGAGCCAATTAGATTGTACTTTGGATTTGGATGTAATGAGAATGCACGCCGGTTGAAAGAGATGGATGTTTTAGGTTAAATTGTTGTGAGTGCTGCTTCATAAATATCAAGGAGGGCTTCATAACATATAAAGCTACTGTTCCTCCACCATTGTTCCACAGAAATTACTGAAGCAAACAACAGAATATGACCAGCATCACTGACGGTTCCCTAGTTAGATTTGACATTTTACATTTGAGAAGGAAATGGCCTGTTTCCATCATTCAAGAGTATTTTTGTGAATCATTGTATTTATTTCTAGGCCAAATAAAGGAATTAATTTTATTTAATAGATCCAATAAGTTAAAACTGTAATCGAAGTTAGTTTTCTTCCTCCTTTGTAGTGGATCTGTTGGAGTTGCACACAGCACAATGTGTCTTCGATCAACACAAATTGACACAAAACGAGCAACTTCTAAATGTGACTGAAGTAATCAACTGTTCAACGACCATTTATGATGGTTTGGAACAAAATCACAAAAACTAGGTCAATGTGCCACTCTGTGTCGACATGTATCTGAACTGGCTGCTGAACGTCTTTGATACGTATGTATGATTTACACTTGAATGTAGTATGTTTAGATTGTCCGAAGGTGCATTAAACTGCTTCCTGCATATTGGATTTTGATATATGCATGATCAGTTAAGTAAATGTGAAGATTGTCGACTGATTAAAATCAACCCTGGCATTGTTGACAGAAAGTTTCAGTGTGTTCTAATTTCATTTCAGTGAAAGAAATAATGTAGTTAAAAGTTTTAGCGACTTTTGTTTTAAATCATAAAATTGAAACTGATATACTTTTGATTCCTTTTGGTCAGGTCTGTACAGGATCATGTAGACATCTCGACACTCTGATTGCAATGCTCTTCACGGTTACAAATGTTAGTGCTGGAGAATGACGTGTATAATGCGCACAATATGAACATCATCCAGTTAATGTCAAGGAATAAACGGCCAGATGTTGAATAAAATTTTGTGACCGTCAATCTCGTAGAGTCATACAGCATAGAAACACCATATCTATGCCTACCAACAAACACCAAACTGCACTAATCTCATTTATCTACACTTGGTCCAGAGCCTACTTTGACCTAGCATTTTAAATGCTCATCCCAGATGCTTTTTAAATGTTGAGAATACCTGCCTCTACTTGCCCTCTCAGGCAGCGTGCTCCATACATCTACCAGTTTTGACATGAAAAAGCTTTTCCTCAAACTTCCTCACCTTAAACTTGTGCCATCTGGTTTCATCCTCACCTTAAACTTGTGCCATCTGGTCTTCGACACATGTGCCATGGGGAAAGAATTCTCACAATGTATTCTGCCTGTGCCTGTAATAATTTTCTATGCCTCAATCAGATCAGAGGAATTGAGTATAAGAGCAAAGTGGCCCTTCTGCAGCTGTACAGGGCCCTGGTGAGACCACACCTGGAATACTGTGTGCAGTTTTGGTCTCCCAATTTGAGGAATGACATTCTTGCTATTGAGGGAGTGCAGCGTAGGTTCACAAGGTCAATTCCCGGAATGGCGGGACTATCATATGTTGAAAGATTGGAGCGACCGGGCTTGTGTCCTCTCGAGTTCAGAAGGATGAGAGGGGATCTGATTTAGACGGATAGGATTATTAATGGATTGGACACTGTGGAGGCAGGAAGCATTTTTCTGCTGATGGGTGAGTCCAAGAGGGAGAGAGAAAACAGGAAATTGTAGACCGGTTAGCCTGATGTCAGTGGTGGGAACGATGCTGGAGTGAATTATAAAAGATGAAATTACAACTCATTTGGATAGCCGTAACAGGATAAGTCAGAGTCAGCATGGATTTACAAAGGGGAAATTGTGCTTGACGAATCTTCTGGAATTTTTTGAGTATGTAACTATGAAGATAGACAAGGGAGAACCAGTGGATGTAGTGAACCTGGACTTTAAGAAAGCCTTTGATAAAGTCCCACATAGGAGACTAGTGAGCAAAGTCAGGGCACATGTTATTGGGGGCAAAATACTGACTTGGATTATAAATTGTCTGGCTGACAGGAAACAAAGAGTCGTGATGAACGGGTCCCTTTCGGAATGGCAGGCAGTGGCCAGTGGGGTACCACAAGGTTCGGTGCTGGGACCACAGCTGTTTACAATATCCATTAATGATAGAGATGAAGGCATTAAAAGTAATCTTAGCAAATTTTCCAATGACACAAAGCTGGGTGGCAGTGTGAAATGTGAGGAGGATGTTATGAGAATACAGGATGACTTGGAATGGCTCGGTGAGTGGACAGATGGCTGACAGATGCAGTTTAATGTTAATAAATGTGTGGTTATCCACTTTTTTGGTAGCAAGAACAGGAAGGCAGATTACTATCTCAATGGAGTCAAGTTGGTAAAGGGGAAGTACAATGTGATCTTGGTGTTCTTGTACATTAGTCAATGAAAGCAAGCATGCAGGTACAGCAGACAGTGAAGAAAGCCATTGGCATGCTGGCCTTCATAACAAGAGGAATTGAGTATAGGAGCAAAGACGTCCTTCTGCAGCTGTACAGGGACCTAGCTTAGAAGGATGAGAGGGGGTCTGATTGAGATGCAGAAGATTATTAAAGGATTGGACACTCTGGAGGCAGGAAGCATGTTTCTGCTGATGGGTGAGTCCAGAACCAGAGGTTCTGTTCAAAAATAAGGGGTAGGCCATTTAGAACAGAGTTGAGGAAAACCTTCTTCACTCAGAGAGTGGTGGATATATGGAATGCTCTGCCCCAGAAGGCTGTGGAGGCCAAGTCTCTGGATAGTTTCGAGAAAGAGATGGATCGATCTCTTCAAGATAGTGGAATCAAGGGTTATGGGGATAAGGCAGGGACAGGATACGGATTGTGGATGATCAGTCATGATTATAATGAATGGTGGTGCTGGCTTGAAGGGCCGAATGGCCTACTCCTGCACCTGTTGTCTGTTGTAAAAGTTAATTGTAGAAGAATGATTAAGATGGTCCCATATATATGGTGTTGGCAGCTGGTTCACATTGGGAAAACAACATGGTTGATCTTGATTCTACTCCTACTTGTTACACAGAAGCCTCTTCGAGCAACAATTCTTGAATGCCACAATGATGCCACCCGAAGGTTGCAGGAACAGCAACTCATATTCAGCCTGGGAACCCTGCAGCCCAATGGTATCAATGTGGACTTCACCAGCTTCAAAATCTCCCCTTCCCCCACCGCATCCTAAAACCAGCCCAGTTCGTCCCCTCCCCCCACTGCACCACACAACCAGCCCAGCTCTTCCCCTCCACCCACTGCATCCCAAAATTAGTCCAACCTGTCTCTGCCTCCCTAACCTGTTCTTCCTCTCACCCATCCCTTCCTCCCACCCCAAGCCGCACCTCCATCTCCTACCTACTAACCTCATGCCACCTCCTTGACCTGTCCGTCTTCCTTGGACTGACCTATCCCCTCCCTACCTCCCCACCTATACTCTCCTCTCCACAAACTATCTTCTTTACTCTCCATCTTCGGTCCGCCTCCCCCTCTCTCCCTATTTATTCCAGAACCCTCACCCCGTCTGATGAAGGGTCTAGGCCCGAAACCTCAGCTTTTGTGCTCCTGAGGTGCTGCTGGGCCTGCTGTGTTCATCCAGCCTCACATTTTATTATTCTTGAATGTTGATGGGACGTTGAAATGCAGGTAGATTATCGTGATCACTTGTTGAAAATGGATAGCAGCGAGTAGTTCTCTTTCGTCTCAACTAGTGACCAGTAGGCAACGGTCAAACAGTACCTAACCCAGAGGACACAAGCTCCTCTGAGACATGATGTTAGTTGAGTCTCATGAATAACTACCTGCAGATGGACTATCTGCAGATCAAGCATGGTATTAAATCTCACATACACTGCTCTCAACCGTTTTAATCAAAGTATTTATCACTCGTTGCATAGAAACAGATCACAAAACTGAAATGGCATATGCACAAATGCCAGCATAGAAGTTCTATACAGTAGCATTTTGTTTGAAGTTGTATTTGTAAAATAAAAGGGTGAAGTATTAACTTTCACAAATCATATTAACATGCTGTAGAAAACTGTGGAAGTGAGAAATTTGTTTTTTGATTCAATACATGTCTGACAAATGACAATTCAAAGAGATCTTTGTTTCAGCTGGAGTGGGTTGTGGAGTCGACCTCATTAGGGGCATTTAAGTGACTATTTGACAGGCATATGGGTGTTAATACAAGATAGGGGTGGAGGTTAGATAGACCTGAGGTTTAGGGTAAAAGTTCAGCACAACATCATGGGCTGAAGGGCCTGTACTGTTCGATGTTCTATGTATCTTATGCTGTATTCAAATAAGTAAAGTCAGTCAGTGACATTCTGTAACTTCCTTTTCCAGGGGTAGGAGTGGAAGAATCAGAGTGTTTCTTTGAAAATTGGCTTGATGTGTCTGTCCAAGGGTCATCTGGAGGAAAAAATACAAGTGTAAGTACTAAATCTATCATTGCTGATACACATGTAAACTGTAGATTTAACTGTACGTAAACTTTGTTTAACAAACTAGCCCACTCAATAAAGTGACAAAAATTACACACCAGATGTTTACTGTATTCTCATCATCTCTGTGATGTCTGGTGAGGGTGCAAGTGAGAAGGCTCTCTGCCATTAAGTTTGAGTTAAGGCGAAGTTGCATCATTACTGAAGTTATTTATGCTGTAAATGAAGGAGAACAGTAATGTGTATATCCCATGCATTATGTTCCTGTTATTGAGTGTGTGTTTTTTGTGTGTGTGGACCTATTGATCAACTGGAATTTTTGATTATTCAGCCCATTCCTGGTACCACGGGTACTGTTTAACAAAAGGTTTGCTGTCTTAGTATATTTCTCTATCTAGTCACTGCCACTATTAATGTTAAGTTATAGCGTGGTCTTTGCAGAATCTGCACAAAGAATCAGTCAAGTGGAGAAATGCCTCAAAGAAAAGCTGTGTAATTATAGAGTCATGGATGTTTATTGCACAGGAGGAGGCCGTGTGGTCTGTCGTTAGTGCACTACTCAACAAAGATCTGTCTACATTGAACTCTCAGTACATTGATTTCCTTTTTGATTGTTTGACCCATAGCCCTGGAGCCTACGGCAACAGAAGTGAATATCTAAATACTGCTTAAATATTCGGACACTTTCTGAATCAGCCACACTTTCCGTCAGTGAGTTCATGTCAACTAATGGAAAAAGCAGCTTCCAGTTATCCTTTCTATGCCCTTCAAAATCTTAAACACCTTTTACCAGGTCCCTTTGTCTGCTCCAATCTTGTCATCGGTCAGATGGGCAGGTCAGTGGCAGATTGATATAGCCTGAAGAAGGAATAAGATAAGAGAGTACTCAATGTGGCAAAGCCTGTCGTGCCCGATGGAGGTCAGCAACGGCAGTCAGCAGTGAAGTCCACTGGCAAGGATGGGCGGGTTTTAGCCCAGCGCAGGGAATACAAACCATCACGGGGGAAGCCTCGTTCAGAGTGTCTGCAAACTCGTGGCTTAGGAAAGGACTGTAATAGAACATAGAACATAGAACAGAACAGTACAGCACAGAACAGGCCCTTCAGCCCACAATGTTGTGCCGACCATTGATCCTCATGTATGCACCCTCAAATTTCTGTGACCATATGCATGTCCAGCAGTCTCTTAAATGACCCCAATGACCTTGCTTCCACAACTGCTGCTGGCAACGCATTCCATGCTCTCACAACTCTCTGTGTAAAGAACCCGCCTCTGACATCCCCTCTATACTTTCCACCAACCAGCTTAAAACTATGACCCCTCATGCTAGCCATTTCTGCCCTGGGAAATAGTCTCTGGCTATCAACTCTATCTATGCCTCTCATTATCTTGTATACCTCAATTAGGTCCCCTCTCCTCCTCCTTTTCTCCAATGAAAAGAGACCGAGCTCAGTCAACCTCTCTTCATAAGATAAGCCCTCCAGTCCAGGCAGCATCCTGGTAAATCTCTTCTGAACCCTCTCCAAAGCATCCACATCTTTCCTATAATAGGGCGACCAGAACTGGACGCAGTATTCCAAGTGCGGTCTAACCAAAGTTTTATAGAGCTGCAACAAGATCTCACGACTCTTAAACTCAATCCCCCTGTTAATGAAAGCCAAAACACCATATGCTTTCTTAACAACCCTGTCCACTTGGGTGGCCATTTTAAGGGATCTCTGTATCTGCACATCAAGATCCCTCTGTTCCTCCACACTGCCAAGAATCCTATCCTTAATCCTCTACTCATCTTTCAAATTCGATCTTCCAAAATGCATCACCTCGCATTTATCCAGGTTGAACTCCATCTGCCACCTCTCAGCCCATCTGCAGCGAGCAGCAGCGGAGGCAAGACGGACCCGGAAGACTGCAGCTAAGGTAAAGCAGTTTATTTTTAAAATTACTTACCGGTAGCGGGCAGCGGTGTTTTTTTTTCCTCTCAGACAAGGAGTGGGAGCAGCAGAGGAAGTGACGAGGACCAGAGGGGCAGCCGGGAAGGAAAGCAGTGACCATATATGTCAGCAAGGCGGCTAAACCCGAGGCTCTACAACTGTAGTGTCTCCCACCCGCCCTCCTCCTCTAACCTAGTTAATAAGGTAAGGTTCATTCTAAACTTTCTCTATTGAATATAAGTTTGTTATTAATTTGTTATTGTTATTTGACATAAGCTTTCTACTTTAGTATTGAGTTGGCGTTCAGATAAGTGGGGTATGGATGCTAGGGCAGTTGCTTGCTCCTCCTGCAGAATGTGGCAGTTGGGAGATGTGGCACACGTGTCCGCTGGCTACATCTGCGGGAAGTGCACCCAGCTACAGCTCCTTGAAAACCGTGTTAGGGAAATGGAGCTGGAGCTGGATGAACTACGGATCATTCGGGAGGCAGAGGGGGTAATTGAGAGGAGTTATCGGGAGTTGGTCACTCCTAAGGCTCAGGTCGAGGATAGATGGGTTACAGTTAGGGGGAGGAAAGGGGACAGACAGACAGTGCAGAGATCCCCTGTGGGCATTCCCCTCAGCAATAAGTATACCGTTTTGGATACTGCTGGGGGGGATGACCTACCAGAGGAAAGCCATAGTAGTCAGTTCTCTGGCACTGAGCCTGACACTGTGGCAAAGAAGGGAAGGGGGCAAAATAGAAAAGTACTCGTGGTCGGGGACTCGATAGTTAGGGGAATCGACAGGAGATTTTGTGGGCAAGATCGGGATTCCCGGAAGGGATGTTGCCTCCCTGGTGCCAGGGTCCGGGACGTCTCCGATCGGGTGTATAAAGTTCTCAAAGGGGAGGGCGAACAGCCAGAAATCGTGTTACATATTGGCACAAATGATATAGCCAGAAATAGGTTTGAGGATATAAAAAGTGATTTCAGGGAGTTAGGATGGAAGCTGCAGAGCAGGACGAACAGAGTAGTGTTCTCTGGTTTACTACCGGTGCCACGAGATAGTGAGGTGAGGAACAGGGAGCGGGCACAGCTGAACACGTGGCTACGCAGCTGGTGTAGGAGGGAGGGCTTCAGATATGTTGATAATTGGGATGCCTTCTGGGGAAGGTGGGACCTGTACAAGAAGGACGGGTTGCATCTGAACTGGAAGGGGACCAATGTCCTGGGTGGAAGGTTTGCTCGAGTATTTCGAGAGGGTTTAAACTAGTATGGCAGGGGGGTGGGAACCTGAGCTGTATACCAGAGGTGAGCGTTGATGCAGGTGAGGCAGTAGCAAGAGGTAGACCAGCTAGTGGGAAGGATTTTCCTGGGAAGGAACCAAGGGATCGGTTAAAGTGTGTTTGCTTTAATGCAAGGAGTATCAGGAATAAAAGTGATGAACTTAGAGCATGGATCAGTACCTGGTGCTATGATGTTGTGGCCATAACAGAGACATGGGTTTCTCATGGGCAGGATTGGTTGCTGGATGTTCCAGGGTTTAGAACATTTAAAAAGAATAGGGAGGGGGGAAAAAGAGGAGGGGGTGTAGCACTACTAATCAGAGAGGGTATCACAGCTACAGAAGCTTCCTTTGTCGAGGAAGATCTGCCTACTGAGTCAGTATGGGTGGAAATTAGGAATAGCAAGGGAGTAGTCACCTCGTTAGGGGTTTACTACAGGCCCCCCAATAGCAGCAGGGAGATTGAAGAAAGCATAGGTCGACAGATTTTGGAAAAGTGTGCACGCAGTAGGGTTGTTGTAATGGGTGACTTTAACTTTCCTAATATTGATAGGAACCTCCTTAGAGCAGAAGATTTGAATGGAGCTGTTTTTGTAAGGTGTGTTCAGGAGGGTTTCCTAACGCAGTACGTTGACAGGCCGACGAGGGGAGAGGCCATTCTAGACTTGGTGCTCGGAAACGAGCCGGGGCAGGTATCAGATCTTGTGGTGGGAGAGCATTTTGGTGATAGTGACCATAACTGCCTCACATTCTACATAGCTATGGAGAAGGAGAGGATTAGGCAGAATGGGAGGATATTTAATTGGGGAAGAGGAAACTGTGATGCGAGTAGACATGAGTTAGGAAGCATGGACTGGGAGCAGTTGTTCCATGGTAAGGGAACTATCGACATGTGGAGACGGTTTAAGGAACAGTTGTTGGGAGTGATGAGTAAATATGTCCCTCTGAGACAGGCAAGAAGGGGTAAGATTAGGGAACCTTGGATGACGAGAGCGGTGGAGCTTCTAGTGAAAAGGAAGAAGGTAGCTTACATAAGGTGGAGGAAGCTAGGGCCAAGTTCAGCTAGAGAGGATTACATGCAGGCAAGGAAGGAGCTCAAAAATGGTCTGAGGAGAGCCAGGAGGGGGCACGAGAAAGGCTTGGCAGAAGGAATCCGGGAAAACACAAAGGCATTTTACACTTACGTGAGGAATAAGAGAATGGTCAAAGAAAGAGTAGGGCCGATCAGGGATAGCATAGGGAACTTGTGTGTGGAGCCTGAGGAGGTAGGGGAAGCCCTAAATGAGTTTTTTGCTTCTGTCTTTACGAAAGAAACAAACTTTGTAGTGAATGAAACCTTTGAAGAGCAGGTGTGCATGCTGGAATGGATAGAGATAGACGAAGCTGATGTGCTGAAAATTTTGTCAAACATTAAGATTGACAAGTCGCCAGGCCCGGATCAGATTTGTCCTCGGCTGCTTTGGGAAGCGAGAAATGCAATTGCTTCGCCACTTGCGAAGATCTTTGCATCCTCGCTCTCCACTGGAGTCGTACCTGAGGACTGGAGAGAGGCAAATGTAATTCCTCTCTTCAAGAAAGGAAATAGGGAAATCCCCGGCATTTATAGACCGGTAAGTCTCACGTCTGTCGTCTGCAAGGTGTTCGAAAGGATTCTGAGGGATAAGATTTATGACCATCTGGAAGAGCATGGCTTGATCAAATACAGTCAACACGGCTTTGTGAGGGGTACGTCATGCCTTACAAACCTTATTGAGTTTTTTGAGGATGTGACTAGAAAAGTTGATGAGGGTCGAGCTGTGGATGTGGTGTATATGGACTTCAGTAAGGCATTTGATAAGGTTCCCCATGGTAGGCTCATTCAGAAGGTCAGGAGGAATGGGATACAGGGGAACTTAGCTGCTTGGATACAGAATTGGCTGGCCAACAGAAGACAGCGAGTGGTAGTAGAAGGAAAATATTCTGCCTGGAAGTCAGTGGTGAGTGGAGTTCCACAGGGCTCTGTCCTTGGGCCTCTACTGTTTGTAATTTTTATTAATGACTTGGACGAGGGGATTGAAGGATGGGTCAGCAAGTTTGCAGACGACACAAAGGTCGGAGGTGTCGTTGACAGTGTAGAGGGCTGTTGTAGGCTGCAGCGGGACATTGACAGGATGCAGAGATGGGCTGAGAGGTGGCAGATGGAGTTCAACCTGGATAAATGCGAGGTGATGCATTTTGGAAGGTCGAATTTGAAAGCTGAGTACAGGATTAAGGATAGGATTCTTGGCAGCGTGGAGGAACAGAGGGATCTTGGTGTGCAGATACATAGATCCCTTAAAATGGCCACCCAAATGGAGAGGGTTGTTAAGAAAGCATATGGTGTTTTGGCTTTCATTAACAGGGGGATTGAGTTTAAGAGTCGTGAGATCTTGTTGCAGCTCTGTAAAACTTTGGTTAGACCGCACTTGGAATACTGCATCCAGTTCTGGTCGCCCTATTATAGGAAAGATGTGGATGCTTTGGAGAGGGTTCAGAGGAGGTTTACCAGGATGCTGCCTGGACTGGAGGGCTTATCTTATGAAGAGAGGTTGACTGAGCTCGGTCTCTTTTCATTGGAGAAAAGGAGGAGGAGAGGGGACCTAATTGAGGTATACAAGATAATGAGAGGCATAGATAGAGTTGATAGCCAGAGACTATTTCCCAGGGCAGAAATGGCTAGCACGAGGGGTCATAGTTTTAAGCTGTTTGGAGGAAAGTATAGAGGGGATGTCAGAGGCAGGTTCTTTACGCAGAGAGTTGTGGGAGCATGGAATGCGTTGCCAGCAGCAGTTGTGGAAGCAAGGTCATTGGGGTCATTTCAGAGACTGCTGGACATGTATATGGTCACAGAAATTTGAGGGTGCATACATGAGGATCAATGGTCGGCACAACATTGTGGGCTGAAGGGCCTGTTCTGTGCTGTACTGTTCTATGTTCTATGTTCTATCTCTGCATCCTGTCAATGTCCCGCTGCAGCCTACAACAGCCCTCTACACTGTCAACGACACCTCCGACCTTTGTGTCGTCTGCAAACTTGCTGACCCATCCTTCAATCCCCTCATCCAAGTCATGAATAAAAATTACAAACAGTAGAGGCCCAAGGACAGAGCCCTGTGGAACCCCACTCACCACTGACTTCCAGGCAGAATATTTTCCTTCTACTACCACTCGCTGTCTTCTGTTGGCCAGCCAATTCTGTATCCAAGCAGCTAAGTTCCCCTGTATCCCATTCCTCCTGACCTTGTGAATGAGCCTACCATGGGGAACCTTATCAAATGCCTTGCTGAAGTCCATATACATCACATCGACAGCTCGACCCTCATCAACTTTTCTAGTCACATCCTCAAAAAACTTGATAAGGTTTGTGAGGCATGACCTACCCCTCACAAAGCCGTGTTGACTGTATTTGATCAAGCCATGCTCTTCCAGATGGTCGTAAATCCTATCCTTCAGAATCCTTTCTAACACCTTGCAGACGACAGACGTGAGACTTACTGGTCTGTAATTGCCGGGTATTTCCCTATTTCCTTTCTTGAAGAGAGGAATTACATTTGCCTCTCTCCAGTCCTCAGGTACGACTCCAGTGGAGAGTAATGTTTGACTTTTTAAACTTTTGTTTTTATTCTTCTACTGTTATACTAAGAAGACTGTAGTGCTGAACATTTTAACTTATTCATTTATTTTTATCACATGGAGCATGGAACGGTACAACACAGTACAGGCCCTTCAGCCCACGATGTTGTGCCGAACTTTTACCCTAATCCTGTGGTCAATCTAACCTCCGCCCCTACCTTATACTATCATCCATGTGCTTGTCTAATAGCCGATGAAATGCCCCTATTGAGGCTGACTCCACTACCCTCTCCGGCATTGCATTCCACTCCCCTACGACTCTGAGTAAAGAAGGATGGATAAATTTTGTACTTCTGCAACTAAAATTGCGTACCAAAGTACTTTGTACCTGAGATGGCACCGTCTAAGGCAACTTTGTACTCTTTTCTTTGTACTCTTGTACCCTGTATTGAATGCATGTGATAATAAAATCTCAATCTAATGCATAGCAGGACACTGGGAAGCTTAGAGGAGAAAAGGGATCCTGGAGTGCTTGTTCATGAATTCCTGAAGGGGTCAGGTCAGGCTAGTAAGGGTTGTTACAAAGACATATGGGACACCTCCCTTTATCAGTTGTGGCATAAATTGTAAGAGTGGGAAGGTCACTTTGGAGTTGTTTAAAAGTTTGGTTAGGCCACAGCTGGAGTCGTGTGTGGCATTTTGGTCACCACCCATTAGGAAGGATGTAATTGCACTGGAGGGAATGAAAAGGATGTTGCATGTGTTGGAGCATTTTAGCTGTGAAGAAAGACTGGAAAAAATCACATTATTTTCTGTGAAGCAGAGAAGGTTTGGTGGGTGAATGGAGGTCCTGACAGAGGCATATAAGATTATGAGAGGTAAAGATGGGTTGAATAGAAAGCATTGTTCCCCTTAGTTAAAGCATCAATAACAATAGGGCATAATTTTCAAGAGAAAGACGGGAATATTTTAGAGGTTTGAGGAAAATCGTTTTCATCCAGAGTGTGGTGAAGGTCTGGAGCGCATTGCCTGGGCGGGAAGTTGAAACAGGAAACCTCACAACCTTTGAAAAGTACTTGGATGAGCAGTTGACATGTCGTAATATTTAAGAGAATGGTCTAGTGTGTAAAAATGGGACTAGTATATGTTGCAGTGTATTTTTAGAGGTACAGCCTTAGTGGGCCATAGGAGCTCTTCTGTACGATATGATTCCATGACAACCCCCAGCCCAGGCAGCTGTTTTTTTCAGTCATCTCCAGGATTACACCCTTCGTAGTGTGATCCCTTGCGTTGTTCGCCCTCCCAAGTTCATTAGCTCACACTTTTCCTGGTTGAGTTCAATTGCTGTGCTCAGCTGACCAGTCTGTTGATCTCCTCCTGAAGTTTATTCTTCCTGTCTGTCAACCAATTTTGGATCCAGTGTGCCACTTTGCCTTTGATCCCATGGCTGTTATTTACATGGCCATTCCATCGATATCCTCCTCACTAAATTAGCCATTCGCTAGCGATACAGTCATACATCCTGTGTTTAAGCCCAAATGATGAATTAACTTGACAAATTTCAAGGGTCCTTGTGGAAAGCCCTGCACAACCCCACTCAAAGCAAACATCCTGCCAAATAGATATCCCTCTACCATCAATCACCTGTGCTCTCTGCCTCAGCCAGTTTTGGCTCCAGTGTGCCTCTTTGCCTTTGATCCCATGGCTGTTGTTTTCTTGCTCAATCTGCCAAGGGGGACTTTACTAAGCCCACATCAAATGCATAATGTGACCTCATCTTAACAAATCCAGAGTGTTTATCCCTGATTATTTCTTGCAAGTACATTCTACCCCTAAGAATGCCTCTTTCTAGCTTCACCAGTGCTGAGATTATTCTGACTGGCCTTTAATTTCCTGGTCTGTTCCTCTCTCCGTTTGTTAATAGTGGGACAATGTTAATAGTGTTTCATTACTTCACGTGTGATTGACAAGGCTTTGAAAATTGCTGCCAGTGGCCCAGATATCTCCTCCCTCACTTCCCCCGCTAGCTGGTATACATTTCAGTTCGCCCTGTAGATGTATCCACTTTTAAAGTTGCTCTACCAGCTGCAACTCCCTGTCTCTTAACCTCTGATGCTCCGAGGTCCTTTGCCCTGATATCTTACTTGCAGTGTCCTTTTCCATTGTAAAGATTGACACAAAATATTCATTGAGGACGGTGCCGATGTTTTTCAGGTCCACACAAAGATTACCTTTGTGAAATGAACGAGGAGATATTAGAGAGGTTTGAGATTTACAATCAAGAAAGAAATTGACAAAATGACTTCCTTGGAGAATCATACAACATCCATTGTCCATTGTTGTAAACAAACAGAAGTTTTTGTTTCCACAGTTGTTTGCAAATAGCCAATCAAGATCATAAAATAATGTTTTAAGATAATTTACAAAGCAAGGCAATTGAGGAAGATGTATTGAATGTATTGAACTCTGAACTACCTCCCTTAAGTTTAGGAATGTCAGTATTTTTCTTCTGGATAACTTTTGCAGATATCTTCAAACAAGTAGCTGAACCCACAGATTTATGTGACCAACGAAGCCTGAGCCTTTTGCTTCACGATGCAGTCCAGATCCCTCGGCAGCTGGGTGAGGTAGCTTCATTTGGAGGCAGCACCATTGAACCAAGTGTCCGCAGTTGCTTCCAACATCTAAGTGTGCTCTGCACCAATTCATAATGTCAAGCGGGTCTACTTGCCAGTATGAATTTTGAGCTCATTTTCGTTTTGTTCACCTGCACATCTGCCAATGTGGTATATCGTATCCATTGCACCCGGTGTGGCCTCCGCTCCATTGGGGAAACCAAGCAGAGGCTTGGGAGCCACTTTGCAGAACACCTCCGCTTGGTTCGCAACAAACAACTGCACCTCCCAGTCGCGAACCATTTCCACTCCCCCTCTCATTCCTCAGACGACATGTCCATCATGGGCCTCCTGCAGTGCCACAATGATGCCACCCGAAGGTTGCTGGAACAGCAACTCATATTCCGCTTGGAAACCCTGCAGCCCAATGGTATCAGTGTGGACTTCACAAGCTTCAAAATCTCCCCTTCCCCCACTGCATCCCAAAACCAGCCCAGTTCTTCCCCTCCCCCCACTGCATCTCAAAACCAGCCCAGCCTGTTTCTGCTTCCCTAACTTGTTCTTCCTCCCACCCATCCCGTCCTCCCATCTCAAGCTGCACCTCCTTTTCCTACCTACTAACCTCATCCCACCTCCTTGACCAGTCTGTCTTCCCTGGACTGACCTATCCCCTCCCTACCTCCCCACCTGTACACTCCTGTCTACCTATCTTCTTTTTTATCCATCTTCGGTCCGCCTCCCCCTCTCTCCTTATTTATTCCAGTTCCCTCTCCCCATGTCCCTCTCTGATGAAGGGTCTAGGCCCGAAATGTCAGCTTTTGTGCTCCTGAGATGCTGCTTGGCCTGCTGTGTTCATCCAGCTCCACACTTTGTTATCTTGCACTATTGATATGGACTGGTTTGTCACTAGAATTTATGACCCAGGCAAAGTGTGTCACGACTTCAGTTGATCTGAACTCTTATCAGCAGATGGAGCCTCTAGTTAATGCCTCTTCTGAATGCTGGCATCTCCGACAATCCAAATTCCTCAGTACTTCATTGAAGTATTACCCTAAAAATTATGCTTAAATATAAATTACAGCTTGAAGCCATAGCCTTCTAATTTATTGTTGAGAGCTCTACTAGTTTATGACAGAACTAGAACAGACCTGGAATAGATACGGGATGGTTTTCTTGAGCAATATGTTGAGGAACCAACTGGAAAGCAGTGCATCTAAGACTGGGTGCTGTGTAATGAGAAGGGAATCATTGCCAATCTAGCTGTGCAAGATTTCTTCGAGATGAGTGGCCGCAACATGATAGAATTTTTTCAATCAAGATGGAGAGTGTGAGAGTTGATTTGGAGACCAGGGTGCTGCATCTTAATAATGAAAGCTGAAGATATGAGGCATGAAATTAGCCTTGATAGATCACAAAGAGTTGCTTAAAGGGATGACAGTGGATACGCAATGGCAAACATTTAAGGAGCACGTGGGCGGACTGCAACAACTGTTTATTCCTGTCTGGCATGAAAGCAAAATGGGTAAGAGGACCAATCCATGACCTAACAAAGGCAATTAGCGATAGTATCTGATCCATGGAAACAACATTTGAGGATTGGCAGCATAGTAGAATTTAGCAAAGAAGGACCAAGGGATTGATTAAGAAGGGGTAAATGCAGTAAAGTAAGCATACAGGGAACATAAAGACTGACACAGCGTTTCTATAGATACGTGAAGAGAAAGAGACTGGTAAAGACAAATGTTAGGAAGGGGGTTGACCAGTCAAGGGAAGACAGACAGGTCAAGGGGGCAGGGCTGACGCTGGTAGGTAGGAGGTGGGGTGGGGTTAGGGTGTAACCCTAACCCGAACTCTCACCCTAATCTCCACCCCACCTCCTACCTACCAGCATCATCCCCTCCTCCTTGACCTGTCTGTCTTTCCTTGACTGACGAACCTCCATCATAACTCCCCAACAACACTCACCTTTACTGGCTCCAGCGCCGCCTCTTTGATCTGTCTCCACCTATCTTCTCCTCTATCCATCTTCTATCCACCTCCCCTTCTCTCTTTATTTATTTCAGAATCCCCTTCCCCTCCCCCATTTCTGAAAAAGGGCCCAAACCCGAAACGTCATCTTTCCTGCTCCTCTGATACCGCTTGGCCAGCTGTGTTCATCCGGCTTCACACCTTGTTATCTCAGATTCTCGAGCATTGGCAGTTCCTCCCATCTCTGAAATGGTCTGTTGGCCTTCGTTCCGAGAGGTTTCGAGTACAGAAGCCGGAATGTGGTGTTGCAGTTACGCAGCACCTTGGTGAAGCCGCACCTAAAATAGTGTGTGCAGTTTTGTGCTCCTTTTCTGTGGAAGGATGCTGTTGCTGTCATAGTTTATCAGTGCAGCGCATGTTTATCAGCCTGTTTCCGGGAATGGCAGGTCTGATGTATGATCAGAGATTGACTCGGTTAAGATTGTTTTCGCTGGAATTCAAATGAATGAGGTGACTTATAAAATTCGAACAGGACTGGACAGGATAGATGCAGTTCCCAGTGGTGGGTGTGTCCAGAACCAGGGGTCACAGTATGAGGATTCAGGATAGACGATTTCGGAGGTATTTCTTCACACAAAGAATGGTGAGTCCGTGGAAATCATTACCAAAGCAAGCAGTTCATGTCAAAACATTGAACGTATTCAAGATATGGCTAGATATAACACTTGGGGTGAATGGGATCAAGAGTTATGGAGAGAAAGCAGGATTAGGCTGTTGAGTTGGATGATCAGTCATGATCATGAAGAATGGTGGAGCAGGCTGAAAGAGCCATTTGGCCTCCTCCCTGCTCCTAGCTTCCATGTTTACAATAGTCACTCTCTGAAATGCAAATCTTGAGCAATTGTGCAACTTTGAACTGGGTGCTGGTAGTTTGGTCAGTAACGAAGTTAGGTAAGGCTCAGCAGGACAGTGCTCATTGTTGTTTCTAACATTTTCACCGTGTAGGACTTAGTCCTTGCTCTGCTTCAAGCGAAGAAGTGAGCTAATTGGAGATATCTACAACTTGTTAAGGTTCCAAAGGTTTAAAGTGATGTGGGGATGTGTGGTATTGTTCATAAAGTACATCATGAAGATAAATAAGATAAAAGATAAAAGAATGACGAGAGTAAGATGAGGGCCAATCAAGGACAGTAGTGGGAAGTTGTGTGTGGAGTCAGAGGAGATAGGGGAAGCACTAATTGAATATTTTTTGACAGTATTCACTCTGGAAAACGACAATGTTGTCGAGGAGAATACTGAGATACAGGCTACTCGACTAGCGTTTTGTACAGTCACGGGATTTATAGGGATTGACTTCCGGAGCCATGATGTCATGCTCCAACTGTACAAAATGCTAGTGCGGCCTCATTTGGAATATTGCGTGCAGTTCTGGTCGCCCCATGACAGGAAAGATGTTGAAGCATTGGAAAAGGTGCAGAGGAGATTTACCAGGATGCCGCCTGGTCTGGAGCACAGGCCCTATGAAGAAAGGCTGAGAGACTTGGGTTTGTTCTCATTAGAGAAAAGGGGGGATTTAATAGAGACATATAAGATGATCAGAAAATTAGATATTGTGGACAGTGAGAGTCTTTTTCAGAGGATGATGATTTCAGCTTGTACAAGGGGGCATAGCTACAAATTGAGGGGTGATAGATTTAAGACAGATGCCAGAGGCAGGTTCTTTACTCAGAGAGTGCTATGGGCATGGAATGCCCCGCATGCCAAAGTAGTTAACTCAGCCACATTAGGGGCATTTCAACAGTCCTTGGATAAGCATATGGATAATGATGGGATCGTGTCAGGGGAGGGGCTTAGATTAGTTCACAGGTCGGCGCAACGTCGAGGGCCGAAGGGCCTGTTCTGTGCTGTATTGTTCTATGTTCTATAATGGATATCACAAGTAGATGACTGATGTGTATAGTGTGCATTGTCAAATGGTTCAAATTTTAGAACTGAAAAGTGCCTGGTCTACCTCAAATTGCCATGGAAAACCAAAGCTTCTCAAAAGTTTGAGCTTAAGCAAGTAAATCATGCTGCTGCTGTATAGTGGTTATGTGAATGGTATTTTCCCCTAGCAGTATGCTGTTGTCAGTCCAAAAATAATTCTCATTGCATTGACCAACATTGTCTATGAAATTTGCAGCCAGTCTTATGCCAGACATATAGGTCATATGTGATAATGATTGGCCGACTGAAAACTGCTTGTTTGTAATGAGCAGAGCACACCGCACCGGCATGTGTGAGATGCTTTCTCTTTTCCACAACCAAGGACCCCAACATGGTTCGCAGAACTTTCACTTTGATCCATTTCACAAAATTCGGCCCTCATCCATTCCACCTATCCCAGAATCATAAATTCTCCTTATTCTCAGCTTGTCCCTCCATCAACCTCTGCGTTCAGCAGATTATCTTCCAGCATCTTCACCAGTATCCCCTTTCAGCATTCCAAAGTGACCATTCCCTCTGTAGTCCACTCCTCAGTCACCAAGCAAGGTCCCAAATACACTTGTAAAGTGAAACAGCGATTTACCCGTACTTCATCTGTTCAAACATACAGGTATATTCAATTTTTCCAGTGTTTTCTCTGCAAAGGGGAAATGATACATTGATTAGGTGATTATCCTGCGGTACACCCTCATTCAGTCCACAAGCATGACCTGAGTTCCTGTTCCTTGCTGTTTTCATTTTCTATTTTGCTCCCACTTGGACCTTGGCTGTTCATCCTTCCCCTGAAGAATTTCATGCAATTTCATGAATATTCACTACATTCTCCAAATTCCCAAAGCTACCTCAACCACACTTCCACACATATTGTTTCTTGTAAGGTCTCCCTTCCATCTTCCCTGATTCTTGGCCTCTATCACATCTGTCCTGACAAACAAACAAGCCTTCACTTGCAGAAGTCCAAAGTGAAACACCTGCTGTTAGCAGGGGCTGTTCAGTCATGACCAGTTTAAGATAAACAGTTGAACTTTTAACGGGGCTCATTTGCACCTGCTAGAAGTGACATACATTGACAGTTCTATTTATGTGTCTAAGTTATATTTATTCACTGCTTCACAGTGGAAGGACACAGTGGAAGGATGGCAAAATGGTCAACTCAAGGATGAATCTTGGGGATGTTTACTAATAATTGCACAGTGTTTAGCATCAACAGCAAGATGTCGATAATACTCGGGCTTGGACTGATGAGTGCCAAATAATGTTTGCACCACAGAGGTGCCAGGCAATGATCATCTCTAACAAGAGAGAATCTCACCATCTTCCTTTGTTGAGTTTCAACACTGAAATTCTGTTATCAACTTCATGGGTGTTACTACTGACTTGAACCTGCATGAGATAAGCCATATAAATACTGTGGCTACAAGAGCACGTCTGGGAATCATGTGGTTAGTATCTCCTCTCCTTTCTCCCCAAAGCTTGTCCATCTCTGACAAGGCAAAGTTGGGAGTGTGATGGAATATGATTGCCTGGGTGCCGCAGCTCCAGTAACACTCAAGAAGCTTGATGCCATCCATGCTTGATTGGCACCATTTCCATCACCTCAACATTGATGTTTGTCTACTGCTGATAGACAATGGGGGCATTGTGTACCATCTACAAAATGCACTGCAATAACTCATCTGACAGCAGTTCCCACTAGAAAAACAAGGGTAGTTCACCTGTATTGGGTACGTGTGACTACAATAAATCAAATAAATCAGATCAAATGCTGGGCCAGAATCCTGGCCATTCCTATCTATCAGCCTTGTGCAGGGTATCTATCCCAGATGAACACTTGCGGTCCATGAAGTTAGTTCAGTGCCTTTGCAACAGTGATAATGTGTGACCAATGTATGCTGGCCTTGCGCAGGACCAACATAGAGCCATACAAATGATATAAACCAGAAGGGAGCCATTCAGCCATCTTTGTCCATGCTGACCCATAGACATCTGATGCCTTTTTTAATCCCAAATTGTTACAAACGTACATGGACCTGCAGCACTTAAAGTGCAGATCCAGGTACTTCTTAAAAGAGTTTAGAATCTCTTAGTCCACCACCAATTCAGGCAGCAAATTCCTGACACCCATCACCCTCTGCATAAAACGGATTTTCCCACATCCCCTCTAACCCTTCTGCCACTTAGCTTGACTCTGTAACTGCTGATTTTTGAATTCTCTGCCAAGGGAAGCAGCTTCCTCCTGTCTACACTAACTCTACCCTATCTCTGCCCTTCACTGTTTTGTATACCTCAATCATGTCATCCCTCAGACTTTTCTGTTCCAAGGAAAACAGCCTTATATTTACAATTCTCCAGCTTTGGCAATATTTGAGTAAATCTTTTCTGCACTGTCTCCAGAGTTATTATATACTTCCTGGATTGTGATGAACACAACTGCACACACTACTCCAGTTGTGGCATCATCAGTATCCTGTACAGTTTTATCATGATGTCCTTACTTTGGTAATCTACACTTTTCCCAATGAGGCAAAGCATTCCCTGTGCCTTCGTCAGAACATTACTGACCTGTAGTGCTACTTTTAGGAACCTGTTCACTTCCATGCTTAGATCCCCCACTTCATCTACCCCTCTCAGTATGTTCCTATTTATTGTGTATTCCCTTTATGTCCTCATGAAAAGCAATGCATCACACTTGTCAGAGTTGTGCTCCATCTGTCGCTTTCCTGCCTTCTCCGCCAACCCATCTAATATCATTTTGGAACTTGGAGCTATCCTCTGTCCTATCCACCTTACATCCAATTTTTCAGTTGTCTGCCAATTTACCAATTGTGCCCCCCATGTTCAAGTCTGAATCGTTCATCTATAAAATAAATTAAAGGGGCCCCAAAATCAAGCCCTGTGAAACACCAATGGAAATTGCTTTCCGTTCATAAGCACAGCCATGAACAATTACCCTTGTTTCCTGCCACGAAGCCGATTAGTCAACACATTACTCCGTATCCCATGACCCATGAGCTTTCACTTTTTTGCACTTCTCAGGTGGGACGTTATCATTTGCTTTGCTAAAATCCATGTCGACAAATTCATTGCGCAACCCTCATCGATCCTCCTTGCCACTTTCTTAAAGAATTCAACTAAATTTGTAAGTAATGACCTTACCTTGACAAAGCCGTGCTGACTATCCATGACTCGTCCATGCCTTTCTCAGTTAGTTTATTTGATCTCTCAGATCGATTTTAAAATTTTCCCACCACTAACATAAGACAAGCAGGCTTTTAATTGTTTGGCATTTCCTTCGTACCCTTTATAAACAATGGAACCACATTTATATTCCTTCTCTAATTGATTTAAAACAAAATTTGCCCTGAGGATGATTAGTTTAGTCTTGCATGTGCTGGTGCTACCCTCCTAATGGAGGAAGGGGGACTTTTCATCCAAATTCCCTACTTGTTTCCTTTGTTTTAATTTTCTTTTCTTGTAAATATTTCACCCAGTTCCCTTTTAGGTGAAGCACTAGATTTTGCTTGAATAGTCACTTGCAGTAAAAGCATTCCCTATTCCATTATATGGAAACTTTTCCTCTAACTTTCCCATCATTGTTGTGTGAACAAATCCTGGCCTGAATCACAAGAAACAAACTGTGTCTCTTCAGAATTTTTTTTTGTTTGTTAGGGGTCTTACCTCATGAAAAAACAAAAATCAAGCTCTGTTTTTCTGAAACTGGAACAGCAACATTAGAAGCTGCAAGTTCTTCAGTATGTTTGGGAGATCTAGAGTGAATTGTCCCGGTAACCAGATGTTCCACAACATGGTTCTGTACTCGTGACCATTGGCCTTGAGATTGGTCTCATCTGTCCAGTATTGGAGAATCAGCCTTTGCCTGCTAGAATAGACCAATCATAAAGTCACCAATTGTAAGAGATGCAGTGTTTACCTTCCCTGCATTTGACCTTACTATTGAAATTTTTTTTACAATTATGTGGCTTCTGTCAGATGCTAGTAACTATTTGGAGCCACAGGTGAGAGCTGGTGAAGGTGAGGATGAACCCAGCATGAGCTGCTCAAAAAAAACGTGAATCAAACAATTTTTTTTGCCCTCTCTCTTAGTCACTCCAAATCCTCTTGAAGCATCTTTGTATCTTCCTCTCACTTCTCATTTCCAACCAGTGATGTGATTTGTCAGTCACGGTGTTTTTCTGTAAATATGCCCATCTTCATCCTTTGTCCCCATCCACAGATTAGCACATTTAATATGAAGAACATAATATGAAAAACATATAGACCACATCAGATGAATTTCCCTCTTCAACACTTCTGATATCTGATAAATAGAGGCCTTCTAATGGGCATTAACATGTTGTGTCAGCATTGCTTGACTGATGCTTAAGGTTGCGGTGGTAATTAGTCTTTCTGCATTAAATATACTTTCAATATTAGAAACTTAAGTGATTGACTACTTCATTGGAACCTAATACAATTATCAGTGTTCTTTTTTTTTGACAGTGCTGATTGATTGGATTTATTAAATGGAAATGTACAGTGTTGCTTTCAAATGGTGATAATTTCTTAATGGAATTTCACGTGCAGGCACTCAGACATGAACTAATGGATAAGGAGGAGACAATCATAACTGCTTTGGATTCAGCCCATAGAAGGGCCAGAGGAGTCGCGCTGACACCTTCATGTTTAAACAGGTCAGCCACTTAATCTATTGCAGGAACAACCACTTTTCTGCAGAACACTTGGCTTTATAGAGCAGTAAGAGATTAGAAATAAAGTAATGCTAAACTGGAGAGTGAGAAATAATGCAGGGACTCGTATGTTATTTAAAGAAACATGTTACAGCGCATGACAGAAGATTCTGTGACAGTTACTTAGAATTGTATGTTGTGGGAACAATTGAAAATGTTTCCACTCACCTAGTGATTGTGGTAACTTCAAATTATTAGAAAATTTATAGATCAGCATCTTGAAATATGTTTTTTTCATTTTCACAAAACGTTACATGACTTTACGTTCTGCAATGTGTTCTTAATTACCATATTCAAAAGCAAAAAGCATGTGTTTACTGTCCTACCATATTTTGGTGATGTATTGATGTGTCTCATTTTCAGAGGACACTTTTCTGCGTGCCACTAGATGTATATCAGCCATACCAAAATGCTGCCTTTGCCTGAGACAGGGAAGATGAAATGACTTTGGGGAAATGGAGAATCATTCATGAATCCAGTTACTTTCTGATCTGACAGCTTTGTGGCATCTGAATGGATAACAATTTGATCTGGTAATCTCAATTGATAGAGTGCAAATGTGTAGTGATGCATTTTGGGAGCTCTGGTAAGTGAAAGATGTTCACAATGACTAGTAGATCCCTAGAGAGCACTGAGAAACAAAGGGACCTTGGTGTCCAAAAGCAAGAGTTCATGCCCTCTGCTTCTGGCCTTTCAGGCAATGTTGGATCCAACACTCCACTGAGCCTTAGATCCCATGAGCTCTTGTTTTGTTGACCAGTCTGCTATCACTGACCTTATCAAAAACATATAGACCACATCAGATGAATTTCCCTCTTCAACACTTCTGATATCTCCTCAATAAAAATTAGATAAAATTTGCAAACCATGGCATTACCTCAACAAAGCCATGCTGACTATCCCCGAACATTCCATGTTTCTCCAAGTGCAGCGACATTTTGTCCCTTAAAATTCTTTCTGATAACTTCCCTACCACCAAGGTTAGACTGGCTTGTAACTTCTGGATCTGTCCTTTCTTCTTTTATATAAAAGTATGAGCGGTCCTCTGCCACCTTAGCTGTGGCCAGAAATGACTTGAAAAATCTTTGCCAGGACCTTTGATATCTCCTCCCCTGCTTCATAAAGTCATGCAGTATAGAAACAGGCTCACTTGATCAACATCAATGCCAACTAACAAACATCAAACTACTGATCCCATTTACCTGCACTGAGTCATTACCTACCATACCCTGGCCCTTTAAATGCTCATCTGTTGCTTCTTTAATATTGCAAGCGTATCTGCCTTCTCCACCTTGTCAGGCAGCATATTACATGTTTGTATCGCTTTTGGTGAAAACACTTGCCTCAGATCCCCTCTAAATAGCTGACAGTTCACCTGAAATCTATGCCCCCTGACTTAAACTCGTCTACTGGTTCTCACAATCAATCTATGCCTCCTCATAATTTTGAATACGTCGATCAGATTTCCCCTCAGCCTCCTCTGCTGCATGGAAAACGCACTTAGCCTACCAGTTTCTCCTCATAAAACTTGCATTCAATCACAAAACAACACCCTGAAACATATACTATCAACCAACCTGGCCAACATCTCTGTCTCCGGCTTGCTACAGTGTTCCAGTGAAGCCCAGCACAAGCAGACAGAACAACACCTCATTTTCTACTTGGGGACCTGACAGCCCTCCAGACTTAATATTGAGTTCTGCAATTTTAGGGCCTAAACTCTCCCATATCCCAGCGCCCCCACCCCACACACCAGGCTTTGTTACCACGCAGCCTGCCACTACACACTCCCTGTTGTTAGTGACTAACAGTCCCCATTGACAACTTCCCAGCCTGATCGTTAGCAACTCCTTTATCTGTCCACCTGTCTTTCTCTCTCTTTGGGCTCTATCCTATTGTTTACTCCCTCCCCACCCTCCTCCCTATTTTCGGCATAGAAACTGATGTTTTCCCAGCCACCATCAGTTCTGAGGAAGGGTCACCGGACTGGAAATGTAAACTGTTTTTTCCTCCAACATTTGTTGCCACACCTGCTGAGCTTTTCCAGCAACTTTGTTTTTGTTCGTTGTTTACAGCATCCGCAGTTCTTGTGGTTTTTATCACTAAACCTGTCAGACTCATCAATGCTCTCTAATGCTCCAACTTGTTGCTCAAATTGCTCCAATAAGAGGCACCTGCTGTACACATGGTCATGCAGACCAGCAGGAGCACTCAGCATTTGACATGTAGCGTCGGATGTACCAATCATGGGTCAGATCTTAATTCCAGGCATACCTTAGCTCAACAGAACACGGATCTTTGCTTTTAATTTACTCATTCTCCTGCTTAATTGTAGGGGACAAAAACCGGTGTTCACTCTCAGGTCTCTGCTGGTATGCCTGCTTTTCAGGGAGAGCCTTATCTCACCCACTCCTCTCAATAACATTCTCTGACTGTCACTGGGCCAACCCTCTGCTCTCAGTAACACTGTCTGCCCGTCACAGGGCCATCACCCCCTCCTCTCAGTAATACTGCCCGTCACAGGGCCCTCGCCCCCTCCTCTCAGTAATACTGCCCGTCACAGGGCCCTCGCCCCCTCCTCTCAGTAACACTGCCCGTCACAGGGACATCACCCACTCCTCTCAGTAATACTGCTTGCCACAGGGCCCTCACCTGCTCCTCTCAGTTATGCACTGACTGACTGTCACAGGGCCCTCACCCCCTCCCCTCAGTAACACACTCCGTCACAGTGCCCTCAGACTGTCACAGAGCGCTCACCGCTCCGCTCAGTCACACTGCCAGTTACAGGGCCCTCACGCGCTCCTCTCAGTAACACTGCCTGTCACAGAACCCTCACGCGATCCTCTCAGTAACACTGCCCGTCACAGGGACCTCACCCGCTCCTCTCAGTAACACTGCCCGTCACAGGGACCTTACCTGCTCCTCTCAGTAACACTGCCCGTCACAGGGACCTTACCGCTCCTCTCAGTAACACTGCCCATCACAGGGACCTTACCGCTCCTCTCAGTAACACTGCCCGTCACAGGGACCTTACCCGCTCCTCTCAGTAACACTGCCTGTCACAGGGCCCTCACCCGCTCCTTTCAGTAACACTGCCCGTCACAGGGACCTTACCTGCTCCTCTCAGTAACACTGCCCGTCACAGGGACCTTACCTGCTCCTCTCAGTAACACTGACTGTCACAGGGCTCTCACCCGCTCCACTCAGTCGCACTACCTGTTACAATGCCCCTACCCGCTCCTCTCAGTAACACTGACTGTCACAGGACCCTCACCCGCTCCTCTGTTACACTGACTGACTGTCACAGGGCCCTCACCCGCTCGTCTCAGTAACACTGACTGATTGGAAAGGGCGCTCACCCACTCCTCTCAGTAACATCCCCTGACTGTCACTGGGCCCTCACCCGCTCCTCTCAGTAACACTGCCCGTCACAGCGCCCTCACCCACTCCTCTAAGTAACACAACTGTCACAGAGCCCTCACCCACTCCTCTCAGTAACACTGCCTGTCACAGGGCCCTCACCCGTGCATCTCAGTAATACTGCCTGTCACAGAGCCCTCACCCACTCCTCTCCGTAACATTGACTGCCTGTCACAGGGCCCTCACCCTCTCCTCTCAGTAACATTGACTGACAGTACAGGGCCCTCACCCCCCCCTCCTCTCATTAACACTACCTGTCACAGACCCCTCACCCGCTGCTCGCAGTAACACTGACTGACTGTCACAGGGCGCTCACCCCCTTCCTCAGTAACACTGTCCGTCACAGGGCCCTCACCCACTCCTCTCAGTAATACTGTCTGCCACAGGGCCCTCACCTGCTCCTCTCCGTTACACTGACTGACTGTCACAGGGCCCTCACCCCCTCCTCTCTTTAACACAGTCCGCCACCGTGCCCTCACCCCCTCCTTTCAGTAACACTGCCAGTCACAGGATCCTCACCCGCTCCTCTCAGTAACATTGACTGACTGCACAGGGCCCTCACCCCCTCCTCTCAGTAACACTGACTGCCTGTCACAGGGTGCTCACCCGTTGCCCTCAGTAACACTGACAGACTGTCACAGGGCCCTCAGCCGCTCCTCTCAGTAACACTGCCCATCACAGGGCCGTCACCCGCTCCTCTCAGTAACACTGCCTGTCACAGGGACCTTAGCCGTTCCTCTGAGTAAGACTGCCTGTCGCAGGGCCCTCACCCACTCCTCTCAGTAACACGGCCCGTCACAGGGCCCTCAACTGCTCCTCTTGGTAACTCTGACTATCTCCCGGCCCTAAACCCCTCCTCTCAGAATCACTGACTGACTGTCACAGGCCTCTCACTCCCTCCTCTCAGTAACACTGCCTGTCACAGAGCCCTCATCCGCTGTTCTGAGTGACACTGGCTGACTGTCACAGTGCCCTTACCTTGCCCACTTATCTGAATTAGAGACAATATCAATGTGGTTGCTTTATCAAGAACAAATACGGAGAGAAATTAATGTCACAATCAAAGTGAACTTGATTGGTAAGAGAATGTGATGGAATGTCTTTATTTATTTAATATAAGTATGTTATGACTGATTTTATGACCTGAAGTCACAGCCGTATTCAATCAGCTTCCCTGTCTATATTTGCAACTCATTGATATAAAGTATTTAGTGACGTTCAAAATTGATCCCAATGTTTCCTAATCAGATTTTTTGAAAAGCCAGTGCCAGACTTTGTGAATAACAATACCTGACACCAGGTTTATAGCCAAAACAAAAGATTTTACAGTTCATGAACAATATAGTATCTTTTTTAAAAAAAGTTAAGCAAAAAGGTATTCTGACGAACGCCTATGACTTAAACATCATCTTCTTTGATTCTAGCCCCAATTCTAGCAAAGACAGAAAGACACACAAACAGATATAATTAAGGAATGTATCAAAGGGAAAAAACTAAATCAAGTGTAACTGGCCAGTTTACTTAACCAGACTGCATGATCTTTAAAATGGAAAGAACTGTGGATGCTGTAAATCAGGAACAAAAACAAAGCTGCTGGAAAAGCTCAGCAGGTCCAGCAGCATCTGTGAAGGAAAAAAAGAAGTAAGATTTCAGATCTGTCAACCCTTCTTCTGATCAGCTCTGAGGAAGGGCCACCAGATCTGACATCGTACCTCTTTTTTGCCTTCACAGATGTTTTCAGACCTGCTGAGCTTTTCCAGAAATTTTGTTTTTGTCCATCATCTAAAATCTCACAGTCAGATGAGATTGTATGTTAAGTTAAAATCTGAACAATCTACAGATGCTGTAAATCAGAAACAAAAACAGAAGTTGCTGTAAAAAACCAGCAGATCTGGCAGCATCTATGGAGAGAAAACAGAGTTAACATTTTGGGTCGTATTACCTTTCCTCAGAATTCCTTATTTCTAAGTGTCACAGGATCTGAAATGTTAATTCTAACTTCTGTCCATAGATGCTGCCAGACTCGCTGAGCATTTCCAGTAATTTTTGAGCTTCTGTCTTGGTTTCTGAAAACATTGAGCTATGCAAATACCTTTCAGTAGGCTTTGGGGGATATTTAATTATTACTTGTAACAGAGGACCTCTTAACTTAGAATAAGTTGATCATGGGAGGACAACCAGTTGGCAATCAAACGTCTGTCCTGTAGCTTTTGCAGGGACAATCCTTCTGATTTAAAGACAGTTCAATATTGGTTTCTCTTTGCTCGTGACTCATCAACAGAGTTTTCTTGGAAGAAGAATTGACCTGCAATTAACCTCCAGACCTAGCCTCATAAACAAATATCAAATTGTTTCTTCTTTTTTCACATAAGCTGCTGCTCACAGTCCAAAGGTCACTCTCAGCTCACAGTTCACAGCTCCAAACCAAAAATGATAATGAACTTAAGTACTAGGAGGAGTAAGACAGTTCAGCTCCTCGAGCCCCGCTGTTTGATATGATTGTGGGTGATCTTATCTCTGCTGCAACTTTAGTTTCCTACCTGCTCTCCATAATTCTTGAACCCATTATGAACTCAAAAATCGTTCTATCTCCTCTTCAAATTTGCTCCATGTCACAGCCCTCCAATGCCTTCTCAGGGAGTGAATTCCTGAGATTCATGACCCTTCCGGTGTAGAAATTTTTCATCATTCCTTTAAACCTTCTTTCCCTATGCTAAAACTATGACCTCTTGTTCTATTGCCCACATGAGGAACCATCCTTTCCACGTCAACTTTATCAATCTGCTTGAACATATTATATCCCTCAATTAGATCCCTTCTCATTGTTCTGAACACCTGAGAATGTAGGCCGAAACTACTCTGTCTGTCTTAAGACGCATTCTCGTCTCTGGAATCATCCTGGTGAACCTCCACTGGACTGCCTCCAATACAATGACACCTCTCCTTAAGTAAGGAGACCAGAACTGTACACAGGGCTCCAGGTGTGGACTCACTAATGCCTTGCATAGTTGCAGCAACCTTCTTTTGTATTTGTATACTCTCTTTCTTGAGCAACAAATGCCAAAATTCCATTTCCCTGCCTTAATACCTGCTGTACCTGCTTACTGAGTTTCTGTGATTCATAAAACTAAAAAAAATGAAGGTTTCAATGCTGTTAAAATGAAATCCATCCAAGTAAAATTAAAATAATGATAAGAGGACATTAATAGAAAATGAAAACATTTTTCTCTCTCTGGAGAGCAATATTGAACAGGCTTCACATAATAATGTTATTTGTGAGCTTGGATTCTATACTGGAGGAATGCTGCGCAAGTTTTAAGTTTGAATTGTACACCTATACCGTGTGTAGTGAGAAGGACAAGACGTGGGTTTGAATCTAATAATTTTCTGTGTTCTTCTGTTATAAATATACATAGGCATCCGCTTGTGAGCATTTTCAGTAATTGAATACCACAGTAAAGAGAATGAAAATTTATCTCACCCTGGAATCTGAATTGTCCAGTATCACCATCAACTGGGATCATTACACTTGTCATTTCAAAGGCCAAACCTGATATTACCACTCGATTCCTCAACTAAAATGGAATTTGATTCATTCAATTGTCATACATGAATGACCTTGATAGTGTGTTGTAAATTATAAAGTGAAACAAAATAGCCCTTCACCATTTTTCTTGTAAAGCAAATCCATCATATTCGATTGTTGTAGTGGTATAAAACACTAGTAAGTCACACATTGCAAAGTCCTCCTGAATGTGAGCCAGACATTTACATAGATCTGTGGTTAACCTCAAGAGGCAACCCAATCTTGTATTTGTTTCCTTTTTAGGCCACTTTTCTGACAACAAAGACTTCACCAGTCTCCTTAAACAGCTGAGATCAGACTAATTACAAAGCTCTATTTTGTCCATAACCTACCCTTGATCAATGCTAAAGAAGATAGACTAGCATTTAAATAAAATTGTATCTATAGAGTCATAGAGTGATACAACACGAAACAGACCTTTCAGTCCAATTAGTCCATGCTGACCATAATCCCAAACTAAAGTAGTCCTGCCTGCCTCCTGCGCTCGGCCATATCCCTCCATTCATGTACTTACCTGGATGTCTTTTAAATAGTGAAACTGTACCCGCATCCACCAATTCTTCTGGAAGTTCATTCCACATATGAACAATCCTCTGTATAAAAATATTGCCCCTCATTTCCTTTTTAAATCTTTTTCCTCTCATCTTAAAACTATGCCCCATAGTTTTGAAATCCTCCACAGTAGGGAAAAGACATTTGGCGTTCACCTTATCTAGATCCCTCATTATTTTATAAACATTCATCGGGTGACCCCGAAACCTCCTAAGATCCAGTGAAAAAAGCCCCAGTCTATTCTCACCTTAAATCTCAAAACCTCCATTTCTGGCAACATCCTGGTAATTCTTTTCTGAACCCTCTCCAGCTTAATAATATCCTTCCTTGAACACCGACCAGAATTGGACACAACAGTGTAGAAGAGGCCTCACCAATATCCTGTACAACTTCAACATGGCATTCCAACTCTTCTCCTCAAAGGTCTGAGTCATGAAACACCTTCTTAACTACCGAAAGAACTACAGATGCTGTAAATCACGAACAAAAACAAAGTTGCTGTCAAATCTCAGGAAGTCTGGCAGCTTCTTTGAAGGAAAAAACAAAGTTAACGTTTCAGGTCCGGTGACCTTTCCTCAAAACTGGCATTTCCCCTCTTTGCTGTGCACTGTACCACCGATTTTGGTATCATCTGCAAACTTAATAACCAGGCCTTCTATATTCTCATCTAAATCATTTGTATAAACGACAACCAAAAGCAGACCCAGCAATGATCCCTGTGGAACACCGCTGGCAACAGGCCTCCAGTATGGAAAACTTCCTTGCATCACCACTCTCCATCTCCTGCCTTTTATCCAATTTTGTTTAGTTTCTACTTAATTAATATTCCAGTAATAAACATCCCTGATGATCTGCGGAACGGTCACCGCACCCGAAACGTTAACGCTGTTTTTGTTTTCCGTCACAGATGTTGCCAGACCCGGTGAGCTATTCCAGCAACTTTGTTTTAGTTCCTGATGAGCTGCGACTTTGTACTTGACTGATTTCCAACATCAAAAGTTCTAAATGTTGGAAGAGATTGGTTTACCTTGACTTCCTAGCTTGAAAATGTGCCTTTTATGCAAAGAAACTGTACTCTGGGACAGTGGTTTTGCAGATTTACCTGCAGGTCCAGCTGTGAATCGGAGTTGAAGTAGTTGCAAGCACTGATGAATAGGCAGCTATTTAGCCTCTGGATGTAATCCTGTGGAAGCGACGAGGGTCTAGGCCATTGACTCGAGAACTGATGAGGGAACGGCTTGCCCCAACCAGCTTCCCTTCAGGGGAACGCCAGCCTCAGGTCGCTCCCCTCAAGGGGTACATCATCCTGACCTTGCTCCTCTCATGCGTAGGCAGCTACATCTTTCTCCCCTCTGGCACATAATAGACCGGCGGCAAACCTGGTGGGATGCCACTTTCCATGAGCGGTTGGCTAACCAGAACCCAGCAGGTGTAGTAAGCAGCAGTGTCACTTGGGAGGTGATGATCTCTGTTACCATTGGCAACCAACCTACGATTATTGCTCGATCTCGGGCCAGGATTGAGTGAAACACCATTAGCACGCCACTTCCCCTTCTTGATGTTGCACATTGAATGCCTTTGAAAGCCTGTTACATTTCTTAATGGTGACACCCCTGCCCACTGTTGAGTCAATACCAGTTGTTGTGGGATGATGTATGTGTACGTCAGTTGCTCAATTGGGGACTTTAACTCGCAATGAAGTTGGGAAGTTATGCACAAGTCTTCTCACCATGGATTTAATCTGGCTCTAAGCAGAATTGTAGGTGGTGCCATCCTTCCACCTGATTAAATGTCCTCCATTTTCAAACTTGCCACAAGGGAAAGTACAAAATCCCGCTGTTTTTGTTATCAATTCATGGTTTTTAATTTTGCAATCAGTGTCGTAAGCAGCAGATTAGTTCAGTCCTTGTGAAATTGAAGGCAATGCAACACTTTAATTGGTCACTTTTTAACATGGTAGGTTCTCAGACTGAGGAAATGGTGAATGTTGTTGATCTTTAATGCAATATAATGGAGGAGAGAAAAATCTGGACTACAGAGCCCACAGGAAGAAAATTATAATCTGTCAGTGCTGCCTCCATTCGAACAATGCCAAGTAAATACCCGTCCCCAAAGCGAACAATGGAAGTTTCCTGCATATCAGAACATACCCATTGAGTGGGGAACTGATGAATAATGCAGGAGCACCATCGGATTGAAATACTTTTATTCTAAGAATTTCAGAACATGCTGGGATTTTTATAGCAAGCAATACTTGTGATGGAATATTCTTTTAATGTCAAAATACTGCAACAGTTTGGAAGAACCAATATTAAATGGATATTATTGCAGATAATATATGTGAATTAAATAAAATTGTTTGCTTAAAGTATTTTGTAATTCAAATTGAATGTCGCATTTTTGTTGTATCTTAGTTGTCTTCTGTTTCTACTTTTTCTTATTTTTATAGAGCAGGTATTGTCCTGGTCACTTGTAATGCTGCCAATTCAAGATTAACTACATGGATGGTCTCTATCAGTTGCTTAATCCCCGATGTCAGTTTGCAATCCTGAATCCAAGATTGTCACTTCATCTTTCAATTCTGTGTTTAATCAAAGTCTGAGATCAACAGCTTTCATTTTACTATCTGGAAGTCAATCAGTGCAGATTTTGTTTGTAAACCAGCGTTCTGTCTGTAAAACTGCTTCGTTTAATTAGATTAGTTAGTTAAGATTCATTTTAATGAAATGAATCATAACTAAGCTTCATCTCTTCCTCATTCTGAACACATGGTATGTCACGCAATGGCAATTCAATTTTGCATTGGTGCCAGTTCAAACCATGTGTATTCCAACTACAGATTGATACAGATGAAATTGTACCATTTCCTTTTTAGTACCATTCTCACCATACAGTGTTTCTGTTCATTACGTTTCTGTGTACAGTTCTGAACCAGTCCCCTTGCCCCTGAGCTTGCCAAATGTCTCAATGTTGTCGTGACATTGTCAAAGAATTCATTTCTTGGTAGATTCAGAGATAAATTAATGTAAACTAGTATGTGTTAATGCCTCTGCTGTAATCGGGCGAAACACTCAGGCCATTGTCTTAATTTTTCTCTCTTGTATTTATATTGAAATGTTGACCATGCCATTTGCTCCACTTACTGGAATTGGACTTGTTACAGAAGTGCTGAACGTCAACTTGCCAAATACAATTGGATGAAAAGTATGAGGCCAATCAGTCTCTTGAAACACTTTCTCTATGCAATCAACATAACAACATTCATTGACAATGAAAAATTACGTACGTGCTTAAGAAGATTAGATTTGAAACAGAGATTTGTGAATATGAATGGAGCTATATATGTCCCCATCTCAGGCACCCACCTCAAGTTCACCTGGACTATCTACAACACCTCTGTCACCTTCCTGGACCTCTCTGTCTCCATCTCAGGTAACCACCCAGAAACCGATATCCATTTCAAGCCCACCGACTCCCACAGCTACCTAGAATACACCACCTCCCACCCACCTTCCTGCAAAAATTCCATCCCCTATTCCCAATTCCTTCACCTCCGCCTCATCTGCTCCCAGGATGAAGCATTCCATTCCCGTACACGTCAGATGTCCTCGTTTTTCAACGACCGCAACCCCCCACCCCCCACCCAACCACACACAGTGGTCAAGAACCATGTCTCCCACATTTCCTGCAACTCATCCCTCACACCCCATCCCCGCAATAAGCACCAAAAGAGAACCCCCTCATCCTCTCATACCACCCTACCAACCCCTGGATACAACGCATCATCCTCCAACACTTCCACCATCTGCAATCTGACCTCACCACCAAAGACATTTTTCCATCCCCACCCTTGTCTACTTTCTGGAGAGACCACTCTCTCCATGACTCCCTTGTCGGCTCCACGCTTCCCTCCAACCCCACCACACCCGACATTTTCCCTGCAACTGCAGGAAGTGCTACACGTGCCCCCATACTTCCTCCCTCACCCCCATCCCAGGCCCCAAGAAGACTTTCCACATCAAGCAGATGTTCAACTGCACATCTACCAATGTGGTATACTGCATCCGCTGTACCCGCTGTGGACTCCTCAACATCGGGGAAACCGAGGAGAGACTTAAGTGTTCTGCAAAGCAGTCCCTATGCTCGGTTCACAACAAACAACTGCACCTCCCAGTCGCGAACAATTTCAACTTCCCCTCCTATTCCTTCGACGACATGTCCATCCTGGGCCTCCTGCAGTGCCACAACAATGCCACCCGAAGGTTGCAGCAACAGCAACTCATATTCTGCTTGGGAATCCTGCAGCCCAATAATATCAATGTGGATTTCACAAGCTTCAAAATCTCCCCTCCCCCTACTGCATCCCAAAACAAGCCCAGCTCGTCCCCGCCTCCCTCACCTGTTCTTTCTCCCACCTATCCCCTCCTCCCACCTCAAACCACACCCCCATTTCCTTCCTACTAACCTCACCCCTTGACCTGTCCGTCCTCCCTGAACTGTCCTGTCCCCTCCCTACCACCCCACCCACACTCACCTCTACTAGCTCCACCTCTTCAACTTGTCTGTCTCCTCTCCAACTATCTTCCCCTCTATCCATCTTCGATCCACCTCCCCCTCTCTCCCTATTTATTTCAGAATCCTCTCCCCCTCCCCCTTTTCTGATGAGGGGTCTCGGCCCAACATGTAAGCTTTTGTGCTCCTAAGATGCTGCTTGGCCTGCTGCGTTCATCCAGCTGCACACTTTGTTATCTCTGTATCATGTAACAACCTCATTGAGTGAGTTCTAGAGCGAATTGTGCAGGGTAGACTTCGGGTTTATCATTCTAACTTGCCAGTCCTGAAAGATGAAACTTGGTTTGTGTTGGATGTTTGTTTTAATAGCTATGAAAGATATCCTGAAAGGATATGTCAAATCTTTTGTTGAGAATTTTACCCATTTAGTCACTCTAATCTTTTTCCTTTTTTAAAGTTTCCTTGGTAGTCATAAATTTCAAATATCTGCACAATTTTATTTGGCTTTGTATTGGTTCTCTGAGATTCTCTGTTAATGGCTCCGTGACCTGCTAGCTCATTACAGAATTTATCATTGATGTGCCTGTAACAAAATCTTTAGTCTTATACTATATATTCCCAATTTCAGGCTAAAGTCCAGAGAGACCTTTTAAAGGAAAGGGGTTTCGAAAGAAAACTTCAGTTCCATCGATCAAAGTCATGAATAGTTGATAAATTATTTGCATTTCATATTTCCAGAACCTAACCCGGAAGAGAGAGCCCAGAGAATTGCCAAAGCTGTCCTCAAACAGTCAATAGAAGTGAAGGAAAATTGGGAGCAATTGAAAACCCATGCAAGCAACTGGCAGAAACAGGTGGAAAAGGCATTGGAGAAACTTCAAGAACTGCAGAAAGCTCTGGATGATCTTGAGGCTCGTGATAACAGCTGAGGGGGTCCGCACTGATTGGCAACCTGTGGGTGACCTGCTTATTGACTCATTGCAGGATCACATTGATAAAGCCAGACTAAGTGCAATTACATTACACTTCACTTATGAACAGATGTAACCGCAATGTTGTATCGAGACGATCAGTAATATGAGTACTTAAGTAATATTGATTGAATGGTTGTTAACTTAATTTGAAAATTAAAACTTAGTTGAGCATGCCTTCTGATGATATCACATCGGTAATATTAGTATAATTGAGGATTCTATTAGTCAGTGACATCAGCTGAGTTATCTGCTTGTTGCTATGTTATCAGGATTAAAGGTAAAGTCTTAGCACGCCATTTGGCCACTCCTTAGAGAGAGACAACTGGTTATGATTTAACCTGAAGATCACCATGCCTCGGGCAAGTAGAGGGGTTGAGGCAAAGATCCTTTGTGGTCAGCTCACTGGTGTGGCAATTGAGCCCTCTCTGCAGGGCATCACTTTGCATCACAAACCAACCGTTCAGCCAACTGAATTTGAATGGAGTTTAGGATTGTAGAGTAATCCATGCAATTGTATTTTTTTGAATGAATGTTTCTAACTGGGACTCTCTCACTGGCAAACTTTTTAAAAGCCAGCTCAGCCATACAGGTTAGATAAGTTCCTGATCTCAGCTGAATTTTTTGATCTGGGGTGGGTCAGCGTTAGGAGTTCAGTGATTGGAATGAATTCTCATTAAATTAGCGAGAGGGATACTACACGTGAATAGACCGATGTTTTGAAAAGAGGATGAGATACGAGCAAAAGTTTAATTGATGGAGAAGACCAGCCACAATCATCATCAACGGTGGAGCAGGCTTGAGCAGCCATGCAACATTGTGCTGCCGCTATTTGACTTGCTCCGTGAAGAGGAAGGAAAAGGGTCAAAGTTTCAAAAATGCTGAAGACCACATCATTCTACAACCTCAAAATTTGATTGTGTTCAGCATATTATCAGTACTGGTACCCCTCTTTCCTGGTCTATCATCTCAGCAGCTCTACTCTGCCCAAAAGCTGGTTACCAGTGACATTTTTGAAGGCTCTTCCCAAGTCTGAAAATCATTTTTGTTACGTAGAATCAGAGTTGGCGTGTGGAAGGAGGTCTTCTGGCATATCACAGCTCTTTGAAATAACTCCCCAATTCATCCCCGTCTGCTGTGCAATGTCTTCAACCACTTTATATCTCTTTAATGGAGGCAAAGTTTTGAAGGCATCTGAAAGGAGTATTAACGATCCCAGAATACAACTGAGCCTTATTAAGTTCTTAGTTCTGATGATCAAGAGCTTGATCAAAGAGGATTGTTTTAAAAAGTGCCTTAAAAGAGGAAAGGTACAGCGGCTAAGAGGTGGAGGAAGTCTCTTGTTGGGTTTGACGCCTACACAATTAAATGTTTGACAACCAGTCGTGGGCCATTTAAAATCAAGAGTGGGCAAGAGGACATAATTAGACGAGTGCAGATATCCTGAAGTATGGTTGGACTGGTGGAGATTACCAAAATAGCGATAGGCGTAGCCAAGGAACGATGTGTAAACAAAAATGAGAATTTAATAAAATTACTGTTAATAGTATCAGTGAGTTAGAAAGTACGGAGAATAGGATTTGTTTCAAGATGAGACTCAGGCAGTGGAGTTTTAGATGACCTCATAACACTCTTGGTCACCTGTAGAGAGTTATTATCTGACACTCCACTCAGGCCAATTCTATGATCTTTTGATCTTTCTGCTTATAAATTGTGTGTCTGTGTGGTCACCTCACTAACTGCACCTGGTGAAGGTGGCTGCACTCCAAAAGCTTGTGTGATTTCAAATGAACCAGTTGGACTACAAGCTGGTGTCATGTGACTTCTGACTTCAAACAGTTATAGAATATGTTTTCAATCCTACCTTGACTTGATAATAAGACAGCTTCCTAAAATTTATAAAATGAGAAGTATGTCTAACCCTGAGCCTTAGAGTGTTTTAGATGCCATGGGCAAATGTGGGACTCCAGCAGGGAATGCATTGGAATTGTCAGGTCCAGAAGTGAAGTAGTTCCAGATGAAGGTTTCACTGCTAATGAGCCAAGACAAGAGACAGGTAGGCAGTATTAAAAAGATGTAAAGAGACAGCTTTAGGGATTGCATGAATGTGTGGTCGGACCACAAACAGTGGTCTTCCCAGTTTTAAATTGTTGTCTCCACATAGTTCCGCAACTTCATGTTCTGTTCAAAGGGCATTACTGACAAGAACGCAGAAGTTAGCTTGTCAATATATCTTGATTTTCCCACCATGTTCTCCAATTATGAACACCACATGTGCACTGTACAAAGTGAACCATTCAAACCTTAAAAGGAAATGTTCAAATTGTGGAATATAAAGTTAAATTTATTTTATTGAAAATTTAAATAAATTACATGAGGGTTTGACCAAGACCGAAAGGAATTAGATGGAACACCAGCTGAATAAAACAAGCAGTAGTAAGGTGGTATTAGCTGGATGTTCCTGAAGAAAGAGAACGCAGCCAACCTTTCTTCCATCAGGGGGATTAATTGTGTGGTGTCAGACACAGTTGACTAAATCATTCCTTCTGTCTTTACTGTCTGACTGTACTATGGTTGTAATATTTCCTTTTTAAAAGGCTCAGGGTTAGACATATTTCTCATTTTATAAATTTTAGGAAGTTGTCTTATTATCAAGTCAAGGTAGGATTGAAAACATATTCTATAACTGTTTGAAGTCAGAAGTCACATGACACGAGCTTGTAGTCCAACAGGCTCATTTCAAGTCACACAAGCTTTTGGAGTGCAGCCCCTTCATCAGGTGCAGTTAGTGAGGTGACCACACAGACACACAGTTTATAAGCAGAAAGATCAAAAGATCATAGAATTGGCCTGAGTGGAGTGTCAGATAATAACTCTCTACAGGTGACCAAGAGTGTTAGAGGCAAGTAAAGTGTTTATAAAGTCAATGTCAGTGCTGTGCTGTCATGATAATCAGGCAGCGCAACAGGAATGCACAAAAGGTGACATCTCAGGTCAGACTCTGACTTGTAGTTTAGAGGCTTGTGTTCAGAATCTGTCTTAGAGTTTTAAGCTTTATTTCCAAAGCAGGAATTTATAAGATACCACACTGACTGTAACTACAAGTTGTGTGTTTCTTCAACAAAACATCTGCAAATAAACAGACATCCTGGATGAAGACTTATTATCTGACACTCCACTCACACCAGTTGTATGATCTTTTGATCTGTCTGCTTATAAATTGTGTGTCTGTGTGTTTTCCTCTCTGACTGCACCTGATGAAGGGACTGCATCCCAAAAGCTTGTGTGATTTCAAATAAACCTGTCAGATTATAACCTGATGCCATGTGGCTTCTGACTTTGTCCATCCCAGTCCAACACCAGCACCTCCATATTGTAAGTGTTTGGAACCAAGTCAGTGCAACAGGTATATGTCGAACATTTGACTTCGAAAGGATGCCTAGTGCTGAAAAGTTCATTAATAACAAAGGATTTCTCCATTATGCCATCTATCGTAACATGCTGCGTCTCACAGTCATAATGAAAGGATGGCCACTTCAATTTAGCAGGGCCAAGAACAGTTATGGACATTTTTAGCATGGGAGGAGGCCATTCAGCCTATTTTATCTGTACCAGCTCTCTCCCAGAGCAACAAAATTAATCCTTTTCTCGAACTCATTCCACCTATTTCACAGAATTGAAATATATAGGTACATACTTAGGACATTTTAACATCAAGTGAGCAGTTCTCGCACTTCACCTTGTCACTAAAAATTGAAAACGTGACTTACAAAGAGTGAGTTTTTATTTTGTTCTGTTGTGATGATGAAGAAGATGCAAGTCAAAGTGCTGGAACTGGCCTCTTGAACTAAGAAACTTTTAAATGTGTATAAAATGAATTCTGTGCGCATCTACTAAAAGCAGCTCTATGGAAGGATAAGGTGCCAAAGAAGATTTGGTGTATTGTACTTTACCCTATTATACTCCAACCTGTGAAAACAGAACTCTACGACTGTGAGTGTTGAGTTCTGAGAGGTTGCTATCTTGTTTGAATTTACATTGCTCAGTAGAGGCCTATTTTCCCAACAGCAAAACTGGCAATCCAGAAAGAAATGGATATTGGTTTCTCGCATTTGTTAGCTCTAAGTGTCTGTGTAAAATTTGAGTACAGTTTCCTTATGTACAGGTGCTTAACCTGCTTTTACAGTTTGAACATTTGTTATGCTAATGAAAATTTTTTGAATGGTTTCACCTCCAGTTTTCTTCTTTATGCCTATTTGGTATTTTTTCAGGGTAAGGACGACCTGCAAAATCTGACATTGGGTTTTGAAAGACATCAGCCTTTATTTTAGAGAGATAATGGGAACTGCAGATGCTAGAGAATGCGAGATAACAACGTGTGGAGCTGGATGAACACAGCAGACCAAGCAGCATCTCAGGAGCACAAAATCTGACGTTTCGGGCCTCGACCCTTCATCAGAAAAGGGGGAGGTGGAGAGGGTTCTGAAATAAATAGGGAGAGGGGGGAGGGGAATTGAAGATGGATAGAGGAGAAGATGGTGGAGAGGAGAGTATGGGTGGGGAGGTAGGGAGGGGTTAGGTCAGTCTGGGGAGGCTGGACAGGTCAAGGGGGCGGGATGAGGTTAGTAGGTAAGAAATGGGGGTGCAGCATGAGGTGGGGGGCGTGGATAGGTGAGAGGAAGAATAGGTTAGGGAGGCAGGGACGAGCTGGGCTGGTTTTGGGATGCAGTGGGAGGACCGGAGATTTTGAAGCTTGTGAAATCCACATTGATACCATTGGGCTGCAGGGTTCCCAAGCGGACGATGAGTTGCTGTTCCTGCAACCTTCGGGTGGCATCATTATGGCACTGCAGGAGGCCCAGGATGGACATGTCATCTAAGGATTGGGAGGGGGAGTTGAAATGGTTCGTGACTGGGAGGTGCAGTTGTTTCTTGCAAACTGAGCATAGGTGTTCTGCAATGCAGTCCCCAAGCCTCCGCATCGTTTCCCCAATGCAGAGGAAGCCACAACGGGTACAGCGGATGTTTTGGATGTTTCTTAAGCATTGATTTTCATTCAAAGTTGGTTGGATTTTGCTGAAGCAATAGACATAACTCACTCTGACGTAGACAATGCCAGAGATAACGTTTCGGGTCCTGTGACCCTTCCTCAGATCTCACTCTTCACTGATGCTGCCAGACCTGCTGAGCTTTTCCAGCAACTTCTGCTTTTGTTCCTGATTTACAGTGCCCACAGTTCTTTTGTTTTTTATGACACAGACAAAACTTGATCTCTGCAGGTAGCATGATGCTGCATTCTCCAACTTCCCTGTCTTTTTGTGATGTAATATTGTCTTTTTAGGGCAGAAGTGGCTTTTTTTTTTGTTTGTTTTAACTTCTGCACAGACTTTCTTTGCAGGTTAAAAGTCTACACCTTTTTCAGTTCACTGCAGTGCTGCATAATGAAGACATTCAACATTCTTTTTTTAAAAAAGCAGAAAATCAGTGTTGTTTGTTTTCCAAAATGTGATGTGCAAGTGCAACACTTAACAGTGTGTTCATCAAACTATTGTTTCCTTTGATATTTGTGTTGCAGAAATTTCTAGAACCATTTCATATATATTTTTCTTGATATATTTTAGCAGCTTTCCTGGAGCAAGTCTGTTTTCCTCAGGATGAGATGACTTTCAGACGTACTTCCTTTATTGTGAGATTTAATTGGGGTAAAATGAGGAGGATTTTTATTCACTGAGACACACATGACTATATATTGAAAGCATTGGAAAATGCATCCTGTTAGGACTGTCATGTTATCTGGTGTTTGTACCAGGCTTTCTGATTAACTGCAAGTGATTAAGGATGCTAATGGATGCTATATGTTATTACAAAAGGAAATGAACATACAAGTGAGGATTTTATGCCACAGTTATACATAGCATTGAAGCCGTACCTCAATTATGGCATATAATATAAGTTGCCTCATTTAAGGAGGCAGTTCAGATTTAGGTTTACAAGAACAATACTTGTAATTAATGGTATCAGAGATAATGGGAACTGCAGATGCTGGAGATTCCAAGATAATAAAATGTGAGGCTGGATGAACACAGCAGGCCAAGCAGCATCTCAGGAGCACAAAAGCTGACGTTTCGGGCCTAGACCCTTCATCAGAGAGGGGGATGGGGGGAGGGAACTGGAATAAATAGGGAGAGAGGGGGAGGCGGACCGAAGATGGAGAGTAAAGAAGATAGGTGGAGAAGGTGTGGGTGGGGAGGTAGGGAGGGGATAGGTCAGTCCAGGGAAGACGGACAGGTCAAGGAGGTGGGATGAGGTTAGTAGGTAGCTGGGGGTGCGGCTTGGGGTGGGAGGAAGGGATGGGTGAGAGGAAGAACCGGTTAGGGAGGCAGAGACAGGTTGGACTGGTTTTGGGATGCAGTGGGTGGGGGGGAAGAGCTGGGCTGGTTGTGTGGTGCAGTGGGGGGAGGGGATGAACTGGGCTGGTTTAGGGATGCAGTGGGGGAAGGGGAGATTTTGAAACTGGTAATTAATGGGTTGTCTTATGAAGTAAGATCAGAAGGACTGGGAAGGATTAGAAGGACCTCCTCACCTATACTCTCCTCTCTACCTATCTTCTTTTCTCTCTATCTTCAGTCTGCCTCCCCCTCTCTCCCTATTTATTCCAGTTCCCTCCCCCCATCCCCCTCTCTGATGAAGGGTCTAGGCCCGAGATATCAGCTTTTGTGCTCCTGAGATGCTGCTTGGCCTGCTGTGTTCATCCAGCTCCACACTTTGTTATCTTAGAAGGACTGGACTTGTTTTTGCTGAAATTGAGAAGAGTAAGGAGGTGATTTCCTTGAACTATATATGATTCTGAATGGTCTTCACAAGGAATATGTAGAAAGATTTTTCCTATACTTTGGCGAGCGCAGAACGAGGGACACATGCAAAATTTGAAGTTGCCACTCAAGGACAGATGAGCAGAGCATTTTTTCTCTGATAGTTGTATGACATTGGAAGTAGCTGCCTCCTAAGATGATAGAGTTGGGGTCATTGAATATTTTAAGGTGGACTTCGATTCTTGTAAGGCAGGGAAAAGGCCTCTATTAGTTGTAGTCATACCAAGCACAAAGGAAAACTTTTGTGGTTGTTAGACATAGTCATCTCACCTCCAGGACATCTCTGTAGGAGTTCCTCAGGGCAGTGTCCAGGGCCAAACATCTGTGCTGCTTCAGCTTCCTTCTATAAAGTCAGAAGTGGGAATGTTTGCTGATGACTGCACAATGTTCAGGACCATTTCCAACTCCGTAGACAATAAAGCAGTCCATGTTCAAATGTGGCAAGACCAAATATATTATCCAGGCTTAGGCTGATACAGTGCTAGGTAATATTTGCACCACACAAGTGCCAAGCAATGGCCATCTCCAACAAGGGAGAATTTAGCCATTATCTCTCGACATTTAATGCTGTTACCACCGCTGAATCCCCCACCATCAACACCACGGGTGTTACTGTTGACCAGAAACTGAACAAGATCAGCTACATAAATACTATCGATTCAAAAGCTGGCCACCTTGTTGTGTGCAGATGATTTTCATCACTCCATTTTTACCAAGATTTAACAGTGGAAATTTGGGATTTGCCATATTTCTGAAGAGTCAAACGGCAGCATGCTTTTCTTTTCGTGAATTCTTTGCAATTTATTGCATTAAAAACTCCTATTGCCAGAAAAAGAAATTATGTGGCTAAGCGACTTTCTTCCAATGTCTTGTGAGAAGTGCCATTCAGAGGTGGTTACATTCTTACCTTGTGATCAGTCGGGATCAGTCGGGCTGGATATGAGATGAGGCTGGTGGTGGGAAGATTTTGAAGCAGGTACTTCAGAGAAGGCAGCCCCAACCCATTCAGCCTCTCCCTACAGTCAGACTCTCCAACCCTGGCAATGTTCTTGTAAATCTTTTCTGAACCCTTTCAAATTTCACGACAACTTTGCAAAAGCAAGGAAACCTGAATTGAGTGCAGTATTCCAAAAATGGCCAAACCAATGTCCTTTGTAGCTGCAACGTGACTTCCCAACTTCTATATTGAGTGCTGACCAACAAAAGCAAGCATATTAAACGCCTTCTTCACTACCTGCAACTCCACTTTCAAGGAACTCTGAACCTGCACCCCAAGTTTGTTTGGCGACACTGCCGAGGACCTTACCATTAAGTGTATAAGTTCTGCCCTGATTTGCCCAACCAAAACCTAAAACCCTTTCCACATTAAACCTAATTGTCTGCTATTTGCTTGGTGGTATATAAAAAAAGGGAACAATTTATGCTTGTTCAGGCAACCCATACCCGACATCCAGAGGTTGATTTCCTAATGGCTTGAATTGGAACTGGTTAACAGATTGAGTTTTGGGATGCCTCAGGATGTCTTTATATATGCTGTGCCTCAGGCAGGTGTCAAATTGTATTTTCAAATACAGTTCTGCATATGGATAGCATAACATAAGAAGAACAGGACTAAGTAGAATTATCCTTCAAAGCCTTGTTGAGTTGATTTGTCCACTTTTTTTAAAGCATTCTTTCACAGGATGAGGGCACTGCTGGCAAGGCTAACATTTGTTTCCCATCCAGGAATGGCTTGGTGGGCCATTTTGGAAGTCAGTAGAGAGTCAGCCATATTCCTGTGAATTTGAAGTCAGATACCAGAATTGCTCAGGAAAGCAGATTCCCTTCCCTCAAGAATAGATTCGTGAATTCAGTTTTCTGTTACAACAATTTGTGATAGTTTCATCGACACTGTTACTTTGAGCTCGAAATCTTCATTAATTGAATGTCATTTCCAGCAGATGCTTTTGTATTTTGTATTTAATATTAGGATGTTAGTTTTAACTTAATTTCTTATTAACATTTAATCATTAATTTCAGGACGTTTCTCAGATTTTATATGCTTCCTCTCCATTAGGCTTTTAAAGAAGAAATTGCCCCAGTGAAACAAGAAGTCAAAATATTAAATGACCTGCCCAATCAGTTATCTCCACTTGATGTCTCTTTATCTCCAAGGATTTCTCACCAGCTTGATGACCGAAATATGAGGTGGAAATTCATACAGGTAATGGTGAAAACATTTTCAAAGCCAGCCAATCTGTTGTAGAAAGCATGTACAAATAATTTGGCTTCAAACAGATGAGCAAGATAAAGAACCCTTTCAATTTAAGCAAGCAATTAATATTTTATTATCATGGTTTATAAAGTTATTCAATTTTATAATATTTCTTTTTCAAAAATACAATGTTCTGGTCTGCAGTCTGCACTTTAGAATGTATTCGCAAAACAAAATCCAAATAGTGAGAGATGTGAGCATCCAAACCACAGTCTGAAATGGTTCAGGACTGGACAATTTGAATATATTCATAATGAAGCTGCAGGTAGCAGAGATTTTTCCCGATCCATCTAAAAGAATTTGGAATTGGACCATTGTGATAACTGCTGTGCACTTCAGTATTATGTATTGTTTCATATATTTTAAGTCCCTGAGAAAGACAAACTTGAATGAATTACAACAAAGATATACTTGATGCATTGAAGGGAAGAACAACATAAAATTTTATGAACTGCATGTATTTCTTTCAATTGAGCAGATTTTGATTGATGTCAGCAAAGTAGTACATGAAAATTTCCTTTATCCCAAAAAGCCTCATGAAATGTTTTATTGAGCAAATTATTTCAGTCTTGTTCTGTGTCAGTAGCTCGCTTGGCCATGTAGCACAATAAAACTCCTTACTGGTTCTAGGAAGCAGACAAAAACATAAGAAATAGCACCAGGATCTGGATGTTCTACCTCTCGACCCTGACTCACCATCCAGAACATGGCTGACCGCCCCAGGACTCAACTCCTCTTCCATACCAGCTTCTCAGAGCCCTCAACTTCTCTATTTCAAAAATCTTATCTACCACCTTCTTTAAATACTTTCAGTGATCTACCTTTCACAATTCTCTTGTATTCTAAACAATCACTACCTGCTGAAAGAAGAAATTCCTTTGCATCTCAGGTTTCAATAAATGTTCCCTTCTTCTGTAACTATGTCGCTGAGTTTGAGATTTCCACACTAATGGAAACATTGTCTTCACATCTAGCGTGTCAAGCCCCCTCAAAATTTTGTGTTTCAGTAAGATCACCCCTCATTCTCCTAAACTTGAATGAATAAAGACGTTCTGTGTAACCATTCTCGATAAATCATGATCCGATGAATCAGCCCGGTGAATCTCTTTTGAACTGCTTCCCATGGCTGTGTATTCTTTCTTGTATTTCTCCAAGTGTGACCTCCTCAATAGCCTGATCAGTTGCAAAAAAGCTTCCCCTTTTTTGAACTAAAACCTCCTTACAATAAAGGCCAAAATTCCATTTGCCTTCTTAATTACTTGCATCACCATAGTCATGGCTCACATCAACTCCAACCTACCAAAGTGCTTTGATCCTCTGCAATTCACCTACCACTGCAACAGGTCTACAGCTGATCCCTGGCCTGACAGTCATCCTTGGAATGTCTGGATAACAAGGATACCTACATCAGGCTGTTACTTATTGATCAGAGCTCCACCTTCCACACTGTAATTCCAAACAAACTCCTCTCTGAACTCTGAGACCTCGGCCTCAGCATCCCTCTCTGTAACAGGATTCTCGACTTCCTGACCCAGAGACCGCAATCAGTAAGGATAGGTGACAACACTTCCTCCACCGTAAGCCTCAACGCCGGTGCCCAGCAAAGCTGCATACTCAGGCCCCTACTCTATACTCCTTATGCAATCATGACTGTGTGGTCCCAACTCTATTTATAATTTTGCTGATGACGCTTCCATTGTAGGTCGGACCTCAAACAACAATAAGTCAGATTACAGGAAAAGCAATTGAGTGCTTGCTGGCATGATGGAAAGATAACAGTCTCTCCATCAACATAAGCAAAATGAAGGAGCTGGTCATTGATTTCAGGAAGCTTGTGTCTGCAGCAATGGTGCTGAAGTGGAGATGGTTGACAGTGTCAAGTTCATGGGAATGTTGCTCACCAACAATCTGTCCTGGTCAACCCATGTCGACGCAATGGTCAAGGTGGCTAAGGAAATTCAGCATGTCCATGAGGAAACTACCTATTTTTGTAGATGCATCCTATCTGGATGCATCACTGTGTGGTATGGCAGTTGCTGTTCCCAAGACTGCAAGAAGCTGAAGAGAATCATGAGCACAGCCCAATCCATCACGCAAACTAGCGTTCCATCCATTGACTCCATCCACACTTCCCACTGCCTTGGGAAAGCAACCAACATAATCAAAATACCCCCTCACTCTGGTTATACTCTCTTCCGTCCTCTTCTGTCAGGCAGAGGACATCAGTTTGAAAACGCGTACAAATAGATTTAAGAACAGCCTCTATTCTGTTGTGACTTTTGAACGGACCTCTCAAATGTTAATTCTGATCTCTCTCTCTCAGCATCTTCTCTGTGGCTGTAACACTGTATTCTGCACGTTGTACGGTATGATTTGCCTCTACAGCATGCAAATCAACACTTTTCACAGTATCTGAGTACATGTGACAGCAATAAATCAATCAGTCACCTGCATGCTAGTATGTGTTTCATGGACTACAGCATCCAAGTCCCCTACCCTGCAATTTTTTAGAGTCTTCCCCCTATTTAAGTAATAGTCTATCTTTTGATACTCCCTACCAAAGTGTACTTTCCTACATTAAACTCTATCTGCCAACTTTTTCCGACTTGCTCAACCTGTCTATCTCCTTGCAGATTCTTTGTCCTCATGAGAACATTCCCTCCCACTATTTTTGTAGCATCAGCAAATTTGGATGGATTTATGCCTTGTCCCCTCCTCTAAGTTATGAATGTAGATAGTAAATAATTGTAGTCCTAGGACTGATCCGTGTGGCACTCCACTAGTTATGGCTTTCCGGCCTGATAAAGATGGTGGTTAGAAAATAATTGGCTGAACCATTGAAATGAAAAATGTGAAAAAAAAATGCATTTTCATTGTTTGTGAAATTGTCAAATTGTCGATAATAAAATATAAATATTACTGTAGTTCTTGATGAATACAGTTTATCATTGAGCTTTATGAAAATTCTGAATATAGTTCATGATTTATTATAGCATCAGTTTTCATGCATCTTTATCTGAGAATTCAGATTTTTTTGTCAAAAATTGTGCTGTGCCACACATGATATTTGCTAAATCTCTCCTGTCCCAGCAGTTCAACTTGTTCAGTTTTGACATTACTTTTGTAAGGACCCCACAGTTGAGCTACCCTGCGTTGATAGCTCACTACACACTTCTTGCAGTAAAACAAATGCTCCTCAGACCAAACTTCGGAACCCCGCCCACGGCCGACGGAACCCCGCCCATGGCCGACGACCTCATTGCTCCGCCCACAACCTCCACAGCCAGCAACCCCAGAGGAGACAGCCACACCGAGCCCTGCCGCATCTTCACCTTCCCCCCAGACCTCCCACTGACTGAGGACGAACGGTCAGTCCTCAGTAAGGGGCTCACCTTTGTCCCCCTACAACCACACATCAACGAATACTAGTCACAGTTGGACATAGAGCAGTTTTACCGCCGTCTTCGCCTCCATGCCTACTTCTTCAACCGGGAACCTAACCCTCCCTCCACTGACCCCTTCACCCGCTTCCAACACAAGTCCTCCTCCTGGACACCACCCCCAGGCCTCCTACCCTCCCTCGACCTCTTCATCTCCAACTGCCGTCGAGACATTAACCGCCTCAACCTCTCCACCCCTCTCACCCACTCCAACCTCTCCCCCGCAGAATGGGCAGCCCTCTGCTCCCTCCGCTCCAACCCCAACCTCACCATCAAACCCGCAGACAAGGGTGGCGCAGTGGTAGGATGGCGCACTGACCTCTACATCGCCGAGGCCAGACGCCAACTCTCCGACACCACCTCCTACCGCCCCCTCGATCATGACCCCACACCCGAGCACCAAACCATCATCTCCAACACCATTCACGACCTCATCACCTCAGGGGACCTCCCACCCACAGCCTCCAACCTCATTGTTCCCCAACCCCGCACGGCCCGTTTCTATCTCCTTCCCAAAATCCACAAACCTGCCTGCCCTGGTCGACCCATCGTCTCAGCCTGCTCCTGCCCCACCGAACTCATCTCCACCTATCTGGACTCCATTTTCTCCCCTTTGGTCCAGGAACTCCCCACCTACGTCCATGACACCACCCACGCCCTCCACCTCCTCCAGGACTTCCAATTCCCTGGCCCCCAACACCGCATATTCACCATGGACGTCCAGTCCCTATACACCTGCATTCCGCATGCAGATGGCCTCAAGGCCCCCGCTTCTTCCTGTCCCGCAGGCCCGACCAATCCCCCTCCACCGACACTCTCATCCGCCTAGCTGAACTCGTCCTCACCCTCAACAACTTCTCTTTTGACTCCTCCCACTTCCTACAGACTAAGGGGGTGGCCATGGGCACCTGCGTGGGCCCCAGCTATGCCTGCCTCTTTGTAGGTTACGTGGAACAGTCCCTCTTCCGCACCTACACAGGCCCCAAACCCCACCTCTTCCTCCGGTACATTGATGACTGTATCGGCGCCGCCTCTTGCTCCCCAGAGGAGCTCGAACAGTTCATCCACTTCACCAACACCTTCCACCGCAACCTTCAGTTCACCTGTGCCATCTCCAGCACATCCCTCACCTTCCTGGACCTCTCAGTCTCCATCTCAGGCAACCAGCTTGTAACTGATGTCCATTTCAAGCCCACCGACTCCCACAGCTACCTAGAATACACCTCCTCCCACCCACCCTCCTGCAAAAATTCCATCCCCTATTCCCAATTCCTCCGCCTCCGCCGCATCTGCTCCCATGATAAGACATTCCACTCCCGCACATCCCAGATGTCCAAGTTCTTCAAGGACCGCAAATTTCCCCCCACAGTGATCGAGAACGCCCTTGACCGCGTCTCCCGTATTTCCCGCTACACATCCCTCACACCCCGCCCCCACCACAACCGCCCTAAGAGGATCCCCCTCATTCTCACACACCCCCCTACCAACCTCCGGATACAACGCATCATCCTCCGACAATTCCGCCATTTACAATCCGACCCCACCACCCAAGACATTTTTCCATCCCCACCCCTGTCTGCTTTCCGGAGAGACCACTCTCTCCGTGACTCCCTTGTTCGCTCCACACTGCCCTCCCTCTCAACTTATGACGGTGAGTTCACTGCAATGCTTATTTCAGTGAGAGAAGCGCTTCAGAAGACAAAAATCTCAACTTTACCAAACAAATAAACTTTTGATGCTGGCTTCACTGAAATGCTTATTTCAGTGAGATGAGCCCATCAGAATACCAAAATCTAAACTTCACCAAACCACTCAAATTTCGATGCTGGGTTTACTGAAGTGCTTATTTCAGTCAGATAAGCACATCAGAAGTCCAAAATCCCACCTTCACCAAACCACTAAACTTATGATGCTGGGTTCACTGAAGAGCTTATTTCAGTGAGATAAGCACTTCAGAAGGACAAAATCCCAACCTCAGCAATCGACTCAACTTTTGATGCTGGTTTCACTGAATTGCTTATTTCAGTGAGATAAGCACTTCAGAAGACCAATATCAAATCTTCACTAAACGACTCAACTTTTGATGCTGGATTTTCCCAAATGCATAATTCAGTGAGATAAGCTTTGCAGAAGACCAAAATCTAACCTTCACCAAACCACTCAACTTTCCATGCTGGGTTGTCTGAAGTGCTTGTTTCAGAGTGATAACCACTTCAGAATGCCAAAAGCCGAACCTCACCAAACGACTCAACTATTGATGCTGGTTTCACTGAAATGCTTTTTCCAGTCAGATAAGCACTTCGGAAGGCCAAAATCTCAACTTCACAAAACCACCCAACTTTTGATGCTGGTTTCACTGAATTGCTTATTTCAGTGAGATAAGGACTTCAGAAGGCCAAAATCTAAACTTCACTATACGACTCAACTTTTGATGCTGGAATAACCCAAATGCTTATTTCAGTGAGATAAGCACATCAGAAGAAAAAAATCTAAATATCACCACACCACTCAAATTTCGATGTTGTTTTCAAGGAAGTGCTTATCTTTGTGAGATAAGCTCTTCAGAAGGCCAAAATCCCAACCTCCCCAAACGACTCAACTTTTGATGCTGAGTTCACTGAAATGCTTATTTCAGTGAGATAAGCACTTCAGAAGGACAAAATCCCAACCTCAGCAATCGTCTCAACTTTCGATGCTGGTTTCACTGAAGTGCTTATTTCAGTGAGATAAGCACTTCAGAAGACCAGTATCAAAACATTACTAAAAGACTCAACTTTTGATGCTTGATTTATCCAACTGCTTATTTCAGTGAGATAAGCTTTTCAGAAGACCAAAATCTAAACTTCACCAATCGACTCAACTTCTGATGCTGGTTTCACTGAAATGCTTCTTTCAGTCAGATATGCACATCAGAAGGCCAAAATCTCAACTTCACCAAACCACCCAACTTTCGATGCTGGATTCACTGAAGTGCTTATTTCAGAGAGATAAGCACTTCAGAAAGCCAAAATCACAACCTCACCAAACGACTCAACTTTTGATGCTGGTTTCACTGAATTGCTTATTTCAGTGAGATAAGCACTTCAGAAGACCAAAATCTAAACTTCACCAAACCACTCAAATTTTGATGTTATTTTGAATGAATTGCTTATCTCTGTGAGATAATCTCTTCAGGATGCTAAAATCCCAACCTCATCGAACGACTCAACTTTTGATGCAGGTTTTATTGGAATGCTTCTTTCAGTCAGATAAGCACTTCAGAAGTCCAAAATCCCAACTTCACCAAAACACAAAACTTATGATGCTGGGTTCACTGAATTGCTTATTTCAGTCAGTTAAGCACTTCAGAAGGCCAAAATCACAACTTCACAAAACCACACATCTTTCGATGCTGAGTTCACTGAAGCGCTTATTTCAGTGAGATAAGCACTTCAGAATGCCAAAATCCCACCCTCAGCAATCGTCTCACCTATTGATTGTGGTTTCACTGAATTGCTTATTTCAGTGAGATAAGCACTTCAGAAGACCGATATCAAATCTTCACTAAACGACTCATCTTTTGATGCTTGATTTACCCAAATGCTTATTTCAGTGAGATAAGCTTTTCAGAAGACCAAAATCTGAACTTCACGAAACCACTCAACTTTCGATGCTGGGTTCACTTGAAGTGCTTATTTCAGTGATATAAGCACTTCAGTACGCCAAAATCCCAAACTCACCAAACGACTCAACTTTTGATGCTGGTTTCACTGAATTGCTTATTTCAGTGAGATAAGCACTTCAGAAGTCCAAAATCCCAACTTCACTAAACCACAAAACTTATGATGCTGGTTTCACTGAAGGGCTTATTTCAGTCAGATAAGCACTTCAGAAGACCAAAATCTAAAGTTCACTAAACGACTCAACTTTTGGTGCTGATTTGACTGAAATGCTTCTTTCAGTCAGATATGCACATCAGATGTCCAAAATCTCAACATCAACAAACCACGCAACTTACGATCCTGGATTTACCCAAATGCTTATTTCAGTGAGTTAAGCACTTCAGAAGACCAAAATCTAAACTTCACCAAACCACTCAACTTTCGATGCTGGGTTCACTGAAGTGCTTATTTCAGAGAGATAAGCACTTCACTACGCCAAAATCCCAACCTCACCAAACGACTCAACTTTTGATGCTGGTTTCACTGAATTGCTTATTTCAGTGAGATAAGCACTTCAGAAGACCAAAATCTCAACTTCACCAAACCACCCAACTTTCGATCCTGGATTTACCCAAATGCTTATTTCCGTGAGATAAGCACTTCAGAAGGCCAAAATCTAAACTTCACTAAACGACTCAACTTTTGATGCTGGTTTCACTGAAATGCTTCTTTCAGTGAGATAAGCACTTCAGATGGCCAAAATCTCAACTTCACCAAACCACCCAACTTTCGATCCTGGATTTACCCAAATGCTTATTTCAGTGAGATAAGCACTTCAGAAAACCAAAATCTAAACTTGACCAAACCACTCAACTTTCTATGCTGGGTTCACTGAAGTGCTTATTTCAGTGAGATAAGCACTTCACTACGCCAAAATCCCAACCTCACCAAACGACTCAACTTTTGATGCTGGTTTCACTGAATTGCTTATTTCAGTGAGATAAGCACTTCAGAAGGCCAAAATCTAAACTTCACTAAACAACTCAACTTGTGATGCTGATTTCACTGAAATGCTTCTTTCAGGCACAGGCAGGCAGGCAGACAGAGACAGGCAGGCACAGGCAGACAGTTTAACAGAGACAGTCAGGCAGGCACAGGCAGAGAGACAGAGACAGTCAGGCAGACAGGCCGAGACAGTCAGGCAGAGAGGCAGAGCCAGGCAGGCAAGCCAACAGGCAGTCAGACACAGACTGTCAGACACAGATGCAGGCAGACGGAGACAGGCAGGCACACAGGCAGAGACAGTCAGGCATACACAGTCAAGCAGAGACAGTCCGGCAGGCAGGCAGGCAGGCAGACAGACAGTCAGGCACAGGCAGTCAGACAGGCAGGCGGAGACAGGCGGAGACAGCCAGGCAGAGACAGTCAGACGGAGTCAGACAGAGACAGTCAGGCAGGCAGGCAGAGACAGGCATACAGACAGACAGAGACAGTCAGACACAGAGAGACAGAGTCAGAGTCAGACAGAGACTGGCAGGCAGACACAGACTGTCAGACAGATATAGGCAGACGGAGACAGGCAGGCAGAGACAGTCAGGCAGACAGAGACAGTCAGGCAGGCAGGCAGAGACAGTCAGGCAGGCAGGCAGACAGACACAGGCACAGACAGGCAGAGACAGTCAGGCAGGTAGAGACAGGCAGACAGGGACAGACAGGCAGACAGGCACAGGCAGACCGGCAGAGACAGTCAGGCGGACAGGCAGGCAGGCAGGCAGAGACAGGCCGAGACAGTCAGGCACAGGCAGGCAGGCAGACAGGGACAGACAGGCAGAGACAGTCAGGCGGACAGGCAGGCAGGTAGAGACAGACAGGCAGGCAGGCACAGGCAGAGACAGTCAGGCGGACAGGCAGAGGCAGTCAGGCAGCGACAGACAGGCAGGCAGAGACAGGCCGAGACAGGCAGACAGAGACAGTCAGGCAAGCAGACAGAGACAGGCAGGCACAGGCAGACAGTCAGACAGACAGAGGCAGGCAGGCAGGCACAGGCAGAGGCAGGCAGTCAGAGACAGTCAGGCAGGCAGGCAGGCAGGCACAGGCAGACAGTCAGACAGACAGAGACAGGCAGTCAGACACAGGCAGACTGTCAGACAGATACAGGCAGACAGAGACAAGCACGCGGAGGCAGGCAAAGAGACAGACAGAGACAGGCAGGCAGACACAGGCAGGCAGTCAGACAGAAGCAGGCAGGCAGACAGAGGCAGTCAGACACAGACTGTCAGACAGATACAGGCAGACGGAGACAGGCAGAGACAGGCAGGCAGACAGACAGAGACAGGCAGGCAGGCAGAGACAGTCAGACACAGAGAGACAGAGTCAGAGTCAGACAGAGACCAACGGCAGGCAGGCAGACAGACAGAGACAGGCAAGCAAACCGACAGGCAGTCAGACACAGACTGTCAGACAGATACAGTCAGACGGAGACAGGCAGGCAGACAGGCAGAGACACTCAGGCAGTCAGGCAGACACAGTCAAGCAGAGACAGTCAGGCAGACAGACAGACAGTCAGGCGGAGGCAGTCAGGCGGAGATACAGGCAGGCAGACAGAAACAGCCAGACAGAGGCAGTCAGACACAGACAGACAATCAAACCAACACGGGCAGACGGAGGCAGGCAGACAGACAGAGACAGGCAGTCAGACACAGGCAGACTGTCAGACGGAGACAGGCACGCGGAGGCAGGAAGGCGGAGACAGACAGAGAGAGACAGTCAGAGACAGGCATGCAGAGACAGGCAGGCAGACAGAGGCAGTCAGATACAGACAGACAGTCAAACCGATACAGGCAGAGACAGACAGGCAGACGGATGCAGGCAGATGCAGGTGGAGGCAGGCAGGCAGACAGAGACAGTCAGACACAGGCAGAGGCGCAGACGGAGATAGGCAGAGACAAACAGACAGAGGCAGGCAGGCAGACAGATAGACAGACAGGCAGAGACGGTCAGACAGACAAAGACAGGCAGGCAGTGAGACAGTCTGACAGGCAGACAGACAGAGGCAGGCAGGCCGCGGCAGACAGAGGCAGGCAGACAGGGACAGGCAGAGACAGTCAGGCAGGCGGAGGCAGGCAGACAGACAGTCAGACACAGACAGGCCGAGAGGCAGGCAGACACCGACAGGCAGAGACAGGCAGGCAGGCACACAGAGGCAGACAGAGACAGAGAGGCAGGCAGACAGAGACAGTCAGGCAGGCAGGCAGAGACAGTCAGAAGACAGACAGAGGCAGGCAGACACGGACAGTCAGATAGACAGACAGAGAGACAGACAGAGACAGTCAGTCAGGCAGACAGACAGACAGACAGACAGAGACAGTCAGTCAGATAAACAGAGGCAGAGAGTCAGGCAGACAGGCAGGCAGACAGAGGCAGTCAGGCCGAGGCAGACAGAGGCAGGCGGGCAGACAGAGACAGTCAGAAGGCAGTCAGTCAGACAGAGGCAGGCAGAGACAGTCAGACAGACAGAGACAGACAGACAGTCAGACAGAGACCGCCAGTCAGGCAGGCAGAGACAGTCAGACAGAGACAGACAGTTAGACAGGCAGAGGCAGACAGAGATAGAGAGGCAGGCAGAGAGTCAAGCACACACGCAGAGAGTCAGACAGACGTGCAGGCAGGCAGACACGCAGTCAGTCAGGCAGGCAGAGAGAGACAGTCAGACAGAGACAGGCAGAAGGCAGACAGGCAGCCAGACAGAGACAGGCCGCCAGACAGTCAGACAGGCAGAGACAGGCAGATAGACAGACAGTCAGACAGAGACAGGCAGGCAGAGACAGTCAGAAGACAGACAGAGGCAGGCAGACACGGACAGTCAGATAGACAGACAGACAGACAGACAGAGACAGTCAGGCAGGCAGGCAGAGACAGTCAGAAGACAGACAGAGGCAGGCAGACACGGACAGTCAGATAGACAGACAGAGAGACAGACAGAGACAGTCAGTCAGGCAGACAGACAGACAGAGACAGTCAGTCAGATAAACAGAGGCAGAGAGTCAGGCAGGCAGGCAGGCAGACAGAGGCAGTCAGGCCGAGGCAGACAGAGGGAGGCGGGCAGACAGAGACAGTCAGAAGGCAGTCAGTCAGACAGAGGCAGGCAGAGACAGTCAGACAGACAGAGACAGACAGACAGTCAGACAGAGACCGCCAGTCAGGCAGGCAGAGACAGTCAGACAGAGACAGACAGTTAGACAGGCAGAGGCAGACAGAGATAGAGAGGCAGGCAGAGAGTCAAGCACACACGCAGAGAGTCAGACAGACGTGCAGGCAGGCAGACACGCAGTCAGTCAGGCAGGCAGAGAGAGACAGTCAGACAGAGACAGGCAGAAGGCAGACAGGCAGCCAGACAGAGACAGGCCGCCAGACAGTCAGACAGGCAGAGACAGGCAGATAGACAGACAGTCAGACAGAGACAGGCAGGCAGAGACAGTCAGAAGACAGACAGAGGCAGGCAGACACGGACAGTCAGATAGACAGACAGACAGAGACAGTCAGTCAGGCAGACAGACAGACAGACAGACAGACAGAGACAGTCAGTCAGGCAGACAGACAGAGACAGTCAGGCAGGCAGAGACAGTCACACAGAGACAGGCAGGCAGACAGAGGCAGGCAGAGACAGTCAGACCGAGATAGGTAGGCAGAGACAGTCAGATAGAAAGACAGTCAGATAGAAAGACAGTCAGACAGAAAGAGGCAGGCAGGCAGACAGACAGGCCAAGGCAGAGAGAGACAGTCAGAAGGCAGGCAGACAGTCAGTCAGACAGAGGCAGGCAGAGACAGACAGTCAGACAGAGACAGGCAGGCAGGCAGGCAGAGACAAACAGACAGAGACAGGCAGGCAAACAGTCAGACAGAGACAGGCCGACAGTCAGACAGAAACAGGCAGGCAGGCAGAGGCAGTCAGACACAGACACCCAGTCAGACAGAGACAGAGAGACAGACAGGCAGGCGGCACCAGGCAGGCAGGCAGAGACAGTCAGACACAGACAGGCAGGCAGGCAGACAGAGACAGGCAGGCAGGCAGAGACAGTCAGACAGAGACAGGCAGGCAAACAGTCAGACAGAGACAGGCCGACAGTCAGACAGAGACAGGCAGGCAAACAGTCAGACAGAGACAGGCTGACAGTCAGACAGAGACAGGCAGGCAAACAGTCAGACAGAGACAGGCCGACAATCAGACAGAGACAGACAGGCAGGCAGGCAGGCAGGCAGACAGACAGAGGCAGGCAGGCAGAGGTAGGCAGGCAGACAGACAGACAGAGGGAGGCAGACAGAGGGAGGCAGACAGAGACAGATAGACAGGCAGGCAGACAGACAGACAGAGGCAGGCAGGCAGAGACAGACAGGCAGACAGAGACCTTTTTAAAATTAACAAGAACATGTGATTAACACACTTAATAGCTGCGACCGAGTGTGATTTAAAAGAATGCTGATTACCAGAAGTTAAATAGGGGTTGTAAGATCCACTATTTGAAACGAGTAAAGAGCAAATTCGATTGTACTTTGGATTTGGGTGTAATGAGAATGCACGTCGGTTGAAAGAGATTGATGTTTTAGTTTAAACTGTTCTGAGTCCTGCTTCATAAATATAAAGGAGGGCTTCATAACTTATAAAGCTGCTGTTCCTCCACCATTGTTCTGCAGAAATTATTGAATCAAACGACAGAATATGACCAGCATCATAAGATAGGAGTAGAAGTAAGGCCATTCGGCCAATCAAGTCCACTCCGCCATTTAAATCATGGCTGATGGGCATTTCAACGACACTTCCCTCAACTCTCCCTGTAGCCCTTGACTCCTTTTGAGATCAAGAATTTGTTGATCTCTGCCTGGAAGGCATCCAACGTCCCGGCCTCCACTGCACTCTGCGGCAATGAATTCACAAGCCCACCACTCTCTGGCTGAAGACATGTCGTCTCGTTTCAGTTTTAAATTTACCCCCTCTAATTTTAAGGCTGTGCCCACGGGTCCGACTCTCCCCGCCTAACGGAAACAACTTCCTAGCGTCCACCCCTTCTAAACCATACATTATCACTGACGGTTCCCTAGTTAGATTTGACATATTGCATTTGAGAAGGAAATGGCCTGTTTCCATCATTCCAGAGTACTTTTCTTAATCATTGTATTTATTTGTCGGCCCAATAAAGGAATTAATTTTATTTGATAGCTCAATAAGTTAAAACTGTAATCGAAGTTAGTTTTCTTCCTCCTTTGTAGTGGATCTGTTGGAGTTGCACACAGCACAACACGTCTTTGATCGACACAAATTGACACAAAACGAGCAACTTCTAAATGTAACTGAAGTAATCAACTGTTTAACGTCCATTTATGATGGTTTGGAACAAAATCACAAAGACTAGGTCCATGTGTCACTCTGTGTCAACATGTGTCTGAACTGGCTGCTGAACGTCTTTGATACGTATGTATGATTTACACTTGAATGTAGTATGTTTAGATTGTCCTAAGGTGCATTAAACTGCATCCTACATTTTGGATTTTGATCAGTTAAGTAAATGTGAAGATTGTCAACTGATTAAAATCAATCCTAGTATTGTTGACATAAGGTTTCAGTATGTTCTAATTTCATTTCAGTGCAAGTGATAAAGTAGTTGAAAGTTTTAGCGACTTTTGTTTTAAATCATAAAATTGAAACTGATATAGAACGTAGAACGTAGAACAGTACAGCACAGAACAGGCCCTTCAGCCCACGATGTTGTGCCGACCATATACTTTTGATTCCATTTGGTCAGATCTGTACAGGATCATGGAGACATCTTGACACTCTGATTGTAATGCTCTTCACGGTGACAAATGTGAGTGCTGCAGAAAGACGTGTATAAAGTACACAATATGAACATCATCCAGTTAATGTCAAGGAATAAACAGCCAGATGCAGAATAAGTTTTTATGTGACCCACAATCTCGTAGAGTCATACAGCATAGAAACACCATGTCTATGCCTCCCAACAAACACCAAACTACACTAATCTCATTTATCTACACTTGGTCCATAGCCTACTTGGACCTAGCATTTTAAATGCTCATCCCAGATGCTTTTTAAATGTTGAGAATACCTGCCTCAACTACCCTCTCAGGCAGCGTGCTCCATATGTCCACTTTGTTGATGAAAAAGCTTTTCCTCAGACTTCCTCCAAAGCATTTAATCCTCACCTTAAACTTGTGCCATCTGGTCTTAGACACATGTGCCATGGGGAAAGGATTCTCACAATGTATTCTGCCAGGGCCTGTCATAATTTTTTCTGCCTCAATCATATCCCAACCCCCACCTCAGCTTCCTCTGCTACAAGAAACACAAATCCAGCATACCAGTCTATCTCGTAACTGAGACTTTTTAACCTAGCCAGTATCTTGAAGAGCATTAACTGTGCCATTGTGGTATTTTCCAGACTAATTGTCGTTCAGCTTATCTCAGTCAGATTGTTTAGTAAGCTCCATTTAGGAATAATGTTATGCACTTCACTTGGAAATGTATTAAGACTGTGACAGTATATTGGGGAATCCTTGCAAGTGGAGAGATTTTTATTTTCTTTCAGTCCAAGCTGGATATAATTCTAGGATTTGGAGATGAACGTCCAGGGTTAAACCTCCGGTGTCCTTCTATCCACCCCAAATCACCTCCAATTTTCCATTTATATAAAATTGAGCTTTGTTTGCATGAGGTGTGTTCCAATATTAAATCGTTATTGCGACTGTAAATTTTGACATTCTTCATTAGGTACGTACCCTTCATATTGATAGCGGCTCAAGGTGCTTCAGGGTGTCAAAACCAAAATGTTGCATTTTCCAGTGAAATTGTAGACATTGAGCTGAAATTCTCGCGAGGGAGCACTGAACGGCATGCATTATTTCTGAGTACCGCCCTCATTAATACTTATTCCATTTTTGTACCTGCCAGACAGAAACTAGACGCTCAGAATTAGCGAAATGAAATTCTGAGTGGGTGTGTGATGCTTGCACATTGCTCAATGCTCCTCTGGACCTCCAACTTGGGCAGTAGTCACCAGCATCTGCAGCCACACCCATCAGTAGCACCCCATGTCCACAGTTTTGACATGTGGCATGTTCCAGCCTCAGCACATCATGGCACATCTCAGATCTGCTTTCAGTACTCTTCTGTACTTCATTGCTGCATTTTGGATTGCAGCAGCCCCCCTCATTGCAGTGCTACTGCCAGGGCACTTTTATATGCAGGGACAGGCACCCATTCGTGTATTGGGCCACGTTACACATCAGGACACCTTGCTTGAGCTCTCCACTCTCATTTTGTCCCTGCATGAATGCTAACAGCTCCTCTGCCTTGTCTTCATTTGCCTTGTCTTTTTATGGGTTGCCCCCTCCGCCACATCTCTCAGACTCATAACACTAGTATGTTGATTAACCTTTTGGCATCGAGACAAAGCCAGACAGCTTGTCATGTTTGTCAGCAGTCATCAATCAAAGGAGTGGGTGTGTTGCCGTTCAGCACCGTGATATGTTGATCTCACACCTGCAGCATGTGCCAGCTGCAGAAGCACAGAACGCGTTGCATTGTCTCCAACCACATGGTCGTTCTTCAGGTTCTGAGGGGAATGGTCTGTAGTCAAGCGAGGCAGTTCCAGGCAGCAGATCGAGGTAACTCCAGGGCATTGTCTGATATCACTCGAAGGGCTTGGATGCAATCAGTTGGCTGCTCAGGATGATCATGGTCAGGACACTGTCCTCATAGGTTGTGAGAAGTCAAACGTTAGACACCTCACTACCTGTGTTGGCTCTTTCTGCCCTACGGTGGGCTGTTTTTCCTGGAATGAAACAAAGGGAGTGATTGAGTGAGATGAAATGAGCTGGTGCATTTGTTAGTGCTCATGTATGTTTGGGAAGGGAGGTGAGGTCTCCTGGGTGAGAGCAAGAGGCACAGAGAACATAGAGGATTAATCGCCTTGGGCCCTCAAGTAGGCGAGAGCAAGTGAAGACAGACATTGAATGCTTTGGTGAGAATGGTATTACATGAACTGTGCTGAAGGGTGGTGCAGAATTAGAGAGAGTGTGAATGTGAGGTAGCACAGACCAATGATACCAGTCACGGTTGGACATAGAGCAGTTTTTCCGCCGTCTTCGCCTCCATGCCTACTTCTTCAACCGGGAACCTAACCCTCCTTCCACTGACCCCTTCACCCGCTTCCAACACAAGTCCTCCTCCTGGACACCACCCCTAGGCCTCCTACCCTCCCTCGACCTCTTCATCTCCAACTGCCGTCGAGACGTTAACCACCTCAACCTCTCCACCCCTCTCGCCCACTCCAACCTCTCCCCCGCAGAACGGGCAGCCCTCCGCTCCCTCCGCTCCAACCCCAACCTCACCATCAAACCCGCAGACAAGGGTGGCGCAGTGGTAGTATGGCGCACTGACCTCTACATCGCCGAGGCCAGACGCCAACTCTCCGACACCACCTCCTACTGCCCCCTCGATCATGACCCCACACCCACATGACCAAACCATCATCTCCAACACCATTCACGACCTCATCACCTCAGGGGAGCTCCCACCCACATCCTCCAACCTCATTGTTCCCCAACCCCGCACGGCCGTTTCTATCTCCTTCCCAAAATCCACAAACCTGCCTGCCCTGGTCGACCCATCGTCTCAGCCTGCTCCTGCCCCACCGAACTCATCTCCACCTATCTGGACTCCATTTTCTCCCCTTTAGTCCAGGAACTCCCCAGCTACGTCCGTGACACCACCCATGCCCTCCACCTCCTCCAGGACTTCCAATTCCCTGGCCCACAACACCTCATATTCACCATGGACGTCCAGTCCCTATACACCTGCATTCCTCATGCAGATGGCCTCAAAGCCCTCTGCTTCTTCCTGTCCCGCAGGCCCGACCAGTCCCCCTCCACCGACGCTCTCATCCGCCTAGCTGAACTCGTCCTCACCCTCAAGAACTTCTCTTTTGACTCCTCCCACTTCCGACAGACTAAGGGGGTGGCCATGGGCACCCGCATGGGCCCCAGCTATGCCTGCCTCTTTGTAGGTTACGTGGAACAGTCCCTCTTCCGTACCCACACAGGCCCCAAACCGCACCTCTTCCTCCGGTACATTGATGACTGTATCGGCGCCGCCTCATGCTCCCCAGAGGAGCTCGAACAGTTCATCCACTTCACCAACACCTTCCGCCGCAACCTTCAGTTCACCTGTGCCATCTCCAGCACATCCCTCACCTTCCTGGATCTCTCAGTCTCCATCTCAGGCAACCAGCTTGTAACTGATGTCCATTTCAAGCCCACCGATTCCCACAGCTACCTAGAATACACCTCCTCCCACCCACCCTCCTGCAAAAATTCCATTCCCTATTCTCAATTCCTCCGCCTCCGCCGCATCTGCTCCCACAATAAGACATTCCACTCCCGCACATCCCAGATGTCCAAGTTCTTCTAGGACAGCAACTTTCCCCCCACAGTGATCGAGAACGCCCTTGACCGCGTCTCCCGTATTTCCCGCAACACATCCCTCACACCCCGCCCCCGCCACAACCGCCCTAAGAGGATCCCCCTCGTTCTCACACTCCACCCTACCAACCTCCGGATACAACGCATCATCCTCCGACACTTTCGCCATTTACAATCCGATCCCACCACCCAAGACATTTTTCCATCCCCACCCCTGTCTGCTTTCCGGAGAGACCATTCTCTCCGTGACTCCCTTTTTCGCTCCACACTGCCCTGCAACCCCACCATACCCGGCACCTTCCCCTGCAACCGCAGGAAATGCTACACTTGCCCCCACACCTCCTCCCTCACCCCTATCCCAGGCCCCAAGATGACATTCCACATCAAGCAGAGATTCACCTGCACATCTGCCAATGTGGTATACTGCATCCACTGTACCCGGTGTGGCTTCCTCTACATTGGGGAAACCAAGCGGAGGCTTGGCAGACCGCTTTGCAGAACACCTCCGCTCAGTTCCGAACAAACAACTGCACCTCCCAGTCGCAAACCATTTCCACTCCCCCTCCCATTCTCTAGATGACATGTCCATCATGGGCCTCCTGCACTGCCACAATGATGCCACCCGAAGGTTGCAGGAACAGCAACTCATATTCCGCCTGGGAACCCTGCAGCCATATGGTATCAATGTGGACTTCACCAGTTTCAAAATCTCCACTTCCCCTACTGCACCCCTAAACCAGCCCAGTTCGTCCCCTCCCCAAACTGCACCACACAACCAGCCCAGCTCTTGCCCGCCCCCCACCCACTGCATCCCAAAACCAGTCCAACCTGTCTCTGCCTCCCTAACCTGTTCTTCCTCTCACCCATCCCTTCCTCCCTCCGCAAGCCGCACCCCCATCTACCTACTAACCTCATCCCACCTCCTTGACCTGTCCGTCTTCCCTGGACTGACCTATCCCCTCCCTACCTCCCCACCTACACTCTCTCCACCTATCTTCTTTACTCTCCATCTTCGGTCCGCCTCCCCCTCTCTCCCTATTCATTCCAGTTCCCTCTCCCCATCCCCCTCTCCGATGAAGGGTCTAGGCCCGAAACGTCAGCTTTTGTGCTCCTGAGATGCTGCTTGGCCTGCTGTGTTCATCCAGCCTCACATTTTATTATCTTGGAATTCTCCAGCATCTGCAGTTCCCATTATCTCCAATGAGGCTCCTCTTCTGTTGGAGCAGAGGTCACTGATCTTGCAGCACTGCTGTATGGCTCTTTTGGTGGTTGAGACTGCATTGACACTGGACAGACTCAGATGAGTCTGGCCGAGTCTTGTGTCGTGGCCTCCTGTGCTTGTCTTTGGGAAAGAGGACAGTCCTCCACTGCACCAATCCATCCACCAGGATTTCCAGGTCTCCAACTGTAAAGTAAGGTGCTAATTTCCCCTTTCCTGCCCTGTCTGGGACAAATGCTATGAACTGTATAAGGCAGTTCTGGATTCTGGGCATTTAACTGGTTCACAATAGCCTTTAAACATGGCACTAGTGCCAGTAATACCGGGATGTTTCAGTGGTGGCAAACACTTGCAGTTACGATGAGTGGAAAACTAACGAGCCTCAGCTGAGAGAGGCACAACAGGAGCATTGTTGCTGGTTATTGAAAAGGTTTGCAACAACAGAGTGAGAAAATTTGTTCGGTGTTTTGGAGAGATACTGTCCTTGCAGTGCAATAAAAATAACACTGAACTGATTCACTCCAGTGTTTTGGACCTTCAGATTTCAGAACAGAATTAGACCATTCAGCCCATTGAGTGGGATCTATCATTCTCAACCTCCTGTGTCCTTACTAAGCAAGAACATGTCTATCTATGCCTGAAATCAACTCTGACTTGGCTTCCACAGCTTTCTGCATCAATGAGTTCCACAGATTCACAACTTTCTGACTGAAGAAATTCTTCCTCAACTCCATCCTGAAGGGTGGTCCCTTTGACTCTGAGGCTGTGCCCTCAGGTCCTGGTCTCTCCTACTTGTGGAAACATCATCTCCATGTCCACTCTCTCCAGGCCTGAATTACCTTCAGTGTGACCCCCTTCATCCTTCTAAACTCCTTCAAGTACAGGCCCAGAGTTCTCAGCCACTCCTCACTTCATCCGCAGGATTATGTTTGAGAACCTCATCTAGACCCTGACAAAGGCCAGCACATCCTTCCTTAGATAGATGGCCAAAAACTGCTCTTAATATTCCAAATGCAATATGACCAGAGCCTTACACAGCCTCAGCAATACATCTCTGCTCTTGTATTTTTGCCGTCTTGAAATGAATGCTGACATTGCATTTGCCTTCCCAACTGCCAACTGAAACTGCATGTTAAAAGAATCCTGAATTGGGTCATCTTTGTGCTTCAGATTTCTGAAGCCTTTCCCAATTTAGAAAATAGTCTATGCCTGTACTTCCACTTCTCCACAGACTCTCTGTGACCTCCCCACTTCCTCAACACTACTTGCCTCTCCACCTATCATAGAACATAGAACACAGAAAATAGAACAGTACAGCACAGAACAGGCCCTTCAGCCCACGATGTTGTGCCGACCATTGATCCTCATGTATGCACCCGCAAATTTCTGTGACCATATGCATGTCCAGCAGTCTCTTAAATGACCCCAATGACCTTGCTTCCACAACTGCTGCTGGCAACGCATTCCATGTCCTCACAACTCTGTGTAAAGAACCCGCCTCTGACATCCCCTCTCTACTTTCCTCCAACCAGCTTAAAACTATGACCCCTCGTGTTAACCTTTTCTGCCCTGGAAAATAGTCTCTGGCTATCAACGCTATCTATGCCTCTCATTATCTTGTATACCTCAATTAGGTCCCCTCTCCTCCTCCTTTTCTCCAATGAGAAGAGTCCGAGCTCAGTCAACCTCTCTTCATAAGATAAGCCCTCCAGTCCAGGCAGCATCCTGGTAAACCTCCTCCTGAACCCTCTCCAAAGCATCCATATCTTTCCTATAATAGGGCGACCATAACTGGACGCAGTATTCCAAGTGCGGCCTAACCAAAGTTTTATAGAGCTGCAACAAGATCTCACAAAGCTTAAACTCAATCCCCCTGTTAATGAAAGCCAAAACACCATATGCTTTCTTAACAACCCTGTCCACTTGGGTGGCCAGTTTAAGGGATCTATGTATCTGCACACCAAGATCCCTCTGTTCCTCCACACTGCCAAGAATCCTATCCTTAATCCTGTACTCAGCTTTCAAGTTCGACCTTCCAAAATGCATCACCTCACATTTATCCAGGTTGAACTCCATCTGCCACCTCTCAGCCCATCTCTACAACCTGTCAATGTCCCGCTGCAGCCTACAACAGCCCTCTATACTGTCAACGACACCTCCAACCTTTGTGTCGTCTGCAAACTTGCTGACCCATCCTTCAATCCCCTCATCCAAGTCATTAATAAAAATTACCAACAGTAGAGGCCCAAGGACAGAGCCCTGTGGAACACCACTCACCGCTGACTTCCAGGCAGAATATTTTCCTTCTACTACCACTCGCTGTCTTCTGTTGGCCAGCCAATTCTGTATCCAGACAGCTAAGTTCCCCTGTATACCATTCCTCCTGACCTTCTGAATGAGCCTACCATGGGGAACATTCTCAAATGCCTTGCTGAAGTCCATATACACCACATCCACAGCTCAACCCTCATCAACTTTTCTAGTCACATCCTCAAAGATCTTGATAAGGTTTGTGAGGCATGACCTGCCCCTCACAAAGCTGTGTTGACTGCATTTAATCAAGCCATGCTCTTCCAGATGGTCTTAAATCCTATCCCTCAGAATCCTTTCTAACACCTTGCACACGACAGACGTGAGACTTGTTCTATTGAAATGTCATCTGCAAACTTAGCAGCAACCCCCTTTGGACGACAATACCATTAGTTCCTTTGTCCGGATTGCTAATGTATAACGTGAATGGCTGTCGTCTGAACTCTGATGACTGCGGAACTCCTGTAGTTGCTGGCTGCCATCCTGAAAAAGACCCTTTTATTCCCACTTTCTGCATTCTGCCAGTTAGCCAATCCGCTATCCATGCCAGTACCTATTCTCGAACACCATAAGCTCATTTTTTATTTTGAAGCCTCCTGTGTGTCACCTTGCCAAAGGCTTTCTGAAATTCCAAATAGGTAAAGTTCAATGGCTCTCTTTGGTTTTAACTCACTGGTTACATTCCCAAAGGATCTAACAGAGACCTTCCCTTGATAAAGTTGTGTTTTCTCAGCCCAGTTTACCATGTACTTCCACGTATTCTCCGGTCTCATCCTTAATAATAGACTCTAAAATCTGACCCACTGACCAGTGCCAGGCTAACAGGTCTATAATTTCTCGTCTTTTGCCACCCTCCATTTTAAACAGGGGTGTTATGTTTGCCATTTTGCACTCCTTGGGACCCACCCTGACTCCAGTAATTCCTGAAAGATCACCAATGCCTGCATGGTCTTCTCACTTATCTCCTTCAGAACTCTTGGAGGCAGTCCATCTGGTCCATGTAATTTACCATCTTCTCGGAATTATACAATTCCTACAGTGCGGAAAGAAACCATTGGGTCTGCACCACCTCCGCAAAGAACATCCCACCAAGACCCAGCCCTGTACTGTTTCCCCGCAAGCTCACATTTGCCATGGCTGATCCATCTTGCCTGCACATCTTTGGTCTGTGGATGGAAATCAGAGCACCTGTCCGAGACCCATGCAGACATGGAGAGAATGTACAAATTCCACACAGACCCTTCAGCTTCCCCTGTACCTTCTCCTTAGTGATGGCCACCACACTCACTTCTGCTTCAGACTCCCTTAAAGGTCTAATACTGGTGCCTTCCAACCTGAAGACTGATGCAAAATATTTGTTCAGTTCCTCTGCCATTTCTTTGTTTCCCAACACTACTTATTTGGCCCCTCTTGAAATTTCCTTTGGATTTTCAGGGGTGTTTTACAATAACAATATCTACTTTATTGTGTTGACAAATGGATTGTTTAGATCATCACAGAAACAATAAGAAAAATTCATCAGTCCTCTCATTTAACAATTATATATATATATATTAATATCACAATCAATGCATTTCCATCAGGTAAGTACATAGCTGGAACTTTCTAACCTGGCGTTTTCATTTTTCATTTCTCAGATTTCACTCTCAGACAGAACAGTTGATGTTGACACACTGTTCATTAAAAATAACATCCACTGTATTTTTCCCCATGTTGTAGCTCGTGGACTTGTGTAACCTTAACGTATAGAGTCCATGTTCATTTTCAAGGAAGTTATTACTTTAGTGATTTCAGGTGTTACATTCAGAAGGGTACCATGCTGCAATTCTAGCCTGCTGTTTGCAGAGTAATCCCAATGTGGAAGATTTTGAAAAGTATGTAAATTTCCCTAATTTACCTGTCTTTGCAATCCAAACTGATAGACACCACGGTCCAGATTTCTGTTGTTCACAAGAATGCCTGTTTATGACAACTGCGTAGATTCTAGCATCAGACAGATATTTACAAAGATTGGACACATATCTGTACGAATTAAAGCTGTCAAACCCCCTGTAAACTCATCTTGCTGCAGACAAACATCGAGGGGAGAGGGATAAAACATGGATATTATAGGTGTAAAAAAAAGGCAAAGTAGGCTGTTCACTGGTCCCTGTTCACAGGATTTGCGAAGATGATCTTGAGGATATAAAACAAATGAATAAATATCGCACAGTGACTTATTATCTTTTGCAACAAGTGTTGATGATATGGCATTTCTGTGATCATAAAATAGAACATTGTCCAATTTCCTAAGAGCATTACCGCAGTTTTCATTTGTATTCTCCATTTCGGGAACATACTTAATTGGTACTTTACTGACTAAGTGACCTTCGCTCATCTAAAGTGTTCGGTTGCAAACAGCCAATATTTTATTATTCTAATTTAGTAACTTAGGTTTGGAATTTTGTCATGGAAATGTATTTCACTTATGCTACTCTGCGTAAACACACAACTACCGCAGTTAATAAAAGAAAGAACTGCATTTATGTAGCACATTTTATGGTCTAAGGCATACAAAGTACTCTATACGCAGCTAAACTACTTTTGAAATGCCGTCATTGATGCAGCATAAGAAAATGTGTAGTGTTTAAAATAGTCAGAAGTAAAGAAATATGAAATGAAGAAATCATAAATAGTTAAAAAAATGAAATTATGAATATGAAGAAATATAAAATCTTCAGTCCCTTGCGAGTGGAGACATAGAATCAGGAGATGTAGAGTCAGTATGGAGCCTATCAGGGAGGAGGCAATTCTGGATCTGGTGTTGTGCAATAAACCGGATTTGATCAGGGACCTCAAAGTAAAGGAGCCATTAGTAAAGGTAGTGACCGTAATATGATCATTTTTAATCAGCAATTTGAGAGGGAGAAGGGAGAATCGGAAGTGTCAGTATTGTAGGAACTATGGAGCAATGAGGGAGGAGCTGGCCAAAGTTCAATGGTTCAATACCGTAGCAGGGATGGCAGTGGAACAACAATGGCAGGTATTTCTGGATATAATGCAAAAGGTGCAGGATCAGTTCATTCCAAAGAAGAAAAAAGAACCGAAGGGGAGGCAGGGGTGGCTGTGGTTGACGAGGGAAGTTAAGGACTCTATAAAGATAAAAGAGAAGAAGTATAACAGAGCAAAGATGAGTGGGGAAGCCGGAGGACTGGGAAGCTTTTAAAGAGCAACAGAAGATAACTAAAAAGGCAATACGCAGAGAATAAAATGAGGTACCAAGGAAAACTGGCGAAAAATATAAAGGAGGATAGTAAAAGCTTTTTTTAGGTATGTGGAAAAAAAATGGTTAAGACGAGAATTGGCCCTTGAAGACAGAAACGAGTGAATTTATTTAATGGGAACAAGGAAATGGCAGAAGAGTTGAATAGGTACCTTGGATCTGTCTTCACTCGAGAAGACAGAAGCAATCTCCCAGATGTAATAGTGGCTGAAGGACGTAGGGTAATGGATGAACTGAAGGGTATTTACATGAGGCAGGAAATGGTGTTGGATAGACGGTTGGGTCTGAAGGCTGATAAGTCCCCGGGACCTGATGGTCTGCAATCCAGGGTACTTAAGGAGGTGGCTCTAGAAATCGTGAACACATTGGTAATCATTTTCCAATGTTCTCTAGATTCAGCATCAGTTCCTGCGAATTGGAGGGTGGCTAATGTTGTCCCACTTTTCAAGAAAGGAGGGAGAGCGAAAACAAGAAATTATAGACCGGTTAGCGGGACGTCAGTAGTGGGAAAGATGCTGGAGTCAATTATAAAAGATGAAATTACTACCATTTGGATAGCAGTAACGGATAGGTCAGAGTCAGCATGGATTTACAAAGGGGCAATCATGCTTGACTAATCTTCTGGAATTTTTTGAGGACATAACTATGAAGATGGACAAGGGAGAACCAATGGATGTCGTGTACCTGGACTTTCAGAAAGCCGTTGATAAAGTCCCACACAGGAGATTATTGAGCAAAATTAGGGCACATGTTATTGGGAGCCAAATACTGAGTTGGATTGAAAATTGGCTGGCTGACAGGAAGCAAAGAGTAGTGATAAATGGGTCCCTTTCGGAATGGCAGGCGGTGATCAGTGGGGGACCGCCAGGTTCAGAGCTGGGACCGCAGCTATTTACAATATACATTAATGATATAGATGAAGGCACTAAAAGTAATATTCGCAAATTTGCTCCTGACACACAGCTGGGTGGCAGTGTGAAATGTGAGCCGGATGTTATGTGAACGCAGGGTGACTTGGACAGGCTCGGTGAGTGGATGGATGCATGGCAGATGCAGTTTCATGTGGACAAATGTGTGGTGATCCACTTTGCTGGCAAGAACAGGAAGGCAGATTACTATCTAAATAGAGTCAAGTTGGTAAAGGGGAAGTAAAACGCAATCTAGGTATTCTTGTACATGAGTCAATGAAAGCGAGCATGCAGGTACAGCAGGCAGTGAAGAAAGCTAATGGCTTAGAAAGATGAGAGGAAGTCTGATTGAAACGTATAAGATTATTAAAGGATTGGACACTCTGGAGGCAGGAAGCATGTTTCTGCTGATGGTTGAGTCCAGAACCAGAGGACACAGTTTAAAAATAAGGGGTAGGCCATTTAGAACAGAGTTGAGGAAAATCTTCTTCACCCAGAGAGTGGTGGATATGTGGAATGCTCTGCCCCAGAAGGCAGTGGAGGCCAGGTCTCTGGACAGTTTCAAGAAAGAGATGGATAGAGCTCTTAACCGTTGATTCCACTATCTTTATGGGGATAAGGCAGGGACAGGATACTGATTGTGGATGATCAGCCATGATTATAATGAATGGTGGTGTTGGCTCAAAGGGCCGAATGGCCTACTCCTGCACCTGTTGTCCATTGTAAAAGTTAATTGTATAAGAATGATGACGACTGTCCCTTTATATATGATGTTGGCAGCTTTTTCAGAGAGGGAAAACAACATGGTTGATCTTGATTCTGCTCCTATTTGTTACACAGAAGACTCTTCGAACAACAATTCTTGCATGTTGATGGGACGTTGAAACACAGGTAGATTATCGTGATCACTTGTTGAAAATGGATAGCAGCCAGTAGTTCTCTTTCCACTCAACTAGTGACCAGTAGGCAATGGTCAAACGGTACCTAACCCGGAGGCCACAAGCTCCCCGAAGACATGATATCAGTTGAGCCTCATGAATAACTACCTGCAGATGAACTATCTGCAGATAAAGCATGGTATTAAATCTCACATATACTGCTCTCAACCGTTTTAATCAAAGTATTTATCACTCGTTGCATAGAAACAGATCACAAAACTGAAATGGCATATGCACAAATGCCAGCATAGAAGTTCTATACAGTAGCATTTTGTTTGAAGTTGTATTTGTAAAATAAAAGGGTGAAGTATTAACTTTCACAAATCATATTAACATGCTGTAGAAATCTGTGGAAGTGAGAAATTTGTTTTTTGATTCAATACATGTCTGACAAATGACAATTCAAAGATTTCTTTGTTTCAGCTGGAGTGGGTTGTGGAGTCGACATCATTAGGGGCAGTTAAGTGACTATTAGACAGGCATATGGGTGTTAATACAAGATAGGGGTGGAGGTTAGATAGACCTGAGGTTTAGGGTAAAAGTTCAGCACAACATCATGGGCTGAAGGGCCTGTACTGTTCGATGTTCTATGTATCTTATGCTGTATTCAAATAAGTAAAGTCAGTCAGTGACATTCTGTAACTTCCTTTTCCAGGGGTAGGAGTGGAAGAATCAGAGTGTTTCTTTGAAAATTGGCTTGATGTGTCTGTCCAAGGGTCATCTGGAGGAAAAAATACAAGTGTAAGTACTAAATCTATCATTGCTGATACACATGTAAACTGTAGATTTAACTGTACGTAAACTTTGTTTAACAAACTAGCCCACTCAATAAAGTGACAAAAATTACACACCAGATGTTTACTGTATTCTCATCATCTCTGTGATGTCTGGTGAGGGTGCAAGTGAGAAGGCTCTCTGCCATTAAGTTTTAGTTAAGGCAAAGTTGCATCATTGCTGAAGTTATTTATGCTGTAAATGAAGGAGAACAGTGATGCGTATATCCCATGCATTATGTTCCTATTATTGAGTGTGTGTTTTTTGTGTGTATGGAAATATTGATCAACTGGAATTTTTGATTACTCAGCACATTCCTGGTACCACGGGTACTGTTTAACAAAAGGTTTGCTGTCTTAGTATATTTCTCTATTTAGTCACTGCCACTATTAATGTTTAGTTATAGCGTGGTCTTTACAGAACCTGCACAGTGCATTCCTGCTGGATAAATGATGCACTACATCTGTATGATGCCATTGCTTCTCAACGACACCAACTTAGCAGCTGTTTTTGTTACCAATAATGTTTTCATCATTAGAATACTTGGAAAATATTCAGAAGTGCTGTATGAATCTACTGCTCACTTGCAGCAGTGATAACACTTAATGTGAGGTCATGTTTTTCCCCATTTGATGTTCTGTTGTCAACAATGTATCTCACAACTAATGGGCATATTTCATTGAAACCTGGTCTGTACAGGTATGGTCCAAGGAAGAACTGATTAGTTTTTGACAGATCTAGATTTATTTCTCTATTTTTTAAAAACACCAGTTAAAATTCGTTGGATAGGCAAATGATCATCTTTCTAGAATATTGTTGATTGATTTCGAATGTTGTGGATTGTGACAGCCCTGATAGTAGAATTTTTCATAACTATCAAAATATGAGCAGAATTTTCAGAGCAGATTATCAAATTGGCCTGAAGCTTTCTCAGTGAGATGGAAGCTTTTAATAAAAGGATTTATTTTGTCGGCCTTGCTTTTGCAAAGAATCAGTCAAGTGGAGAAATCCCTCAAAGAAAAGCTGTGTAATTATAGAGTCATGGATGTTTGTTGCACAGGAGGAGGCCGTGCGATCTGTCATTACTGCACTACTCAACAAAGATCTGTCTACATTGAACTCACAGTACATTGATTTCCTTTTTGATTGTTTGACCCATAGCCCTGGAGCCTACGGCAACAGAAGTGAATATCTAAATACTGCTTAAATATTCAGACACTTTCTGAATCAGCCACACTTTCAGTCAGTGAGTTCATGTCAACTAATGGAAAAAGCAGCTTCCAGTTATCCTTTCTATGCCCTTCAAAATCTTAAAACACCTTTTACCAGGTCCCCTTGTCTGCTCCAATCTTGTCATCGGTCAGATGGGCAGGTCAGTGGCAGATTGATATAGCCTGAAGAAGGAATAAGATAAGAGAGTACTTAATGTGGCAAAGCCTGTCGTGCCTGATGGAGGTCAGCAACGGCAGTCAGCAGTGAAGTCCACTGGCAAGGATGGGTGGGTTTTAGCCCAGCGCAGGGAATACAAACCATCACGGGGGAAGCCTCGTTCAGAGTGTCTGCAAACTCGTGGCTTAGGAAAGGACTGTAATAGAACATAGAACATAGAACAGAACAGTACAGCACAGAACAGGCCCTTCAGCCCACAATGTTGTGCCGACCATTGATCCTCATGTATGCACCCTCAAATTTCTGTGACCATATGCATGTCCAGCAATCTCTTAAATGACCCCAATGACCTTGCTTCCACAACTGCTGCTGGCAACGCATTCCATGCTCTCACAACTCTCTGTGTAAAGAACCCGCCTCTGACATCCCCTCTATACTTTCCTCCAACCAGCTTAAAACTATGACCCCTCATGCTAGCCATTTCTGCCCTGGGAAATAGTCTCTGGCTATCAACTCTATCTATGCCTCTCATTATCTTGTATACCTCAATTAGGTCCCCTCTCCTCCTCCTTTTCTCCAATGAAAAGAGACCGAGCTCAGTCAACCTCTCTTCAAAAGATAAGCCCTCCCGTCCAGGCAGCATCCTGGTAAACCTCTTCTGAACCCCCTCCAAAGCATCCACATCTTTCCTATAATAGGGCGACCATAACTGGGCGCAGTATTCCAAGTGCGGTTTAACCAAAGTTTTATAGAGCTGCAACAAGATCTCCTGACTCTTAAACTCAATCCCCCTGTTAATGAAAGCCAAAACACCATATGCTTTCTTAACAACCCTCTCCATTTGGGTGGCCATTTTAAGGGATCTCCATATCTGCACATCAAGATCCCTCTGTTCCTCCACACTGCCAAGAATCCTATCCTTAATCCTGTACTCAGCTTTCAAATTCGATCTTCCAAAATGCATCACCTCGCATTTATCCAGGTTGAACTCCATCTGCCACCTCTCAGCCCATCTCTGCATCCTGTCAATGTCCCGCTGCAGCCTACAACAGCCCTCTACACTGTCAACGACACCTCCGACCTTTGTGTCGTCTGCAAACTTGCTGACCCATCCTTCAATTCCCTCGTCCAAGTCATGAATAAAAATTACAAACAGTAGAGGCCCAAGGACAGAGCCCTGTGGAACCCCACTCACCACTGACTTCCAGGCAGAATATTTTCCTTCTACTTGTCTTTCTGTTATGCCCCGAGGGAAAAAGCAATGAAAGTGCCGCTAATTTTTTGCACGGCGAGCTGCTGAATATTAACCAGTCTCTCACCATTGCCATCACCTTGCTCTTGTGAAGACAGACATGGATAAAGTTCTCAAAGCTGATAGAAAATTGAAAGCCCTCACATCCTGTGACGATGGTAAGTTTCCTTTGTTGAAAAAAAAATGCTTGCAGTTTAATTGGCATAATAAAGACCACAGTGGCTCTGGTTAACACTGCTGCCTCACGGCACCAGCAACTTGGGTTCACTTCCACCCTTTGGTGTGTGTGGAGTTTGCACGTTCTCCATGTGTCTGCATGGGTTTTCTCCGGGTGCTCCAGTTTCCTCCCACAGTCAAAAGATGTGCAACGTAGGTGGATTGGTCATGCTAAATTTCCCAAGGTGTTCAGTGATGTGTATGTTAGATGAGTTATAGGTGGATGGGTCTGGGTGGGATGCTGTGAGGGGCAGTGTGGACATGTTGGGCTGACGGACGTGTTTCCACGCTGTAAGGATTCTCTGATTCATGATTCTATGATCTTACTGAGCGCAAAGGTACAATATTGGCTGGTCATGTTTGTCTCACCTCTTTACACATGGACAGTAAAGCTTTAATTTCAGTTTCTATGCTTTTGCAACGTGTCTGCTGTCTATAACAAGGCTGACTATATCTCCTTCTCTAATGCGCATCTCTTGTCCCCTAACACCAGGAGGTGACACTTGCTTTTCACTTAGTACAATCAGTAAAACAATAGCCTCCATATTACATCCAGCGGCTTCTCTTAACGCTCACATACTGTTCTCTTTTAGCTCCAGGTATTGACTGCTCGTCATTTCTTATTCCTCATCTCATCTCTCTCTCACACACTGTCTCTCTCGCTCTCTGTCTGTATCTCTCCTCTCCCTATTCTCCCCCAACACTTCACTCAGGCACAAACAGAAGTTCACGGTCACACTATGTTGCACATACATATCCTATCCCTCATGCACAAACGTACTGTCCACACACAGACACAGACACACACACAGAGGCACACACGCACGCACAGGCACACAGTCACATTCTCACTCATTCATAGTCCATACTGTCACATAATCATGCATGGTCTTGCACACATTCTGTGGCACACTTGCATGCCCTGTCGTAGGATCTTTTGCCACTGTTCATACTCTCAACACACAGACACACGCACACTCCCACAAAACTCTCCCTCACACACTTAGGCTGACAAATTCACTTCCTCTCAAGCTCACTCGCTCTCACAGACACACTCACTCCCTCATGCATGCTGTAACACTCCCTTTTGTGCTGATTCTTGTTTACACACTCTCGAGCACAGTCACTGGCGCACACATTCTGTCGTGCGCACGCTCACACTTTGATGCACTGTCTTTGCACTCTTGAACACAATCATATGCTCACCTCTCTCTTGCACACAGTCAATTTGATTTGAGTCATCATTATCACATGTGTTTAGGTACAGAGAAAAGTTTTGCTATGCACGCAGTATAGACAGATCATACCATACAAGGTGCATTAGTGAAATGGAACATAGTGACAGCTACAGAGAGCGAGATCAAAATTAGATTTAAAATTTTAAGTGTTCTATTCAGATGTGCAGGAACAGCGGTGAAGAAGCTGTTCTGGGATCTGTTCACACGTGAATACTAACTTTTTGACATCTTCCCTTCAGAAAAGGGTAGAAGAGAGTGTAATTGTGGGGTGAGAAAGGCCTTTGATTATGTCAGTTGCCTTCCTGAGGCAGCGGTAAGTATAGGTGGATTCAATGAATGGAAGGCTGATTTGCATGGTGGACTATGTTATTTTCATGACTCTGGAGTTTGTTGTTTTCTTCGGAAGAGCAGCTGCCATACCATGCTGTGATATGCATCCAGATAGGATGCTTTCTCTGGTACATCAATGAAAGTTGCCCTTTATATTTAAATTGCCTTAGCCTCCTGGGAAGTAGACACATTGGTGTGCTTTTTTGCCCATTGCGACAATCTGGGTGGACGAGATTTTTCACAGTCATTGATGTGACTCCATTATGGCGTGTTAACCAGGTCAACCATGTCATTCAGCGTATCCTGAAGGAGGAGGACCGTAAGACACAGCTCAATGTACACATTGGTAAGATGAGTGATGAGGTCTTGCATCAAGCGTTCCGAGAGCTAGGCAGTGGGTTAAATAGCAGGACCTGTAAAGTTGTAATCTCTGGATTATTCCTGGTGCCACATGCTGAGAAGGCAAGAAAAAGGGGAAGAAAACAGATGAATGCTTGGCTCAAGTGTTTGTGTTTGGGGGGGGATTTAGACACTTGGATCTGAAGGACAATTTGTGGGGATGGTATATGCTCTACAAGTGGGCTAGTCTGCAGCTGAACCAGAAAGGAACCAAAATCCTTGCATGAAGGTTTGCTAATGTGGTGAGGAATTTAAGCGAGAGGCCTGCAAGCAGTGGGCAATGGAAGAGCAGGTAATTCACTGAGGGGTGAGAAACTTATAAAATCAAGATTATATTAGGGGATTTGAACTTCACAACATTAATTGAGATAACATAAAAGTTTGACTTGGGAAATAATTCTTTAAATACATTTGAGAGATGATTTAACATCAACATGTAGACGAGCTTGTAAGGGACAGTGCAATGCTGGACCTATTTCTGGGACACAAAGCCAGTGTTCAGGGTGACAGTGGCGAAGTGCATAAGTCCCTGTGACCATGACAACAGACTTTTCAACATGGGAGAGGAGATCTGTTTAAAAAAAATGTTTTTGGCTTAGGGTAAGGCATATTTTATTGAAACAAGGCAGGATCTGGGTAAAATATTTTGGGAAGTGACTTGCGGGCGAATCTACAGCTGTATAGTTGGATACGTCCAGAAAAGGAACTGGGAGAGTAAAGGCCAGTTATATTCCGTTTTGGGTGAAATTTATGATCAACAAGCCTGGAGAACCCTGGATCTTGAGGAATGTTCAGGTCCACATCCCTCACCTTCCTGGACCTCTCAGTCTCCATCTCAGGCAACCAGCTTGTAACTGATGTCCATTTCAAGCCCACCGACTCCCACAGCTACCTAGAATACACCTCCTCCCACCCACCCTCCTGCAAAAATTCCATCCCCCATTCCCAATTCCTCCGCCTCCGCCGCATCTGCTCCCACGATAAGACATTCCACTCCCGCACATCCCAGATGTCCAAGTTCTTTAAGGACCGCAACAATCCCCCCACGGTGATTGAGAACGCCCTTGACCGCGTCTCCCGCATTTCCCGCGACACATCCCTCACACCCCGCCCCCGCCACAACCGCCCCAAGAGGATCCCCCTCGTTCTCACACACCACCCTACCAACCTCCGGATACAACGCATTATCCTCCGACACTTCCGCCATTTACAATCCGACCCCACCACCCAAGACATTTTTCCATCCCCTCCCCTGTCTGCTTTCCGGTGAGACCACTCTCTCCGTGACTCCCTTGTTCGCTCCACACTGCCCTCCAACCCCACCACACCCGGCACCTTCCCCTGCAACCGCAGGAAATGCTACACTTGTCCCCACACCTCCTCCCTCACCCCCATCCCAGGCCCCAAGATGACATTCCACATTAAGCAGAGGTTCACCTGCACATCTGCCAATGTGGTATACTGCATCCACTGTACCCGGTGCGGCTTCCTCTACATTGGGGAAACCAAGCGGAGGCTTGGGGGCCGCTTTGCAGAACACCTCTGCTCAGTTCCGAACAAACAACTGCACCTCCCAGTCGCAAACCATTTCCACTCCCCCTCCCATTCTCTTGATGACATGTCCATCATGGGCCTCCTGCACTGCCACAATGATGCCACCCGAAGGTTGCAGGAACAGCAACTCATATTCCGCCTGGGAACCCTGCAGCCATATGGTATCAATGTGGACTTCACCAGTTTCAAAATCTCCCCTTCCCCTACTGCATCCCTAAACCAGCCCAGTGCATCCCCTCCCCAAACTGCACCACACAACCAGCCCAGCTCTTCCCCCCCACCCACTGCATCCCAAAACCAGTCCAACCTGTCTCTGCCTCCCTAACCGGTTCTTCCTCTCACCCATCCCTTCCTCCTACCCCAAGCCGCACCCCCAGCTACCTACTAACCTCATCCCACCTCCTTGACCTGTCCGTCTTCCCTGGACTGACCTATCCCCTCCCTACCTCCCCACCTACACCCTCTCCACCTATCTTCTTTACTCTCCATCTTCGGTCCGCCTCCCCCTCTCTCCCTATTTATTCCAGTTCCCTACCCCCATCCCCCTCTCTGATGAAGGGTCTAGGCCCGAAACGTCAGCTTTTGTGCTCCTGAGATGCTGCTTGGCCTGCTGTGTTCATCCAGCCTCACATTTTATTATCTTGGAATCTCCAGCATCTGCAGTTCCCATTATCTCTGAGAAAATTTGTTAGGTGTTTTGGAGAGATACTGTCCTTGCAGTGCAATAAAAATGACACTGAACTGATTCATTCCAGTGTTTTGGACCTGAAGATTGAAGAACAGAATTAGACCATTCAGCCCATTGAGTGGGATCTATCATTCTCAATCCCATTCTCCTCTGTCCATACTAAGCAAGAACATATCTATCTATGCCTGAAATCAACTCTGACTCGGCCACCACAGGTTTCTGCATCAATGAGTTCCACAGATTCACAACTTTCTGACTGAATAAATTCCTCCTCATCTCCATCCTGAAGGGTTGTCCCTTTGACTCTGAGGCTGTGCCCTCAGGTCCTGGCCTCTCCTACTCGTGGAAACATCATCTCCATGTCCACTCTATCCATGCCTTAATTACCTTCAGTGGGATCCCCTTCGTCCTTCTAAACTCCATCGAGTACAGACCCAGAGTTCTCAGCCACTCCTCACATGCCAGTGCCTTCATCCCCAGGATTATGTTTGAGAACCTCCTCTAGACCCTGACAAAGGCCAGCACATCTTCCTTCGATAGATGGCCAAAAACTGCTCTTAATATTAAAAATGCAATGGGACCAGAGCCTTACACAGCCTCAACAATACATCTCTGCTCTTGTATTTTTGCCGTCTTGAAATGAATGCTGACATTGCATTTGCCTTCCCAACTGCCAACTGAACCTGCATGTTAAAAGAATCCTGAACTGGGTCATCTTTGTGCTTCAGATTTCTGAAGCCTTTCCCCATTTAGAAAATAGCCTATGCCTGTACTGCCACTTCTCTACAGACTCTCTGTGACCTCCCCACTTCCTCAACACTACTTGCTTCTCCACCTATCGAAATGTCATCTGCAAACTTAGCAACAACGCCCTGTGGACAACAATACCATTAGTTCCTTTGTCCAGATTGCTGATGTATAACGTGAATGGCTGTTGTCTGAACTCTGATGACTGCGGAACTCCTGTAGTTGCTGGCTGCCATCCTGAAAAAGACCCTCTTATTGCCACTCTCTGCATTCTGCCAGTTAGCCGATCCTCTATCCATGCCAGTACCTACTCCCTAACACCATAAGCTCATTTTTTTTTTATTTTGAAGCCTCCTGTGTGGCACCTTGTCAAAGGCTTTCTGGAAATCCAAACAGATAAAGTTCAATGGCTCTCTTTTGTTTTTCACTCACTGGTTACCTTCTCAAAGAATCTAACAGAGACCTTCCCTTGACAAAGTTGTGTTTTCTCAGCCCAATTTAGCATGTATTTCCAAGTATTACCATGTCCTTCCAAGTACTTTCCGGTCTCATCCTTAATAATGGATTCTAAAATCTGACCTAATGACCAGTGCTCGGCTAACAAGTCTATAATTTCTCACCTTTTGCCTCCCTCCATTTTAAACAGGGGTGTTATATTTGCCATTTTGTACTCCTTTGGGACCCACCCTGACTCCAGTAGTTCCTGAAAGATCATCAATACCTGCGTGGTCTTCTCACTGAACTCCTTCAGAACTCTGGGGGGCAGTCCATCTGGTCCATGTAATTTACCGTCTTCTCGGAATTATAGAATTCCTACAGTGCGGAAAGAGGCCATTGGGTCTGTACCATCTCTGCAAAGAACATCCCACCAAGACCCAGCCCTGTACTGTTTCCCCGCAAGCTCGCATTTGCCATGGCTGATCCACCTTGCCTGCACATATTTGGACTGTGGAAGGAAATCAGAACACCTGTCCGAGACGCGTGCAGACATGGGGAGAATGTACAAATTTCACACAGACCCTTCAGCTTCCCCTGTACCTTCTGCTTTGTGATGGCCACCACACTCACTTCTGCTTCAGACTCCCTTAAAGGTCTACTACTGGTGCCTTCCAACCTGAAGACTGATGCAAAATATTTGTTCAGTTCCTCTGGCATTTCTTTGTTTCCCAACGCTACTTATTTGGCCCCTCTTGAAATTTTCTTTGGATTTTCAGGGGTGTTTTACAATAAGAATATCTACTTTATTGTGTTGACAAATGGATTGTTTAGATCATCACAGAAACAATAAGCAAAATTCATCAGTATTCTCATTTAACAATCATATATATATTAATATCACAATCAATGCATTTCCATCAGGTAAGCACGTAGCTGGAACTTTCTAACCCGGCAGTTTTCACTTTTCATTTCTCAGATTTCACTCTGGGACAGAATAGTTGATGTTGACACACTGTTCATTAAAAATAGCATCCATTGTATTTTTCCCCATGTTGTAGCTCGTGGATTTGTGTAACCTTAACACATAGAGTCCATGTTCATTTTTTATTACTTTAGTGATTTCAGGTGTTACGTTCAGAAGGGTACCATGCTGTAATTCTAGCCTGCTGTTTGCAGAGTAATCCCAATGTGGAAGATTTTGAAAAGGATGTAAATTTCCCTAATTTACCTGTCTTTTAGATCCAAACTGATGGAGACCACAGTCCAGATTTCTGTTCTTAACAAGAATGCCTATTTATGACAACTGCATAGATTCTAGCTACAGACAGATATTTATAAACATTGGACACATAGCTGTACAAATTAAAGCTGTAAAGCCCCCTGTCAACTCATCTTGCTGCAAACGAACATCGATGGTAGAGGGATAAAATATTATAGGTGTAAAAAAAGCTTAAGTAAGCTGTTCAGTGGTCCCTGTTCACAGGATTTGCGAAGATGATCTTGAGAATATCAAGCAAATGAATAAATATCCCAGAGTGCCTTATTATCTATTAAAACATGTGTTGATGATATGGCATTGCTATGATCATAAAATAGAACATTGTCCAATTTCCTGTGAACATTACCATAGTTTTCATTTGTATTCTCCATGTCGGGAACATACTTAATTGGTACTTTACTGACTAAGTGACCTTTGCTCATCTACAGTGTTCAGTTGCAAACAGCCAATATTTTATTATTCTAATTTTGTAACTTTGGTTTGGAATTTTGTCACAGGAAATGTATTTCACTTTATGTTACTCTGCGAAATTGTAGCCAATCCTCCATTGGCAAAGAAACACACAACTACAGAAGTTAATAAAAGAAAGAACTGCATTTATGTAGCACATTTTATGGACTCAGGCATAAAATGTAGTTTATACGCAGCTAAACTGCTTTTGAAATGTCGTCACTGATGTAGCATAAGAAAACATGGCGTATTTAAAATAGTCAGAAGTAAAGAAATATGACATAATAAAGAAATAAAAAATAGTAAAATATGAAATTATGAATGAAAAGAAATTTAAAATCTTCAGCCCCTTGTGAGTGGAGACATAGAATCAGGAGATGCAGAGTCAGTATGGAGCCCACCAGGGAGGAGGCAATTCTGGATCTGGTGTTGTGCAAAGAACCGGATTTGATCAGAGACCTTGAAGTAAAGAAGCCATTAGGAGGTAGTGACGATAATATAATAATTTTTAATCAGCAATTTGAGACGGAGAAGGGAGAATCGGAAGTGTCAGTATTGTATGAACTATGGAGCTATGAGGGTGGAGCTGGCCAAAGTTCAATGGTTCAATACCGTAGCAGGGATGGCAGTGGAACAACAATGGCAGGTATTTCTGGATATAATGCAAAAGGTGCAGGATCAGTCCATTCCAAAGAGTAAGAAAGATCCTAAGGGGAGGCAGGGGCGGCCGTGACTGACGAGGGAAGTTAAGGACTGTATAAAGATAAAAGAGAAGAAGTATAACAGAGCAAAGATGAGTGGGAAGCCGGAGGACTGGGAAGCTTTTAAAGAGCAACAGAAGATCACTAAATAGGCAATACGCAGAGAAAAAAATGAGGTACGAACGAAAACTGACCAAAAATATTAAGGAGGATCGTAAGGACAACAAAGGGTCGTTTCGGGCCTGGGTGTAGGGTCTTGGCCCGAAATGTCAGCTTTTGTGCTCCTGAGATGCTGCCTGGCCTGCTGTGTTCATCCAGCTCCACGCTTTGTTATCTTGGATTCTCCAGCATCTGCAGTTCCCATTAACAAGGAGGATAGTAAAAGGTATGTGAAAAAAAAGGTTAAGACTAGAATTGGGCCCTTGAAGACAAACGAGTGAATTTATTATGGGGAACAAGGAAATGGCAGAAGAGCTGAATAGGTACTTTGGATCTGTCTTCACTCGGGAAGACACAAGCAATCTCCCAGTTGTAATAATGGCTGATGGACGTAGGGTAATGAATGAACTGAAGGGTATTTATATTCAGCAGGTAATGGTGTTGGATAGACTGTTAGGTCTGAAGGCTGATAAGTCCTCGGGACCTGATGGTCTGCATCCCAGAGTACTTAAGGAGGTGGCTCTAGAAATCGTGAACACATTGGTAATCATTTTCCAATGTTCTCTAGATTCAGGATCAGTTCCTCCGGATTGGAGGGTGGCTAATGTTGTCCTACTTTTCAAGAAAGGAGGGAGAGAGAAAACAGGAAATTACAGACCGGTTAGCCTGACGTCAATCGTGGCAACGATGCTGGAGTGAATTTTAAAAGATGAAATTACAACTCATTTGGATAGCCGTAACAGGATAGGTCAGAGTCAGCATGGATTTACGAAGGGGAAATTGTGCTTGACTTACCTTCTGGAATTTTTTGAGGATGTAACTGTGAAGTTGGACAAGGGAGAACCAGTGGATGGAGTGGACCAGGACTTTCAGAAAGCCTTTGATAAAGTCCCACATATGAGATCAGTGAGCAAAATTAGGGCACATGGTATTGGGGGCAGAATACTGGCTTGGACTGAAAATTGGCTGGCTGACAGGAAGCAAAGAGTAGTGATAAACGGGTCCCTTTTGGAATGGCAGGCGGTGACCAATAGGGTACCACAAGGTTCAGTGCTGGGACCGCAGCTGTTTACAATATACATTAATGATATAGATGAAGGCTCTAAAAGTAATATTAGCAAATTTGCCAATGACACAAATATGGGCGGCAGTGTGAAATGTGAGGAGGATGTTATGAGAATACAGGGTGACTTGGACAGGCTAGGTGAGTGGACGGATGCATGGCAGATGCAGTTTAATGTGGACAAATGTGTGGTGATCCACTTTGGTGGAAAGAACAGGAAGGCAGATTACTATCTAAATGGAGTCAAGTTTGGTAAAGGGGAAGTACAACAAGATCTAGGTGTTGTTGTACAGAAATCAATGAAAGCAAGCATGTCGGTACAGCAGGCAGTGAAGAAAGCTAATGGCATGCTGGCCTTCATAATGAGGAATTGAGTATAAGAGCAAAGAGGTCCTTCTGCCGCTGTACAGGGACCTGGCTTAGAAGGATGAGAGTGGGTCTGATTGAGATGTATAAGATGATTAAAGTTTTGGACACTCTGGAGGTAGGAAGCATGTTTCTGCTGATGGGTGAGTCCAGAACCAGAGGACACAGTTTAAAAATAAGGGGTAGGGCATTTCGAACAGAGTTGAGGAAAATCTTCTTCACCCAGACAGTGGTGGATGTATGGAATGCTCAGCCCCAGACAGCAATAGAGGCCCAAGTCTCTGGATACTTTCAAGAAAGAGATGAATAGAGTTCTTAAAGATAGTGGAATCAAGGGTTATGGGGATAAGGCAGGGACAGGATACTGATTGTGGATGATCAGCCATGATTATAATGAATGGTGGTGCTGGCTCGAAGGGCTGAATGGCCTTATCCTGCACCTGTTGTCTATTGTAAAAGTTAATTGTATAAGAATGATTAAGACGGTCCCATATTTCTGGTGTTGGCAGCTTGTTCAGATAGGGAAAACATGGTTGATCTTGATTCCGCTCCTATTTGTTACACAGAAGCCTCTTCGAGCAACAATTCTTGAATGTTGATGGGACGTTGAAACACAGGTAGATTATCGTGATCACTTGTTGAAAATGGATAGCAGCTAGTAGTTCTCTTTCCTCTCAACCACTGACCAGTAGGTAATGGTCAAACAGTACCTAACCCAGAGGCCACAAGCTCCCCTGAGACATGATGTCAGTTGAGTCTCATGAATAACAACCTGCAGATGGACTATCTGTAGATTAGACGTGGTATTAAATCCCACATATACTGCTCTCAACCATTTCAATCGAAGTGTTTATAACTCGTTGCATCGAAACAGATCACACAAACTGAAATGGCATATGCACAAATACCAACTTACAAGTTCTATATCGCGGCATTTTGTTCAAAGTTGTATTTATAAAATGATAGGGTGAAGTATAATCTTCACATTATATTAAGATGCTATAGAAATCTATGGAAGTGAGAAATTTGTTTTTTGATTCAATACATGTCTGACAAATGACAATTCAAAGAGATCTTTGTTTCAGCTGGAGTAGGTAGTGGAGTCGGCCTCATTAGGGGCATTTAAGTGACTATTAGACAGGCATATGGATGGTAATATAAGATAGGGGTGGAGGTTAGATGGACCTGAGGTTTCGGATAAAGGTTCGGCACACCATCGTGGGCTGAAGGGCCTGTACTGTTCGATGTTCTATGTATCTTATGCTGTATTCAAATGAGTCGTCAGTCAGTGACATTCTGCAACTTCCTTTTCCAGGCGTATGAGTGGAAGAATCAGAGTGCTTTCTTTGAAAATTTGTCTTGATGTGTCGATCCAAGGGTCATCTGGAGGAAAAATACAAGTGTCAGTTCTAAATCTGTCATTGCTGATACACATGTAAACTGTAGGTTTAACTGGAGGTAAACTTTGTTTAACAAACTAGCACACTCAATAAACTGACAAAAATTATATACCAGATGTTTACTGTATTCTCATTATCTCTGTGATGTCTGGTGAGGGTGCAAGTGAGAAGGCTCTCTGCCAGTAAGTTTTAGTTAAGGCAAAGTTGCATCATTACTCAAGTTATTTATGCTGCAGATGAAGTATAACAATGATGCGTATATCCTATGCATCATGTTCCTATTATTGAGTGTGTGTTTTTTGTGTGTGTGGACCGATTGATCAAATGGAATTGTTGATTATTCAGCACATTCTTGGTACCACAGGTGCTGTTTAACAAAAGGTTTGCTGTATTAGTATATTTCTGTATTTAGTCACTGCCACTATGAATGTTAAGTCATAACTTGGTCTGTGCAGATCGTGCACAGTACATTCCTGCAAGATAAATGATGCGCTACATATGTATGATGCTATTGTTTCTCAAAGGCACTCACCTTAGCTGCTGTTTTTGTTACCAATAATGTTTTCGTCATTAGAATACTGGGAAAAATATTCAGAAGTGCTGTATGACTCAAGTGCTCACTTGCAGCAGTGATAACACTTAATGTGAGGTCATGTTTTTGCCCATTTGTTGTGCTGTTTGTCAACAATGTATCTCACAACTAATGGGCATATTTTATTGAAAGCTGGTACATACAGATATGGTCCAAGGAAGAACTGATTAGTTTTTGCCAGATCCAGATTTATTTCTCTATTTTTTAAAGCATCAGTTAAAATTGGTCGGATAGGCAAATGATCATCTTTCTAGAATATTGTTGATTGATTTAGAATGTTGTGGATTGTGTCAGCCCTGATAGTAGAATTTGTCATAACTATCAAAATATGAGCAGATTTTTGAGAGCAGATTATCAAATTGGCCTGAAGCTTTCTCAGTGAGGTGGAAGCTTCTAATAAAAGGATTTATTTTATCAACCTTGCATTTACAAAGAATCAGTCAAGTGGAGAAATGCCTCCAAGAAAAGCTGTGTAATTATAGACTCAAGGATATTTTTTGCACAGGAGGAGGCCATGCGGTCTGTCGTTAGTGCACTGCTCAACAAAGATCTGTGTACATTGAACTCACAGTACATTGATTTCCTTTTTCATTGTTTGGCCCATAGCCCTGGAGCCTACGGCAACACAAGTGAACATTTAAATACTGCTTAAATATTCAGACACTTTCTGAATCAGTCACACTTTTTCAGTCAGTGAGCTCAGGACTCCCACCACACTGGGAAAATAGGTTCTCCTCAACTCCCCTCCTCGCCTTTTACCTGTGAACTTCAATCTGTGTCCCCTGTTTATTGACATGTCTACGAATGGAAAAAGCAGCTTCCAGTTATCCTTTCTATGCCCTTCAAAATCTTAAACACCTTTACCAGGTCCCCTTGTCTGCTCCAATCTTGGCATCAGTCAGACGGGCAGGTCAGTGGCAGATTGATATAGCCTGAAGAAGGAATAATATAAGAGAGGCTTAATGTGGCAAAACCTGTCATGCCCGATGGAGGTCAGCAACGGCAGCCAGCAGTGAAGTCCACTGGCAAGGATGGGCGGGCCTTAGCCCAGCACAGGGGAATACAAACCGTCACGGGGGAAGCCTCGTTCAGAGTGTCTGCAAATTCGTGGCTTCAGAAAGGACTGTAATGTTTGACTTTTTAAACTTTTGTTTTTATTTTTCTACTGTTATACTAAGAAGACTGTAGTGCTGAACTTTTAAACTTATTCATTTATTTTTAGAACATAGAGCATGGAACGGTACAGCACAGTACAGGCCCTTCAGCCCACGATGTTGTCCCGAACTTTTACCCTCATCCTAAGGTCTATCTAACCTCCACCCCGACCTTATAATGTCATCCATGTGCTTGTCTAATAGCCGATGAAATGCCACTCATGAGGCTGACTCCACGACCCTCTCCGGCATTGCATTCCACTCCCCTAAGACTCTGATTAAAGAAAGATGGATAAATTTTCTACTTCTGCAACTAAAATTTCGTACCTCAGTATTTTGTCCCTGAGGTGGCACCGTCTGAGGTGGCATTGTACTCTTGTACGCTGTATTGAATACATGTGATAATAAAACCTAAATCTAAATCTAATGCATAGCAGGACACTGGGAAGCTTAGAGGAGAAAAGGGATCCTGGGGTGATTGTTCATAAATTCCTGAAGGGGTCAGGTCAGGCTAGTAAGGGTTGTTACAAAGACATATGGGACATCTCCCTTTATCATTCATGGCATTGATTGTAACAACGGGGAGGCCACTTTGGAGCTGTTTCAAAGTTTGGTTAGGCCACAGCTGGAGTCGTGAGTGGCGTTTTGGTCACCACCCATTAGGAAGGATGTGATTTCACTGGAGGGAATGAAAAGTATGTTGCATGTGTTGGAGCATTTTAGCTGTGAAGAAAGGCTGGAAAAAGTCATATTATTTTCTGTGAAGCAGAGAAGGTTTGCGGGTTGAGTGGAGGTCCTGATAGAGGCATATAAGAATATGAGAGGTATAGATAGGTTGACCAGAAAGCATTGTTCCCCTTAGTTAAAGCATCAATAACAACAGGGCATAATTTTCAAGAGAAAGATTGGAAATTTAGAGGAGGTTTGAGGAAAATCGTTTTCATCCAGAGTGTGGTGAAGGTCTGGAATGCATTGCCTGGGAGGGAAGTTGAAACAGGAAACCTCACAACTTTTGAAAAGTACTTGGATGAGCACTTGAAATGTTGCAATATTTAAGAGAATGGCCCAGTGTGTAAAAATGGGACTAGTATATGTCGCAGTGTATTTTCAGAGGTACATCCTTAGTGGGCCGTGGGACCTCTTCTGCACTATATGATTCCATGAGAACCCCCAGCCCAGGCAGCATCTTGGTTTTTCAGTAATCTCCAGGATCACACCCTTCATAGTGTGATCCCCTGCCTTGTTAGCCCTCCCAAGTTGGTTAGATCACACTTTTCCTGCTTGAGTTCCAATTGCTGTGCCCAGCTGACCAGTCTGTTGATCTCCTCCTGAAGTTCATCCTTCCTGTCTGTCAACCAATTTTGGATCCAGTGTGCCACTTTGCCTTTGATCCCATGGCTGTTATTTACATGACCATTCCATCGATATCCTCCTCACTAAATTAGTCATTCGCTAGCGACACGGTCATACACACTGTGTTTAAGCCCAAACGATGAATCTAGTTGACAAATTTCAAGGGTCTTTGTGGCAACCCCTGCACAAGCCCAATCAAAGCACACATCCTGTCACATAGATATCCCTCTACCATCAATCACCCTGTGCTCTCTGCCTCAGCCAGTTTTGGCTCCAGTGTGCCTCTTTGCCTATGATTCGTTGACTGTTGTTTTCTTGATCAGTCTGCCAAGGGGTCTTTACTAAGTCCACATCGAATGCATAAGCTCATCAGCTTTCCAACATCTCCTCAAAAAAGGATCAAATTTCTGAAATATGACCTCATCTTAACAAATCCATCCTGACTATCCCTGATTAATTCATGCAAGTACATTCTACCCCTAAGAATGCCTCTTTGTAGCTTCTCCAGTGCTGAGATTATTCTGACTGGCCTTTAATTTGCTGGTCTGTTCCTCTCTCTGTTTGTTAATAGTAGAACAATGTTCATAGACCTTCATCAATTCATTTCTGATTGGCAAGGGTTTGAAAATTGCTGCCAGGGGCCCAGATATCTCCTCCCTCACTTCCCTTGCGAGCTGGTATACATTTCAGTTAGGCCTGCGGATGTATCCACTTGTAAAGTTGCTAAACCAGCTGCGTCTCCCTGTGTCTTTACCTCTGATGTTCCTAGGTCCTCTGCCCTGATATCTATACTTGCAGTGTCCTTTTCCATTGTAAAGATTGACACAAAATATTCATTGAGGGCAGTGCCCATGTTTTCCAGGTCCACACAAACTGTACATCTCTGTGAAACGAATGAGGAGATATTCGAGAGGTTTGAGATTTACAATCAAGAAAGAAATTGACCAAATGACTTCCTTGGACAACATACATTGTCCATTGTTGTAAACAAACAGAAGTTTTTGTTTCCACAGTTGTTTGCAAATAGCCAATCAAGATCATAAAATAATGTTTTAAGATAATTTACAAAGCAAGGCAATTGAGGAAGATGTATTGGATGTATTGAACTCTCAACTACCTCTCTTAAGTTTAGGAATATCAATATTTTTCTTCTGAATAACTTTTGCAGATCTCTTCAAACAAGTAGCTGAACCCACAGATTTATGTGACCAACGAAGCCTGAGCCTTTTGCTTCACAATGCAGTCCAGATCCCTCGGCAGCTCGGTGAGGTACCTTCATTTGGAGGCAGAAACATTGAACCAAGTGTCTGCAGTTGCTTCCAACATGTAAGTGTGCTCTGCGCCAATTCATAAGGTCAAGCGGGTCTACTTGCCAGTGTGAATTTTGTGCTCATTTTCGGTTTGAATTAGTTCCAGAGGCCAACATGTACCACGACTAATCCAAGGCTATCATGTTTATAAATAGTCAATGTTTGTATTAAATTAATGATTAAAAACAATGTCAGAAACCCCAGTGATAGTGTATTAGATATCACTGAGGATAGCGGATGTAAACTTGACATAATTAGTCATGCAGCTGATCTTTTATTTCCCTCTCGGGCCAGAACAAAAACAGAGATTGATATTAAACACTTTGTAGAGTGGATGAGATTGGAGCCTCGATCCATGGTCTGGCTGCCTGTTCTACACCATGTGGCAGCTGCTGAAACTGCAAAACATCAGGCGAAGTGTAACATCTGCAAAGAGTACCCATTCGTAGGTTTCAGGTGAGATGTGCAAACCAGCAGAAAGTTAGTGGGAGTTAGTTTTTAAAGAAAGCTTTAACTTTAGATGTTCTATTAGAAACTCGATCAGTCAACAACACAACTGAAATCATCAAAAATCCCAACAAACTCATGGACCAGAGAAGTAATTAGGACAAATTAAGTATCAACTTCTTTACCTTAATTTTTTGTGAGAGGTGAGTGCTGCATGCTTTTGGTATTTTGTTCACCGTTGCATTGATCACAGACACTGTGGCTCAGAATGGATTGTGACTTGACTTCCGGTTGGTTCTGTAATTTGCAATTATTGAGAATTTACAGAAAGGCCTTTTTATTAGTCCTGTAATCAGTGTGTGTGCATCCTATGAAAGTGATTGCTGTGTTGTTGCTAAATGATCGATAAAACTTCTTGTCCATAATTAGTAAATTAAATTGCATATTTGGACAGGATTTCTAAGGGGTAAATTGACCCTTTTCAGTTAACTATTCTCCTACATTTCTAAGATTGACCATCTTGGAGAAGGCGCGTGTTACTGCCATTGATCTGATCAAACAACTCCCTGTCTAAGAAGAACTGGAGTGAGACCCCAACTGTGGATGAAACTATGACTGCCATAACTAAGTAAAGAGCAACAGCGACCCGGAGTCAATTGAATTCCATCTGAAGCTTGAGGAATGGTGGCCTAACTCTGAAGGCCAAGATTTGTTAGCTTTTCATGGACTATGAGGAACAGGGCAGGATTTCACAAAATCTTTAAGATGCCATATCTTATACAAAACTGAAGGAGAAATGTCAGATTGCTCAAAGAACCATGGGATCACCAGCCTTTCCATTGCTGGGAAGATTCTGGCAAGGTTACTTCTGAATAGGTTTATACCACCATGGCGAATGAAAACCTTCCATGCGAAGGGAACTTTGTGAAAATGTTGGAGACAGAGCAGGACCAATTTACAATAATGATTCCAGGGTTGAGATATCTCATTATGAAAATTGATTAGAGGAATTGGGACAGCTTTCCTCGAAGATGCTGAGACTTAGAAGAGATTATTTTGAATGTTGCAAAATCATTTGAAGTCTGGTCAGAGTAGACGAGGGGAAGACTTTCCTACTTGTGACAGAATTGAGAATAAGATGCAGAGGTTTGAAGTGATTGACTACAGAAGTAACTGCAGTGTAAGAAATAGCTTTATCACAGTCTATAGAATGCATTACTTAGAGGAGGCAGTTTCAGTAAAAGATGCAAGAAAGCATTAGTTGATTAATTAAAGAGAAATAATGTGCAGGTTAAGGAAAAGGCACTAATTTGTGACATGTATTTGGAGAGCTAGTTCAAACATGATGGACCAAATGGCTTCCTTTTACTGTGATTTGAACTTAAAATTCATTAAAAGTAAAGTGTAATTGGCTCTGGGACACGGTGGAAAAGGATAAGGTAAACAGGACGTGTGTGATCGGAGACTTGATAGTTGGAGGGGCAGATAGGAGATTTTGTAGCCGCAATCAGGAATCCAAACACAGAACTTGCATGAATGAACAAAGAAGAGGAATCGATTCAGTTGCCTCCAGTGAAGACTGTGACCACACCTTCACCCGCTGTGGGAGAATCTGCCTGATATGAATGAACCAACCACCAATAGGTCCGCAACCAATAAGCACAACTTTCCTCGCGTGTTCATCCAGTGCGAAGCACCAAGAGGAAGGCAGCCTTTTTCCTACATTTTGTCAGCTTGACCATTTGGGAAGAGAGCCCCCCTTCTCTGACATTCTGTTCTATAAAGATCAAATGTATTGGTTCCTGATGTTGCGTGAGGCCAGTGAACTTCCACAATTCTACCACACTGTTGCTTCCAAATCTATTTCTTTCCTTCCCATCTCCTCGATGTTTCATCTTCTCAATCTACCGTCTGTCTGTATTTCTTCCGACTGTTGTTCAGAAAAGTAATTCCTTTCATCCCTTTCACTTCCAAATTATGTTTGTTCCTCACGGAAACTGGTATTCTGCTTCAGTTTATCTATTGCCTCGAAAATTCTGGACTAATCTGTAATTGACAGTGAGTTTCCTGTTAGCAGTGCTATTTATAAGAGGATTAACTGAACTTAACCACTTCAGTGCATAATTTAATATTGCCTTGCATAGCTCCAAAAATTTTAAGAGCCTGCTGTTTGTACTTTTATGTTGGTTTTCATGGCTATTTAGTTTCTGCTCATACATTTATGACTGCTTGCTGAGTCTCAGAGTTTGGCTTCATGACAGGAATCTGAAGGCAATATTCTCTGTTTTGCACCATCTCATCATATTGATGACCTGCATTTTGTATGCAGTTCCATCCATTCATCTGTTGATAATTTCACACAACATTGATCAAGACCTTCCATTTCATTATGACATTTTCCATTCTTGCAAGGGATTTGGCTATCACCGGTGAAGTTATCATTTGTTGTCCTTCGCTAATTGCCGTTGAACTGAGTGGATAGCTGGGCGGGTGGTTCAGAGCTACCTACATTGCTGTGGCTCTGTAGCCACATGTAGATCAGATGGGGTAAGGATGATCGAATACTCCCCGAAAGGACAAGAGTGGATCAGATGGATTTTTACCAACAATTGTTGATAGTTTCATGATAGCGTTACTGGAAATGACTTTTAGTTCTGGGTATTTTTGTAATGAAATGTAAATTTGACCAGCTACAGTGTTTGAACATGAACCGACATTCTCCAGAACATCAGCCTGGGTCTCTGGATTTTTAGTTCAATGTATTTGCCACTTGCCCACTGTCTCTCAGCCATTATTACAGTTAATTTCTTGACTTTTTTTTCTCTTTGCTTGGAGAACTTCCCTTCTGCCGTCTGAGCTGAAAATGTGTATCCTCCTCGTTTATTGTGGCCTTTACAGCTTCACGTGTTACAATCGCTGCTCGTCAGATTTACCTTTTCCAGGAAGATTCTGGCAAGGTTACTTCTAAATAGGTTTATGCCACCGTGGCAGATGAAAACCTTCCATACAATGGGAACGTTGTGAATACGTCGGATACAGAGCAGAAGCAATTTACAATAATTCCAGGGATGTGATATCCCATTATGAAAATCGACTGGGGGAGTTGGGACAGTTTTCCTCGACTTTGCTAGCATTTGTTTCTCCCCACATAATTTGCCGTTTCTTCAAAATAAAAAAAAATACATAATTTAACTACTTAACTTGCATTCCTTCGATGGTTAAAAATATCCAAACAAAAATGAACATTTCTCTTACTACTTGTTCTTCCTTTATAGGTACCGCAGCCTCAAACACTTGAATTATGACATCTGCCGAAGCTGTTTCTTTTCGGGGCGCACGTCAAAGGGGCACAAGTTACATTACCCAATGGTGGAGAACTGCACTCCAGTGAGTAATATATTATTCCACTTGATAGAATTGTTCCAATCTGTCGAAACTTAGGGATTTTACCATTTAAATACAATCTTCCCTCAAAGTTGAAGTAGTTTGCTAAAATGATAAAAGGCCAACAGCTTAAATCAGGCTTCAATACCAGAAATACAATATTGTGCAGAAGCTCTTTGATGTCAAGTTGAGGCTCAAGGAGGGATATGTCATCATGCCCACCCTTTTCTCCAACTTTGTCACCACCATTCTTAATCTCATCAAGAACAAGCTTCCCAGTGACTTGGATAGGATGGATGGAAAACCTTTTCACCTCAACCACTTAAAATCACAGAAGAAAATGACACTGACCTCGCTTATGGAACTTCAGTATGTGGTTCACAATGTCATTTCCACTCTCAGAAGTCTTCAAATCTCACTTCAGGCTTTTGCAAAAGTATACTGAAGAATTAGCCTCAACCTTAAATTTGCCACCCAGGTTGATGGGGTTGTTAAGAAAGCATACGGTGTGTTAGGCTTCTTTGGTAGAGGGATTGAGTTTCGGAGCCATGAGGGCATGTTGCAGCTGTACAAAACTCTGGTGCAGCTGCACTTGGAGTATTACGTACAGTTCTGGTCGCAGCATCATAGGAAGGATGTGGAAGCATTGGAAAGGGTGCAGAGGAGATTTACCAGGATGTTACCTGGTATGGAGGGAAGGCGTTATGAGGAAAGGCTGAGGGACTTGAGGCTGTTTTCGTTCGAGAGAAGAAGATTAACAGGTGACTTAATAGAACCATTCAAGATGATCAGAGGATTAGATAGGGTGGACAGTGAGAGTCTTTTGGCTCTGATGGCCATGTTTGACACGGTCAGGGGGCATAGCTTTAAATTGAGGGGTGATAGATATAGGACAGAAGTCAGAGGTAGGTTCTTTACTTGGAGAGTAGTAAGGGCATGGAATGCCCTGCCTGCAACAGAAGTAGACTTGCCAACTTTAAGGGCATTTAAATGGTCGTTGGATAAACATATGGATGATAATGGAATAGTGTAGGTTTGATGGGCTTCAGGTTGGTTTCACAACATCAAGGCCGAAAGGGCCTGTACTGGGCTGTTATGTTCTCTGTTCGAACCTCAAGATGACTCAAATCCTTTACCAATCTCAAGTTGTGGCCCATTTTTTCATCAAAATTAATGGAGAAATCCTCCCAAATGTAGAACATTTCCCTTACATGGGTCGCTCTCTCTCTTTTAAGGCTGACATCGATACAGAGGTTCTAACATTACGTCCAATTTGCGAGTGGCACCTTTGGCCTCCTAAGGATGAGAATGCTCAATTGTGACATCTGTGCTGATCGCAAGATCCTTGAGTTCAAGGCATGCATCGTTCAGCCTCTTCTATATGACTGTGAAACCTGGATAACATCCAGCTGCCACTTCAAGACCCTTTTAGCACAGTTTTGTCATGGATTCTCCACATGAGCTAGGAGGAAAAACCTCCTAGCATCAGCATTGACGCCATGATGATTTGAAACAAACCCCATTGGGCTGGCCATGTACTTTGGATGCCTAAGTTATGACTACCAAAGTAAATTTTTGCCAACTGATTTCAAAGACCTTGAAATGTTCCTTCAAGAAATTCTACATCGAGGTCAAAGTATGGGATATCCCCATTCAGAAGAAACCAACTTGGGGGAATCTCCTGTCTGAAGACACATAATTCTTTATGAACACAGGCAAGAAGTTGAAGTGTGGGGAAGGAACTGGAGAAAGGAATGCTCGTGTTCTCAAGGCCAAGACCACTTCCATCACCCTGAAAGACCTGCTAAACGTGTGGCTCTAGTTCAGGCTAATCAACCCGCACAGAGCTCATGACCCGTGATACGGAATTTCCTAGCTGGGCAATCATACTCATCAGCCAGTGATGGCCCTTAATATTGTGCAGAATATAATTTGATCTCAAACAAGTACTGTATGTAGCTTTGAGCATTGCTATGGAAAGACCAGGTTTTATAGAATAATCAGAATGGTGCTGCATGAGAAACTGGAATTAAGAGGAGGTAGGTGATACTTAATTTTTATTTGTTTCTGGGCCACTGGCATCGCTAACTGGGGCAGCATTTATTTCCCATCCTTAGTTAGCCTTGTAGTTGTTGAATCATTGTAGTCCATGTGCTGTAGGTAGACTCAGTCAGTCAGGGGTGAATTTCCAGGACTTTGACCCAGTGATAGTGAAAGAACAGCAATATATTTCCAAGTTGAGATGGTGAGTGGCTTAGACACAGGGTCTTGTTGGTGGTGCTGTTCTCATATATCTGTTACCCTTGCCCTTGTAGCTGAAATTTGTCATAGGTTTGGAAAGTCCTATCTCAGGATCTTTTGCAGATTTCTCAGCGCATCTCATAGATGGTACACACTGCTGCTAATGAGCACTGGAGGGAGTAGGCTGCTTTTTCCTGGATGGTGTTGAACTTGTTGAGTGCTTTTGCATCTGCACCCATCTAGGCAAGTGGGGATTATTCCATCATTCTTCTGACTTGTTCCATGTAGCTGGTAGACAGGCTTGGGGAATCAGGAGGTGAGTTACTTGATGCAGTAATCCGAGCTTTGGGCCTGCTACTGTAGCCACTGCATTTAAATAGGAAGTCCAGTTGAATTTCTGTTCACTGGTAAAACCCGGGATTTTGATAGCGGACAATTCAGTGATGGTTACACCATTGAATGTCAAGGGACAATTTATAGATTTTCTCCTACTGGAGATGGTCATTACCTGGTATTTGTGTAGTATAATTGCGACTTGCCACTTAGCAGCCCAAGCCGAGATATCGTTCTGGCCTTGTTGCATTTGGACATGGACAGGTTCAGTATCTGAGCAGTGGTGAATGATGCTGAATATTCTGCTATCACTGGTGAACATGCCCAATTCTGACCTTATGATGGACACAAGGTCATTGATAAAGCAGCTGAAGATGGTTAGGCTTAGGACTGTACCTTCAGGACCTCCTGCAGCTGACCTCCAACAACCAAAATGCCTCCCATTAGGAGAGGCGATGACCTAATGGTATTGTGACTAGACTATTAATCCAAGCACTCAGGTAATGTTCTGAGGACCTGGTTCAAATTCCACGATGGCACATAATTCCAGATTTTCATTGAATTCAAATTCCATTAAGAGTCTAATGATGATCGTAAATCCATTGCCAATTGTTGGAAAAACCCATCTGATTCACTTATGTTGTTTAGGGAAGGAAACTGGGCTAGGCCTGGTGTGGCCTACATGGAACTCCAGATATCAGTTAGGCAATTTGGGATGGGCAATAAAAGCTGCTCTAACCAGCAATGCCCTCTTTCCCATGAAAGAATGAAAAAGCATCGTCCTCTGTGCAGATATTATTCGAACCAGTGGTGAGTTTCTGCTGGATTCCCATCAGCTCCAGTTTTGGTAGCGCTCCTTGATGCCACACTCGGTCAAATGTAGCCATCCTTAGCTCACCTCCGGAATTCAAGTCTTTTGACCATGTTTGAACAACAGCTGTAATGAAGTCAGGAACTGATGAGGTAGCAGAATTGAGGATTTTGTATAGGGATCTGAGGGATGTGGCAAATCGAGATTTCCAGCAAGAATTTGACCAGTTGCTGCATAAAAAAGTGAACCAGAAGGTTAGATCCAAGGGGATTAAGGGTAGAATATTGGTTTGAATAAAGGCCTGGCTAACTGACAGAAAGCTGAGGGTCAGGATAAATGAGTCTTTGTCTGGATGGTGAATTGTTACAAGTGGGGTGCTGCGGGCTTCAGTTCTCTGACCTCGACTATTTGTAACATATACAAATGATATGTAAGCAGAGACAAAGTGTAATGTAACAGAATGCATGGATGATTCTGAAAGAGGTGGGAAAACAGCCTGTGATGTGAAATAGAACATACACAGCTGAATATTGATAGGCGAGGAGAATGGACCAGAATCTGGCAGGTGGTTAATGTGGATAAGCATGAGGCTTGCCTATTTTGTCCAGGAAAAAAAGGGCAAATTATTATTTAAATGGAGGGGAGATTCAAAGTGTGTCAGTGCAAAGTTGTCTGGCTGTCTTTGTGCATGAATAGCTGAAAGTTGGTATGCGGGTTAGGCATAGCACAAGGAAGGCAGATGGAACTCTGGCATTTATCACAAAAGGACTGGATCATTAAAGTAACAAAGTGTTTTTCCGAACACATTGGGTGTTGGTGAGACCAGAGTCTTGTGTCCAGTTTTGATCCCCTCACTGAGGATGAATGCGTTTGCACTGGAGGCAGTTCGGAGGAGGTTGAACTGATTGATTCCAGGGATGAAAGGGCTGTCATATGAGAAGTGGCTGAGTAGCTTGGGCTTGGACTTGCTGGTGTTGGAAAGAATGAGCGGGGTGGTTCTGATTGAGGTATATAAAATAGTAAAGGGGATTGAAAAGATTGGCATTGACCAAATGTTCTGCATTGTGGGACATTCTTAAACAAGAAGCTGTAGCTATCGAGTGAGGCATGGCATGTACAAAATAGAGACGAGGAGTGGGTTGTGAATCTATGGAATTCATTGCCCCTGAATGCAATGGAGGCAGCACCAATTGACCGATTCAAGAAAGAAATAAATATGTTTCTGATGAAAAATAGGGAGAAAGGGCCATGGGGAGCAGGCAGGAGAGTGGAGTTAAGATCAGGAAAAGATCAGCAACCACGACTAACAAGATAAGTCAAGGACAGGATGAAAGCAAAAGAAAAAGCATAAAATGTGTTGCGGTTACTGGGAAGCCAGTGAATTGGGAAGCCTTTCGAAAACTAGCAGCGGACAGGTAAAAAGGTAATAAGGGGGAAGATGATGAAATATGAGGGCAATATTAATGAGGGTAATATTAAAAAAAATTGCAGGAGTTTCTTTCAGCTATAAAAGGTAAGAGAGAGGCAAGAGTACAAATAAAGAGAACAAAGAAAATTACAGCGCAGGAACAGGCCCTTCGGCCCTCCGAGCCTGTGCCAATCGAGATCCTCTGTCTAACCTGCCATCTATTTCCTAAGGGTCTGTGTCCATTTGCTCCCCGCCCATCCATGTACCTGTCCATAAGACCATAAGACATAGGAGTGGAAGTAAGGCCATTCGACCCATCAAGCCCACTCCGCCATTTAAATCATGGCTGATGGGCATTTCAACACCACCTCCCCGCACTCTCCCCGTAGCCGTTGATTCCTTCCGAGATCAAGAATTTGTCGATCTCTGCCTTGAAGGCATCCAACGTCCCGGCCTCCATGCACTCTGTGGCAATGAATTCCACAAGCCCACCACTCTCTGGCTGAAGAAATGTCGTCTCATTTCAGTTTTAAATTTACCCCTCTAATTTTAAGGCTGTGCCCACGTGTCCTAGTCTCGCCGCCTAACGGAAGCAACTTCCTAGCGTCCACCCCTTCTAAACCATACATTATCTTGTAAGTTTCTAAATCTCCCCTCAACCTTCTAAACTCTAACGAGGACAATCCCAGGATCCTTCGCCGTTCATCATACGTTAAACCTACCATTCCAGGGATCATCCGTGTGAATCTTCGCTCGACACGAATCAGGGCTAGTCTGTCCTTCCTGAGGTGTGGGGCTCAAAATTGGATACAGTATTCTAAATGGGGTCTAACTAGAGCCTTATAAAGCTTCAGAAGCACATCGCTGCTTTTATATTCCAACTCTCTTGAGATAAACGACAACATTACATTCGCTTTCTTAATAATGGACTCGACCTTCAAGTTAACTTGTACAGAATCCTGGACCACACTCCCAGATCCCTTTGCACTTCTGATTTGCGAATTTTCTCACCGTTTAGAAAATAGTCCATGCCTGTATTCTTTTTTCCAAAGTGCAAAACCTCACATTTACTCACATTCAATTTCATCAGCCATTTCCTGGACCACTCTTCCAAACTGTCGAAATCTTTCTGCAGCTTCCCCACCTCCTCAGCACGGCCTGTCTGTCCACCTCTGTTTGTATCATCGGAAAACTATGCCAGAATGCCCCCAGTCCCTTCATCCAGATCATTAATGTATATGGTGAACAGCTGTGGCCCCAACACTGAACCCTGCGGGACACCGCTCGTCACTGGTTGCCATTCCGAAAAAGAGCCTTTTAACCCAACTCTCTGCCTTCTGTCAGACAGCCAATCCTCAATCCAAGCCAGTAGCTCACGTCGAACACCATGGGCCATCACCTCGTTCAGCAGCCTCCCATGAGGCACTGTATCAAAGGCCTTTTGGAAGTCTAGATCGATCACATCTACTGGGTTTCCCTGGTCTAACATACTTGTTACCTCTTCAAACAATTCTAATAGGCACGACCTCCCCTTACTAAATCCATGCTGACTTGTTTTAATCTGACCCTGCACTTCCGGGAATTTAGAAATGTCATCCTTGACAATGGATTCTAGAATTTTACCAACTACCAAAGTTAGGCTAATCGGCCTATAATTTTCCATCTTTTGCCTTGATCCTTTCTTAAACAAGGGAGTTACAAGAGCAATTTTCCAATCATTTGGGACTTTCCCTGACTCCAGTGAATTTTGAAAGATCACGACCAAAGCCTCCGCTATTTCCTCAGCCACCTCCCACTGAACTCTAGGATGTAGCCCATCGGGGCCAGGAGATTTATCAAATTTTAGACCCTTTAGCTTTTCTAGCACTTTCTCTTTTGTAATGCCTACCGTATTCAACTCTGCCCTCTGGCTCTCCCTAATTGTTGGCATACTACTCATGTATTCCACTGTGAAGGCTGACGCAAAGTACTTATTAAGTTCTTCAGCTATTTCCTTATCTCCCGTCACAGGCCTTCCTGAATCAATTTGGAGCGGCCCAATATCTACCTTTGCCTCTCGTTTGTTTCTTATGTATTGAAAGAAGCTTTGACTATCATTTCTAATATTACGAGCTAGCCTACCTTCATATATGATCTTCTCCTTCCTTGTTGCTCTCTTTGTTATCCTCTGTCTGTTTTTGTAGCCTTCCCAATCTTCTGATTTCCCAGTGCTCTTGGCCACTTTATAGGCTGTCTCTTTTTCTTTGATATATTTCCTGACTTCCTTTGTCAGCCATGGCTGTCTAATCCCACCCCAGATAATCTTTGTTTTCTTTGGAATGAACCTCTGTCCTGTGTCCTCAATTACACCTATAAACTCCTGCCATTGTTGGTCTACTGTCTTCCCCGCTAGGCTCTGCTTCCAGTCGATTTTCATCAATTCCTCTCTCATGCCCCTGTAATTACCTTTATTTAACTGTAATACCATTCCATCCGATTTTGCCTTCTCTCTTTCAAACTGCAGACCGAACTCTACTGTATTATGATCGCTGCCTCCTACGTGTTCCCTTACTTTAAGGTCTTTTATAAAGTCTGGTTCATTACATAGCACAAAGCCCAGAATAGCCTGTTCCCTTGTGGGCTCCATCACAAGCTGTTCCAAAAAGCCATACTGCAAACATTCCATGAATTCTCTTTCTTTGGATCCACCAGCAACATTATTCACCCAATCCACCTGCATGTTGAAGTCCCCCATGATCACCGTGACCTTGCCTTTCTGACATGCCCTATTTATTTCTCGGTGCATCTTGCGCCCCTGGTCCTGACCACTGTTAGGAGGTCTGTACAAAACTCCCATTACAGTTTTTTTTGCCTTTGTGTTTCCTCAATTCCACCCACACAGACTCCACATCTTCTGACCCTGTGTCGTTTAGTGCCGTAGATCTAATTCCATTCTTAATTAACAAGGCAACCCCACCCCCTCTGCCCACCTCCCTGTATTTTTGATGTGTTGTGAATCCTTGGATATTTAACTGCCAGCCCTGAGCTCCCTGCAACCATGTCTCTGTGATGCCTACCACATCATAATCATTCAAGAGGATTTGTGCTGTTAATTCATCTACTTTGTTGCGAATGCTAAGAGCATTTAGATGAAGTGTCTTAATGCTAGCTTTCTTATCATTATGAGAGAGGTTGGAAATCCCAAGATGTCTTAAGTTATCCTTCCTTTTTGCTGTATTCCTAGTCTGCCTCGAGCTTAAATCCACCTGTACTCATGCTATCCTGTTGCTTATCTTTCCATTTAACTCCATACTCCCTGTCTCTTTCACTTTCCCTTCCCCCCCGACTCACGAGTTTAAAGCCCTACTGACCACCCTATTTATCTTTTTCGCTAGAACACTGGTTCCAGATCGGTTCAGGTGGAGACCGTCCCAAGGGTACAGATCCCCCCGGTTCCAAAACTGATGCCAATGCCCCATGAAATGAAATCCCTCTTTCCCACACCAATCCCTTACCAATGTGTTGACTTGCCTAACTTCCTTTTCCCTACTCCAATTGGCACGTGGCTTGGGCAGTAATCCGGAGATTATGACCCTTGAGGACCTGTACTTCAATTTCTTTCCTCGTGTTTCCTAATCCCTGAACTGGTCCTCTACCCTAGCTTTGCCCATGTCGTTAGTCCCAACGTGGACCACAACAACTGGATCCTCCCCCTCCCGCTCTAATATCCTTTCAACCCGGTTGGAGATGTCCCGCACCCTGGCACCGGGCAGGCAACACACCATGCGGGTCTCCCGATGCGGCTTGCACAGGATACTATCTGTCCCTCTAATTATAGAATCCCCTATAACACCTACCTGTCTTTTTGCTCCCCCCCCCTTGAATGACCTTGTGCCCCACGGTGCCATGGTCAGCTGGCTCATCCTGTCCACAGTTCATTCCCTCAACCGTACAGGGAGCAAGAATCTCATACCTGTTGCAGGTGTCTGTCCGGATAGATCTGAAAAGATACTGACGTGTCTGTGTCTACCACCTCCGCTGGCACCGCGTTCCAGGCACCCACCACCCTCTGTGTAGAGAACTTTCCACACATATCTCCCATAAACGTTCGTCCTCTCACTCTGAACTCATGACCCCTGGTAATTGAGTCCCCCACTCTGGGGGGGAAAAAGCTTCTTGCTATCCACCCTGTCTATATCCTCATGATTTTGTAGACCTCAATCAGGTCCCCCCTAATCACCATCTTTCTCATGAAAATAATCCTAATCTACTCAACCTCTCTTCATAGCTAGCATCCTCCATACCAGGCAACATCCTGGTGAACCTCCACTGCACCCTGTCCAAAGCGTCCACGACCTTTTGGTAATGTACACAGTACTCTAAATGTGGCTGAACCAAAGTCTCATACAACTGTACATGACCTGCCAACTCTTGTCCTCAATACCCCGTCCGATGAAGGAAAGCATGCCGTATGCCTTCTTGACCACCCTATTGACCTGGCTTGCCACCTTCAGGGAACAATGGACCTGAACACCCAGATCTCTCTGTTCATCAATTTTCCCTAGGACTTTACCATTTACTGCATAGTTCACCCTTGAATTAGATCTTCCAAAATGCATCACCTCGCATTTGCCCGGATTGAACTCCATCTGACATTTATCTGCCACACTCTCGAGTCTATTTATATTCTGCTGTAATCTCTGACAGTCCCCCTCACTTTCTGCTGCTCCACCAATCTTAGTGTCATCTGCAACTTGCTGATCAGATGACCAACACCTTCCTCCAAATCATTTACGCATATCACAAACAACAGTGGTCCCAGCACAGAACCTTGTGGAACACCACTGGTCACAGGTGTCCAATTTGAGAAAATCCTTTCTACCACTACTCTCTGTCTCCTGTTGCCTAGCCCTTTTTTTTGTGTCCGTCGAGTGAGCGCACCCTTGATCCCATGCGACTTGACTTTCTCCATCAGCCTGCCATGGGGAACCTTATCAAACACCTTACTGAAGTCCATGTAAATAACGTCTACAGCCTTTCCCTTTCAATCAACTTTGTCATGTCGTCAAAGAATTCTATAAAGTTGGTAAGACATGACCTTCCCTGCACAAAACCATGTTGCCTATCACTGATAAGCTGATGTGCTTCCAAATGGGAATAGATCCTATCCCTCAGTACCTTCTCCAGTAGCTTCCCAACCACTGACGTCAGTCTCACCGGTCGATAATTACCTGGATTATCCTTGCTACCCTTCTTGAACAAGGCGACAACATTAGCAAGTCTCCAGTCCTCCGGGACCTCACCCGTGTCTAAGGATGCTGCAAAGATATCTGTTAAGGCCCCGGCTACTTCCTGTCTCGCTTCTCTCAATAACCTGGGATAGATCCCCACCTTAATGCCTTTTAGGAGACCCAACACTTCCTCCTTCCTTGTGTCAACTTGACCGAGAGTAAGCAAATGTCTATCCCTCACATCACCATCTGTCATGTCCCTCCCCTTCATCAATACCGATGCAAAGTATTCGTTAAGAATGTCACCCATTTTCTCTGACTCAGTGCATAACTTTCCTTCTTTGTCCTTAAGTGGGCCAATCCTTTCTCTAGTTACCCTCTTGCTCTTTATATATGAATAAAAGGGTTTGGGATTTTCCTTAACCATGCTTGCCAGTAATATCTCATGTCTTCTCTTCGCCCTCTTAATCCCTTGTTTCAGATGCGCTCGAAATTCCCCGTGTTCTTCCAAAGCTTCATCTCTCTTAAGTCGCCTCTAATCTATGCTTCCTTTTTGCTCTTGGCTAGTCTCACAATTTCACCTGTCATCCATGGTTCCTGAATCTTGCCTTTTCTGTTCCTCATTTTCACAGGAACATGTCTCTCCTGCATACTAATCAACCGCTCTTTAAAAGCCTCCCACATATCAAATGTGGATTTACCTTCAAACATTTTCTCCCGATCTAAATTCCACAGATGCTACTGAACCTTGGTATGGTTGGCCTTCCCCCAGTTTAGAACTCTTCCTTTAGGACCACTCTCATCCTTGTCCATGAGTATTGTAAAACTTAGGGAATTGTGGTCGCTATTTCCAAAGTCGTCCCCTGCTGTAATTTCAACCACCAGGCAGGTTCATTCCCCAACACCAGGTCCAGTATGGCCCCTTGCCGAGTTGGACTACGCACACACTGCTCTAGAAAACACTCCTGGACACACCTTACAAATTCTGCTCCATCTTGCCCCCTAGTTCTGAGTGAATCCCAGTCAATGTTGGGATAATTAAAATCTCCCATCACCACCACCCTGTTTCTCCAACACCTTTCCATTATCTGTTTACATATTTGTACCTCTATCTCACGCTCGCTGTAGGGAGGCCTGTAGTACAGCCCCAACATTGTTACTGCATCCTTCCTATTTCTGAGTTCTACCCATATTGCCTCAATGCTTGAGCCCTCCATGGGGCCCTCGTTCAGTGCAGCTGTGATATGGTCTTCGACCAGTATTGCAACTAACATTAAATAGTAGACAGTAGATCACTGGAAAAGGAGGCTGAAGAATCAGTATGAGGAATGAAGAAATGGAAGAGGAACTGAACAGGTACTTTGTATCAGTCTTCATGGTGGAAAACACCAATCGCATACTAGAACTTTGAGAGTTAGGGGCAGTGGTGAATATAATAGCCGTAACTAAGGAAAAGGTGCTGGGGAAGCAGAAAAGTCTGAAGGTGGACCAATCACCCCTGGACCAGATGGACTGTACTGTAGACTTCTGAAGGAGATAGCTGAAGAAATTGTTGAGGCATTAGTGGTGATCTTTCAGGAATCACTGGTGATAGGGAGGATCTTGGGGGCTTGGAAAATGGCTAATGCAACACCCCTGTTTAAGAAAAGAGAGAGACAGAAGAAGGGAAATTATAGGTCAGTTAGCCTGACCTCAATCATTGGTAAGATTTTAGAGTCCGTTCTTAAGGTTGAGATTGCAGAGACCTTGGAAGTAAATGACAAAATCGGGCTGATTCAGCATAGCTTCATCGAGGGGAAGTTATACCTGACAAATCTGTTAGAATTCTTTGAGTAGAAAGTGGGCAAGTTAGACAAAAGGGAGCCAGTGAATGGGATTTGTTTGGATTTCCAGAATGCTGTTGAGAAGGTATCAAATAAGATGAGAGCCCATAGTGTTTGGGCAAGTTACTGCCATTGGCATTGAGCATTGGCTGACTGGCAGAAGGCAGAGAGTGTAGATAAAGGGGTCTTTTACAGGATGGCAGCTGGTGACGAGTAGAGTCCCACAGGGATCAATGTTGGTACCACAACAGTTCATGTAATACATTGATGATATGGATGAAGCAACTGAGACATTTTTGCTGAGTTTACAGTTGGCACAGTGACAGATGGAGGGAGAGATAGCAGTGAGGAAGTTGCAGAAGGACTTGCATAGACTCTGAGAGTGGGCAAAGAAGTGGCAGACAGAATACTGTGTGGGACACTGTGAGGTTATGTGCTTTGGTAGGAAAAATGGAGGCATAGATTATTTTCTAAATGAGAAAGGGCATTTGAAGTCTGAAGCACAACTGTCCCTCGTTGCCTTTGAGAAGGTAGTAGTGAGTTTCCTTCTTGAACTGCTACAAGTACATTTGCTCAAGATAGATACAATGCCACTAGGGTCAATCTGCACAAAACAACCCTTTTTTTACCCCTGGAATTAACATTATGAACGTTCTGAAAACCGCTGTTGTAAGCATATCTTAATAGGCTTAATAGACCAAAACTGTAAGCTTGTTCAAAGTCCTCTTCAGGTTAACATGCAGGTTCAGTTGACAGTTAGGAATGTAAATGCAATGTTAGCATTCATTTCAAGAGGGCTAGAATACAAGTGCAGGAATGTACTGCTGAGGCTGTATATGGCTCTGGTCAGACCCTATTTGGAACATTGTGACCAATGTTTGGCTCCATATCGAAACAAGGAGTCTGCCACTTCTTTGCCCACTCACCTAGCCTGTCCAAGTCCTTCTGCAGCTTCCCCACTTCCTCACTACTATTTGTCCCTCCATCTGCTGACATTGGAGGGAGTCCAGAGGAAGTTGGCAAGAGTCATTCTGAGTATGACGAGCTTGTCTTACGAGGAGTGGTTCAGGGCTCTGGGTCTGTACTCGGTGGAGTTTAGAAGGATGAGGGGAGAATGTGGAGAGGCCTGGAGAGACATGGATGTGGGGAAGATGTTTCCATGAGTAGGAGAGACTTAAATCTTCGGGCACACCCTCAGAGTCGAATGGATAACCCTTTAGAACTGAGATGAGGAATTTCTTCAGCCGGTGGATGGTGAATCTGTGGAATTCATTGTTGCGGAAGGCTGTGAAGGCCAAATCATTGAGTCTGTTGAAGATATGAGTTGGATAGGCTCTTGGTTAGTAAGGGGATCAAGAGTTAGGCGGAGAAAGCGGGAGATTGGATGGTGGAGCAGAGAGTCAGTTGTAACTGCTAAAATATTGAGGCTGGGATTTCAGCAAAGGTAATGTTGAGGGGGGACGGTTGGATGCTCACTTGTCGGAGATGGTCATTATCTGTCACTTATATGGACGTTTTTTTTGAAAACTCTGTTGTGGATGTGGGCATCACTGGCTCGGCCAGCATTTATTATCTGTCCCTAATTGCCCTTAGGAAGGTAGTGGTGAGCTGCCTTCTTGAACTGCTACAAGTACATTTGCTTTCGGTAGATACAATACGATTCGGGAGGGGATTTCTGAGAACGCTGTTGTAAGCATATCCTAGCTTAATAGACCAAAACTGTACGCTGTGCACCTTGAGTGGTGTCACCAGTCTTGTGTGGAAAGATTTTCACTCCTCCCCTCCTTGAAATAAAGATTTGCACCTCACGTGCCTTCTAAAATACATGCTGTGCATAGAAGCTAAATTTTTGTGCTTCATGTACATGCCTCTTGCTGCGTTCTGCTGGGATCTTTTAAGAATCTAGAAAAGATTACAGCCAATACATCCATTTGGGCAGCACGGTGACTCAGTGGTTAGCTCTGCAGCCTCACAGCGCCAGGGGCCCGGGTTCGACTCCAGCCTCGGGTAACTGTCTGTGCGGAGTTTGCACATACTCCCTGTGTCTGCATGGGTTTCCTCCATGTGCTCCAATTTCCTCCCACAGTCCAAAGATGTGCAGGCTAGGTGGATCGGCCATGCTAAATCGCCGGTAGTGTTCAGGGGTGTGTGTGGGTTATAGGGGTGGGATGGGATGCTGCAAGGGGCGATGTGGACTTGTTGGTCCGACGGACCTGTTTCCACACTGTAGGGAACCGAATCTAATCTAATGTCTGCAGTCAACTCTTATAATCCTCCATGTTATCATCTAATATAGTCTGAAGGGATGCCTGACAACTAATGAAGTGAGGGAACAGGTTTTATGTCTGTATTAATTGAGGATGAATTGATTGTGAGTTGGCTGTATAAATATGGGAGCTAGTAATTAGGGGTTGACGTTTATGGAGTATTTTTAAAAGAAATAAAGCTCTGATGGTACGATGTTGGGTTGGACTCTTTGCATACCTGGAATCCAATTCTTCAGGTCCAGGGAACCTATTAACTTAGTCTTCTCAGTTTTCCTCAATGTTTTCTTGAGGATTTCCTTCTCCCTTTCGCTCCCTACTTTTCGCCCATTGATTTTTTTTTTTGTATGTTTTCTACTGTGAAATCAGATAGAAAATATTGGTTCAAAGCTTGTGCCATTACCTTCATTTCCCATCATCAATTCCCCAGTCTCACCCTCTCATGAGCCATTATTCACTGTATTTACTCTTTTCCTTTTTATAGATTTGTGGAAGCTTTTACTGTATTTGTATTAATGTCTCCCTCATTATTATTTTGGTCATCTTTTGTTCACATCTGAAATAGTTTCAGTTCCACAATTTTCCAATCTTTCTTTCAATTTATACTATCTTTAACTTTCTTAGATAGCAACAGATGGCACCATGGTGCATTCTAGCTGTACATCCTTTCATTCTAAATTGACAATATTTTTGTTCAGAGTTATGAAATATCCCCTGAAACATCTGCCATTGCTTCTCTATGGTCTTACCTTTTAAACTATTTTCCCAGTTCAACTCTGCCTTTATACTCCTGAGTTATCTTCAATGAAAGTTAAAGATATTAAACAGTTTCAGACCAAATTCTCATCCTCGTCCTTGATGTAAAATTCTACCACATCCTGATCATTCTTATCCAGAGAATCCTGTACTATGTTATGGTTGATGAGTTGTATCGCAAAACATACTACCAGGTCTAAAATATCTTAATCCCTGCTTGGTTCCAGTGGTACAGTTTTAAGACTCCAAATGCACTCTATGAATATATGCTGAGGGGTAGATAACTGCTCTTAACATCAAGGTGCCATTCAACCAAATATGACATCAAGGAGCCGTCGCAAAGCTGCAGTCAGTAAGAATCAGGTGAAAAACCCTCTGCTGGCTGGAACCTTACCATAAAGGAAGTGGTTGTGGTTGTTGGAAGTCAGTTGCCCCAACTCCAAAGCATCACTGCGGGGGTTACGTAAATTTGTGCCCTGAGCTCAACCATCTTCAACTGTTTCATCAAATGCCAAATGCCATCCCTCCGTCAGAATGCCATACGTGGGGATGTTCTCAGTTGATTGTGTCATGTTCAGCACCACTCATAGCTCCTCAGATGCTGAAGTAGTCCATGTCCACGGAACATAAGTGATGAGAAGCAAGTGGTAGTTGTGCTGTGCAACTTACGGGCAATGAACGTCACCATTAAGGAGAATCTAACCATTGCCCCATGACTTACACTCCTTTACTGCCAATATGCTGAGGCTTATCAGGTTTCCAGAAACTGAATTGGACCAAACTTGTAATTATTGTGACGACAAGAGCAGGTCAGAGGTTAAGAATTCTGCAGTGAATAATGAGCCCCCTACCTACACAAAGCCTGTCCACCATCTATAAAGCCCAAGTCAGGAATGTAATCTCCACTGGTCAGGACTGGTGCAGCTCCATCAACACTCAGGAAGATTGAATCATATGGACAAAGCAGCCTGTTGGATTGGTACCCCACCCACCACCTTCAACATCTGTTCTATCATCAGTAATGTATAATTAGTGCCCCATGCAAGTTTCACTCCAAGCCACACACCATCCTGACTCGGAACTATATCGCTGTTCATTAATAGTCATTGAGTGAAGATTCTGGAGCTTCTTTCAGAACAGCACTACTCGAAGGACTGCAGTTATTCAAGAAGGCAGCTCACCACCACCTTCTCCAGGGTAATTGGGCTTAGCCAGCAACATCCACATCCCGTGAATAAAAAAGAATCTTCCAGGCTATCTGTGCCAATTGGATTCACAGTTTATGGTAACATCTTTCTTACAAGATCCCATTACTTCTTGGTCTATCGACTGTATGCTATCCTGGACTGTATCTTCTGTCAGGGGATCTATGAATCTGAAACTGTCACAGCTGTGACTTCTTTCCTTTGCTGTTCCTTATCTCTACCCAAACTGATTGTCCATTTTGCCTGGGAGCCAGTTGGCTGGTTTGTAATTCAGAGTGATACCAACAGCCTGGGATCCGACACTGTCTGAAGTTACAATCAAGGAATCTTCTTCTCAACCTCTCTCCTCATCTGAGGTTTGGTAACCTTCAATTTCAACCACCTCCAGTTATCTCTCTCGACTGTGAGAGCAGACCTGTGGTCCCATCTGGGACTATAGTGACTTTGAATCTCCAAACCAAGATAATTTCTCACCAATGTATTGATCTCATCTTTGACACAAGACAAAAAAACAAACAAATTAAACCCAATGAGATGAATTTTGGATCACTGGATTACATGGCATAATTGGACAACGAAATGCACTATTGTTAAAATAATTCGGAATTCAACCAGAAAGGCCACTAATGTGAATCCTGGATCTGTGTATCATTTGAAATTATTTAATTGGATAGTTTCAGTATTTGGCCACAAGATGGAGAAATCTGCTGAGGTGATGTACCCAGAAGATAGAAAGATGATAGAAATGTTTGGAGAGATATGGGCCAAGCACAGGCAGGTGGAACTAGTTCAGTTTGGGATTGTGATCAGCATCGGCTGGTTGGACCAAAGGATCTGTTTTCATGCTGTATGACTCTATGAAACTCAAGCTTAATTGTCCGAAACTCACATTCAGACATATCTAACCTTGATCATAATCTTACAGAAAGATAGCCGACTTTATCCCTCAGAGTTGCAGACTCTTCAATTTTACATCCTCAAAGACATTTAGCAGGAATAGCATGGATTATAGAGTGAGTTGAGTAGATTGGTTCATTATTAATTCTTAACTAAATTTGATTTATTTTACATTTTTAGACAACATCAGGTGAAGATGTGCGTGATTTCACCAAGGTGCTGAAAAATAACTTCAGATCAAAGAAATACTTTGCCAAACATCCTCGCTTGGGTTATTTACCACTACAAACAGTCCTAGAAGGTGAGAACCTTGAGATGTGAGATTTACTAATGTATCATTGCCCATTTGGGGGTTGACAAATATTGCAGCATTATTCGTTCTGCAGCTTTGCAGGAGAGTGAGGTTGTCCATTTGCGCCGATATCAGAAGTACACAATACAAGAACAAGAGGGGCTTAACTGATATCATCGGTCCTCTCGCCTTCAAAACAGTGTAGTTACTCAGAGTGCATCTGCTGTGGACTTGTTGATACTGTCACTAACGTGCAACCTTCCTTGATATCTTTCTCTGTCCCCCAGTTCTGTCTTTTAAAAACTACAATCAATTACTCTCTCCTCAAAAGGAAAGAACATTTGGCTGAACAGAGAACAAAGAACAGTACAGGCCCTTCGGCCCACGATGTTGTGCCGACCTATTATCCCACTCAGATCAAACTACCCTGCATACCCTTCATTTTACTATCCTTCATGTGCCGATCCAAGAGTCGTTTAAAAGTCTTGAAATGCATCTGACTCCATTACCACTGCCAGCAGCGCATTCCACACACCCGCCACTCACTGTGTAAAGAACCTACCTCTGACATCTCCCCTATTCCTTCCTCCAGTCACCTTAAAATTTCTCCCCCTCGTAATAGTCATTTCTGCCCTGGGAAAAAAAATCTGACTATCCACTCCAGCTATGCCTCTCATCATCTTGCATACCTCTATCAAGGCACCTCTCATTCTTCTTTGCTCCAATGGAAAAAGTCCTCGCCCCCCCTCAATGTTTCATCATAAGACGTGCCGTCCATTCCATGCAGCATCCTGCTAAATCTCCTCTACACCCTCTCTAAAGCTTCCACATCCTTCTTATAATGAAGCAACCAGAATTGAACTCAATATTCCAAGCGCTGCTCCATCCCCACAAACTAATGCTCGATTCCAAATCCCTTTTCTCTTGATGCTTTAAATTCAATGCTGTCTTTCGTGTAATTTCATATTTGAATTCACTGGTCCTGAGCCGCTCGCGGCGATGTGCCCCCGCGGTCCTGCTACAGTGCTTTGAGATGGAAACAAACATGACTGATGAAGGTCCACCAGTTGATGTAGTACGTTTAGATTTCAAAAAAGCATTTGATAAATTACAACTCATAAGGTGACTCAAAAGAAAGCAGCCCATGGGTTCAAGGGTAGTATATTAGGATGGACAGAGGACTGCATCGCAAACAGAAGTAGAGAAGGGGCAGCAGGATGGTAACTTATAACTGGTGTCCGGCCACAGGGTCCCCGCTGCGGAGGCCGTACACCTAATGTTGCCTGGGTTGATTTCGGAAATGGAGGAGGGGATTGCCATGCTTAGGAATGTTGGGCGGATGGGATTTATAAGATTGAAAGAAATCTTATTTTTTCAGCATTTAAGATTCTTAAGAGGCTTGATAGTGTATATCCGTAGAGAATGCTCCCATTTGTGAAATATTTTATGACCAGAGGCCACATTTTCATATTGGTTGCCTGTTAATTCAGGGGAAGAATTACTTCTTTCAGGTGGTAGCAATCTATTCAACACTTTAGCAGAGAAGGTTTTCGAGGTAATGCCATCAATTATATGCTAGGCTGAGATGGCCCGTTTAATTTTCAAATCAAGAAACAACAATAATGAGAAAAGGGTAGTCTTCACAGTGGAAGATACTTCAAGGATCCCCTTATCCCTGTATTCTTTAGTAATGAATTAAATACATCACTACCACACCATCACTACCATTACAGAAGTAGTAGTAGACAATCTAATGGAGTAAAAGCAGATCAGACTCTTTGCCCTGATGGTTTACTTTCTATGATTCCAAACAAAGGAGCTTCAGAGTTGGTGTATGCATTGATTGTAATTTCTGAAAAAGGTTTCGATTCTCGAGAAGCATCTGAGGGCTGGAAAACTGCCGATGTGACATCCCTATTTAAAAAGGAGAGAGGCAAATTGTTGGAAATATGTGGCAATCAACTGTGAAGAACATAATAGCAGGACATTTGGAAAATCAGAATCTAATCAAACAGAATCACCATAGCCTGACGAAAGAGAAATTATGTCTGGCTAATTTGTATGGGTTTTTCGAGGAAGTCCCAACCAGAATTAGTAGAGGAAAACCAGTAAATGTGTTGTATTTGGACTTTGAGCAAGCATTTGAGAATGTACTCAAAAGTAATAAGCTAAGAGCTGAGGTTTTGAAGGTAGTATATTGCTATGGATCAGTATGCTTTGCATGGCCAGGAAGGAGAGATCACATCTACAGTGAAATGCACCAAGTGAATAGATATTTTGGGGAATTTGGTGGCAATGTGGTAAGTCAGTGCAGAGGGTAAGAGGTGCTATTTGCTTGCTTTTTTTGCCTGATAGTTGGTAAGCTTTTCTTTTGAGACAGGGCAAATTGAAGCCAGAAGCGGGGACCCAGAAGGTGAACCCGGTTCATTGGTTGGTGATAGCTACTGGTTTAAGAATCTATTATCGGTAACTTTCAGATTGAAAGTAAATCGGAGAAATATATACAGGCTACAAACTAATGTTTTTAAATCAAATTAAGATTTAAGTAATTGAAATGGAGATGCCGGGCCAATGATGATTTAAACCTCCATGACGGGGGAGTGGTCAGACACCATACTCCAGCTCAGGGTTGATGAACTGGAATCTCAGTTTCAACCAATCAACAAATCATGCGGGGGAGAGTTACCAGGGAATGCTCTGTTTCCGGAGGCGGTCACACACCTTAGATTAACTACCTGAAGCTCGGTCAGTGGCCAGGGACGTGAGACTGTGACTAAGGACAGGGCAGGTGGAAGGATCCAGGATGTCGTGCAGAAGGAACCTTGGCCTTTGATCTTATCGAACAGGTTTGAGATTCTTTCTTCCTGTGTGGATGAGAGGTCAGGGTATATGGAAGATGAGTAAACTGACTATAGCACGGTGGTACAGGGGGACATTCAAGAGGGGATAAAAAGTGAAATGTAGTTATAATCAGAGGTAGTATAGTTAGCGGAATGAACATTGTTGGTTGTGACTAGGATCGAGAGTCTCGAAAGTAGTGTTGCCTGCCTGGCGCCCAGGTTTAGGATATTCCGTCTTGGCTACCAAGGAATTTGAAGTGGGAGGTGTAGAAATCCAGCTATCGTGGTGGACACAGGTACCATTGATATGGAAGAAAGCGGAAAGAGGTTCTGCTGAGGGATTATGAGCACTGAGGTGCTGAGTGAGAAGGCAGAACCAAAAGGTAATAATCTCGGGATTCTTATCTGAGCAATTTGGCACGGTGTGAACAAAACTGAAGATGTAAATGCATAGTTCAAATGATGGCATGGCAGAAATGTGTTTGAATTCATGGGACATTGGCATCGGTGTGGGGAAGGAGGGAGTTGTTCCGGTGGCATAGGCTTGATGAGAGTCATATTGGGACAAGTATCCTGGCAAAAGACATAGCTAGGTCTGGGGGTAGGGCATCAAAGTGAAAAGTGTGGAGCGGGTGAGTCCAGTTGCATGGAAAATTATGGAAAAAGTTAGAAGCTAGTAAGTGCTCAGCAAAGTTTCCAGAGCAAGTAATAGGACAAAAAGTATGGAAATAGTCAGGAGTCTCATTTCAGGTGCAGCAGATAAGAAGGGTGGCCGTAAATGCCAGACTGAAGGTCTTTTATTTAATTGTAGGGAGTGTATAAAACAAAGTGAATGAGTTTGTGGTGCAGATTGAAATTGACAGATGTATTGTTCTGGGTATCACAGACATGTGGTTGTAAGGGGATAAGTGTTGGGAACTAAATATCCAATGATTCATGTCCTATAGAAAGAACAGACAAATGGACAGAGATGCCAGGGTTGGCTTGTGAGTAAGAAATGGGGCAGCGCTGAAGGAACCACAGGTCTTGAGCTTGTTTAATAATGACTTGGAGGAAGAGGTGAATGTGCTGTGGCTAAATTTGTAGATGACTCAAAAATATTTGGAAAGACAAGGCATGGCACAGAAACAGAGATTTACCAGGATGTTACTTGGATTGGAATGTATTAGCTTTCAGGAGGGCTTGGTGGAAATGTTGTATAATAATAAATGTAATGAGATCAACCATGATCTCACCGAATGGTGGAGGAAATTCAATGGGCCAAATGACTTTTTGAGTGAGTCTTGTTGTTTGACAATGAATTCGTAAAGGTGTTTTTTTTTTGTCTCTTGGATGAGATGTAAAAATGAAATGTGTACGCTTCCTTTTCATCTGGCAATAAATAATCGTTCTGAACGATTTCCATTGACTAGTGGCAATCTGACAAGCATCACGATGTAAAGAGATTCTTAGCTTCTTTTTAATTGTCAAGTTATTCTTTGGAATTAATTAAGCATATATTATTTGCATCTCAGGAATTATATTCATCACTGCATCTCAAAAAGTACTCTGTTGTATGATAACAGCATTTTAAAGAACACTCTTCAATGGTTGTGATTTTCAGTTGCCATAACACACATTAAATTACATTGTTGGCCAATCTGTCCATGATTATTTCATTGTCTTACATTTCAAACAGACAAGGAAATATTGGTGATGCAATGAAGAGTTTGATGATAAAATATAATTACTGTTACGGTTTCCTCTTGGACGAAATATTCTCATCAAATTGACTGGTCAAGGAAATGGGACACTGACTGTGAGTACTTTGAGTGTTTAAGTGATTCCTAAAATGAAAATTATGACCTTGATTTCTCTTGCATGCAGATATGAAGAGACTATTTTAAAAATCCTCTCGGTTCGTGGTTCAGGCATAAAGGTGTCACATGTATATTTATGTATATACATGTACATGTGTAATCTGAAAAGAAAATGACGATAAATCACTTGTTACAAGGTGAGAATGAGTTATCCAGATAGTAAGAACTGCCAAAGTTGGTGTCTGAGATAACACATTGTGGAGCTGGGGGAAAGCAGGCAGCATCAGAGGCTCAAGAAAGTTGATGTTTTGGGTCAGGACCTTTCCTCCAAAATGGAGGGTGGACGGGAGCTCAGAAACAAATAGTGTGGAGAGGGAGGAGGTGCTGGGGAAGGTAGGTGGGATGGTGATAAATGAGTACTATCCAGATTGGAGCAGATTTACCCCAGAAGGTATTGAATACAAGTTCCAAATCACTCTCAAAATCCTCGTGACTGTTAACATTCATGTTTTTTTTGTCTGTGTGTTTCAGTAGTTGCATGTAAGTTTGAATGGTTCATTGAGAGTGAGGAACCTATGGACTCACACACACCAACATGGAATTTAATTCAAAGAGTGACTTCTCTTCAAAGTACTTAGTCGCTTTTAAAATCTTGACCATTTCTGCTGTCTAGTTGAACAAGTGTAGCTGAATACTGCTTCGATAGGAATTAGTGTTTAATAGGAACATATTTGTGAAACTTACAGTTCCTCAAGCTTTAGCATAAACTGGTGGAGACTTTCGGCGCTTGCAAAAAGGCTCACCTCTCTGTTAATACTGAAGGAAAATTGGAGTTTAAAAGTAAGTTCATCCGGTGTCAGGGAATGAAATGTTAATGTTGACTTGAATATAATTTTTTAAAAAGTAATATATTTGTGTAGCACTAAACTCAAATTAAAATTTGGATATGCCAGTTGACTCCTGTTTGACACTGTATGGAATGGCGGTGACATCAGATTCAGTGATGATTGAGAATCTAAAGAATATGAGGATAAGATTTAACATCCAAATATCATTGAACTCTTCAAGGAATGTATTACTGGAAAAGGGGGAAAGCATGTATGTATATTAGAATTGAATACACTCTGAAGGCGGTGGCACAGATGAAACAGACCTGTGTGCTAAAACTTATCACAAATTTCACATTGAATGGAGCAGTTTAAACAGGCTGGAGGAAGCAGATATGCCAGCGCAAACTTTTGAATTTGTGCATTCTGTTCATAAACATCACCAAAATTGTGGGAACCTGTTTATTCTTTCTCTTTTATTGCACAGAACCATACGATTACACTAATTTTGATGAGGAATTTAAAGATTACGAGCCCCGTCCGTTTGACTCGCAGTTTGGTACCATAGGTTGGTACGATCTTCGTTCGAGAAGGAAGAGGGATGTTCCAGACACAGAAAATCGTCAAACCATTTACTACAAAGTCTGTTTCTGCTTAGTATTAATTAATGCAGTTAACATTTTCAGATCGACATGATTGCAGAATGGAGTCAATAAAACAAATTCCATCTGATATTCAACATAAATTTTAAGTTTGGAATAACAAGCTCACAAGAAAGATGACCTGGTTTTAGATATCACTTGGGACCACAGACTAACAGACAAAGGAACAAAGCAAAACGACTCTGCGATTTGATGTAGAAACTCCTGACTCCGAAGCCTGCAGCCGCCCTCCAATTCTCAAGTCAGAAGTGTGTCAATGATGGTGCAGATCCAACAACACTGGAAACGATCTTGAGTCTAGACCAAAGCAGCCCCTTGATTGGCACCGTATCCATTCTCTCCACAACCAACTCCAAGACACAATAATGTGTCCATATACAAGATGCACTGCCACATTTTTTTCCAACTATTCTTACACCCGCCTTTCCAGACTTAGAAAACTCATCTTCAAGGTCAAGGACATCAGACATGGTAGCACTAATCCCAGTAAAAATCACCTCCAAGCTACTCTCAAACTTAGTTGGAAATGAATGATTGTTCCTGAGTCAATATTAGTAATCTCTTTTGGAACAGCATTGTGGGTCTGTGTACAGCAACATGAAGCTGTTCAAGAAGTCAATTTGTGCTGGACAATCAGCAACAGCTATGTCTCATTAAAGAATAAATAAATCGGAAAGAAATCCATCTGAGAGTCACAAGCAAATGGGTAACTTTTTTTTGTTCACTCTGCAGCTCGTGGGCTATTACCAATTTTGACAATGACAAATGAAGCTTTTGTTTGGTTTGCTATTGATAGCAGCTGTCCACAAAATAAAAACAATTGGCATCAGAGATAATGGGAAGTGCAGATGCTGGAGAATCCAAGATTACAAAGTGTGGAGCTGGATGAACACAGCAGGCCAAGCAGCATCTCAGGAGCACAAAAGCTGACGTTTCGGGCCTAGACCCTTCATCAGAAAAGAGGGAGGAGGAGAGGGCTCTGAAAGAAAAAGGGAGAGGGGAAGGCAGATTGAAGATGGATGGAGGGGAAGATAGGTGCAGAGGAGACAGACAAGCAATAAGGAAGGAGAGGATCAAATATGAAGGTAGGCTAGCTAGTCATATCAGAAATCATAGTAACAGCTTCTTTCAATACATAAGAAACAAACGTGAGGCAAAAGTAGACACTGGGCCACTCCAAATTGATGCTGGAAGGCAAGTGGTGGGAGATAAGGAAGTAGCTGAAGAACTTAATAAGTACTTTGCGTCAGTCTTCACAGTGGAAGACATGAGTAATATGCCAACAATTAGGGAGAGCCAGGGGGCAGAGCTGAGGATGGTAGGAATTACAAAAGAGCAAGTGCTAGAAGAGCTAAAAGGTCTAAAAATTGATAAATCTCCTGGCCCCGATGGGCTATATCCTAGAGTTCTGAGGAAGGTGGCTGAGGAAATAGCAGAGGCTTTGGCTATGATCTTTCAAAAGTCACTGTAGTCAGGGAAAGTCCCAGATGATTGGAAAATTGCTGTTGTAACTCCCTTGTTTAAGAAAGGATCAAGGCAAAAGATGGAAAATTACAGGCCGATTAGCCTGACCTCGGTAGTTGATTAAAATTCTTGAATCATTGTCAAGGATGAGATTTCGAAATTCCTGGAAGTGCAGGGTCAAATTAGAACAAGTCAGCATGGATTTAGTCAGGGGAGGTCGTGCCTGAAAAACCTGTTAGAATTCTTTGAAGAGGTAACAGGTATGTTAGACCAGGGAAACCCAGCGGATGTTATCTATCAAGACTTCCAACAGGCCTTTGATAAGGTGTCTCACAGGAGGCTGCTGAGCAACGTGAGGGCCCATGGTGTTCGAGGTGAGATACTGGCCTGGATTGAGGATTGGCTGTCTGACAGAAGGCAGAGAGTTGGGATTAAGGGCTCTTTTTCAGAATGGCAACCAGTGACGATTGGTGTCCCGCAGGGTTCAGTGGTGGGGCCGCTGCTGTTCACCTTATATGTTAATGATCTGGATGAAGGGACTGGGGGCATTCTGGCGAAGTTTTCCGATGATACGAAGATAGGTAGACAGGCAGGTAGTACTGAGGAGGTGGAGAGGCGGCAGTAAGATTTAGACAGTTTAGGAGAGTGGTCCAGGAAATGGCTGATGAAATTGAATGTGAGTAAATGTGAGGTTTTTCACTTTGGTAAAAAGAATACAGACATGGAATATTTTCTAAATGGTGAGAAAATTCGTAAAGCAGAAGTACAAAGGGATCTGGAATTCTTGGTCCAGGATTCTCTAAAAGTTAACTTGCAGGTAGAGTCCATGATTAAGAAAGCGAATGTAATGTTGTTTATCTCAAGAGGGTTGGAATATAGAAGCAGTGATGTGCTTCTGAGGCTTTATAAAGGTCTAGTTAGGCCCCATTGAGAATACCGTGTCCAATGTTGGGCCCCACACCTCAGAAAGGACATACTAGCCCTGGAGCGTGTCCAGCGGAGATTCACACGGATGATCCCTGGAATGGTAGGTTTGACATACGATGAACGGCTAAGGATCCTGGGATTGTACTCATTAGAGCTCAGAAGGTTGAGGGGAGATCTAATACAAACTTAGGAGATAATATGTGGCTTAGAAGGGGTGGACGCTAGGAAGTTGTTTCTTTTAGGCCAGGAGACTAGGACCTGTGGGCACAGCCTTAAAATTAGAGGGGGTAAATTTAAAACGGAAATGAGACGACTTTTCTTAAGACTGAGAGTGGCGGGCTTGTGAAATTCATTGCCACGGAGTGCAGTGGGGGCCGGGACGTTGGATGTCTTCAAGGCAGAGATCAACAAATTCTTGATCTCACAGGAATCAAGGGCGACGGGGAGCGTGCTGGGAAGTGGAGTTGAAATGCCCATGAGCCATGATTTAAATGGCGGAGTGGACTTGATGAGTCGAATGGCCCTACTTAGACTCATATCTTATGGTCTTAAGTTAAAGGGTCGGACATGAAGCCAATAGAGGTGAGTGTAGGTGGGGAGAGGTCAGTCTGGGGAGGACAGACAGGTCAAGGGGGCGGGAAGCGGTTAGTAGGTCAGGAATGGGGGTTTGGCTTGAGCTGGGAGGAGGGGATCGGGGAGAGGAAGAGCAGATTAGGAACGTGGGGACGAGCTGGGCTGGTTTTGGGATGCAGTGGTGGGAGGGGAGATTTTGAAGCTTGTGAAGTCCACATTGATACCATTGGGCTGCAGAGTTCCCAAGTCTCAGTTAAGGAAGGACAATAAACACTGGTCAGTCAGTCATACATCGAACAAAAAAAGTTTATTTTTTAAAAAAAATAGGATGCATCTGTCAATCAAGTGGCCAAGTATTATCGAGTTTTGAGAAGATTTTTAGCTCAGGATTGAGGTTTTGGATGTAAGATTGCTCACTGAGCTGGAAGGTTAGTTTTCAGATGATTCGTCACCATTCCAGGCGAAATCATCAGTGAGCCTCCAGTGAAGCGCTGGTGTTCGGTCCCGCTTTCTATTCAAGTGTTTAGGTTTCCTTGGGTTGGTCATGTTATTTCCTGTTCTTTTTCTCTGAGGATGGTAGATGGATTTGGAGCCAATGTGTTCTCCCTAGTGTAGTTTGTGTCTGGAATGAACTGCCAGAGGAGTGCCAGAGGCTATTATAATCACAGTATTTAAAAGTCACCTGCATGGACACATGAATAGGAAGGGTCTGTAGGGATATGGGCAACATGCTGGCAAATGGAACTAGTCATTTACGATATCTGGTCGGCATGGAGGAGTTGGACTGAAGGGTCTGTTTCCCTGCTGCACAACTCTACGACTCTGTCTTAGTCTCTTTGTGTGTCTCTCTCTCGCCCTCGCTCCCCCCTCCCATTTTCTCCAAACCCACCCCTCGCCACACACACAATCTCTGTCTCTCCATCTCTCTGTGTGTGCCTCACTCTGTGTCATTGTCTCTCTCTCTCTGTTGTCTTGTCTCTGCCACCTCGCTGTGCACTTCTGTCTCTCTTTCTTTCTCTTTCACTCTGTCTCTTGTGTGTGTGTGTGCCTGCGCGCTCCTCTCTGTCTCTCGTCTTGTCTCTGCCTCCCTCTGTGTGTGTCTCTGCCGTTGTCTCTCCCCTGTCTCTCCGTCTCTCCCTGTGAACTTCTCCCTCTCCCCTGCCCCCGCCCCCGGCGCTCTGTCTTTCTCTGTGTCTCTCTTCCTCTCGCCGTGTGTTTCTCTATCCGTGCATCTCCACCCGCTCAGCAGGGAGCATTGAGTTTTTTTTTAAAAGTTTAAAAATCTGTTTAAACCCAACCCATCCGCAATCAGACTGCATTTCTAATTCTCTCTCTCACACACACAGTCTGTCTCTTTCTCCCTCTCAGTCAATCCCCTTCCTCTCCTGTTCCTACTCACGCCTTTTCCCCCCCCTCTGCCTTGGTGACGAGTCCACTGTCTGGAACCCTTTTCCCGGGAGGGGACGGAGGACCCAGCTGTTCTGCATCGGGATCAGTGTACCACGATCCGGGACCCCTACAGCCTCCAGCATGACCACTGGGCGAGGAGCAGGCATCCAGGCTGCTGGAGCGCTCGCTGCTCAGTGGCTCGGCCCTGCGCCGCCTTGGCCGGGAGCGGGGATCCGAGGTGGGAGAAGGCCTCTTCGCCCGGCTCCTGGGCACAGCTACCTGCCTGAACAAGAAAATGTGAGGCTGGATGAACACAGCAGGCCAGGATCTTGGATTCTCCAGCATCTGCAGTTCCCACTATCTCTGGTACCTGCCTGAACCGCTGCCTGGCACCGAACCCACCCCCTCTCCTCCCCTCCTCTCTCCCCGCCCCCTCCTCCCTTCCCCACCCGCCCCTCCTCCTTCCCCCCAACCCCCTCCTCCTACCCCCCGCCCCTTCCTCCTGCTCCCTCCCTCCATTCATCCATTCCTTCCTCCTGTCAGTCCTCGCTCCCTCCCTCCAGCCATCCATTCCTCCCTCGCTCGCTCCCTCCAGCCATCCATTCCTCCCTCGCTCCAGCCGTCGCACCCTCCCTCCCTCACTCCAGTCAGTCAAAACAACAAAGAAAATTACAGCACAGGAACAGGCCCTTCAGCCCTCCAAGCCTGCGCCGACCAAGATCCTCTGTCTGACCAGTCACCTATTTTCTCACGGTCTGTGTCCATTTGCTCCCTGCCCGTCCGTGTACCTGTCCAAATATATCTTAAAAGATGCTAATGTGCCTGCGTTGCCCACCTCTGCTGGCAATGCGTTCCAGGTGCCCACCAACCTCTGTGTAAAGAACTTGCCATGCATATCTCCCCTAAATTTTCCTCCTCTCGTCCACGTCCTTTTGGTAATGGACACAGTACTCTAAATGTGGCCGAACCACAGTCCTATACAACTGCAACATGACCTGCCAACTCTTGTACTCAATACCCTGTCCAATGAAGGAAAGCATGCCATATGCCGCCTTGACCACCCTATTGACCTGCATTGTCACTTTCAGGGAACAATGGACCTGAACACCCAGATCTCTCTGTTCATCAATTTCCCCCAAAACTTTTCCATTTACTGTTTCGTTTGCCCTTGAATTTGATCTTCCAAAATGCATCACCTCGCATTTGCCTGGATTGAACTCCATCTGCCATTTACCTGCCCAACTCTCCAGTCTATCTCTGTTCTGTTGTAATCTCTGATAGTCCCCTTCACTATCTGCTTCTCCATTCCTCCCTTGTAGTGCGATTAGGCAAGACTTAGGAGGCATAGAATGGGTTAGCAAAATGCAGGGGATGGGGACAATTGAATTGTGGAGCTGGTTTAAGGAACAGATATTGCATATCCTTGAGAGGTACGTCCCTGTCAGGCAAGGAGGAAGCAATAAGCTAAGGGAACCGTGGTTTACTAAAAAAATTGCATCTCTTGTTCAGCAGAAGAGGGAGGCTGATGTGACGATGAGACCAGATGGTTCAGATGAGGTGATGGAGAGCTACAGATTAGCTAGGGAGGATTTAAAGAGAGAGTTAAGAAGAGCAAGGAGGGTACATGAGCAGACATTGGCAGGTAAATAAAGGAGAGCCCTAAAGCTTTCCATAGGTATGTGAGGAATAAGAGGATGACTGGGCTCGGCAAAGGGCCAGTCAAAGACAGAAGTGGGAAGTTGTGTGTGGACGCTGTGGAGATTGGAGAGGTGCTAAATGAATATTTCTCATCTGTTTTCACTGAGCGACAGGAGAATATTGCAGAGGAGGTGACTGAGTTACGGGCTATTAGAATTGAAAAGCTTACGGTTAGTAAGGATGAAGTGTTATCAATTCGACAACGTGTGAAGGTAGATAAAACCCCTGGGCCTGATGGGATTTTTCCGAGGATTGCCTGGGAAGCTAGGGAGGAGGTGGTGGAGCCTTTGGCCTTGATCTTGGGAGTCCTCATTGTCCACAGGTTTCGTACCAGAGGACTGGAGAAGTGCAAATGTTGTGCCCTTGTTCAAGAGGGGCAGTAAGAATGACCCAGGCAATTAAAGACCTGTGAGCCTTACGTCTGTTGTAGGAAAAATTTTGGAAAGGATTATAAGAGATAGGATTTATAATCATCTAGAAAGCAACAATGAGATTGGAGATAGTCAACATGGATTTGTCAAGGGCAGGTCGTGTCTCACAAACTTCATTGAGTGTTTTGAGAAGGTGACCAATCATGTGGATGAGGGTCGGGCAGTTGGCGTGGTGTACATGGACTTGAGTAAAGCCTTTGATAAGTTTCCCCATGGTAGGCTATTGGAGAAAATACAGAGGCACGGGATTGAGGGAGATTTAGCCATTTGGATTAGAAACTCGCTTTCAGTAAGAAGGCAATGAGTGGTGGTTGATGGAAAATATTCAGCCTGGAGTCTGATTACTAGTGGTGTGTCTCAAGGATCTGTTTTGAGACCACTGCTGTTGTCATTTTTATAAATGACTTGGATGCAGGCATTGGTGGATGGGTTAGTACGTTTGCAGATGACACTAAAGACAATGGAGTGGTGGACATTGTGGAAGAATGTTGCAGGTTGCAGGGAGACTTGGATAAACTGCAAAATTGGGCCGAAAGGTGGCAAATGGAGATTGATACGGATAAATGTGAGGTGATTCACTTTGGGAGGAATAATAGGAAGGCAGGACACCGGGTCAACAGAAAGATTCTTGGTAGTGGAGATGAACAGAGGGATCTTGGTGTCCATGTACATAGATTCCTGAAAATTGCCACCCAGGTTGATAGTGCTGTTCAGAAGTCTGATGGTGTTTTAGGTTTCATTGGTAGAGGGATTGAGTTGCGGAGACGTGATGTCATGCTGCAACTCTACAAAACGCTAGTGCGGCCTCAGTTTGAATATTGCGTGGTCGCTCCATTACAGGAAGGATGTGGAATCATTGGAACAGGTGCAGAGGAGATTTACCAGAATGTTGCCTGGTCTGGAGCGAAGGTCTTATGAAGAAAGGCTGAGGAACTTGGGTCTGTTCTCATTGGAGAGAAGGAGGCTCAGAGGGGATTTAATAGAGACATGCAAGATGGTCAGTGGATTAGATAGGGTGCACAGTGAGAGTTTTTTTCCGAGGATGATGACTTCAGCTTGTACAAGGGGGTGCAGCTACACTTTGAGGGGTGATGGATTTAAGACAGATGTCAGAGGTAAGTTCTTTCCTCAGAGAGTGGTACGGGGGTGGAATGCTCTGCCTGCCAATGTAGTCAACTCAGCCACATGAAGGGCATTTAAACAGCCCTTGGATAAGCATATGGATGCTGATGGGATAGTGTAGGGGAATGGGCTTAGATTAGTTCACAGGTCAGCGCAACATGGAGGGCCAAAGGGCCTGTTCTGCGCTGTGTTGTTCCATGTACTATTACAGTTCACAGATCACATTTAACACTAAAATGAGTGGTAGAGTAAAGAGGATAATGAAAATCTGCAGATGGACACAAAGTTGAAGTGAATGGACAAGGGTCTTGCAGATGGAGTGCAATGATGGTAAATGTGAGGCTATCCATTTTGGTAGCAATTAGGGCAAAATGGAGTATTACTTAAATGGTGAAAAATTGTAGCATGCTGCTATGCAGAGGGAGCTGGGCAACCTTGTGTATGAATCACAGAACGTTTGCAGATGCAGCTGGTAATTGAGGCAACAAATGGAATAGTGTCCCTTATAGCTCGAGTGATGCAGTTTAAAAATCGGGAGGGGATGCTCCAGTTGTATAGGGTGCTGGTAAAGCTTGATGTAGAGTAGTTTGTACAGTTTTAGTCTCCTCACTTTAGAAAGGATGTGCTGGCACTGGAGGGGGTGCAAAGGAGCTTCACAAGAATGATTCCAGAATTGAAAATGTTGCTGTCTGGGGAGAGATTGAGGAGACTCGGATTGCACTCACTGAAACTTCGAAGAATGAGGGGTGTTCTAATAGCAACTTTTAAAATGATGAAAGAAATAGATAGGAAAGATACACGGAAGTTGTTTCCACTGATGGGTGAAATTACAACTGGGGGGCACAGCCTCAAAATAAGGGTGAACAGATTTAAGACTGAGTTGAGGATGAGCTGCTTCATCCAAAGGGTTGTGAATCTGTGGAATTCTCTGCTCAGTGAAACAGTTGAGGTTCCCTGATTGAATGTTTTAAAGGCCAAGACAGATAGATCTTTGAACAGGAAAGGAATTGAGGGTTATGGTGAATGGCAGGGTAAGTGGAGCTGTGTCCGCACAAAGGTCAGCCATGACCTTATTGAATGGCGGAGTGAGCTGAAAGAGACAGATGCCCTACTCCTGCTTTATTTCTTATGTCCGTATGTCCTTAGATTGCCATCCTTGTCATTCCTCCTTCCCTGGAATAGGCCAGTTCTGAACGCTGATCAGTAGGTCTTTTAATAACTCCCGCGTATCAAATGTCGACTTGTTCAATAAAAGCTCCTCCCAATGAATACTGCTCAGCTCCTACCTAATACTCCTTCCCCCAATTTAGTAGCTTCCCACAAGTTCCTGATTGTTCATAGCTATCTTAAAATGTAAGGAGAGGCGATCACCCCGTTTGAAGAAGCTCCTGGTTCAGTGTTTTTCCCCATGTGGGAGTCAGCTACAGGTTTTCTTGTTCCAAGATTGGGGAGGAAATGGCCCAGTGGTGGTATTGCTGGACTGTTAATTCAGAGAGTTAGATAACATTCTGGGGACCTGTGTTCAAATCACAGCACAGCAGATGGTGGAATTTGAATTGAACATAAAAGAAAATCATGAATGAAGAATCTAATGATGACCATGAATCCATTGCCAAATGTCAGAAAAACCCAACTGCTTCACTGATGTCCTTTAGAAAAGCAAACTGCCATCCTTACGTGGTCTGGCCTACTTGTGACTGCAGACCCACAGCCATATGATTGACTCTGAACTGTCCCCTGGGCAACGAGGGATGGACAATAAACACTGCGTAGCTAGTGATGTCCTCCTCCCATTAACAAATAAATAAAATTGGATTCTACATCTTCTGATTGAAGATTGTTTCTTGTTCTCTCAGTAATTTCATCGCTTACAGTCAGTTTCCCTCCTGCCTGTCTTTTTGGAATGTCACGTAGCCCTGCACATTTACCTCCAGTGTTGATCTCCTCACAGCCATGTCTTTGTAATAGCTCTCAAATCATGCCCGTCAACCTGTATGTGTGCTATGAATTTGTTGATTTTGTTCTGAATACAATGAGCACGCAAGCAAAGAGTCATTAATTTTGATTTATAACTTTATTTCACCTCTTGACACTATTTACAGCTGTTTTCTGTTTCTACATGCTGTCTTTTCCAGTCCCATGCTGAGTATTGTTATCCCAATAGTTCTTTAATGTCAGTGTGTGTGTATTCCTGGGCGACTATGCTCGTGTGGTCTACGGAGTTGTGGAGGTCACAGTTCTAGGACAGCCATTTCATAGGCCTCTGCTGCAGCTAAGAAGAAAAGACAATCTCTTGCTCTGAGCTCTGCAAACCAGGGCAATGTCAAAAAGGAAACAAGGTCAAAAGAATTTCAACAAGAATCTCAAAATTAACTGCTGAATTCACATAAGCATTCCGGGGATCGCCCAATGTAGTGGCCACAACATCCCACTTTCTATTTCTCACAAACAATCCAAAGGCTGAACTATCCGTATCCCTCTTAACTTTTACGTTTTTTGAGCTAATTTCTTGTTTCTAACTTGTGTGTATTTGTGGTGCCTTATGACTTCTTGCATTTAGCAATTGATAAACTCACTTTCTCACTAATTCAGTAAAACCTAGTTTTATAGAATCCCCAGTGTGGAAACAGGCCATTCAGTTCAAGAAGTCCACAGCAACCCTACAAAGAGCATCCCACCCAGACCCATCCCCATTCCCTCCTCAATCCCTGTCAGCCTGCATTTCCCATGGCTAATATACCGAACCTACACGTGTGTGGGCAATGTGGGTAATTCAGCATTCCCAATCCACCTAACCTGCACATCTCTGGACTGGTCAAAACAATGATTCGATTTGAATTAGTTATAATGCAGCTGTTAACAGTAATCCTCCGTCCCTGTGTTGGAGCGAGATTTAACATCCAAGATCAAAAATGAAACACTTGAACAAGGTAGCTCAAATTGAGGTTGTTGACTTGCTCGCCGAGCTGGCTTGTTTTCATTGAGACGTTTCGTCACCATGATTGGTGACATCACCAGCAGAGCCTCCAACGAAACAATGTTACTTTCCTCTGTCTGGAATTTATACTGTCCGGTCAGTTACCATGAGTACTGTCATTTCGGGTTTTGATCTGTATGGGTTTGTATGTGCGGTCCAATTGTATCTGTTTGTTGGTTACATTATGGGTGGAGGATCACGCCACTCATACGAAACTGGGACAAGGTAACCATAGTAGCCCAAGCCAAGTGTAGACACGCAGAGGAATTCCTAGAGGCATGGTTCACCACCCATTCTGCAGGCTCACATTCTTGGTCTCTTCAGTTTGAATATGATCACTTAACCATATCCTTTATGACAAACAACAGAGTCTTACTTCCTAAAATCTTCAAACAGGACTGTCCAGACAGATTCACTTGTTCTCATGATATCGTCTTCTGCTGGAGGGATTCCGAAATGTCTGCATTCTTCCTCAACTGAGCATTCCTTGCGTTCGTGGTTGACAGAGCTCTCGGCCATGTCCAACCCAGCTCGTACACTTTGGCCTCACCCCTGATGAGGTACCCTGGTCCTCAATGACCAACCCATCAATATCCACATCTAGAAGAACATCAGCCACGATTTCCAACAAGATCCCACCACCAGGCATATATTCCCTTCCCCTCCCTTGTCAGCCTTCTGCAGGGACCATTCCATCAGGACACCTCGGTCCACTCCTTATCCATTCGCAACACCTTCCCATAACCCGACAGCACTTTCCATGCCACCACAGAAGGCATAACATCTGCCCATTTACTTCCTCCTGCTTCACTATCCAAGGCTTCCAGGGGAAGCAGCGATTTACCTACACTTCACTCAATCTAGTCTACTGTATTCACTGCTCACAATATTGTCTCGCTCTGCATCGGGGAGACGAAACACAGACTGACCAACCACTTGGCTGAACACCTATATTCTGTACATAAAAATGGCCCCAGGTTTCCAATTGCCTATCACTTGAGCACCCCATCATGATCCCTGGCCAAAATCTCTGTCTCAGGCTTGCTGCAGTGCTCCAGTGAGTGCAAGGTAGAAGACAAAAATCTCATGTTTGCTTTGCAGAACACCTCCGCTCGGTTCGCAATCAACAACAGCACCTTCCAGTCACCAACCACTTTAACTCCTTTAACTCCCCCTCCCATTCCGAGGACGGCATGTCCATCATGGGCCTCCTGCAGTGCCACAATGATGCCACCGGAAGGGGGCAGGAACAGCAACTCATATTCCGCTTGGGAACCCTGCAGCCCAATGGTATCAATGTGAACTTCACCAGTTTCAAAATCTCCCCTTCCCCTACTGCATCCCTAAACCAGCCCAGTTCGTCCCCTCCCCCCACTGCACCACACAACCAGCCCAGCTCTTCTCCCCCCCCCCCCCCCCCCCCCCACCCACTGCATCCCAAAACCAGTCCAACCTGTCTCTGCCTCCCTAACCGGTTCTTCCTCTCACCCATCCCTTCCTCCCACCCCAAGCCGCACCCCCCGCTACCTACTAACCTCATCCCACCTCCTTGACCTGTCCGTCTTCCCTGGACTGACCTATCCCCTCCCTACCTCCCCACCTATACTCTCTCCACCTATCTTCTTTACTCTCCATCTTCGGTCCGCCTCCCCCTCTCTCCCTATTTATTCCAGTTCCCTCTCCCCATCCCCCTCTCTGATGAAGGGTCTAGGCCCGAAACGTCAGCTTTTGTGCTCCTGAGATGCTGCTTGGCCTGCTGTGTTCATCCAGCCTCACATTTTATTATCTTGGAATTCTCCAGCATCTGCAGTTCCCATTATCTCTGATACTATTTATAACACACCACACTGACTGTAACTACAAGCTGTGTGTTTCTTCAACAAAATATCTGCAAATAAACAAACATCCTGGATGAAGACTTATTATCTGACACTCCACTCACACCAGTTGTATGATCTTTTGATCTGTCTGCTTATAAATTGTGTGCCTGTGTGTTTTCCTCTCTGACCACACGTGATGAAGGGACTGCACTTCAAAAGCTTGTATGATTTCAAATAAACCTGTCAGATTATAACCTGATGCTATGTGGCTTCTGACTTTGTCCATCCTCGTCCAACACCAGCACCTCCACATTATAAGTGTTTGAAACCAAGTCAGTGCAACAGGTATATGTCGAACATTTGACTTCAGAAGGATGCCTCGTGCTGAAAAGTTTATTAATAACAAAGGATTTCTCCATTATGCCATCTATCATAACATGCTGCGCCTCACAGTCATAATGAAAGGATGCCCACTTTAATTTAGCAGCGCCAAGAACAGTTATGGACATTTTTAGCATGGGAGAAGGCCATTCAACCTATTTTATCTGTACCAGCTCTCTCCCAGAGCAACAAAATTAATCCTTTTCTCGAATTCATTCCACATATTTCGCAGGATTGAAATATATAGGTACATAGTTAAGAGATTTTAACATCGAGTGAGCAGTTCTCGCACTTCACCTTGTCACTAACAATTGAAAACGTGACTTAGAAAGAGTGGGGTCTTTATTTTGTTCTGTTGTGATGATGAAGAAGATGCAAGTCCAAGTGCTGGAACTGGCCTCTTGAACTTAGAAACATTTAAATGTATATAAAATGAATTCTGTGCGCATCTATTAAAAGCAGTTTTATGGAAGGAAAAGGTACCAAAGAAGATTTGGTGTATTGTACTTGATGCTATTATACTCCAACCTGTGAAAACAGAACTCTACGACTGTGAGTGTTGAGATCTGAGAGGGTGCTATCTTGTTTGAATTTACATTGCTAAGTCTAGGCCTATTTTCCCAACAGCAAAATTGGCAATGCAGAAAGAAATGGATGTTTCTCGCATTTGTTGGCTGTAAGTGTCTGTTTAAAGTTTGAGTACAGTTTCCTCATATACAGGTGCTTAACCTGCTTTTACAGTTTGAACATTTGTTGTGCCAATGAAAATTGTTTGAATGGTTTCACCTCCAGTTTTCTTCTTTATACATATTTGGTATTTTTTCAGGGTAAGGACTGCCTGCAAAATCTGAGATTGGGCTTTGAAAGACATCAACCTTTGCTTGCGAGAGATAATGGTAACTGCAGATGCCAGAGAATGCGAGATAACAATGTGTGGAGCTGGATGAACACAGCAGGCCAAGCAGCATCTCAGGAGCACAAAAGCTGACATTTCGGGCCTCGACCCTTCATGCGAGAGAACGTAACGTAAGAAAGAAGAACAGGACTAAGTAGTATTATCCTTCAAAGCCTTGTTGAGTTGATTTGTCCTGTTTTGTTCCTTACTTTTACATTTATTAAATCCACTTTTTTAAAAGCATTCTTTCACAGGATGAGGGCACTGCTGGCAAGGCTAACATTCATTTCCCATCCAGGAATGGCTTGGTAGGTCATTTTGGAAGTCAGTAGAGAGTCAGCCATATTCCTGTGAATTTGAAGTCAGATACCAGAATTGTGAAGGGATGCAGATTCCCTTCCCTAAAGAATAGATTAGTGAATTCAGTTTTCTGTTACAATAATTTATGATAGTTTCATCGTCACTGTTACTTTTAACTCGAGATCTTTATGAATTAAATGTCATTTCCAGCAGATGCTTTTGTATATTATATTTAATATTAGGATTTTAGTTTTAACTTAATTTCTTATTAACATTTAATCATTAATTTCAGGATGTTTCTCAGATTTTATACGCTTCCTCTCCATTAGGTTTTTAAAGAAGAAATTGCCCCAGTCAAACAAGAAGTCAAAATATTAAATGATCTGGCCAGTCAATTATCTCCGCTTGATGTCTCTTTCTCTCCAAAGATTTCTCACCAGCTTGACGACCTAAATATGAGGTTGAAATTTATACAGGTAACAGTGAAAACATTTTCTAAACTAGCCAATCTGTTGAAGAAAGCATGTCCAGATAATTTGGCTTCAAATATATGAGCAAGATAAAGAACCGTTTCAATTGAAGCAAGCAATTAATATTTTATTATCATAGTTTATGAAGTTATCCAATTTTATAATATTACGTTTTCAAAAATACAATGTTCTTGTCTGTAGTCTGCACTTTAGAATGTAATCGCAAAACAAAATCCAAATAGTGAGACATGTGAGCATCCGAACTACAGTCTGAAATGGCTCAGGACTGGAACAATTTGAATATATTCAGGATGAAGCTGCAGGTGGCAGATATTTTTCCCGATCCATCCAAAAGAATTTGGAATTGGACCATTGTGCTCACTGCTGTACACTTCAGTATTATGTATTGTTTCATAATTTAAGTCCCTGAGAAAGGCATACTTTAATGAATTGCAACAAAGATATACTTGATGCATTGAAGGGAAGAATGACATAAAGTTGTATGAACTGCATGTATTTCTTTCAATTGAGCAGATTTTGATTGATGTCAGCAAAGTAGTAGATGAAAGTTTTCTTTATCCCATAAAGCCGCATGAAATGTTTTATTGAGCAAATTATTTCAGTCTTGTTCTGTGTCAGCAGCACGCTTGGCCATATAGCGCAATAAAACTCCTTATCGGTTCTAGCAAGCAGACAAAAACATAAAAAGCACCAGGATCTGGATGTTCTACCTCTTGACCCTACCTCACCATCCGATAAGACATGGCTGACCTGCCCGGGACTCAACTCCTCTTCCATACCAGCTTCTCAGAGCGCTCAACTTCTCTATTTCAAAAATCTTATCTACCACCTTCTTTAAATACTTCCAGTGATCTACCTTTCACAATTCTCTTGTATTCTAAACAATCACTACCTGCTGAAAGAAGAAATTCCTTTGCATCTCAGGTTTCAATAAATGTTCCCTTCTTCTGTAACTATGTTGCTGAGTTTGAGATTTCCACAATAATGGAAACATTGTCTTCACACCTAGCCTGTCAAAAAATTTTGTGTTTCAGTAAGATCACCCCTCATTCTTCTAAACTTGAATGAATAAAGACCTTCTGTGCAACCATTCTTGATAAATCATGATCCGATGAATCGGCCCAGTGAGTCTCTTTTGAACTGCTTCCTATGGCTGTGTATCCTTTCTTGTATTTCTCCAAGTGTGACCTCCTCAATAGCCTGATCAGTTGCAAAAAAACTTGCCCATTTTTAAACTGAAACCTCCTTACAATAAAGGCCAAAATTCCATTTGCCTTCCAAATTAGTTGCATCACCATCGTCATGGCTCACATCAACTCCAACCTACCAAAGTGCTTTGATCCTTTGCAATTCACCTACCACTGCAACAGGTCTCCAGCTGATACCGTCTCCCTGGCCTGACAGTCATCCCTGGAATGTCTGGATAACAAGGATACCTACATCAGGCTGTTACTTATTGATCAGACCACCACCTTCCACACTGTAATTCCAAACAAACTCCTCTCTGAACTCTGAGACCTCGGCCTCAGCATCCCTCTCTGTAACAGGATTCTCGACTTCCTGACCCAGAGACCACAATCAGTAAGGATAGGTGACAACACTTGCTCCACCGTAAACCTCAACACCGGTGCCCAGCAAAGCTGCCCCTACTCTATACTCCTTATGCAATCATGACTGTGTGGCCCCAACTCCATTTACAAGTTTGCTGATGACGCTTCCATTGTAGGTCGGACCTCAAACAACAATAAGTCAGATTACAGGAAAAGCAATTGAGTGCTTGCTGGCATGATGGAAAGATAACAATCTGTCCATCAGCATAAGCAAAATGGAGGAGCTGGTCATTGATTTCAGGAAGCTTCTGTCTGCAGCAATGGTGCTGAGGTGGAGATGGTTGATAGTGTGAAGTTCCTGGGAATGTTGCTCACCAACAATCTGTCCTGGTCAACCCATGTCGACATGATGGTCAAGGAGGCTAAGAAAATTCAGCATGTCCATGAGGACCCTACCTGTTTTTGGAGATGCATCCTATCTGGATGCATCACTGTGTGGTATGGCAGTTGCTGTTCCCAAGACTGCAAGAAGCTGAAGAGAATCATGAGCACAGCCCAATCCGTCACGCAAACTAGCCTTCCCTCCATTGACTCCATCTACACTTCCCACTGCCTTGAGAAAGCAACCAACATAATCAAAATACCCCCTCACTCTGATTATACTCTCTTCTGTCGGGCAGAGGATATCAGATTGAAAAAGCGTACAAATAGATTTAAGAACAGCCTCTTTCCTGTTGTGACTTTTGAACGGACCTCTCAAGTGTTAATTCTGATCTCTCTCTCTCAGCCTCTTCTCTGTGGCTGTAACACTATTCTGCACTTTGTACGGTGTGATTTGCCTACACAGCATGCAAATCAACACTTTTCACAGTATCTCAGTACATGTGACAGCAACAAAACAATCATTCACCTGCACGCTAGTATGTGTTTCATGGACGAGAGCATCCAAGTCCCCTACCCTGCATTTTTTTTTAGAGTCTCCCTCTATTTAAGTAAGAGTCTATCTTTTGATTCTTCCTACCAAAGTGTACTTTCCTACATTAAACTCTCTCTACCAACTTTTTTCCGACTTGCTCGACCTGTCTATCCCCTTGCAGATTCTTTCTGTCCTCATGACAACATTCCCTTACTCTATTTTTGTAGCATCAGCAAATTTGGATGAATTTATGCCTTGTCCCCTCCTCTAAGTTATGAATATAGAGAGTAAATAATTCTCGTCCTTGGACTGATCCCTGTGGCACTCCACTAGTTATGGCTTTCCGGCCTGATAAAGATGGTGGTTAGAAAATAACTGGCTGAACCACTGAAATGAAAAATGTGAAAAAATATGCGTTTTCATTGTTTGTGAAATAGTTAAATCAGAGTGTAGATAATAAAATGTAAATATTACAGTAGTTCTTCATAGTTTATCATTGAGCTTTATGAGAATTCTGAATATAGTTCCTGATTTATGATAACATCAGTTTTCATGCATCTTTGTCTGAGAATTCAGATTTGTTTTGTCAAAAATTGTGCTGTGCCACACATGATATTTGCTAAATCTGTCCTGTCCCAGCAGTTCAACTCGTTCAGTTTTGAGATAACTTTTGTAAGGACCCCACAGTTGAGCTACCTTGCGTTGATAGCTCACTACACACTTCTTGCATTGAAACAAATGCACCTCAGACCACCTGTCCGTCAGCGTTCATCATCTGCTCTGTGTCTACTCTTCCTCTTGGTCACACTGACTTCATTATCTAGTTCCTTACAGGCTGTAGTTATTATCTTGTTACTGCCCACTAACCTGTGCATTTGGCTCCCAACCCCCTGCAACATTACGAGGTCTTACGAGGAAAGGCTGAGGGACTTGAGGCTGTTTTCATTAGAGAGAAGAAGGCCGAGAGGTGACTTAATTGAAACATATAAAATAATCAGAGGGTTAGATAGGGTGGATAGGGAGAGCCTTTTTTCTGGATGGTGATGGCGAGCGCGACGGGGCATAGCTTTAAATTGAGGGGTGAAAGATACAGGACAGATGTCAGAGGTAGTTTCTCGACTCGGAGAGTAGTAAGGGAATGGAACGCTTTGCCTGCAATGGTAGTAGATTTGCCAACTTTAGGTACATTCAAGTCGTCGTTGGATAAGCATATGGACGTACATGGAATAGTGTTGGTTAGATGGGCTTGAGATCGGTATGACAGGTCGACACAACATCGAGGGCCCAAGGGCCTGTACTGTGCTGTAATAGAACATAGAACATAGAACAGTACAGCACAGAACAGGCCCTTCAGCCCACAATGTTGTGCCGACCATTGATCCTCATGTATGCACCCTCAAATTTCTGTGACCATATGCATGTCCAGCAGTCTCTTAAATGACCCCAATGACCTTGCTTCCACAACTGCTGCTGGCAACGCATTCCATGCTCTCACAACTCTCTGCGTAAAGAACCTGCCTCTGACATCCCCTCTATACTTTCCACCAACCAGCTTAAAACTATGACCCCTCGTGCTAGCCATTTCTGCCCTGGGAAATAGTCTCTGGCTATCAACTCTATCCATGCCTCTCATTATCTTGTATACCTCAATTAGGTCACCTCTCCTCCTCCTTTTCTCCAATGAAAAGAGACCGAGCTCAGTCAACCTCTCTTCATAAGATAAGCCCTCCAGTCCAGGCAGCATCCTGGTAAACCTCCTCTGAACCCTCTCCAAAGCATCCACATCTTTCCTATAATAGGGCGCCCAGTACTGGACGCAGTATTCCAAGTGCGGTCTAACCAAAGTTTTCTCGAGCTGCAACAAGATCTCACGACTCTTAAACTCAATCCCCCTGTTAATGAAAGCCAAAACACCATATGCTTTCTTAACAACCCTGTCCACTTGGGTGGCCATTTTAAGGGATCTATGTATCTGCACACCAAGATCCCTCTGTTCCTCCACGCTGCCAAGAATCCTATCCTTAATCCTGTACTCAGCTTTCAAATTCGACCTTCCAAAATGCATCACCTCGCATTTATCCAGGTTGAACTCCATCTGCCACCTCTCAGCCCATCTCTGCATCCTGTCAATGTCCCGCTGCAGCCTACAACAGCCCTCTACACTGTCAACGACACCTCCGACCTTTGTGTCGTCTGCAAACTTGCTGACCCATCCTTCAATTCCCTCGTCCAAGTCATTAATAAAAATTACAAACAGTAGAGGCCCAAGGACAGAGCCCTGTGGAACCCCACTCACCACTGACTTCCAGGCAGAATATTTTCCTTCTACTACCACTCGCTGTCTTCTGTTGGCCAGCCAATTCTGTATCCAAGCAGCTAAGTTCCCCTGTATCCCATTCTTCCTGACCTTCTGAATGAGCCTTCCATGGGGAACCTTATCAAATGCCTTACTGAAGTCCATATACACCACATCCACAGCTCGACCCTCATCAACCTTTCTAGTCACATCCTCAAAAAACTCGATAAGGTTTGTAAGGCATGACCTACCCCTCACAAAGCCGTGTTGACTGTATTTGATCAAGCCATGCTCTTCCAGATGGTCATAAATCTTATCCCTCAGAATCCTTTCTAACACCTTGCAGACGACAGACGTGAGACTTACCGGTCTATAATTGCCGGGGATTTCCCTATTTCCTTACTTGAAGAGAGGAATTACATTTGCCTCTCTCCAGTCCTCAGGTACGACTCCAGTGGAGAGCGAGGATGCAAAGATCTTCGCAAGTGGCGAAGCAATTGCATTTCTCGCTTCCCAAAGCAGCCGAGGACAAATCTGATCCGGGCCTGGCGACTTGTCAATCTTAATGTTTGACAAAATTTTCAGCACATCAGCTTCCTCTATCTCTATCCATTCCAGCATGCACACCTGCTCTTCAAAGGTTTCATTCACTACAAAGTTGGTTTCTTTCGTAAAGACAGAAGCAAAAAACTCATTTAGGGCTTCCCCTACCTCCTCAGGCTCCACACACAAGTTCCCTATGCTATCCCTGATCGGCCCTACTCTTTCTTTGACCATTCTCTTATTCCTCACGTAAGTGTAAAATGCCTTTGTGTTTTCCCGGATTCCTTCTGCCAAGCCTTTCTCGTGCCCCCTCCTGGCTCTCCTCAGACCATTTTTGAGCTCCTTCCTTGCCTGCATGTAATCCTCTCTAGCTGAACTTGACCCTAGCTTCCTCCACCTTATGTAAGCTACCTTCTTCCTTTTCACTAGAAGCTCCACCGCTCTCGTCATCCAAGGTTCCTTAATCTTACCCCTTCTTGCCTGTCTCAGAGGGACATATTTACTCATCACTCCCAACAACTGTTCCTTAAACCATCTCCACATGTCTATAGTTCCCTTACCATGGAACAACTGCTCCCAGTCCATGCTTCCTAGCTCATGTCTAATCGCATCATAGTTTCCTCTTCCCCAATTAAATATCCTCCCATTCTGCCTAATCCTCTCCTTCTCCATAGCTATGTAAAATGTGAGGCAGTTATGGTCACTATCACCAAAATGCTCTCCCAATGTTCTGTGTTCTGTGTTTTATTTATTGTTGAATAGCAGCAGGAGGTGAGGAGGCAGAGACTGCAACCCTGAGGTCACGGAGGGAAGGAAAAGAGGCTCTTACTTGGAGATTGAGAAGCAGGAGAGGGCACAACCCAGAGGTTTGGGAGTGGAGAGAGGCTGCAAGTTGGAGGTCAAGGTGAGGAGAGGCACCAGTTGATGTTGTAGATTAAATGTAATACAGAAAATTGTGAAGTTTGGTTCGAAAAACAGTACATAAAACAGAAGGAACCATTCTAAATGGGTGCAGAAGCAGACCGGTTTTGCTGTTCTGTGCATAAACCATTCAGTTAAACCACAGCTAGTCTGAGCTTCAACTCTGTTTACCTGCTGAAAAGGCATGTCGACTGAAAACATTAGCTTGCTTTCTCTCCATGGCTGCTGCCTGACCTACTGTGGTCTCCGGCATTTTTTGTCGTCAGTCTGTTTACCTCCCTTTCTTCTATATCCTTTCATAGCCTTAGCTATCAAAAATAATTTCAGTCACACTCATTCTTATTGATCCAGCACCCACATTCTTTTATGAGAGAGTATTTGAGATCTTGACTGTTGTTTGTATTAAGATAAAAGTGCTTCCTGATTTCAGTTCTGAATGGCTTGCCATTGAATCTCATATATTAATAGATAATACTTCTGATAAGAAATGTTTTCAGAGTGTTATAGTGGAAGCTTCTATATTCTGTGCATCCTCTATCTAGCCACCAGACTCAGAGTACCTGTTGGGACCATCCAAAAATGACTGAACATTTTCACTCATTAGGTAAGTAGATTGATAATAGGACTCTGGTTCTGTGCCACTGTCAGATCATTGCGACTCCAAAAGGTACCAAAGTAAATTCTGGATTCTAGGCAAATATACCTATGTGTTTAAATCTATTTAGGTGCATTCATGTAGGCTAAAAATACTTGAAATAATGTATAATTAGGAGTGACAGACAACATCTGTGACATTAAATGAAAAACAAGAACAAAGAACTTTGGTTCATATTTCAGCTTCGACAGGCACTAAACAACTAAAAGCACTGTATAACCAATGAAGTAAGTTTTTGAAGTATGTTTGTAATGTCGGAAACACAGCAACAAATATATGCGCAGAAGGCTTTCACAAACAGAACTGTAAAAATGACCACTTACTTTGTGATATTGATTGAATGCTAAGTGTTGGCCAGAATGTAGATCCACTGAACTGAATACAGGTGGTTTGTGGGTAAGAAAGTCTTAACCCTTTGGACAAACCTAATTTTATTTGTAATTTATTAGCAATAACTGAATTGTGCAGTTTAAGTTCAGAAGTTCCCAATTTTAAGTGGAGTTTTAACAAATTCACCTTTGAAGAGCGTTTGGGCTTGATTAACCCAAGTCTCAACTGAGTTAACTCAGCCTTTTGTGTTAGGGATGTATAAATTATCCATCTTAGGGGAGGCGATGGCCTCATGGTATTGTCACTGGACTGTTCATCCAGAGAGACAAATCATGTTCTGGGGACCTGGATTCAAATCCCGCTGTGGCAGATGGTGGAATTTGAATTCAATAAATATCCGGAATTCACAATCTGATGATGACCATGAATCTGTTGTTGCTTGTTGGAAAAGCTCATCAGGTTCACGAATGCCTTTTAGGGAAGGAAACTGTCATCCTTACCTGGCCTGGTCTGCATGTGACTCCAGACCCACAGCAATGTGGTTGACTTTTAACTGCCCTCTGGGTAATCAGGGCTGGGCAATAAATGCTGCCTCGCCAGTGACGCCCTCGACGAGATTGAATCAAGAAAAAAAATTACGATTGCCTTTTCTAACTTCTCAGCCTTCAGTAATTGATTCTCCCAGTGCTAGAGAAGAAGTGGTGACTGTGGCTTATTCTATTCCCAAGGTTTAACATGATGCAACTGATGGTAAAGTTAATAAGCTTTATGAAAACATAAGTAAATATATATAATTAAATAAAAATAGCAAAGTCATTAATTAGAACTCGGCTACAACATGTAAGAGCTCCTGTGTTCCAGTATGGTCTGGTGCAAGCATGTTTGCTGTAAGCACTTAATGTTTGAGTAGCTTGTGTTTATGAGCTGGAGGCTGATCTAGGGATGCTGGGACACATCAGGAGGGGAGCAAGTTACCTGGATTCTTTGCACCAAGAGGCAGTCACAGCCCTTAAGTTTGTGTTTGTCTGATTTGGTCAGTCTTCAGGCGCAGGAGAGGTCGATGGTGGAGGTTCATTACGCTAATACTGGGGAAAGTAGGACTGTCCTGTGGTGAGTTATGGATTCAACTGGGCCTGTGTTCATGAGAGTTTAAAAAGATGAGGGGGGGATCTGATTGAAATATAGAAAGTTGGAACTGAGCCAGATGAACTCAATGCAGGGAAGCTATTTTCCCTGTTTGTGGTGCTGGGACCAGGGGTCACAGTCTCAGAATTTGGGGTAGATCAGTTAGGACTAGGATGAGGACAACATCTCGTCATTCAAGCAGAGTGAATCTGTGAAATTTTCAACCACAGAAGACCATGGGGGCCATCACTGAATGTATTCAAGAACAAGACAAGGTGGCTCGGTGGCTCACCACCGCTGCCTCACAGTGCCAGTGACCTGTTTTGATTCCACCCTTGGGTAACTATCCATGTGGAGTTTGTACATTCTCCCTGTGTCAGTGTGGGCTTCCACCAGGTGCTCCGGTTTCTTCCCACAGTCCAAAAATATGCAGGCCAAGTGGATAAGGCATGGTAAATGCATAGTTATGGAGCAAGGATGGAGGGGCCAGTCTTGGACACGATGCACTTCGAAGGGTCAGTGTCGACTTAATCAGCTGAAAACATTTTGCATTGTAGGGATTCTTTGATTTTGTGATAGATTTTTAGATGTTAAAAGATTCAATAAGTATACAGGAAAGTGGGAATATGATATCGAGATGTAAGATCGGCCATGATCTTATTGAATGGTGGACTTGGCTTGAAGGGCTGATTGGCTTATTCCTGCTTCTAGTTTCCATGTTCTTCTGTGACTGAATGAGGCTGATAGCGGAACTAGAATGCATGAGCTTTAGGGTGGATGTGCAAATTGACTATCGCACTGTGGTAAAAAACACACTTTCAAAGGGGCTTGATAAACGCAACGTAGTATAATCAGTGGGATTGACACTATTCTGTGCAGCAAAGAGTGAGAGTCTGTAACTGTGGAAGCCATTGCCACAGAAGACTGCGAAGGCTAAGTCATTGAGTGTATTTAAGACAGAGATAAATAGGTTTGTGGACTAGTAAGTGCATCAAGGGTTACGGGGAGAAGGCAGGAGAATGGGGTTCAGAAGTATGTCAGCCGTGCTTGAATGACAGAGCAGACTCAGTGTGCAGACTGGCCTAATTCTGCTCATATATCTTAGGGTCTTATTTGCTCAGACGGGAAAAGACCTTGCGGTGGGAGGTGGAGAATCCAGACATTGTAGGCAGGACAAAAAAGGAGTTTGTGAATAGTTGTAATGAGGAATTTGGCACCATGAAGCAGAGCCTTCAATGTCATAATCTCTGGATGCATAATGTGTTGGGCAGAAAGGCTTATTTCCATGCAGTGTGCCACCAAGATTCTAACTCCAGACAAACATATCCATCTTCTTTGCGCTCAATCTGACTCCTACGAGCAGGGAGCTTTCCCCCCATTCCCGTTAAAACCAGTTTTGCTCAGTTCCCTGGATGCCACATTTGGTCAAATGTGGCCTTGATGTCAAGAACAATCACTGTCGCCCTCACTCCCTCACCTCTTTTTTGTCCATTTTTGAACCAGGGCATCAATGAGGCCAGGAGCTGGGTGGCCCTGGTAGAAACCCAACTGAGTGTTAGTGAGTAGGTGATGCCTTTATTTTCACCTACTGTAGTCCCAATCATGCAACTCTGTCAATTGCTGCCCCTGCCAAGCGCTGGAAGCCTCCCCAGCGTTATCCAGACAGCAGAAAATTTGTTTCAGGAAGACGAGGACCTGCCCTGTCAAATTTCATGTGGATGTGCTGTTGCACATGCACAGAGCGTGATAAAAGGGAGTCAGCATGGCTTTGTGATGGGCGGGTCATGCCTTACAAATCTGATTGAGTTCTTTGAGGAGGCCATGAGACAGGTTGACGAGGGGCGAGCAGTGGATGTGGTGTACATGGACATCAGCAAAGCATTTGATCAGGTTCCCCACGGCAGGCATTTTCATAAAGTCAGGAGGTATGGAAATCAGGGTGACTTGGCTGTCTGGATTCAGAATTGGTTGGCTGACAGGAGGCAGAGAGTGGTTGTAGATGGTAAACATTCTGCCTGGAGGTCAGTGCTCAGTGATGACCCGCTGGGCTCTGTTCTTGGGCCTCTGCTCTTTGTAGTTTTTATGAATGACTTGGACGAGGAGGTTGAGGGGTGGGTTAGTATGTTTGCTGCTGACACAAAGGTTGGAGGTGCCGTTGATAGTATTGAGGGCTATTGCAGGCTTCAGCGAGACATTGACAGTATGCAGAGGTGGGCTGAGAAATGGCAGATGGAGTTCAACCTGGATAAATGCGAGGTGATGCATTTTGGAAGGTCGAATTTAGATGCTGAATCTAGGATTAAAGGCAGATGCTCGCAGTGTATAGGAACAGCGGAATCTTGGTGTTCAAGTACATAGCTCCCTCAAAGTTGCCACACAAGTGGATAAGGGTGTTAAGAAATCAGATGGTGTTTTGGCTTTCATTAACAGGGGGATCGAGTTTAAGTGCCACGAGGTTATGCTGCAGCTCTACAAAACCCTGGTGAGACCACACTGGAATATTGTGTCCAGTTCCGGTTGCCCTATTATAGGAAAGATGTGGAGGCTTTGGAGAGGGTGCAAAGGAGGTTTACCAGGTTGAGAAGGTTGACTGAGCTTGGACTTTGCTCTCTGGAGAGAAGGAGGAAGAGAGGTGACCTGCTCAAGGTGTACAAGGTAATGAGAGGAATGGATAGAGTCGATAGCCAGAGACTTTTCCCCAGGGCAGGATTGACTGCCGCGAGGCATAGTTTTAAGGTGTTAGGAGGAAGGTATAGAGGAGATGTCAGAGGGAGGTTCTTCACCCAGAGAGTTGTGAGTGCATGGAATACTTTGCCAGTGGTAATGGTGGAAGCAGAGCCATTAGTGACATTTAAGCAACTGCTGGACATGCACATGAACAGCAGTGAATTGAGGTGAATGTAAATTAGGTTAGGTTATTTTTGGATTGGGATTATTCCACGGCACAACATGGTGGGCCGAAGGGCCTGTACTGTGCTATACTTTTCTATGTTCTATGTTGTGTGTAAGAGTCAGAAGCCCAGTTGTTAGTGGCTTGGCTCTTTAGCTCAGTAGCTACCCCTTAATTTTTTGATGGCCAAAAGTGGCTGGCAAAGCAGACTTGCAACTTGAAAGCATTATGACATTGGCCAGGATGTGAAGCATTGACCTACATGGTTTTTTGCAGATGTCTATTACTGCATCCATGTCTGTGAATGATTTGCGTAGCAGCCTTGAAGTTTTCACAGAGTCCTTCAGAACTTAGATGTGGACCTTGGCAACTTTAAAGAAGTCTAAAAAATATCAACACACATACATTTTGGCAATGACTGGTATGAACATCGATAGAGAGTGGATAGCCAGAGACTTTTTCCGAGGGTGAAGGTAGCTCTTATGAGGAGGCATAGTTTAAAAGTAAGTGGAGGTAGATATCGGGTAAACGTGAGAAGTAGGTTCTTTACTCAGAGAGTGGCAGAAGCGTGGAATGCATTGCCAGAGAGGGGAGTGGAGTCAGCTTCATTAGGAGCATTTAAGCAGCTATTAGACAGGCATATGGATGATAGTATAAGGTAAGGGTGGAGGTTAGCTCGACGTTAGGTTGAGGGTAAAAGCTCAGCACAACACTGTGTGCTGAAGGGCCAGTCCTGTGCTGTACTGTTGTATGTTTGTATGCTCTATGAATCCATCAGTAATTAATCTGCAAGTAGCTGACAGTGTCTTTAAATAACTCTGGCAGAGGGGTTATTCATGTTCCTGGTGATCATACGTTCAGCAATGTGTCATTGAGGGACTTGAAGCATTGAGCTCTGATATCACAGTATTGGCAATATCTTGCCTCCTCGACATCCTTTCATCAGGTATTTGCTGCATGCAACATAGAATTGTCAGAATAGCATCCATGGCAACTTGCATTTGATGTGTGCTCATGAGTCATATATACCATTTCAGATCTCAAAACCCTTTGTGGCCCTGAAAAACCAGGCGGCGAGATTGCAGACTTTACACCAAGCATGATTATCTGAATCTTTTCTCTCCTACTATAAAGCTGACAGTGAGACTTCCGTGAGTTCCACTGTATTCACCAGATGCTGTTTGCCAGTTATGACATGAATTTCATGTAGCTTTTGACCACCTACATGAGGAATGGGTAACAAATGCTGGTCCTGTCAGTGATGTTCCCATCCTTGAAAATATGTGGAAATAAATTGAACCTAGTAGTTATCATTTCCTTTTACTGTGCCTTGTATTCTTCAGCAGATATTTATCCCCCTGTATTCATTGCAGAGTAGTTGAGAATGTGTTCCAATTGAAATGGTTTGTACTAACAGTTAGGAAAAATGTATCTAAAGATTTTTTTGAATGCAGGTGATTTAAACACCGTGCGTTTTTCTGCCTATCGGCCAGCAATGAAGATCCGCCGACTCCAGAAAGCGCTCTGTTGTGAGTACATTCACACATTGCAGAATTTGTAATCTCGTGCTGTGTTTTGTTGTGAGCTTCCTTGCTTGCCTGTTGTCAGATGTCATTGATTACAATTAGCTTGGTTTTGCAGTTGTTGAGACATCAGTTCGGCATGACCTTACAACCTTCCACTCAAAGGACGTTTGTCTATAAAGTTGCTGAAAATGCAATCTGATAAGGGCAGCCAGGCATCTTAGACTAGAGTGAATGAGGAAAGCAACAGGATGTCTTCTTAACGATTGGGAAACAACCACATGAAGGACTGAGGAGGACAGTGAATTAAAAGAGGAATGGTTTGTTTCAAATCAGGTATAGCAAAAGAAATTAAGAGAACGTGAGGAAAGTTGAAATTGAAAAGGCAAGTAATGGTTTATGTTCATTGGAAACCATCAACAACAAAAGTACAATGAAGAAAGTATTTGAGAAAATACAGAAGATTTCTTCAAATGAAAGGGAGACACTGTCTTCATGATGCTAATAGCATGGAGTGCAACTTTGGCGTTTAACCACATCATCCCTTGGCCTGAAGTCACTGTACTATTTACCCATTTTATAACAGAAAAATACTTTAATGATGAGTGTCATGGAGAATTTCAGCCCAGAATATAACCATATTCTGAGCAATTGCCACAACAGCTTCTATGACATGACTTTATAAAACATCCCAAAGCATGTCATAGGAGCTTTATAGAGTAAAATTTGATACTGAGTACTGAAAGAGATCCGAAGGTAGATGATTAAAACCACATCAGAGGTAGATTTTAAGGACTGTTTTGAAGGAGGAAAGAACGATGCAGAGGTTCAGCAAGGTAATTCTATAAAGCTTAGGCTCCAAGAAGTTGAATGTAAAGCTGTCGATGATGGAACAGCACAAATTGTGTTGAGAGGCTGGAATTAAAGGCGTAAATGTGCCTCGAGGGGCTATGAGCTGGACATTGTCAGGGGATGTGCATGCGTGTTGCCAGGTCAGGGAGGGATTTGAAAGCCAGGACAGCAATGTGAAAACCAAGGCACTGCTTAACTGTGAGCCATTGTAGATCAGAGTGTGCAGAGAAAGATGGGTGAATGGAACTTGGTGCGTGTTAAGACAGAGTCAATGGACTTTTAAATGATGCCATGTTAAAGAAAAGGAGAACTTGGGAGGCCAACTTGATATTCATCAGAATGGTCATGTTCAGAGTTAATCAATGCGGTCGGGTTTCAAAACTAACGGACTTACCTGGGGCCAAATGTTGTGGATGTGAAAATAAGTAGACTTTGTGACATCAGGCCTATGTGGCCGGAATTTAAACTCTGGGTCAAAATAACAAAGGGTACAACGAAAACCAGTAGCTAGCAAGCAGACGTCCTTTCAAGGACCAAAGATAATGGCTTCGTTCTGTACCAGATTTAATAGATGGAAACTGTCCGGTTCTGTAGAGACAGTGGAAGAAATGAATGAGGGGGTGGTGAGATAGACCCGGGCATTGCCACCATGTCTGTGGAAAGTGCAGTGCATTCACATGATATTGCTCTGGGGCAGTGTTCAGATGAGAAAAGGAGAGGGATTTTACTGATTTTGGCCAGACCTCGGTGATTCACACCCACGGCCATGCTGTCAAAGATTTGTGGAAGCCAGAAAAACTGAACTTGACTGTTTGCAGTAAATGTACAGCATTTCAGATGTCACTTGATCCTGCAGATTGACTCCCTAGAATCTGCTTGTCAAATGATTTATATGGCTAAAAGGTTCAAGTATGAGTTTGCGCTGTGGAACTCATCTCGCACCGAAACTGGCCAGTTGTTATATCAAGATTTGGAGAAAGTATTAGTTTTTTGAAGAATGTTCTGATACAGAGAGAGACTAATAGTTTCTTGAGAAATCGTGGGACATTGGCCAGGAAGTTAAACAGCAGTGGGGGGGGAAACAAACTTGACCTGAATCCTATGTTAAGTATATAATGGATTGGTTCGAGAGTGAGGATATCAAAAAATATTCTCATTTTTAAGATGAGACACTCGGGACAATTTGGGTAGGATGCGCTTCTTGAAGGGACCAGAAAGGTACAGAATTATCCATTGGATGTGAAAAATTTGAAATGAAGACAAAACTTTTTGAGGCTGGGGTGGGGAAGAAATGAAGGTCCGATTTTGCTCATTCAACCTCTCCCATGACAAAATGCACTTGTATAAGATTGGTGACTATAAGATTGTTGACGGCACTTTAATGAAGAAAAATCAACATGGACATTTGTTCTGCTGTATATATAACATTAACATTCAATCTCTTGGCAAGGATAATGTGACAGGGCATTTGAAAAGCCAAGTTATTGTAATTTGAATTAAGAGATCAGGCTGTAGAACCTGAGATCAATCTCAGAATAAAATGTAACAACAGCGATAGATGAGGAACCTCTTCACTCACAGAGAGGTGAACTTTGTAATTCTGTACTCCAGAAAATGTGGCGCCTCAGCCAAGAAGTTTGCTCAGAACGGGGATTGACATGCTGGGGTAGTCAGTGAAGCACTATTAATGTCACAGGATTAGTAATCCGGAGGCCTGGGACAATGCTGTAGAGTATAGGCTTAAATTCCACTGTAACAGCTGATGGAATTTGAATTCAGTTCAATATAATTTTGGGGGTAGGTGGGAATGTGGAGCTGACATTGCAGTCAAGTCAGCCACGGCCTTCTTGAATGGTGAAGCAGGCTTGAGGGGGCCAGTTATCCAACACATGCTGAAATTGATATAATCATAAACAAAGCTGGTCTCAGTGATGGTTACACTGTCACTGTTAAACTATTCACCGTTATAAAAACTTGACTCATTCACTGATGTTCTTTAAGAAAGCAGCTCTGCCATTCTTATTTGATCTCACCTCCATATGACTCCAGATCCACAATAATGTGGTTGACACTTAACTGCACTCTGAAATATCAAACAATTTGGAGGAGCTATGGATGGGCAGCAAATACTGTCCTTGCTATTCCTGCTCCTTGTTGCTATGACCGTACATGCTCTAACATATTAACCAATTTCCTCTTTGAATCCGTTTGAGGAGCAGTGTATATTTTGTATTGCTTGGTGATTCTCCAAGTATCTGATGGGTTTTGCAGAGTTCCTTCTACCTTCTAAATGTGAGCTCCTTCCAGTGTTTAACCTTTTAAGGTAGGCAATCGTTCTCAAACCTTTTTGATTGAATGCCTACCTATTAATAGCAATCACTAACCTATCTATTATTAATTGCATATTCATAATACAAAGGGCTACATGTAAAGAAGTGTTCCAATCATCTTTTTAAAAAGCTCCTTCCTGACGCTTATTATGGAGATGAGATTAGATTCCCTACAGTGTGGAAACAGGCGCTTCAGCCTAAGAAGTCCACACCGGCCCTTGCAGCATCCCACCCAGACCCATCCCCCTATCACCGACACACCACCCTGAACACCATGGGAAATTTAGCATGCCCAATCCACCGAGTCAGCGCATCTTTGGACTGTGGAAGGAAACCGGAGCACCCGGAGGAAACCCACGCAGACACGGGGAGAATGTGCAAACTCCACACAGACAGTTACTTGAGGCTGGAATCGAACCCGGGTACTTGGTGCTGTGAGGCTGCAGTGCTAACCCGCTGAGCCACTGTGCTGCCCCGATGTGTGTATTTGCTTCTAACTGTGATATCTGTCAGTCGCTGGACTGGTGTTTGATACGGGCACTCATAATGTATATCCACTTGATCCAAATGCTCTTCTATTGTTAGCCTGATAAATCAAGAAAAGGGCTGGATCCTTTTGTATATTTTTCACATCACATATTCATGATTTACATATAGTTGAGAGTTTCAAACTGCAGTAATTAAACATTCATGACAGATAAAAGCATTCCAGAATTGTTTCGACTTGATGATAAATAGTGAATATCTGTTCTTGACTGCAGCTTTCCAGCCTATCAGTGCAGAAAGGCATTGCTTAGCAAGGTTGGATGAGGAATATTACTGTTCCAATTAGTTACATTTAATTTATCACCATTGAAGCTCGCGTTAGTTAGTATGCTTTTTTCCAATATATTTAATCTAAAGTTATGACAGATGATTTGGTTTGTAGATCTCCAATTACCTGTCTACTGTAGAACCCAGTTTTGAAACAATTGATATAAGGCACTTATTGTACTGTCACTGATGCTGTCATTATACTACCAGAGTATGGCTGTAATGCTGAATTACTTTAGCCTGCCTTCATGAAGCAGTGCAATCTTTCCTAGATAAGGATGAGGGGAAGGTCCACATAAAAGACTGATTGATTTATAAAATTGAGATTCATGGAATATATAGGTCACTATCAAATTTGGTTAAAAAAGATGGCTGAAGGACAGAAGCAGCAAGTTATGATAAATAGATTAGAAGATCGCTATTAGCAGTTTCCCAAGTATTAGGACACTGATTTTTGGAGATAGATACATGATTTGAATTTGGGAATATGGCATACAGAAGGCCCTTCAGCCAATCAAGTCTATGCAAACTTAACTGCACTAATCCCACTTTGCAGCACTTGGAGAATAACCTTTAATTTCATGTGCTCATCCCAGTACTTTTTTACAAGTTGTGAGCTCTCTTGTCTCAACGACCCTTCTGGGTAGTGCATTCCAGATTACCACCACCCTCTGGGTAAAAATATTTTTCCTCAAATCCCCTCTACATCTCCTGCCCTTCACCTCATAATTGTGTCTCCTTGTTATTGACCCTTCAACTAAGGATACAGCTGCCTGCTAACCTTGCCCCTCCTAATCTTCTGCACCTCAGTCACGTCCCTCCTCAGCCTTCTCTGCTCTAAAGACAACAAACTGAGCTTATCCGGCCAGTCTTCATAGCTGAAGTGCTCCGCCCCAGGCAATATCGGAGTGAATAATCTCTGCACCGTCTCCAATTCAATCACATCCTTCCAACAGTGTGGTGATGAGAACTGCATACAGTATTCCAACTTTGGCTTAACCAAAGTTCTATACAATTCCAACGTAACCTTCCAGCTGAAACCATCTGTGCCATGACTGATAAAGGCAAGTTCTGAGTCTGCATTCTTAATCATCGTGTTAACCTGTCCTGCCATCTTCAAGGATAATGGGAACTGCAGATGCTGGAGAATCCAAGATAATAAAATGTGAGGCTGGATGAGCACAGCAGGCCAAGCAGCATCTCAGGAGCACAAAAGCTGACGTTTCGGGCCTTGACCCTTCATCAGAGAGGGGGATGGGGTGAGGGTTCTGGAATAAATAGGGAGAGAGGGGGAGGCGGACCGAAGATGGAGAGAAAAGAAGATAGGTGGAGAGGTAGTGAGGGGATAGGTCAGTCCAGGGAAGACGGACAGGCAAAGGAGGTGGGATGAGGTTAGTAGGTAGATGGGGGTGCGGCTTGGGGTGGGAGGAAGGGATGGGTGAGAGGAAGAACAGGTTAGGGAGGCAGAGATAGGTTGGACTGGTTTTGGGATGCAGTGGGTGGAGGGGAAGAGCTGGGCTGGTTGTGTGGTGCTGTGGGGGGAGGGGACGAACTGGGCTGGTTTAGGGATGTGGTGGGGGAAGGGGAGATTTTGAAACTGGTGAAGTCCACATTGATACCATTAGGCTGCAGGGTTCCCAGGTTCCCTCCTGCAGTGCCACAATGCACCTCCCAGTCGCAAACCATTTCCACTCCCCCTCCCATTCTTTAGATGACATGTCCATCATGGGCCTCCTGCAGTGCCACAATGATGCCACCCGTAGGTTGCAGGAACAGCAACTCATATTCCGCCTGGACTCTTTAATTTTACATCCTCAAAGACATTTAGCAGGGATAGCGTGGATTATAGAGTGAGTTGAGTAGATTGTTTCATTATTAATTCTTTACTAAATTTGATTTATATTACATTTTTAGACCACATCAGGTGACGATGTGTGTGATTTCACCAAGGTGCTGAAAAATAACTTCAGATCAAAGAAGTACTTTGCCAAACATCCTCGCTTGGGTTATTTACCACTACAAACAGTCCTAGAAGGTGAGAACCTTGAGATGTAAGTTTATTGATGTGAGATTTACGAATGTATCAATGCCCATTTGGGGGTTGACAAATATTGCAGCATTATTCATTCTGCAGCTTAGCAGGAGAGTGAGGTTGTCCATTTGCGCATACATCAGAAGTACACAATACAAAAACAAGGGGGGCTTAACTGATATCATTGATCCTCTCGCCTTGAAAGCAGTGTAGTTACTCAGAGTGCATCTGCTGTGGACTTGTTGATACTGTCACTAACGTGCAACCTTCCTTGATATCTTTCTCTGTCCTCCAGTTCTGTCTTTAAAAACTACAATCAATTGCCCTCTCCTCAAAAGAAAAGAACCTTTGGCTGAACGTAGAACAAAGAACAGTACAGGCCCTTCAGCCCGCAATGTTGTGCCGACCTATTATCCCACTCAGATCAAACTACCCTGCATACCCTTCATTTTACTATCCTTCATGTGCCTATCCAAGAGTCGCTTAAGAGTCTCTAAATGTATCTGACTCCACTCCCACTGCCAGCAGTGCATTCCACACACCCACCACTCTCTGTGTAAAGAACTTAGGTCTGACATCTCCCTTATTCCTTCCTCCAGTCACCTTAAAATTTCTCCCCCTCGTAATAGTCATTTCTGCTCTAGGAAAAAATCTCTGACTATCCACTCCAGCTATGCCTCTCATCATCTTGCATACCTCTACCAAGCCACCTATCATTCTTCTTTGCTCCAATGGAAAAAGTCCTCGCCCCCTCAATGTTTCATCATAAGACGTGCCGTCCATTCCATGCAGCATCCTGCTAAATCTCCGCTACACCCCCTCTAAAGCTTCCACATCCTCCCTATAATGAAGCGACCAAAACTGAAGGCAATATTCCAAGCGCTGCTCCATCCCCACGAACTAATGCTCTATTCCAAATCCCTTTCCTCTTGATGCTTTAAATTCCTTGCAGTCTTTCGTATAATTTCATATTTGAATTCACCTGAACAAATTTCACCTGCAGCCCTGACCCACTAACAGCGACTTGCCCTGCAGCCATGACCCGCTCACAGCGATTTGCCCCCTCTGTCCTGACCCGCTTGCAGCGACTTGCCCCCTCTGTCCTGACCCGCTCCCAGCGACATGCCCCTGCAGTCCTGACCCGCTCCCAGCGACATGCCCCTGCAGTCCTGACCCGCTCCCAGCGACATGCCCTTGCAGTCCTGACCCGCTCCCAGCGACATGCCCCTGCAGTCCTGACCCGCTCACAGCGACCTGCCCCTCCAGCCCTGACCCGCTCACAGCAGCATGACTCTGCAGTCCTGACCTGCTCCCAAGTCAGCGACTTCGATGTTGTGGCCATTTCAGAGACATGGATGGAGCAGGGTCAGGAATGGATGTTGCAGGTTCCAGGGTTTAGATCTTTCATTAAGGTAAGGGGAGGTGGTAAAAGAGGGGGAGGTGTGGCTTTGTTGGTGAAAAACAGATCAGAGTAAACCGGTTGATGTCGTGTATATGGATTTCAGCAAGGCGTTTGATAAGGTTCCCCACAGTAGGCTATTTTACAAAATGCAGAGGAATGGGATTTTGGGAGATATAGCAGTTTGGATCGGAAATTGGCTTGCTGAAAGAAGACAGAGGGCTGCAGTTGGTGGGAAATGTTCATCCTGGAGACCAGTTACTCGTGGTGTACCGCAAGGGGCGGTGTTGGGTCCACCGCTGTTTGTCATTTTTTTAAATGACCTGGATGAGGGCACAGAAGGATGGGTTAGTAAATTTGCAGACGACACTAAGGTCGGTGGAGTTGTGGATAGTGACGAAGGATGCTGTAGGTTGCAGAGAGACATAGATAAGCTGCAGAGCTGGGCTGAGAGGTGGCAAATGGTGTTTGATGCAGACAAGTGTGAGGTGATGCACTTTGGTAGGAGTAACCGAAAGGCAAAGTTCTGGGCTAATGGTAAGATTCTTTGTATTGTAGATGAGCAGAGAGATCTTGGTGTCCATGTACACAGATCCTTGAAAGTTGCCACCCAGGTTGACAGGGCTGTTAAGAAGGAATACAGTGTTTTACCTTTTATTGACAGAGGGATCGAGTTCCGGAACCAAGAGCTTATGGTGAAGCTGTACAAAACTCTGGTGCGGCCGCACTTGGAGTATTGTGTACAGTTCTGGTCGCTGCATTATAAGAAGGATGTGGAAGCTTTGGAAAGGGTGCAGATGAGATTTACTAGGATGTTGCCTGGTATGGAGGAAAGGCTGAGGGACCTGAGGATGTTTTCGTTAGAGAGAAGAAGGTTGAGAGGTGACAATTGAAACATATAAAATAATCAGAGGGTTAGATAGGGTGGATATGAGAGTGTTTTTCCTAGGATGGTGACGGCGAGCACGAGGGGGCACAGCTTTAAATTGAGGGGTGAAAGATATAGGACAGATGTCAGAGGTAGTTTCTTTACTCAGAGAGTAGAACATAGAACATAGAACAGTACAGCACAGAACAGGCCCTTCAGCCCACAATGTTGTGCCGACCATTGATCCTCATGTATGCACCCTCAAATTTCTGTGACCATATACATGTCCAGCAGTCTCTTAAATGACCCCAATGACCTTGCTTCCACAACTGCTGCTGGCAACGCATTCCATGCTCTCACAACTCTCTGCGTAAAGAACCTGCCTCTGACATCCCCTCTATACTTTCCACCAACCAGCTTAAAACTATGACCCCTCGTGCTAGCCATTTCTGCTCTGGGAAATAGTCTCTGGCTATCAACTCTATCTATGCCTCTCATTATCTTGTATACCTCAATTAGGTCCCCTCTCCTCCTCCTTTTCTCCAATGAAAAGAGACCGAGCTCAGTCAACCTCTCTTCATAAGATAAGCCCTCCAGTCCAGGCAGCATCCTGGTAAACCTCCTCTGAACCCTCTCCAAAGCATCCACATCTTTCCTATAATAGGGCGCCTAATAGTATATACTATAATAGTAGTAAGGGAATGGAATGCTTTGCATGCAACGGTAATAGATTTGCCAACTTCAGGTACATTTAAGTCATCATTGGATAAGCATATGGACGTACATGGAATAGTGTAGGTTAGATGGGTTTCAGATCGGTATGACAGGTCGTCACAACATCGAGGGCCAAAGGACCTGTGCTGTGCTGTAATGATCTATGTTCTATGACAGTATAACGGTGGCTGAAAGAACTTTTGAGGAGGACTCGTCTATTGAGGTGGTATGGACTGAGGTTGCCGAGGAAGGGTTATCGACTGAGTCAGTATGGGTGGAAGTTAGGAACAGCAAGGGAGCAGCCACCTCACTGGGGGTGTTCTACAGACCCCCAAATCACAGTAGGGAGATCGAAGACCTCACTGGCCGGCCTATTGTTGAAAAGTGCAAACGTAGCAGGGTTGTTGTTATGAGTGACTTCAACTTTCCCAATGTAGATTGGAACCTCCTTCGTGCAGATGGTTTGGATGGAGCCGTTTTTGTCAGGTGTGTTCAGGAGGGTTTCCTGACTCGGTATGTGGACAGGCCGACGATGGGAGAGGCCATTTTGGATTTGGTGCTCGGCAATGAGCCAGGACAGGTGTCAGATCTCGTGGTGGGAGAACACTTTGGCGACAGTGACCACAACAGCCTGACATTTACCATAGCCATGGGAAGGGAAAGGAGCAGTTACCAGGGGAAGATATTTAACGGGGGAAAAGGAAACTATGACGCTATCAGACAGGAGTTGGGAAGTAGAGATTGGGACCAATTGTTACACAGAAAGGGCACAGCAGACATGTGGAGGCGGTTTAAGGAGCAGTTGTTGCGAGTGATGTATAAATTTGTTCCTCTGAGACAGGTAAGAAGGGGTAAGATTAAAGAACCTTGGATGACGGGTACAGAGGTGCTTCTTGTCAAAAAGCAAAAGGCAGCGTTCGTGAGGTGGAGGAAGCAAGGGTCCAGCACAGCTTTAGAGGATTACAGGCTTGCTCGGAAGGAGCTCCAAAGTGGCTGAGGAGGGCCAGAAGGGGGCAGGAAAAAGGCTTGGCAGGAAGGATTAGGGAGAACCCGAAGGCATTTTACTCATAGGTGAGGAATAAGAGAATGATCAGGGAGAAGGTAGGGCCGATCAGGGATAGCGTAGGGAACTTGTGCGTGGAGTCTGAGCAGATAGTGGAAGCCCTAAATGAGTTTTTTGCCTTGGTTTTCACGAAGGAAAGTTGTGAATGAGAACTTTGAGGAGCAGGAAAACAGGCTTGAACAGATCAAGATTGAGGAAGTTGATGTGCTGGAATTTTGGCCGACATTAAGATTGATAAGTCCCCAGGACCAGATCAGATTTATCCTAGGTTGCTCCGGGAAGCGAGAAAGGAGGTTGCTAAGCCGCTGGCGAAGATCTTTGCTTGCTCATTCTCCATGGGAGTCGTATCGGAAGATTGGAAGGAGGCAAATGTTGTTCCTTTTTGCAAGAAAGGGAATAGGGAAATCCCTGAAAATTACAGACCAGTCAGTCGTCAGTCTTAGGTCTGTGGTCAACAAGATTTTGGAGAGATTTCTGAGGGATAGGATTGATGACTATTTGGAAAAGCCTAGCATGATTAAAGGGAGTCAGCATGGCTTTGAGAGGGGCAGGTCATGCCTTACAAATCTTATTGCATTCTTTGAGGAAGTCACGAGACAGGTTGACGAGGGTCGAGCAGTGGATGTGGTGTACATGGACTTCAGCGAGGTATTTGATCAGGTTCCCCATGGCAGGCTCATTAATAAAGCCAGGAGGTATGGGATACAGGGTGATTTGGCTGTCTGGATTCAGAATTGGTTGGCTGACAGGAGGCAGAGAGTGGTTGTAGATGGTAAGTATTCTGCCTGGAGGTCAGTGCTGAGTGGTGTCCCGCAAGGCTCTGTTCTTGGGCCTCTGCTGATTGTAGTTTGTATGAATGACTTGGACGAGGAGGTTGAGGGGTGGGTTAGTATGTTTGCTGATGACACAAAGGTTGGAGGTGCCGTTGATAGTATTGAGGGCGATTGCAGGCTTCAGCGAGACATTGACAGTATGCAGAGGTGGGCTGACAAATGGCAGATGGAGTTCAACCTGGATAAATGCGAAGTGATGCATTTTGGAAGGTTGAACTTAAATGCTGAATATAGGATTAAAGGCAGGATTCTCGGCGCTGTGGAGAAACAGTGGGATCTTGGTGTTCAAGTGCATAGCTCCCTCAAAGTTGCCACACAAGTGGATCAGGTTGTTAAGAAGGCATATGGTGTTTTGGCTTTCATTAACAGGGGGATCGAGTTTAAGAGCCGCGAGGTTATGCTGCAGCTGTACAAAACCCTGGTGAGACCACACTTGGATTATTGTGTCCAGTTCTGGTCGTCCTGTTATAGGAAAGATGTGGAGGCTTTGGAGAGGATGCAAAGGAGGCTTTCCAGGAGCTGCCTGGACTGGAGGGCTTGTCTTACGAGGAGAGGTTGACTGAGCTTGGACTTTGCTCTCTGGAGAGAAGGAGGAAGAGAGGTGACCTGATCACAAGATAATGAGAGGCATGGATAGAGTCGATAGGCAGAGACTTTTCCCCAGGCCAGGTTTGCCTGCCTCGAGGGGTCATAGTTTGAAGGTGGTCGGAGGAAGGTATAGAGGAGACGTCAGAGGGAGGTTCTTCACCCAGAGAGTTGTGAGCGCATGGAATAGTTTACCAGTGGTAGTCGTGGAAGCGGAGTCGGTAGTGACATTTAAGCAACTCCTGGACATGCACGTGGACAGCAGTGAATTGAGGGGAATGTAGGTTAGGTTATTTTATTTTTGGATTAGGAATATTCCACGGCACAACATCGTGGGCTGAAGGGCCTGCACTATGCTGTGCTTTTCTATGTTCTATGTAGTTATAATCAGAGGCAGTATAGTTAGGGGAATGAACACTGTTCGTTGTGACTAGGATCGAGAGTCTCGAAAGTAGTGTTGCCTGCCTGGTGCCCAGGTTCAGGGTATTCCATCTCAGCAACAAAGGAACTTGAAGTGGGAGGAGTAGAAATCCAGCTATCGTGGTACACACATGTACCATTGATATGGAAGAAAGAGGAAAGAGGTTCTGCTGAGGGATTATGAGCACTGAGGTGAGAAAGCAGAACCCGAAAGGTTATAATCTCTGGATTCTTATCTGAGCAATTTGGCACGGTGTGAACAAAATTAAAGATGTAAATGCATTGTTCAAATGGTGGCATGGCAGAAATGTGTTTGAATTCATGGGACATTGGCATCGCTTTGGGGAAGGAGGAAGTTGTTCCGGTGGTACAGACTCGACCAGAATCATTTTGGGACAAGTGTCCTGGCAAAAGACATAGCTAGGTCTCGGGGTAGGGCATTAAAGTAAAAAGTGTGGAGTGGGTGAGTTCAGTTGCATGGAAAATTATGGAAAAAGTTAGAAGCTGGTAAGTGCTCAGCAAAGTTTCCAGAGCAAGTAATAGGACAAAAAGTATGGAAATGGTCAGGAGTCTCCTTTCAGGTGCAGCAAACAAGAAGAGTGTCCACCCTGGAAATGCCAGACTGAAGGTCTTGTATTTAATTGCAGGGAGTGTATGAAACAAAGTGAATGAGTTTGTGGTGCCGATTGAAATTGACAGATACATTGTTCTGGGTGTCACAGAGAGGTGGTTGTTAGGGGATACGTTTTGGCAACTAAATATCCAATGATACATGCCCTCTAGAAAGAACAGGCGAATGGACAGAGATGTCAGGGTTGGCTTGTCAGTAAGAAATGAGGTAGCGCTGAAGGAACCACAGCTCTTGAGCTTGTTTATTAATGACTTGGAGGAAAGAGGTGAATGTGCTGTGGCTAAATTAGTAGATGACTCAAAAATATTAGAAAGACAAGGCATGACACAGAAACAGAGATTTACCAGGATGTTACTTGGATTGGAATGTATGAGGTATAAGGAGGCTTTGGTGGAAATGTTGTATAATAATAAATGCAATGAGACCAACCATGATTTCACCGAATGGTGGAGGAAATTCAATGTGCCAAATGACATTTTTAGTGAGTCTTGTTGTTTGACAATGCATTGGTAAAGGTGTTTTTTTTTCTCTCTTGGATGAGATGTAAAAATGAAATGTGCACCCTTCCTTTTGATCTGGAAATAAATAATTGTTCTGAACGATTTCCATTGACTGGTAGCAATCTGACAAGCATGACGATGCAAAGAGATTCTTCGCTTCTTTTTAATTGTAAAGTTATACTTTGGAATTAATTAAGCATATATTAAATTCATCACTGCATCTCCAAAAGTGCTCTTGTATGATAACAACATTTGAAAGAACACTCTTCAATGGTGGTGATTTTCAGTTGCCATAACACACGTGAAATTACATTGTTGGCCAATCTGTCCATGATTATTTCATTATCTTACGTTTCAAACAGACAAGGAAATATTGGTGATGCAATGAAGAACTTGATGATAAAATATAATTGCTGTTATAGTTTCCTCTTGCAAGAAATATTCGCAACAAATTGACTGGTCAAGGAAATGGGACACTGACTGAGTACTTTGAATGTTGAAGTGATTCCTAAAATGAAAATTATGACCTTGATGATTACTCTTGCATGCAGATTTGAAGAGAATATTTTAAAATATCCTCTAGGTTAGTGGTTCAGGCATAAAAGTGTCACATGTATATTTATGTATATACATGTACATGTGTAATCTGAAAAGAAAATGAATATAAATCACTTGTTACAAGGTGAGAATGAGCTATTCAGATAGTCAGAACTGCCAATGTTCGTGTCTGAGATAACACATTGTAGAGCTGGAGGAACACAACAGGGCAGGCAGCATCAGAAGCTCAAGAAAGTTGAGGGTTTGGGTTAGGACCCTTCCTCCAAAATGGAGGGTGGAAGGGAGCTCAGAAACAAATAGCGTGGAGAGGGAGGAGGTGCTGGGGAAGGTAGGTGGGATGGCGATAAGTGAGTACGATCCAGATTGGAACAGATTTCCCCCAGCAGGTATTGAATACAAATTCCAAATCACTGTCAAAATCTTGGTGACTGTGAACATTCATGTTTTTTGTCTGTGTGTTTCAGTAATTGCATGACAGTTTGAATGGTTCGGTGAGCGTGAGGAACCTATGGACTCTCACACACCAAGATGGAATTTAGTTCGAAGAGTGACTCCTCTTCAAAGTACTTACTTGCTTTTAAAATATTGACCATTTCTGCTGTCTAGTTGAACAAATTTAGCTTAATACTGCTTCAATAGGAATGAGTGTTTAATAGGAACATATTTGTGAAACTTAGAGTTCCTCAAGTTTTAGCATAAACTGGTGGAGACTTTCCGTGCTTGCAAAAAGGCTCACCTCTCCAATAATACCGAAGGAAAATTGGAGTTTAAAAGTACACCCCCTCCACCCTCCTCCTCCTCCTCCCACCTCCCTCCTCCTCCTTTTCCCTCCACCCTCCTCCTCCTCCCCCACCCTCCTCCTCCTCTTCTCCCACCCTCCTCCTTCTTTACCCCCCACCCCCTGCTCCTTTCCTCCCCCACCCCCTGCTCCTTTCCTCCCCCACCCCCTGCTCCTTTCCTCCCCGACCCCCTGCTCCTTTGCTCCCCGACCCCCTGCTCCTTTGCTCCCCCGCCCCTTTCCCCCCGCCCCTTTCCCCCCGCCCCTTTCCCCCCGCCCCTTTCCCCCCGCCCCTTTCCCCCCCGCCCCTTCCCCCCCGCCCCTTCCCCCCCGCCCCTTCCCCCCCGCCCCTTCCCCCCGCCCCTTCCCCCCCGCCCGTTCCCCCCGCCCGTTCCCCCCGCCCGTTCCCCCCCGCCCCTTCCCCCCGCCCCTTCCCCCCCGCCCCTTCCCCCCCGCCCCTTCCCCCCCGCCCCTTCCCCCGCCCCTTCCCCCCGCCCCTTCCCCCCCGCCCCTTCGCCCCCGCCCCTTTCGCCCCCGCCCCTTTCGCCCCCGCCCCTTTCGCCCCCGCCCCTTTCGCCCCCGCCCCTTTCGCCCCCGCCCCCTTTCCCCCCGCCCCCTTTCCCCCCGCCCCCTTTCCCCCCGCCCCCTTTCCCCCCGCCCCCTTTCCCCCCGCCCCCTTTCCCCCCGCCCCCTTTCCCCCCGCCCCCTTTCCCCCCACCCCTTTTCCCCCCACCCCCTTTCCCCCCCACCCCCTCCTCCATTCCCCCCCAGCCCCGTCCTCCTTTCCCCCCAGCCACCTCCTCCTTCCCCCCCCACCCTCCTCCTTCTTTCCCCCGCCACCCTCCTCCTCCTCTCTCGCACCCTCCCCGTCTCTCGCACCCTCCCCCTCTCTCGCACCCTCCCCCTCTCTCGCACCCTCCCGCTCTCTCGCACCCTCCCGCTCTCTCGCACCCTCCCGCTCTCTCGCACCCTCCCGCTCTCTCGCACCCTCCCGCTCTCTCGCACCCTCCCGCTCTCTCGCACCCTCCCCCTCTCTCGCACCCTCCCCCTCTCTCGAACCCTCCCCCTCTCTCGAACCCTCCCCCTCTCTCGCACCCTCCCCCTCTCTCGCACCCTCCCCCTCTCTCGCACCCTCATGCTTTCTCGCACCCTCCCCCTCTCTCGCACCCTCCCCCTCTCTCGCACCCTCCCCCTCTCTCGCACCCTCCCCCTCTCTCGCACCCTCCCGCTCTCTCGCACCCTCCCGCTCTCTCGCACCCTCCCGCTCTCTCGCACCCTCCCACAGGCAGGCAGAGACAGGGAGACTGGCAGGCAGAGACAGACAGAGGCTGGCAGAGACAGTCAGGCACAAGCAGGCGGACAGTCAGTCAGACGGGCAGAGACAGTCAGGCACAGGCAGGCAGACAGACAGACAGGCAGAGACAGGCAGACAGAGACAGGCAGGCAGAGACAGGCAGGCAGAGACAGGCAGGCAGAGACAGGCAGACAGAGACAGGCAGGCAGAGACAGGCAGACAGGCAGGCAGAGACAGGCAGACCGGCAAAGGTAGGCAGAGACAGGCAGGCAGACAGAAACAGACGGAGGCAAGCAGGTGGAGACAGACAGAGGCCAGCAGAGACAGTCAGACACAAGCAGGCAGACAAACAGACAGAGACAGTCAGGCAGGCAGAGACAGACAAACCGGCAGAGACAGTCAGACAGAGACAGGCAGGCAGACAGAAGCAGACGGAGGCAGGCAGACAGACACACAGAGACAGGCAGATAGACAGAGACAGGCAGATAGACAGAGACAGGCAGATAGACAGAGACAGGCAGATAGACAGAGACAGGCAGTCAGACACAGGCAGACTGTCAGACAGATACAGGAAGACAGAGACAGATGCAGGCAGAGACAGATGCAGGCAGAGGCAGATGGAGGCAGAGGCAGATGGAGGCAGAGGCAGATGGAGGCAGAGGCAGATGCAGGCAGAGTCAGATGCAGGCAGAGACAGATGCAGGCAGAGACAGATGCAGGCAGAGACAGATGCAGCTAGAGACAGATGCAGACAGAGACAGACAGGCAGAGACAGATGCAGGCAGAGACAGATGCAGGCAGAGACAGATGCAGGCAGAGACAGTCAGGCAGAGACAGATGCAGGCAGAGGCAGATGCAGACAGAGGCAGATGCAGACAGAGGCAGATGCAGACAGAGGCAGACAGGCAGAGACAGTCAGGCAGACAGAGACCTTTTTAAAATTAACAAGAATATGTGATTAACACACTTAATAGCTGCGACCGAGTGTGATTTAAAAGAATGCTGATTACCAGAAGTTAAATAGGGGTTGTAAGATCCACTATTTGAAACGATTAAAGAGCCAATTCGATTGTACTTTGGATTTGGGTGCAATGAGAATGCACGTCGGTTGAAAGAGACTGATGTTTTAGTTTAAACTGTTCTGAGTCCTGCTTCATAAATATAAAGGAGGGCCTCATAACTTATAAAGCTGCTGTTCCTCCACCATTGTTCTGCAGAAATTACTGAATCAAACGACAGAGTATGACCAGCATCATAAGATAGGAGTAGAAGTAAGGCCATTCGGCCAATCAAGTCCACTCCGCCATTTAAATCATGGCTGATGGGCATTTCAACACCACTTCCCTCAACTCTCCCTGTAGCCCTTGACTCCTTTGGAGATCAAGAATTTGTTGATCTCTGCCTGGAAGGCATCCAACGTCCCGGCCTCCACTGCACTCTGCGGCAATGTATTCACAAGCCCACCACTCTCTGGCTGAAGACGTGTCATCTCATTTCAGTTTTAAATTTACCCCCTCTAATTTTAAGGCTGTGCCCACGGGTCCTAGTCTCCCCGCCTAACGGAAACAACTTCCTAGCGTCCACCCCTTCTAAACCATACATTATCACTGACGGTTCCCTAGTTAGATTTGACATATTGCATTTGAGAAGGAAATGGCCTGTTTCCATCATTCCAGAGCACTTTTCTTAATCATTGTATTTATTTGTCGGCCCAATAAAGGAATTAATTTTATTTGATAGCTCAATAAGTTGAAACTGTAATCGAAGTTAGTTTTCTTCCTCCTTTGTAGTGGATCTGTTGGAGTTGCACACAGCACAACACGTCTTTGATCGACACAAATTGACACAAAACGAGCAACTTCTAAATGTAACTGAAGTAATCAACTGTTTAACGTCCATTTATGATGGTTTGGAACAAAATCACAAAGACTAGGTCCATGTGTCACTCTGTGTCAACATGTGTCTGAACTGGCTGCTGAACGTCTTTGATACGTATGTATGATTTACACTTGAATGTAGTATGTTTAGATTGTCCTAAGGTGCATTAAACTGCATCCTACATTTTGGATTTTGATCAGTTAAGTAAATGTGAAGATTGTCAACTGATTAAAATCACTCCTAGTATTGTTGACATAAGGTTTCAGTATGTTCTAATTTCATTTCAGTGCAAGTGATAAAGTAGTTGAAAGTTTTAGCGACTTTTGTTTTAAATCATAAAATTGAAACTGATATAGAACATAGAACGTAGAACAGTACAGCACAGAACAGGCCCTTCAGCCCACGATGTTGTGCCGACCATATACTTTTGATTCCATTTGGTCAGATCTGTACAGGATCATGGAGACATCTTGACACTCTGATTGTAATGCTCTTCACGGTGACAAATGTTAGTGCTGGAGAAAGACGTGTATAAAGTACACAATATGAACATCATCCAGTTAATGTCAAGGAATAAACAGCCAGATGCAGAATAAGTTTTTATGTGACCCTCAATCTCGTCGAGTCATACAGCATAGAAACACCATGTCTATGCCTCCCAACAAACACCAAACTACACTAATCTCATTTATCTACACTTGGTCCATAGCCTACTTTGACCTAGCATTTTAAATGCTCATCCCAGATGCTTTTTAAATGTTGAGAATACCTGCCTCAACTACCCTCTCAGGCAGCGTGCTCCATATGTCCACTTTGCTGATGAAAAAGCTTTTCCTCAGACTTCCTCCAAAGCATTTAATCCTCACCTTAAACTTGTGCCATCTGGTCTTAGACACATGTGCCATGGGGAAAGGATTCTCACAATGTATTCTGCCAGGGCCTGTCATAATTTTTTCTGCCTCAATCAGATCCCAACCCCCACCTCAGCTTCCTCTGCTACAAGAAACACAAATCCAGCATACCAGTCTATCTCGTAACTGAGACTTTTTAATCTAGCCAGTATCTTGAAGAGCATTAACTTTGCCATTGTGGTATTTTCCAGACTAATTGTCGTTCAGCTTATCTCAGTCAGATTGTTTAGTCAACTCCATTTCGGAATAATGTGATGCACTTCACTTGGAAATGTATTAAGACTGTGACAGTATATTGGGGAATCCTTGCAAGCGGAGAGATTTTTATTTTCTTTCAGTCCAAGCTGGATATAATTCTAGGATTTGGAGATGAACGTCCAGGGTTAAACCTCCGGTGTCCTTCTATCCACCCCAAATCACCTCCAATTTTCCATTTATATAAAATTGAGCTTTGTTTGCATGAGGTGTGTTCCAATATTAAATCGTTATTGCGACTGTAAATTTTGACATTCTTCATTAGGTACGTACCCTTCATATTGATAGCGGCTCAAGGTGCTTCAGGGTGTCAAAACCAAAATGTTGCATTTTCCAGTGAAATTGTAGACATTGAGCTGAAATTCTCGCGAGGGAGCACTGAACGGCATGCATTATTTCTGAGTACCGCCCTCATTAATACTTATTCCATTTTTGTACCTGCCAGACAGAAACTAGACGCTCAGAATTAGCGAAATGAAATTCTGAGTGGGTGTGTGATGCTTGCTCATTGCTCAATGCTCCTCTGGACCTCCAGCTTGGGCAGTAGTCTCCAGCATCTGCAGCCACACCCATCAGTAGCACCCCATGTCCACAGTTTTGACATGTGGCATGTTCCAGCCTCAGCACATCATGGCACATCTCAGATCTGCTTTCAGTACTCTTCTGTACTTCATTGCTGCATTTTGGATTGCAGCAGCCCCCCTCATTGCAGTGCTACTGCCAGGGCACTTTTATATGCAGGGACAGGCACCCATTCGTGTATTGGGTCACGTTACACATCAGGACACCTTGCTTGAGCTCTCCACTCTCATTTTGTCCCTGCATGAATGCTAACAGCTCCTCTGCCTTGTCTTCATTTGCTTTGTCTTTTTATGGGTTGCCCCCTCCGCCACATCTCTCAGACTCATAACACTAGTATGTTGATTAACCTTTTGGCATCGAGACAAAGCCAGACAGCTTGTCATGTTTGTCAACAGTCATCAATCAAAGGAGTGGGTGTGTTGCCGTTCAGCACCGTGATATGTTGATCTCACACCTGCAGCATGTGCCAGCTGCAGAAGCACAGAACGCGTTGCATTGTCTCCAACCACATGGTCGTTCTTCAGGTTCTGAGGGGAATGGTCTGTAGTCAAGGGAGGCAGTTCCAGGCAGCAGATCGAGGTAACTCCAGGGCATTGTCTGATATCACTCGAGGGGCTTGGATGCAATCAGTTGGCTGCTCAGGATGATCATGGTCAGGACACTGCCCTCATAGGTTGTGAGAAGTCAAACGTTAGACACCTCACTACCTGTGTTGGCTCTTTCTGCCCTACGGTGGGCTGTTTTTCCTGGAATGAAACAAAGGGAGTGATTGAGTGAGATGAAATGAGCTGGTGCATTTGTTAGTGCTCATGTATGTTTGGGAAGGGAGGTGAGGTCTCCTGGGTGAGAGCAAGAGGCACAGAGAACATAGAGGATTAATAGCCTTGGGCCCTCAAGTAGGCGAGAGCAAGTGAAGACAGACATTGAATGCTTTGGTGAGAATGGTATTACATGAGCTGTGCTGAAGGGTGGTGCAGAATTAGAGAGAGTGTGAACGTGAGGTAGCACAGACCAATGATACCAGTCACGGTTGGACGTAGAGCAGTTTTTCCGCCGTCTTCGCCTCCATGCCTACTTCTTCAACCGGGAACCTAACCCTCCTTCCACTGACCCCTTCACCCGCTTCCAACACAAGTCCTCCTCCTGGACACCACCCCCAGGCCTCCTACCCTCCCTCGACCTCTTCATCTCCAACTGCCATCGAGACGTTAACTGCCTCAACCTCTCCACCCCTCTCACCCACTCCAACCTCTCCCCCGCAGAACGGGCAGCCCTCCGCTCCCTCCGCTCCAACCCCAACCTCACCATCAAACCCGCAGACAAGGGTGGCGCAGTGGTAGTATGGCGCACTGACCTCTACATCGCCGAGGCCAGACGCCAACTCTCCGACACCACCTCCTACCGCCCCCTCGATCATGACCCCACACCCACATGACCAAACCATCATCTCCAACACCATTCACGACCTCATCACCTCAGGGGACCTCCCACCCACATCCTCCAACCTCATTGTTCCCCAACCCCGCACGGCCCGTTTCTATCTCCTTCCCAAAATCCACAAACCTGCCTGCCCTGGTCGACCCATCGTCTCAGCCTGTTCCTGCCCCACCGAACTCATCTCCACCTATCTGGACTCCATTTTCTCCCCTTTGGTCCAGGAACTCCCCACCTACGTCCGTGACACCACCCACGCCCTCCACCTCCTCCAGGACTTCCAATTCCCTGGCCCCCAACACCTCATATTCACCATGGACGTCCAGTCCCTGTACACCTGCATTCCGCATGCAGATGGCATCAAAGCCCTCTGCTTCTTCCTGTCCCGCAGGCCCGACCAGTCCCCCTCCACCGACGCTCTCATCCGCCTAGCTGAACTCGTCCTCACCCTCAACAACTTCTCTTTTGACTCCTCCCACTTCCTACAGACTAAGGGGGTGCCCATGGGCACCCGCATGGGCCCCAGCTATGCCTGCCTCTTTGTAGGTTACGTGGAACAGTCCCTCTTCCGTACCTACACAGGCCCCAAACCGCACCTCTTCCTCCGGTACATTGATGACTGTATCGGCGCCGCCTCTTGCTCCCCAGAGGAGCTCGAACAGTTCATCCACTTCACCAACACCTTCCACCGCAACCTTCAGTTCACCTGGGCCATCTCCAGCACATCCCTCACCTTCCTGGACCTCTGTCTCCATCTCAGGCAACCAGCTTGTAACTGATGTCCGTTTCAAGCCCACCGACTCCCACAGCTACCTAGAATACACCTCCTCCCACCCACCCTCCTGCAAAAATTCCATTCCCTATTCTCAATTCCTCCGCCTCCGCCGCATCTGCTCCCACGATAAGACATTCCACTCCCGCACATCCCAGATGTCCAAGTTCTTCTAGGACAGCAACTTTCCCCCCACAGTGATCGAGAACGCCCTTGACCGCGTCTCCCGTATTTCCCGCAGCACATCCCTCACACCCCGCCCCCGCCACAACCGCCCTAAGAGGATCCCCCTCGTTCTCACACACCACCCTCCCAACCTCCGGATACAACGCATCATCCTCCGACACTTTCGCCATTTACAATCCGACCCCACCACCCAAGACATTTTTCCATCCCCACCCCTGTCTGCTTTCCGGAGAGACCACTCTCTCCGTGACTCCCTTGTTCGCTCCACACTGCCCTCCAACCCCACCACACCCGGCCCCTTCCCCTGCAACCGCAGGAAATGCTACACTTGCCCCCACACCTCCTCCCTCACCCCTATCCCAGGCCCCAAGATGACATTCCACATCAAGCAGAGGTTCACCTGCACATCTGCCAATGTGATATACTGCATCCACTGTACCCGGTGCGGCTTCCTCTACATTGGGGAAACCAAGCGGAGGCTTGGAGACCGCTTTGCAGAACACCTCCGCTCAGTTCGGAACAAACAACTGCACCTCCCAGTCGCAAACCATTTCCACTCCCCCTCCCATTCTCTAGATGACATGTCCATCATGGGCCTCCTGCACTGCCACAATGATGCCACCCGAAGGTTGCAGGAACAGCAACTCATATTCTGCCTGGCAACCCTGCAGCCTAATGGTATCAATGTGGACTTGACCAGTTTCAAAATCTCCCCTTCCCCTACTGAATCCCTAAACAAGCCCAGTTCGTCCCCTCCCCCCACTGCACCACACAACCAGCCCAGCTCTTGCCCCCCACCCACTGCATCCCAAAACCAGTCCAACCTGTCTCTGCCTCCCTGACCAGTTCTTCCTCTCACCCATCCCTTCCTCCCACCCCAAGCCGCACCCCCATCTACCTACTAATCTCATCCCACCTCCTTGACCTGTCCGTCTTCCCTGGACTGACCTATCCCCTCCCTACCTCCCCACCTATACTCTCTCCACCTACCTTCTTTACTCTCCATCTTCGGTCCGCCTCCCCCTCTCTCCCTTTTTATTCCAGTTCCCTCTCCCCATACCCCTCTCCGATGAAGGGTCTAGGCCCAAAACGTCAGCTTTTGTGCTCCTGAGATGCTGCTTGGCCTGCTGTGTTCATCCAGCCTCACATTTTATTATCTTGGAATTCTCCAGCATCTGCAGTTCCCATTACCTCCAATGAGGCTCCTCTTCTGTTGGAGCAGAGGTCACTGATCTTGCAGCACTGCTGTATGGCTCTTTTGGTGGTTGAGACTGCATTGACACTGGACAGACTCAGATGAGTCTGGCCGAGTCTTGTGTCGTGGCCTCCTGTGCTTGTCTTTGGGAAAGAGGACAGTCCTCCACTGCACCAATCCATCCACCAGGATTTCCAGGTCTCCAACTGTAAAGTAAGGTGCTAATTTCCCCTTTCCTGCCCTGTCTGGGACAAATGCTATGAACTGTATAAGGCAGTTCTGGATTCTGGGCATTTAACTGGTTCACAATAGCCTTTAAACATGGCACTAGTGCCAGTAATACCGGGATGTTTCAGTGGTGGCAAACACTTGCAGTTATGATGAGTGGAAAACTAACGAGCCTCAGCTGAGAGAGGCACAACAGGAGCATTGTTGCTGGTTATTGAAAAGGTTTGCAACAACAGAGTGAGAAAATTTGTTCGGTGTTTTGGAGAGATACTGTCCTTGCAGTGCAATAAAAATAACACTGAACTGATTCACTCCAGTGTTTTGGACCTTCAGATTTCAGAACAGAATTAGACCATTCAGCCCATTGAGTGGGATCTATCATTCTCAACCTCCTGTGTCCTTACTAAGCAAGAACATGTCTATCTATGCCTGAAATCAACTCTGACTTGGCTTCCACAGCTTTCTGCATCAATGAGTTCCACAGATTCACAACTTTCTGACTGAAGAAATTCTTCCTCAACTCCATCCTGACAGGTGGTCCCTTTGACTCTGAGGCTGTGCCCTCAGGTCCTGGTCTCTCCTACTTGTGGAAACATCATCTCCATGTCCACTCTATCCAGGCCTGAATTACCTTCAGTGTGACCCCCTTCATCCTTCTGAACTCCATCAAGTACAGGCCCAGAGTTCTCAGCCACTCCTCACTTCATCCCCAGGATAATGTTTGAGAACCTCATCTAGACCCTGACAAAGGCCAGCACATCCTTCCTTAGATAGATGGCCAAAAACTGCTCTTAATATTCCAAATGCAATATGACCAGAGCCTTACACAGCCTCAGCAATACATCTCTGCTCTTGTATTTTTGCCGTCTTGAAATGAATGCTGACATTGCATTTGCCTTCCCAACTGCCAACTGAAACTGCATGTTAAAAGAATCCTGAATTGGGTCATCTTTGTGCTTCAGATTTCTGAAGCCTTTCCCAATTTAGAACATAGTCTATGCCTGTACTTCCACTTCTCCACAGACTCTCTGTGACCTCCCCACTTCCTCAACACTACTTGCCTCTCCACCTATCATAGAACATAGAACACAGAAAATAGAACAGTACAGCACAGAACAGGCCCTTCAGCCCACGATGTTGTGCCGACCATTGATCCTCATGTATGCACCCTCAAATTTCTGTGACCATATGCATGTCCAGCAGTCTCTTAAATGACCCCAATGACCTTGCTTCCACAACTGCTGCTGGCAACGCATTCCATGTCCTCACAACTCTGTGTAAAGAACCCACCTCTGACATCCCCTCTCTACTTTCCTCCAACCAGCTTAAAACTATGGCCCCTCGTGTTAACCTTTTCTGCCCTGGAAAATAGTCTCTGGCTATCAACGCTATCTATGCCTCTCATTATCTTGTATACCTCAATTAGGTCCCCTCTCCTCCTCCTTTTCTCCAATGAAAAGAGACCGAGCTCAGTCAACCTCTCTTCATAAGATTAGCCCTCCAGTCCAGGCAGCATCCTGGTAAACCTCTTCTGAACCCTCTCCAAAGCATCCACATCTTTCCTATAATAGGGCGACCATAACTGGACGCAGTATTCGAAGTGCGGTCTAACCAAAGTTTTATAGAGCTGCAACAAGATCTCACGACTCTTAAACTCAATCCCCCTGTTAATGAAAGCCAAAACACCATATGCTTTCTTAACAACCCTGTCCACTTGGGTGGCCATTTTAAGGGATCTCTGTATCTGCACATCAAGATCCCTCTGTTCCTCCACACTGCCAAGAATCCTATCCCTAATCCTGTACTCATCTTTCAAATTCGATCTTCCAAAATGCATCACCTTGCATTTATCCAGGTTGAACTCCATCTGCCACCTCTCAGCCCATCTCTGCATCCTGTCAATGTCCCGCTGCAGCCTACAACAGCCCTCTACACTGTCAACGACACCTCCGACCTTTGTGTCGTCTGCAAACTTGCTGACCCATCCTTCAATCCCCTCATCCAAGTCATGAATAAAAATTACAAACAGTAGAGGCCCAAGGACAGAGCCCTGTGGAACCCCACTCACCACTGACTTCCAGGCAGAATATTTTCCTTCTACTTGTCTTTCTGTTATGCCCCGAGGGAAAAAGCAATGAAAGTGCCGCTAATTTTTTGCACGGCGAGCTGCTGAATATTAACCAGTCTCTCACCATTGCCATCACCTTGCCCTTGTGAAGACAGACATGGATAAAGTTCTCAAAGCTGATAGAAAATTGAAAGCCCTCACATCCTGTGACGATGGTAAGTTTCCTTTGTTGAAAAAAAAATGCTTGCAGTTTAATTGGCATAATAAAGACCACAGTGGCTCTGGTTAACACTGCTGCCTCACGGCACCAGCAACTTGGGTTCACTTCCACCCTTTGGTGTGTGTGGAGTTTGCACGTTCTCCATGTGTCTGCATGGGTTTTCTCCGGGTGCTCCAGTTTCCTCCCACAGTCAAAAGATGTGCAACATAGGTGGATTGGTCATGCTAAATTTCCCAAGGTGTTCAGTGATGTGTATGTTAGATGAGTTATAGGTGGATGGGTCTGGGTGGGATGCTGTGAGGGGCAGTGTGGACATGTTGGGCTGACGGACGTGTTTCCACGCTGTAAGGATTCTCTGATTCATGATTCTATGATCTTACTGAGCGCAAAGGTACAATATTGGCTGGTCATATTTGTCTCACCTCTTCACACATGGACAGTAAAGCTTTAATTTCAGTTTCTATGTTTTTGCAACGTGTCTGCTGTCTATAACAAGGCTGACTATATCTCCTTCTCTAATGCGCATCTCCTGTCCCCTAACACCAGGAGGTGACACTTGCTTTTCACTTAGTACAATCAGTAAAACAATAGCCTCCATATCACATCCAGCGGCTTCTCTTAACACTCACATACTGTTCTTTTTTAGCTCCAGGTATTGACTGCTCGTCATTTCTTATTCCTCATCTCATCTCTCTCTCACACACTGTCTCTCTCGCTCTCTGTCTGTATCTCTCCTCTCCCTATTCTCCCCCAACACTTGACTCAGGCACAAACAGAAGTTCACGGTCACACTATGTTGCACATGCATATCCTATCCCTCATGCACAAACGTACTATCCACACACAGACACAGACACACACACACAGAGGCACACACGCACGCACAGGCACACAGTCACATTCTCACTCATTCATAGTCCATACTGTCACATAATCATGCATGGTCTTGCACACATTCCGTGGCACACTTGCATGCCCTGTCGTAGGATCTTTTGCCAATGTTCATACTCTCAACACACAGACACACGCACACTCCCACAAAACTCTCCCTCACAAACTTCGGCTTACAAGTTCACTTCCTCTCAAGCTCACTCGCTCTCACAGACACACTCACTCCCTCATGCATGCTGCAACACTCCCTTTTGTGCTGACTCTCGTTTACACACTCTCGAGCACAGTCACTGGCGCACACATTCTGTCGTGCGCACGCTCACACTTTCATGCACTGTCTTTGCACTCTTGAACACAATCATATGCTCACCTCTCTCTTGCACACAGTCAATTTGATTTGAGTCATCATTATCACATGTGCCTAGGTACAGAGAAAAGTTTTGTTATGCACGCAGTATAGACAGATCATACCATACAAGGTGCATTAGTGAAATGGAACATAGTGACAGCTACAGAGAGCGAGATCAAAATTAGATTTAAAATTTTAAGTGTTCTACTCAGATGTGCAGGAACAGCGGTGAAGAAGCTGTTCTGGGATCTGTTCACACGTGAATACTAAGTTTTTGACATCTTCCCTTCAGAAAAGGGTAGAAGAGAGTGTAATTGGGGGGTGAGAAAGGCCTTTGATTATGTCAGTTGCTTTCCTGAGGCAGCGGTAAGTATAGGTGGATTCAATGAATGGAAGGCTGATTTGCATGGTGGACTATGTTATTTTCATGACTCTGGAGTTTGTTGTTTTCTTAGGAAGAGCAGCTGCCATACCATGCTGTGATATGCATCCAGATAGGATGCTTTCTCTGGTACATCAATGAAAGTTGCCCTTTATATTTGAATTGCCTTAGCCTCCTGGGAAGTAGACACATTGGTGTGCTTTTTTGCCCATTGCGACAATCTGGGTGGACCAGATTTTTCACAGTCATTGATGTGACTCCATTATGGCGTGTTAACCAGGTCAACCATGTCATTTAGCGTATCCTGAAGGAGGAGGACCGTAAGACACAGCTCAATGTACACATTGGTAAGATGAGTGATGAGGTCTTGCATCAAGCGTTCCGAGAGCTAGGCAGTGGGTTAAATAGCAGGACCTGTAAAGTTGTAATCTCTGGATTATTCCTGGTGCCACATGCTGAGAAGGCAAGAAAAAGGGGAAGAAAACAGATGAATGCTTGGCTCAAGTGTTTGTGTTTGGGGGGGGATTTAGACACTTGGATCTGAAGGACAATTTGTGGGGATGGTATATCCTCTACAAGTGGGCTAGTCTGCAGCTGAACCAGAAAGGAACCAAAATCCTTGCACGAGGGTTTGCTAATGTGGTGAGGAATTTAAGCAAGAGGCCTGCAAGCAGTGGGCAATGGAAGAGCAGGTAATTCACTGAGGGGTGAGAAACTAATAAAATAAAGATTATATTAGGGGATTTGAACTTCACAACATTAATTGAGATAACATAAAAGTTTGACTTGGGAAATAATTCTTTAAATACATTTGAGAGATGATTTAACATCAACATGTCGACGAGCTTGTCAGGGACAGTGCAATGCTGGACCTATTTCTGGGACACAAAGCCAGTGTTCAGGGTGACAGTGTCTAAGTGCATAAGTCCCTGTGACCATGACAACAGACTTTTCAACATGGGAGAGGAGATCTGTTTAAAAAAAATGTTTTTGGCTTAGGGTAAGGCATATTTTATTGAAACAAGGCAGGATCTGGGTAAAATATTTTGGGAAGTGACTTGCGGGCGAATCTACAGCTGTATAGTTGGATACGTCCAGAAAAGGAACTGGGAGAGTCAAGGCCAGTTATATTCCGTTTTGGGTGAAATTTATGATCAACAAGCCTGGAGAACCCTGGATCTTGAGGAATGTTCAGGACATGTTTATGACAAGTGCAAAGGGAGCAAATGAATGGATGACTAGTGACGTATAAAAATGAAGCGTGAAGAAACGGTGGTGGCCAAGATTGGAAAGAATATCAAGATATTCTACAGGCATATCAAGCAGGAGAATAACCAGGGAAAGAGTAGGGCCAATTAGAAACTGTGGTGTACGAGGGGTGATGGGGCAATCTGTGTTTGGAACTGAAGGGCATTGATACAGTAGACAAGTGCCTCCCATCTGTCCTCCCTTCAAGGAGGAGCATTGAATTGTATAAAGCAGGAAGATGCAGTGTGAAATTGAAATTATTGGCTGGTTTAAAAGTGAACAAATCCCCAGTTGTTTCCAAGACTGCTGTGGGAGAAGAGAAAGAAAATCTCTTCAGAGATAGTAGGAACTGCAGAGGTAGCACAGAACAATGAGGCTCTTCCTCTGTTGGAGCAGAGGTCATTGGTCTTGCAGCACTGCTGGATGGTTCTTTCGGTGGTTGAGACTGCATTGACACTGGACAGCCTCAGATCAGTCTGGCCGAGTCTTGTGTCGTGGTCTCCTGTGCTTGTCCTTGGGAAAGAGGACAGTCCTCCACTGCACCAACCCATCCACCAGGACCTCCAGGTCCCTAACTGTAAAATAAGTTGCTAATTTCCCCTTTCCTGCCCTGTCTCATACAGTTCATAGCATTTGTCTAAGGCAGTTCTGGATTCTGAGCATTTTACTGGTTCACAATATCCATTAAACGTGGCACCAGTGACAGTAATACCGGGATGGTCCAGTTACGATGAGTGGGAGAACTAACTAGCGTCGGCTGAGAGAGGCACAACAGGAGCATTGTTGCTAGTTATTGAATAGGTTTGCCACAACAGAGTGAGAAAATTTGTTAGGTGTTTTGGAGAGATACTGTCCTTGCAGTGCAATAAAAATGACACTGAACTGATTCGTTCCAGTGTTTTAGACCTGAAGATTGAAGAACAGAATTAGACCATTCAGCCCATTGAGTGGGATCTATCATTCTCAATCCCATTCTCCTGTGTCCATACTAAGCAAGAACATATCTATCTATGCCTGAAATCAACTCTGACTTGGCCACCACAGGTTTCTGCATCAACGAGTTCCACAGATTCACAACTTTCTGACTGAATAAATTCCTCCTCATCTCCATCCTGAAGGGTGGTCCCTTTGACTCTGAGGCTGTGCCCTCAGGTCCTGGCCTCTCCTACTCGTGGAAACATCATCTCCATGTCCACTCTATCCAGGCCTAAATTACCTTCAGTGTGATCCCCTTCGTCCTTCTAAACTCAATCGAGTACAGACCCAGAGTTCTCAGCCACTCCTCACATGACAGTGCCTTCATCCCCAGGATTATGTTTGAGAACCTCCTCTCGACCCTGACAAAGGCCAGCACATCTTCCTTAGATAGATGGCCAAAAACTGCTCTTAATATTACAAATGCAATGGGACCAGAGCCTTACACAGCCTCAGCAATACATCTCTGCTCTTGTATTTTTGCCGTCTTGAAATGAATGCTGACATTGCATTTGCCTTCCCAACTGCCAACTGAACCTGCATGTTAAAAGAATCCTGAACTGGGTGATCTTTGTGCTTCAGATTTCTGAAGCCTTTCCCCATTTAGAAAATAGCCTATGCCTGTACTGCCACTTCTCTACAGACTCTCTGTGACCTCCCCACTTCCTCAACACTACTTGCTACTCCACCTATCGAAATGACAATACCATCAGTTCCATTGTCAAGATTGCTAATGTATAACGTGAGTGGCTGTAGTCTGAACTCTGATGACTGCGGAACTCCTGTAGTTGCTGGCTGCCATCCTGAAAAAGACCCTTTTATTGCCACTCTCTGCATTCTGCCAGTTAGCCGATCCTGTATCCATGCCAGTGCCCACTCCCTAACACCATAAGCTCATTTTTTTTTTATTTTGAAGCCTCCTGTGTGGCACCTTGTCAAAGGCTTTCTGGAAATCCAAACAGATAAAGTTCAATGGCTCTCTTTTGTTTTTCACTCACTGGTTACCTTCTCAAAGAATCTAACAGAGACCTTCCCTTGACAAAGTTGTGTTTTCTCAGCCCAATTTAGCATGTATTTCCAAGTATTACCATGTCCTTCCAAGTAATTTCCGGTCTCATCCTTAATAATGGATTCTAAAATCTGACCTAATGACCAGTGCTAGGCTAACAAGTCTATAATTTCTCACCTTTTGCCTCCCTCCATTTTAAACAGGGGTGTTATATTTGCCATTTTGTACTCCTTTGGGACCCACCCTGACTCCAGTAGTTCCTGAAAGATCATCAATACCTGCGTGGTCTTCTCACTGAACTCCTTCAGAACTCTGGGGGGCAGTCCATCTGGTCCATGTAATTTACCGTCTTCTCGGAATTATAGAATTCCTACAGTGCGGAAAGAGGCCATTGGGTCTGTACCATCTCCGCAAAGAAAATCCCACCAAGACCCAGCCCTGTACTGTTTCCCCGCAAGCTCGCATTTGCCATGGCTGATCCACCTTGCCTGCACATATTTGGACTGTGGAAGGAAATCAGAACACCTGTCCGAGACGCGTGCAGACATGGGGAGAATGTACAAATTTCACACAGACCCTTTAGCTTCCCCTGTACCTTCTGCTTTGTGATGGCCACCACACTCACTTCTGCTTCAGACTCCCTTAAAGGTCTAATACTGGTGCCTTCCAACCTGAAGACTGATGCAAAATATTTGTTCAGTTCCTCTGGCATTTCTTTGTTTCCCAACGCTACTTATTTGGCCCCTCTTGAAATTTTCTTTGGATTTTCAGGGGTGTTTTACAATAAGAATATCTACTTTATTGTGTTGACAAATGGATTGTTTAGATCATCACAGAAACAATAAGCAAAATTCATCAGTATTCTCATTTAACAATCATATATATATTAATATCACAATCAATGCATTTCCATCAGGTAAGCACGTAGCTGGAACTTTCTAACCCGGCAGTTTTCACTTTTCATTTCTCAGATTTCACTCTGGGACAGAATAGTTGATGTTGACACACTGTTCATTAAAAATAGCATCCATTGTATTTTTCCCCATGTTGTAGCTCGTGGATTTGTGTAACCTTAACACATAGAGTCCATTTTCATTTTTTATTACTTTAGTGATTTCAGGTGTTACGTTCAGAAGGGTACCATGCTGCAATTCTAGCCTGCTGTTTGCAGAGTAATCCCAATGTGGAAGATTTTGAAAAGGATGTAAATTTCCCTAATTTACCTGTCTTTTAGATCCAAACTGATGGAGACCACAGTCCAGATTTCTGTTCTTAACAAGAATGCCTATTTATGACAACTGCATAGATTCTAGCTACAGACAGATATTTATAAACATTGGACACATAGCTGTACAAATTAAAGCTGTAAGCCCCCTGTAAACTCATCTTGCTGCAAACGAACATCGATGGTAGAGGGATAAAACATGGAAATTATAGGTGTAAAAAAAGCTTAAGTAAGCTGTTCAGTGGTCCCTGTTCACAGGATTTGTGAAGATGATCTTGAGAATATCAAGCAAATGAATAAATATCCCAGAGTGCCTTATTATCTATTAAAACATGTGTTGATGATATGGCATTGCTATGATCATAACAGAGAACATTGTCCAATTTCCTATGAACATTACCATAGTTTTCATTTGTATTCTCCATGTCGGGAACATACTTAATTGGTACTTTACTGACTAAGTGACCTTTGGTCATCTACAGTGTTCAGTTGCAAACAGCCAATATTTTATTATTCTAATTTCGTAACTTTGGTTTGGAATTTTGTCATAGGAAATGTATTTCACTTATGTTACTCTGCAAAATTGTAGCCAATCCTCCATTGGCAAAGAAACACACAACGACAGAAGTTAATAAAAGAAAGAACTGCATTTATGTAGCACATTTTATGGACTCGGGCATAAAATGTACTTTATACGCAGCTGAAGTGCTTTTGAAATGTCGTCACTGATGTAGCATAAGAAAACATGTCGTATTTAAAATAGTCAGAAGCAAAGAAATATGACATAATAAAGAAATAACAAATAGTAAAATATGAAATTATGAATATAAAGAAATATAAAATCTTCAGCCCCTTGTGAGTGGAGACATAGAATCAGGAGATGCATGGTCAGTATGGAGCCCACCAGGGAGGAGCCAATTCTGGATCTGGTGTTGTGCAAAGAACCGGATTTGATCAGAGACCTTGAAGTAAAGAAGCCATTAGGAAGTAGTGACGATAATATGATAAGTTTTAATCAGCAATTTGAGACGGAGAAGGGAGAATCGGAAGTGTCAGTATTGTATGAACTATGGAGCTATGAGGGTGGAGCTGGCCAAAGTTCAATGGTTCAATACCGTAGCAGGGATGGCAGTGGAACAACAATGGCAGGTATTTCTGGATATAATGCAAAAGGTGCAGGATCAGTCCATTCCAAAGAATAAGAAAGATCCTAAGGGGAGGCGGGGGCGGCCGTGGCTGACGAGGGAAGTTAAGGACTGTATAAAGATAAAAGAGAAGTATAACAGAGCAAAGATGAGCGGGAAGCCGGAGGACTGGGAAGCTTTTAAAGAGCAACAGAAGATCACTGAAAAGGCAATACGCAGAGAAAAAAATGAGGTACGAACGAAAACTGACCAAAAATATTAAGGAGGATAGTAAGGATAACAAAGTGTGGAGCTGGATGAACACAGCAGGCCAAGCAGCATCTCAGGAGCACAAAAGCTGACGTTTCGGGCCTGGGTGTAGGGTCTTGGCCCGAAACGTCAGCTTTTGTGCTCCTGAGATGCTGCCTGGCCTGCTGCGTTCATCCAGCTCCACACTTTGTTATCTTGGATTCTCCAGCATCTGCAGTTCCCATTATCAAGGAGCATAGTAAATGGTATGTGGGAAAAAAAATGGTTAAGACTAGAATTGGGTCCTTGAAGACAAATGAGTGAATTTATTATGGGGAACAAGGAAATGGCAGAAGAGTTGAATAGGTACTTTGGATCTGTCTTCACTCGGGAAGACACAAGCAATCTCCCAGATGTAATAATGGCTGAAGGATGTAGGGTAATGGATGAACTGAAGGGTATTTATATTCGGCAGGTAATGGTGTTGGATAGACTGTTAGGTCTGAAGGCTTATAAGTCCTCGGGACCTGATGGTCTGCATCCCAGGGTACTTAAGGAGGTGGCTCTAGAAATCGTGAACACATTGGTAATCATTTTCCAATGTTCTCTAGATTCAGGATCAGTTCCTGCGGATTGGAGGGTGGCTAATGTTGTCCCACTTTTCAAGAAAGGAGGGAGAGAGAAAAGAGGAAATTACAGACTGGTTCGCCGGACGTCAATGGTGGGAACGATGCTGGAGTGAATTATAAAAGATGAAATTCCAACTCATTTGGATAGCCGTAACAGGATAGGTCAGAGTCAGCAAAGAATTACAAAGTGGAAATTGTGCTGGACGTATCTTCTGGAATTTTTTGAGGATGTAACTATGAAGTTGGACAAGGGAGAACCAGTGGATGGAGTGGACCAGGACTTTCAGAAAGCCTTTGATAAAGTCCCACATATGAGATCAGTGAGCAAAATTAGGGCACATGGTATTGGGGGCAAAATACTGGCTTGGACTGAAAAATGGCTGGCTGACAGGAAGCAAAGAGTAGTGATAAACGGGTCCCTTTTGGAATGGCAGGCGGTGACCAATAGGGTACCACAAGGTTCAGTGCTGGGACTGCAGCTGTTTACAATATACATTAATGATATAGATGCAGGCTCGAAAAGTAATATTAGCAAATTTGCCAATGACACAAAGCTGGGCGGCAGTGTGAAATGTGAGGAGGATGTTATGAGAATATAGGGTGACTTGGACAGGCTAGGTGAGTGGACGGATGCATGGCAGATGCAGTTTAATGTGGATAAATGTGTGGTTATCCACTTTGGTGGAAAGAGCAGGAAGGCAGATTACTATCTAAATGGAGTCAGGTTTGGTAAAGGGGAAGTACAACGAGATCTAAGTGTTCTTGTACAGAAATCAATGAAAGCAAGCATGTCGGTACAGCAGGCAGTGAAGAAAGCTAATGGCATGCTGGCCTTCATAACAAGAGGAATTGAGTATAGGAGCAAAGAGGTCCTTCTGCCGCTGTACAGGGACCTGGCTCAGAAGGATGAGAGTGGGTCTGATTGAGATGTATAAGATTATTAAAGTTTTGGACACTCTGGAGGCAGGAAGCATGTTTCTGCTGATGGGTGAGTCCAGAACCAGAGGACACAGTTTAAAAATAAGGGGTAGGGCATTTCGAACAGAGTTGAGGAAAATCTTCTTCACCCAGACAGTGGTGGATGTATGGAATGCACAGCCCCAGAAGGCAATGGAGGCCCAAGTCTCTGGATACTTTCAAGAAAGAGATGAATAGAGTTCTTAAAGATAGTGGAATCAAGGGTTATGGGGATAAGGCAGGGACAGGATACTGATTGTGGAGATCAGCCATGATTATAATGAATGGTGGTGCTGGCTCCAAGGGCTGAATGGCCTTATCCTGCACCTGTTGTCTGTTGTAAAAGTTAATTGTATCAGAATGATTAAGACGGTCCCATATTTCTGGTGTTGGCAGCTTGTTCAGGTAGGGAAAACATGGTTGATCTTGATTCCGCTCCTATTTGTTACACAGAAGCCTCTTCGAGCAACAATTCTTGAATGTTGATGGGACGTTGTCACACAGGTAGATTATCGTGATCACTTGTTGAAAATGGATAGCAGCTAGTAGTTCACTTTCCTCTCAACCAGTGACCAGTAGGCAATGGTCAAACAGTACCTAACCCAGAGGCCACAAGCTCCCCTAAGACATGATGTCAGTTGAGCCTCATGAAAAACTACCTGCAGATGGACTATCTGTAGATTAGACATGGTATTAAATCTCACATATACTACTCTCAACCATTTCAATCGAAGTGTTTATAACTCGTTGCATCGAAACAGATCACACAAACTGAAATGGCATATGCACAAATACCAACTTACAAGTTCTATATCGTGGCATTTTGTTCAAAGTTGTATTTATAAAATGATAGGGTGAAGTCTAATCTTCACATCATATTAAGATGCTATAGAAATCTATGGAAGTGAGAAATTTGTTTTTTGATTCAATACATGTCTGACAAATGACAATTCAAAGAGATCTTTGTTTCAGCTGGAGTGGGTCGTTGAGTCGGCCTCATTGGGGGCATTTAAGTGACTATTAGACAGGCATATGGATGGTAATATAAGATAGGGGTGGAGGTTAGATGGACCTGAGGTTTCGGATAAAGGTTCGGCACACCATCGTGGGCTGAAGGGCCTGTACTGTTCGATGTTCTATGTATCTTATGCTGTCTTCAAATGAGTAAAGTCAGTCAGTGACATTCTGCAACTTCCTTTTCCAGGGGTATGAGTGGAAGAATCAGAGTGCTTTCTTTGAAAATTTGTCTTGATGTGTCGATCCAAGGGTCATCTGGAGGAAAAATACAAGTGTCAGTACTAAATCTGTCATTGCTGATACACATGTAAACTGTAGGTTTAACTGGAGGTAAACTTTGTTTAACAAACTAGCACACTCAATAAACTGACAAAAATTATACACTAGATGTTTACTGTATTCTCCTAATCTCTGTGATGTCTGGTGAGGGTGCACGTGAGAAGGCTCTCTGCCAGTAAGTTTGAGTTAAGGCAAAGTTGCATCATTACTGAAGTTATTTATGCTGCAGATGAAGTATAACAATGATGTGTGTATCCCATGCATCATGTTCCTATTATTGAGTGTGTGTTTTTTGTGTGTGTGGACCGATTGATCAAATGGAATTGTTGATTATTCAGCACATTCCTGGGACCACAGGTGCTGTTTTACAAAAGGTTTGCTGTATTAGTATATTTCTGTATTTAGTCACTGCCACGATGAATGTTAAGTCATAACTTGGTCTGTGCAGAATCTGCACAGTGCATTCCTGCTGGATAAATGATGCACTACATATGTATGATGCCATTGCTTCTCAATGACACCAACTTAGCAGCTGTTTTTGTGACCAATAATGTTTTCATCATTAGAATACTGGGAAAAGTATTTGGAAGTGTTGTATGACTCTACTGCTCACTTGCAGCAGTGATAACACTTAATGTGAGGCCATGTTTTTGCCCACTTGTGCTGTTTGTCAACAATGCATCTCACAAACTAATGGGCATATTTTTTTGAAAGCTGGTACGAACAGGTATGGTCCAAGGAAGAACTGATTAGTTTTTGCCAGATCCAAATTTATTTCTCTATTTTTTAAAGCATCAGTTAAAATTGGTCGGATAGGCAAATGATCATCTTTCTGGAATATTGTTGATTGATTTCGAATGTTGTGGATTGTGTCAGCCCTGACAGTAGAATTTGTCATAACTATCAAAACATGAGCAGATTTTTGAGAGCAGATTATCAAATTGGCCTGAAGCTTTCTCAGTGAGGTAGAAGCTTCTAATAAAAGGATTTATTTTATCGGCCTTGCATTTACAAAGAATCAGTCAAGTGGAGAAATGCCTCCTAGAAAAGTTGTGTAATTCTAGACTCAAGGATATTTTTTGCACAGGAGGAGGCCGTGCGGTCTGTCGTTACTGCACTGCTCAACAAAGATCTGTCTACATTGAACTCAGAGTACATTGATTTCCTTTTTGATTGTTTGGCCCATAGCCCTGGAGCCTATGGCAACACAAGTGAACATCTAAATACTGCTTAAATATTCAGACACTTTCTGAATCAGTCACACTTGTTCAGTCAGTGAGCTCAGGACTCCCACCACACTGGGAAAATAGGTTCTCCTCAACTCCCCTCCTCGCCTTTTACCTGTGAACTTCAATCTGTGTCCCCTGTTTATTGACATGTCTACGAATGGAAAAAGCAGCTTCCAGTTATCCTTTCTATGCCCTTCAAAATCTTAAAAACCTTTACCAGGTCCCCTTGTCTGCTCCAATCTTGGCATCGGTCAAACGGGCAGGTCAGTGGCAGATTGATATAGCCTGAAGAAGGAATAATATAAGAGAGACTTAATGTGGCAAAACCTGTCGTGCCGGATGGAGGTCAGCAATGGCAGCCAGCAGTGAAGTCCACTGGCAAGGATGGGCGGGCCTCAGCCCAGCACAGGGGAACACCAACCGTCACGGGGGAAGCCTCGTTCAGAGTGTCTGCAAATTCGTGGCTTCAGAAAGGACTGTAATGTTTGACTTTTTAAATTTTTGTTTTTATTTTTCTACTGTTATACTAAGAAGACTGTCGTGCTGAACTTTTAAACTTATTCATTTATTTTTATAACATAGAGCATGGAACGGTACAGCACAGTACAGGCCCTTCGGCCCACGATGTTGTACCGAACTTTTACCCTCATCCTAACGTCTATCTAACCTCCACCCCTACCTTATAATGTCATCCATGTGCTTGTCTAATAGCCGATGAAATGCCCCTAATGAGGCTGACTCCACGACCCTCTCCGGCATTGCATTCCACTCCCCTAAGACTCTGATTAAAGAAAGATGGATAAATTTTCTACTTCCGCAACTAAAATTTCATACCTCGGGACTTTGTCCCTGAGGTGGCACCGTCTGAGGTGGCATTGTACTCTTGTACGCTGTATTGAATACATGTGATAATAAAACCTAAATCTCAATCTAATGCATAGCAGGACACTGGGAAGCTTAGAGGAGAAAAGGGATCCTGGGGTGATTGTTCATGAATTCCTGAAGGGGTCAGGTCAGGCTAGTAAGGGTTGTTACAAAGACATATGGGACATCTCCCTTTATCATTCGTGGCACAGATTGTAAGAACGGGGAGGCCACTTTGGAGCTGTTTCAAAGTTTGGTTAGGCCACAGCTGGAGTCGTGAGTGGCATTTTGGTCACCACCCATTAGGAAGGATGTGATTGCACTGGAGGGAATCAAAAGTATGTTGCATGTGTTGGAGCATTTTAGCTGTGAAGAAAGGCTGGAAAAAGTCAGATTATTTTCTGTGAAGCAGAGAAGGTTTGCGGGTTGAGTGGAGGTCCTGATAGAGGCATATAAGAATATGAGAGGTATAGATAGGTTGAGTAGAAAGCATTGTTCCCCTTAGTTAAAGCATCAATAACAACAGGGCATAATTTTAAAGAGAAAGACGGGAAATTTAGAGGAGGTTTGAGGAAAATCATTTTCATCCAGAGTGTGGTGAAGGTCTGGAATGCATTGCCTGGGAGGGAAGTTGAAACAGGAAACCTCACAACTTTTGAAAAGTACTTGGATGAGCACTTGAAATGTTGTAATATTTAAGAGAATGGTCCAGTGTGTAAAAATGGGACTAGTATATGTCGCAGTGTATTTTCAGAGGTACATCCTTAGTGGGCCGTGGGACCTCTTCTGTGCTGTATGATTCCATGAGAACCCCCAGCCCAGGCAGCATCTTGGTTTTTCAGTAATCTCCAGGATCACACCCTTCATAGTGTGATCCCCTGCCTTGTTAGCCCTCCCAAGTTCGTTAGATCACACTTTTCCTGGTTGAGTTCCAATTGCTGTGCCCAGCTGACCAGTCTGTTGATCTCCTCCTGAAGTTTAGCCTTCCTGTCTGCCAACCAATTTTGGATCCAGTGTGCCACTTTGCCTTTGATCCCATGGCTGTTATTTACATGACCATTCCATCGATATCCTCCTCACTAAATTAGTCATTCGCTAGCGACACGGTCATACACACTGTATTTAAGCCCAAACGATGAATCTAGTTGACAAATTTCAAGGGTCCTTGTGGCAAGCCCTGCACAAGCCCAATCAAAGCACACATCCTGTCACATAGATATCCCTTTACCATCAATCACCCTGTGCTCTCTGCCTCAGCCAGTTTTGGCTCCAGTGTGCCTCTTTGCCTTTGATTCGTTGACTGTTGTTTTCTTGATCAGTCTGCCAAGGGGTCTTTACTAAGTCCACATCGAATGCATAAGCTCATCAACTTTCCAACATCTCCTCAAAAAAGGATCAAATTTCTGAAATATGACCTCATCTTAACAAATCCATCCTGACTATCCCTGATTAATTCATGCAAGTACATTCTACCCCTAAGAATGCCTCTTTGTAGCTTCTCCAGTGCTGAGATTATTCTGACTGGCCTTTAATTTGCTGGTCTGTTCCTCTCTCTGTTTGTTAATAGTAGAACAATGTTCATAGACCTTCATTACTTCATTTCTGATTGGCAAGGGTTTGAAAATTGCTGCCAGGGGCCCAGATATCTCCTCCCTCACTTCCCTTGCGAGCTGGTATACATTTCAGTTAGGCCTGCGGATGTATCCACTTGTAAAGTTGCTAAACCAGTTGCGTCTCCCTGTGTCTTTACCTCTGATGTTCCTAGGTCCTCTGCCCTGATATCTATACTTGCAGTGTCCTTTTCCATTGTAAAGATTGACACAAAATATTCATTGAGGGCAGTGCCCATGTTTTCCAGGTCCACACAAACTGTACATCTCTGTGAAACGAATGAGGAGATATTCGAGAGGTTTGAGATTTACAATCAAGAAAGAAATTGACCAAATGACTTCCTTGGACAACATACATTGTCCATTGTTGTAAACAAACAGAAGTTTTTGTTTCCACAGTTGTTTGCAAATAGCCAATCAAGATCATAAAATAATGTTTTAAGATAATTTACAAAGCAAGGCAATTGAGGAAGATGTATTGGATGTATTGAACTCTCAACTACCTCTCTTAAGTTTAGGAATATCAATATTTTTCTTCTGAATAACTTTTGCAGATCTCTTCAAACAAGTAGCTGAACCCACAGATTTATGTGACCAACGAAGCCTGAGCCTTTTGCTTCACAATGCAGTCCAGATCCCTCGGCAGCTCGGTGAGGTACCTTCATTTGGAGGCAGAAACATTGAACCAAGTGTCTGCAGTTGCTTCCAACATGTAAGTGTGCTCTGCGCCAATTCAATAGGTCAAGCGGGTCTACTTGCCAGTGTGAATTTTGTGCTCATTTTCGGTTTGAATTAGTTCCAGAGGCCAACATGTACCACGACTAATCCAAGGCTATCATGTTTATAAATAGTCAATGTTTTTATTAAATTAATGATTAAAAACAATGTCAGAAACCCCAGTGATAGTGTATTAGATATCACTGAGGATAGCGGATGTAAACTTGACATAATTAGTCATGCAGCTGATCTTTTATTTCCCTCTCGGGCCAGAACAAAAACAGAGATTGATATTAAACACTTTGTAGAGTGGATGAGATTGGAGCCTCGATCCATGGTCTGGCTGCCTGTTCTACACCATGTGGCAGCTGCTGAAACTGCAAAACATCAGGCGAAGTGTAACATCTGCAAAGAGTACCCATTCGTAGGTTTCAGGTGAGATGTGCAAACCAGCAGAAAGTTAGTGGGAGTTAGTTTTTAAAGAAAGCTTTAACTTTAGATGTTCTATTAGAAACTCGATCAGTCAACAACACAACTGAAATCATCAAAAATCCCAACAAACTCATGGACCAGAGAAGTAATTAGGACAAATTAAGTATCAACTTCTTTAACTTAATTTTTTGTGAGAGGTGAGTGCTGCATGCTTTTGGTATTTTGTTCACCGTTGCATTGATCACAGACACTGTGGCTCAGAATGGATTGTGACTTGACTTCCGGTTGGTTCTGTAATTTGCAATTATTGAGAATTTACAGAAAGGCCTTTTTATTAGTCCTGTAATCAGTGTGTGTGCATCCTATGAAAGTGATTGCTGTGTTGTTGCTAAATGATCGATAAAACTTCTTGTCCATAATTAGTAAATTAAATTGCATATTTGGACAGGATTTCTAAGGGGTAAATTGACCCTTTTCAGTTAACTATTCTCCTACATTTCTAAGATTGGCCATCTTGGAGAAGGTGCGTGTTACTGCCATTGATCTGATCAAACAACTCCCTGTCTAAGAAGAACTGGAGTGAGACCCCAACTGTGGATGAAACTATGACTGCCATAACTAAGTAAAGAGCAACAGCGACCCGGAGTCAATTGAATTCCATCTGAAGCTTGAGGAATGGTGGCCTAACTCTGAAGGCCAAGATCTGTTAGCTTTTCATGGACTATGAGGAACAGGGCAGGATTTCACAAAATCTTTAAGATGCCATATCTTATACAAAACTGAAGGAGAAATGTCAGATTGCTCAAAGAACCATGGGATCACCAGCCTTTCCATTGCTGGGAAGATTCTGGCAAGGTTACTTCTGAATAGGTTTATACCACCATGGCGAATGAAAACCTTCCATGCGAAGGGAACTTTGTGAAAATGTTGGAGACAGAGCAGGACCAATTTACAATAATGATTCCAGGGTTGAGATATCTCATTATGAAAATTGATTAGAGGAATTGGGACAGCTTTCCTCGAAGATGCTGAGACTTAGAAGAGATTATTTTGAATCTTGCAAAATCATTTGAAATCTGGTCAGAGTAGACGAGGGGAAGACTTTCCTACTTGTGACAGAATTGAGAATAAGATGCAGAGGTTTGAAGTGATTGACTACAGAAGTAACTGCAGTGTAAGAAATAGCTTTATCACAGTCTATAGAATGCATTACCTAGAGGAGGCAGTTTCAGTAAAAGATGCAAGAAAGCGTTAGTTGATTAATTAAAGAGAAATAATGTGCAGGTTAAGGAAAAGGCACTAATTTGTGACATGTATTTGGAGAGCTAGTTCAAACATGATGGACCAAATGGCTTCCTTTTATTGTGATTTGAACTTAAAATTCATGAAAAGTAAAGTGTAATTGGCTCTGGGACACGGTGGAAAAGGATAAGGTAAACAGGACATGAGTGATCGGAGACTTGATAGTTGGAGGGGCAGATAGGACATTTTGTAGCCGCAATCAGGAATCCAAACACAGAACTTGCATGAATGAACAAAGAAGAGGAATCGATTCAGTTGCCTCCAGTGAAGACTGTGACCACACCTTCACCCGCTGTGGGAGAATCTGCCTGATATGAATGAACCACCCACCAATAGGTCCGCAACCAATAAACACAACTTTCCTCGAGTGTTCATCCAGTGAGAAGCACCAAGAGGAAGGCAGCCTTTTTCCGACATTTTGTCAGCTTGACCATTTGGGAAGAGAGCCCCCCTTCTCTGACATTCTGTTCTATAAAGATCAAATGTATTGGTTCCTGATGTTGCATGAGGCCAGTGAACTTCCACAATTCTACCACACTGTTACTTCCAAATCTATTTCTTTCCTTAACATCTCCTCAATGTTTCATCTTCTCAATCTACCGTCTGTCTGTATTTCTTCCGACTGTTGTTCAGAAAAGTAATTCCTTTCATCCCTTTCACTTCCAAATTATGTTTGTTCCTCACGGAAACTGGTATTCTGCTTCAGTTTATCTATTGCCTCGAAAATTCTGGACTAATCTGTAATTGACAGTGAGTTTCCTGTTAGCAGTGCTATTTATAAGAGGATTAACTGAACTTAACCACTTCAGTGCGTAATTTAATATTGCCTTGCATAGCTCCAAAAATTTTAAGAGCCTGCTGTTTGTACTTTTATGTTGGTTTTCATGGCTATTTAGTTTCTGCTCAAACATTTATGACTGCTTGCTGAGTCTCAGAGTTTGGCTTCATGACAGGAATCTGAAGGCAATATTCTCTGTTTTGCACCATCTCATCATATTGATGACCTGCATTCTGTCTGCAGTTCCATCCATTCATCTGTTGATAATTTCACACGACATTGATCAAGTCCTTCCATTTCATTATGACATTTTCCATTCTTGCAAGGGATTTGGCTATCACCGGTGAAGTTATCATTTGTTGTCCTTCGCTAATTGCCGTTGAACTGAGTGGATGGCTGGGCGGGTGGTTCAGAGCTACCTACATTGCTGTGGCTCTGCAGCCACATGTAGATCAGATGGGGTAAGGATGATCGAATACTCCCCGAAAGGACATGAGTGGATCAGATGGATTTTTACCAACAATTGTTGATAGTTTCATGATAGCGTTACTGGAAATGACTCTTAGTTCTGGGTATTTTTTTAATGAAATGTAAATTTGACCAGCTACAGTGTTTGAACATGAACCTACATTCTCCAGAGCATCAGCCTGGGTCTCTGGATTTTTAGTTCAATGTATTTGCCACTTGCCCACTGTCTCTCAGCCATTATTACAGTTAATTTCTTGACTTTTTTTTCTCTTTGCTTGGAGAACTTCCCTTCTGCAGTCTGAGCTGAAAATGTGTATCCTCCTCGTTTATTGTGGCCTTTACAGCTTCACATGTTACAATCGCTGCTCGTCAGATTGACCTTTTCCAGGAAGATTCTGGCAAGGTTACTTCTAAATAGGTTTATGCCACCGTGGCAGATGAAAACCTTCCATACAATGGGAACGTTGTGAATACGTTGGATGCAGAGCAGAAGCAATTTACAATAATTCCAGGGATGTGATATCCCATTATGAAAATCGACTGGGGGAGTTGGGACAGTTTTCCTCGACTTTGCTAGCATTTGTTTCTCCCCACATAATTTGCCGTTTCTTCAAAATAAAAAAAAATACATAATTTAACTACTTAACTTGCATTCCTTCGATGGTTAAAAATATCCAAACAAAAATGAACATTTCTCTTACTACTTGTTCTTCCTTTATAGGTACCGCAGCGTCAAACACTTGAATTATGACATGTGCCGAAGCTGTTTCTTTTCGGGGCGCACGTCAAAGGGGCACAAGTTACATTACCCAGTGGTGGAGAACTGCACTCCAGTGAGTAATGTATTATTCCACTTGATAGAATTGTTCCAATCTGTCGAAACTTAGGGATTTTACCATTTAAATACAATCTTCCCTCAAAGTTGAAGTAGTTTGCTAAAATGATAAAAGGCCAACAGCTTAAATCAGGCTTCAATACCAGGAATACAATATTGTGCAGAAGCTCTTTGATGTCAAGTTGAGGCTCAAGGAGGGATATGTCATCATGCCCACCCTTTTCTCCAACTTTGTCACCACCATTCTTAATCTCATCAAGAACAAGCTTCCCAGTGACTTGGATAGGATGGATGGAAAACCTTTTCACCTCAACCAGTTAAAATCACGGAAGAAAATGACACTGACCTCGCTTATGGAGCTTCAGTATGTGGTTCACAATGTCATTTCCACTCTCAGAAGTCTTCAAATCTCCCTTCAGGCTTTTGCAAAAGTATACTGAAGAATTAGCCTCAACCTTAAATTTGCCACCCAGGTTGATGGGGTTGTTAAGAAGGCATACGGTGTGTTAGGCTTCGTTGGTAGAGGGATTGAGTTTCGGAGCCATGAGGGCATGTTGCAGCTGTACAAAACTCTGGTGCAGCTGCACTTGGAGTATTACGTACAGTTCTGGTCGCAGCATCATAGGAAGGATGTGGAAGCATTGGAAAGGGTGCAGAGGAGATTTACCAGGATGTTACCTGGTATGGAGGGAAGGCGTTATGAGGAAAGGCTGAGGGACTTGAGGCTGTTTTCGTTCGAGAGAAGAAGATTAACAGGTGACTTAATAGAACCATACAAGATGATCAGAGGATTAGATAGGGTGGACAGTGAGAGTCTTTTGGCTCGGATGGCCATGTTTGACACGGTCAGGGGGCATAGCTTTAAATTGAGGGGTGATAGATATAGGACAGAAGTCAGAGGTAGGTTCTTTACTTGGAGAGTAGTAAGGGCATGGAATGCCCTGCCTGCAACAGTAGTAGACTTGCCAACTTTAAGGGCATTTAAATGGTCGTTGGATAAACATATGGATGATAATGGAATAGTGTAGGTTTGATGGGCTTCAGGTTGGTTTCACAACATCAAGGCCGAAAGGGCCTGTACTGGGCTGTTATGTTCTATGTTCGAACCTCAAGATGACTCAAATCCTTTACCAATCTCAAGTTGTGGCCCATTTTTTCATCAAAATTAATGGAGAAATCCTCCCAAATGTAGAACATTTCCCTTACATGGGTCGCTCTCTCTCTTTTAAGGCTGACATCGATACGGAGGTTCTAACATTACGTCCAATCTGCGAGTGGCACCTTTGGCCTCCTAAGGATGAGAATGCTCAATTGTGACATCTGTGCTGATCGCAAGATCCTTGAGTTCAAGGCATGCATCGTTCAGCCTCTCCTATATGACTGTGAAACCTGGATAACATCCAGCTGCCACTTCAAGACCCTTTCAGCACAGTTTTGTCATGGATTCTCCACATGAGCTAGGAGGAAAAACCTCCTAGCATCAGCATTGACGCCATGATGATTTGAAACAAACCCCATTGGGCTGGCCATGTACTTTGGATGCCTAAGTTATAACTACCAAAGTAAATTTTTGCCAACTGATTTCAAAGACCTTGAAATGTTCCTTCAAGAAATACTACATCGAGGTCAAAGTATGGGATATCCCCATTCAGAAGAAACCAACTTGGGGGAATCTCCTGTCTGAAGACACATAATTCTTTATGAACACAGGCAAGAAGTTGAAGTGTGGGAAAGGAACTGGAGAAAGGAATGCTAGTGTTCTAAAGGCCAAGACCACTTCCATCACCCTGAAAGACCTGCTAAACGTGTGGCTCTAGTTCAGGCTAATCAACCCGCACAGAGCTCATGACCCGTGATACGGAATTTCCTAGCTGGGCAATCATACTCATCAGCCAGTGATGGCTCTTAATATTGTGCAGAATATAATTTGATCTCAAACAAGTACTGTATGTAGCTTTGAGCATTGCTATGGAAAGACCAGGTTTTATAGAATAATCAGAATGGTGCTGCATGAGAAACTGGAATTAAGAGGAGGTAGGTGATACTTAATTTTTATTTGTTTCTGGGCCACTGGCATCGCTAACTGGGGCAGCATTTATTTCCCATCCTTAGTTAGCCTTGTAATTATTGAATCATTGTAGTCCATGTGCTGTAGGTAGACTCAGTCAGTCAGGGGTGAATTTCCAGGACTTTGACCCAGTGATAGTGAAAGAACAGCAATATATTTCCAAGTTGAGATGGTGAGTGGCTTCGACACAGGGTCTTGTTGGTGGTGCTGTTCTCATATATCTGTTACACTTGCCCTTGCAGCTGAAATTTGTCATAGGTTTGGAAAGTCCGATCTCAGGATCTTTTGCAGATTTCTCAGCGCATCTCACAGATGGTACACACTGCTGCTAATGAGCACTGGAGGGAGTAGGCTGCTTTTTACTGGATGGTGTTGAACTTATTGAGTGCTTTTGTATCTGCACCCATCTAGGCAAATGGGGATTATTCCATCATTCTTCTGACTTGTTCCATGTAGCTGGTAGACAGGCTTGGGGAATCAGGAGGTGAGTTACTTGATGCAGTAATCCGAGCTTTGGGCCTGCTCCTGTAGCCACTGCATTTAAATAGGAAGTCCAGTTGAATTTCTGTTCACTGGTAAAACCCGGGATTTTGATAGCGGACAATTCAGTGATGGTTACACCATTGAATGTCAAGGGACAATTTATAGATTTTCTCCTACTGGAGATGGTCATTACCTGGTATTTGTGTAGTATAATTGCGACTTGCCACTTAGCAGCCCAAGCCGAGATATCGTTCTGGCCTTGTTGCATTTGGACATGGACAGGTTCAGTATCTGAGCAGTGGTGAATGATGCTGAATATTCTGCTATCACTGGTGAACATGCCCAATTCTGACCTTATGATGGAGACAAGGTCATTGATAAAGCAGCTGAAGATGGTTAGGCTTAGGACTGTACCTTCAGGACCTCCTGCAGCTGACCTCCAACAACCAAAATGCCTCCCATTAGGAGAGGCGATGACCTAATGGTATTATGACAAGACTATTAATCCAAGCACTCAGGTAATGTTCTGAGGACCTGGTTCAAATTCCACGATGGCACATAATTCCAGATTTTCATTGAATTCAAATTCCATTAAGAGTCTAATGATGATCGTAAATCCATTGCCAATTGTTGGAAAAACCCATCTGATTCACTTATGTTGTTTAGGGAAGGAAACTGGGCTAGGCCTGGTGTGGCCTACATGGAACTCCAGATATCAGTTAGGCAATTTGGGATGGGCAATAAAAGCTGGTCTAACCAGCAATGCCCTCTTTCCCATGAAAGAATGAAAAAGCATCGTCCTCTGTGCAGATATTATTCGAACCAGTGGTGAGTTTCTGCTGGATTCCCATCAGCTCCAGTTTTGGTAGCGCTCCTTGATGCCACACTCGGTCAAATGTAGCCATCCTTAGCTCACCTCCGGAATTCAAGTCTTTTGACCATGTTTGAACAACAGCTGTAATGAAGTCAGGAACTGATGAGGTAGCAGAATTGAGGATTTTGTATAGGGATCTGAGGGATGTGGCAAATCGAGATTTCCAGAAAGAATTTGACCAGTTGCTGCATAAAAAAGTGAACCAGAAGGTTAGATCCAAGGGGATGAAGGGTAGAATATTGGTTTGAATAAAGGCCTGGCTAACTGACAGATAGCTGAGGGTCAGGATAAATGAGTCTTTGTCCGGATGGTGAATTGTTACGAGTGGGGTGCTGCGGGGTTCAGTTCTCTGACCTCAACTATTTGTCTCTGCTTACATATCATTTGTATATGTTACAAAGTGTAATGTAACAGAATGCATGGATGATTCTGAAAGAGGTGGGAAAACAGCCTGTGATGTGAAATAGAACATACACAGCTGAATATTGATAGGCGAGGAGAATGGACCAGAATCTGGCAAGTGGTTAATGTGGATAAGCATGAGGCTTGCCTATTTTGTCCAGGAAAAAAAGGGCAAATTATTATTTAAATGGAGGGAAGATTCAAAGTGTGTCAGTGCAAAGTTGTCTGGCTGTCTTTGTGCATGAATAGCTGAAAGTTGGTATGCGGGTTAGGCATAGCACAAGGAAGACAGATGGCATTTATCACAAAAGGACTGGATCATTAAAGTAACAAAGTGTTTTTCCGAACACATTGGGTGTTGGTGAGACCAGAGTCTTGTGTCCAGTTTTGATCCCCTCACTGAGGATGAATGCGTTTGCACTGGAGGCAGTTCAGAGGAGGTTGAACTGATTGATTCCAGGGATGAAAGGGCTGTCATATGAGAAGTGGCTGAGTAGCTTGGGCTTGGACTTGCTGGTGTTGGAAAGAATGAGCGGGGTGGTTCTGATTGAGGTATATAAAATAGTAAAGGGGATTGAAATGATTGGCATTGAGCAAATGTTCTGCATTGTGGGACATTCTTAAACAAGAAGCTGTAGCTATCGAGTGAGGCATGGCATGTACAAAATAGAGACGAGGAGTGGGTTGTGAATCTATGGAATTCATTGCCCCTGAATGCAATGGAGGCAGCACCAATCGACCGATTCAAGAAAGAAATAAATATGTTTCTGATGAAAAATAGGGAGAAAGGGCCATGGGGAGCAGGCAGGAGAGTGGAGTTGAGATCAGGAAAAGATCAGCAACCACGACTAACAAGATAAGTCAAGGACAGGATGAAAGCAAAAGAAAAAGCATAAAATGTGTTGCGGTTAGTGGGAAGCCAGTGAATTGGGAAGCCTTTCGAAAACTAGCAGCGGACAGGTAAAAAGGTAATAAGGGGGAAGATGATGAAATATGAGGGCAATATTAATGAGGGTAATATTAAAAAAAATTGCAGGAGTTTCTTTCAGCTATAAAAGGTAAGAGAGAGGCAAGAGTACAAATAAAGAGAACAAAGAAAATTACAGCGCAGGAACAGGCCCTTCGGCCCTCCGAGCCTATGCCGATCGAGATCCTCTGTCTAACCTGCCATCTATTTCCTAAGGGTCTGTGTCCATTTGCTCCCCGCCCATCCATGTACCTGTCCATAAGACCATAAGACATAGGAGTGGAAGTAAGGCCATTCGACCCATCAAGCCCACTCCGCCATTTAAATCATGGCTGATGGGCATTTCAACACCACCTCCCCGCACTCTCCCCGTAGCCGTTGATTCCTTCCGAGATCAAGAATTTGTCGATCTCTGCCTTGAAGGCATCCAACGTCCCGGCCTCCATGCACTCTGTGGCAATGAATTCCACAAGCCCACCACTCTCTGGCTGAAGAAATGTCATCTCCTTTCAGTTTTAAATTTACCCCTCTAATTTTAAGGCTGTGCCCACGTGTCCTAGTCTCGCCGCCTAACGGATTCCTAGCGTCCACCCCTTCTAAACCATAGATTATCTTGTAAGTTTCTAAATCTCCCCTCAACCTTCTAAACTCTAACGAGGACAATCCCAGGATCTTTCGCCGTTCATCATACGTTAAACCTACCATTCCAGGGATCATCCGTGTGAATCTTCGCTGGACACGAACCAGGGCTAGTCTGTCCTTCCTGAGGTGTGGGGCTCAAAATTGGATACAATATTCTAAATGGGGTCTAACTAGAGCCTTATAAAGCCTCAGAAGCACATCGCTGCTTTTATATTCCAACTCTCTTGAGATAAACGACAACATTACATTCTCTTTCTTAATTATGGACTCGACCTTCAAGTTAACTTGTACAGAATCCTGGACCACACTCCCAGATCCCTTTGCACTTCTGATTTGCGAATTTTCTCACCGTTTAGAAAATAGTCCATGCCTGTATTCTTTTTTCCAAAGTGCAAAACCTCACATTTACTCACATTCAATTTCATCAGCCATTTCCTGGACCACTCTTCCAAACTGTCGAAATCTTTCTGCAGCTTCCCCACCTCCTCAGCACGGCCTGTCTGTCCACCTCTGTTTGTATCATCGGAAAACTTTGCCAGAATGCCCCCAGTCCCTTCATCCAGATCATTCATGTATATGGTGAACAGCTGTGGCCCCAACACTGAACCCTGCGGGACACCGCTCGTCACTGGTTGCCATTCCGAAAAAGAGCCTTTTAACCCAACTCTCTGCCTTCTGTCAGACAGCCAATCCTCAATCCAAGCCAGTAGCTCACGTCGAACACCATGGGCCATCACCTCGTTCAGCAGCCTCCCGTGAGGCACTGTATCAAAGGCCTTTTGGAAGTCTAGATCGATCACATCTACTGGGTTTCCCTGGTCTAACATACTTGTTACCTCTTCAAACAATTCTAATAGGCACGACCTCCCCTTACTAAATCCATGCTGACTTGTTTTAATCTGACCCTGCACTTCCGGGAATTTAGAAATGTCATCCTTGACAATGGATTCTAGAATTTTACCAACTACCAAAGTTAGGCTAATCGGCCTATAATTTTCCATCTTTTGCCTTGATCCTTTCTTAAACAAGGGAGTTACAAGAGCAATTTTCCAATCATTTGGGACTTTCCCTGACTCCAGTGAATTTTGAAAGATCACGACCAAAGCCTCCGCTATTTCCTCAGCCACCTCCCACTGAACTCTAGGATGTAGCCCATCGGGGCCAGGAGATTTATCAAATTTTAGACCCTTTAGCTTTTCTAGCACTTTCTCTTTTGTAATGCCTACCGTATTCAACTCTGCCCTCTGGCTCTCCCTAATTGTTGGCATACTACTCATGTATTCCACTGTGAAGGCTGACGCAAAGTACTTATTAAGTTCTTCAGCTATTTCCTTACCTCCCGTCACAGGCCTTCCTGAATCAATTTGGAGCGGCCCAATATCTACCCTTGCCTCTCGTTTGTTTCTTATGTATTGAAAGAAGCTTTGACTATCATTTCTAATAATACGAGCTAGCCTACCTTCATATATGATCTTCTCCTTCCTTGTTGCTCTCTTTGTTATCCTCTGTCTGTTTTTGTAGCCTTCCCAATCTTCTGATTTCCCAGTGCTCTGGGCCACTTTATAGGCTGTCTCTTTTTCTTTGATATATTTCCTGACTTCCTTTGTCAGCCATGGCTGTCTAATCCCACCCCAGATAATCTTTGTTTTCTTTGGAATGAACCTCTGTCCTGTGTCCTCAATTACACCTATAAACTCCTGCCATTGTTGGTCTACTGTCTTCCCCGCTAGGCTCTGCTTCCAGTCGATTTTCATCAATTCCTCTCTCATGCCCCTGTAATTACCTTTATTTAACTGTAATACCATTCCATCCGATTTTGCCTTCTCTCTTTCAAACTGCAGACCGAACTCTACTGTATTATGATCGCTGCCTCCTACGTGTTCCCTTACTTTAAGGTCTTTTATAAAGTCTGGTTCATTACATAGCACAAAGCCCAGAATAGCCTGTTCCCTTGTGGGCTCCATCACAAGCTGTTCCAAAAAGCCATACTGCAAACATTCCATGAATTCTCTTTCTTTGGATCCACCAGCAACATTATTCACCCAATCCACCTGCATGTTGAAGTCCCCCATGATCACCGTGACCTTGCCTTTCTGACATGCCCTATTTATTTCTCGGTGCATCTTGCGCCCCGGTCCTGATCACTGTTAGGAGGTCTGTACATAACTCCCATTCCAGTTTTTTTTGCCTTTGTGTTTCCTCAATTCCACCCACACAGACTCCACATCTTCTGACCCTGTGTCGTTTAGTGCCGTAGATCTAATTCCATTCTTAACTAACAAGGCAACCCCACCCCCTCTGCCCACCTCCCTGTCTTTTTGATGTGTTGTGAATCCTTGGATATTTAACTGCCAGCCCTGAGCTCCCTGCAACCATGTCTCTGTGATGCCTACCACATCATAATCATTCAAGAGGATTTGTGCTGTTAATTCATCTACTTTGTTGCGAATGCTAAGAGCATTTAGATGAAGTGTCTTAATGCTAGCTTTCTTATCATTATGAGAGAGGTTGGAAATCCCAAGATGTCTTAAGTTATCCTTCCTTTTTGCTGTATTCCTAGTCTGCCTCGAGCTTAAATCCACCTGTACTCATGCTATCCTGTTGCTTATCTTTCCATTTAACTCCATACTCCCTGTCTCTTTCACTTCCCCTTCCCCCCGACTCACGAGTTTAAAGCCCTACTGACCACCCTATTTATCTTTTTCGCTAGAACACTGGTTCCAGATCGGTTCAGGTGGAGACCGTCCCAACGGTACAGACCCCCCCGGTTCCAAAACTGATGCCAATGCCCCATGAAATGAAATCCCTCTTTCCCACACCAATCCCTTACCAATGTGTTGACTTCCCTAACTTTCTTTTCCCTACTCCAATTGGCACGTGGCTTGGGCAGTAATCCAGAGATTATGACCCTTGAGGACCTGTACTTCAATTTCTTTCCTCGTGTTTCATTATCCCTGAACTGGTCCTCTACCCTAGCTTTGCCCATGTCGTTAGTCCCAACGTGGACCACAACAACTGGATCCTCCCCCTCCCGCTCTAATATCCTTTCAACCCAGTTGGAGATGTCCCGCACCCTGGCACCGGGCAGGCAACACACCATGCGGGTCTCCCGATGCGGCTTGCACAGGATACTATCTGTCCCTCTAATTATAGAATCCCCGATAACACCTACCTGTCTTTTTGCTCCCCCCCCCTTGAATGACCTTGTGCCCCACGGTGCCATGGTCAGCTGGCTCATCCTGTCCACAGTCCATTTCCTCAACCGTACAGGGAGCAAGAATCTCATACCTGTTGCAGTTGTCTGTCCGGACAGATCTGAAAAGATACTGACGTGTCTGCGTCTACCACCTCCGCTGGCACCGCGTTCCAGGCACCCACCACCCTCTGTGTAGAGAACTTTCCACACATATCTCCCATAAACGTTCGTCCTCTCACTCTGAACTCATGACCCCTAGTAATTGAGTCCCCCACTCTGGGGGGGAAAAAGCTTCTTGCTATCCACCCTGTCTATCCCCTCATGATTTTGTAGACCTCAATCAGGTCCCCCCTAATCACCATCTTTCTCATGAAAATAATCCTATTCTACTCAACCTCTCTTCATAGCTAGCATCCTCCATACCAGGCAACATCCTGGTGAACCTCCACTGCACCCTGTCCAAAGCGTCCGCGTCCTTTTGGTAATGTACACAGTACTCTAAATGTGGCTGAACCAAAGTCTCATACAACTGTACATGACCTGCCAACTCTTGTCCTCAATACCCCGTCCGATGAAGGAAAGCATGCCGTATGCCTTCTTGACCACCCTATTGACCTGGCTTGCCACCTTCAGGGAACAATGGACCTGAACACCCAGATCTCTCTGTTCATCACTTTTCCCTAGGACTTTACCATTTACTGCATAGTTCACCCTTGAATTAAATCTTCCAAAATGCATCACCTCGCATTTGCCCGGATTGAACTCCATCTGACATTTATCTGCCACACTCTCGAGTCTATTTATATTCTGCTGTAATCTCTGACAGTCCCCCTCACTTTCTGCTGCTCCACCAATCTTAGTGTCATCTGCAAACTTGCTGATCAGATGACCTACACCTTCCTCCAAATCATTTACGCATATCACAAAACAACAGTGGTCCCAGCACAGAACCATGTGGAACACCACTGGTCACAGGTGTCCAATTTGAGAAAATCCTTTCTACCACTACTCTCTGTCTCCTGTTGCCTAGCCCATTTTTTTTTGTGTCCGTCGAGCGAGCGCACCCTTGACCCCATGCGACTTGACTTTCCCCATCAGCCTGCCATGGGGAACCTTATCAAACGCCTTACTGAAGTCCATGTAAATGACGTCTACAGCCTTTCCCTTTCAATCAACTTTGTCATGTCGTCAAAGAATTCTATAAAGTTGGTAAGACATGACCTTCCCTGCACAAAACCATGTTGCCTATCACTGATAAGCTGATGTGCTTCCAAATGGGAATAGATCCTACCCCTCAGTACCTTCTCCAGTAGCTTCCCAACCACTGACATCAGTCTCACCGGTCGATAATTACCTGGATTATCCTTGCTACCCTTCTTGAACAAGGCGACAACATTAGCAAGTCTCCAGTCCTCCGGGACCTCACCCGTGTCTCAGGATGCTGCAAAGATATCTGTTAAGGCCCCGGCTACTTCCTGTCTCGCTTCCCTCAATAACCTGGGATAGATCCCCACCTTAATGCCTTTTAGGAGACCCAACACTTCCTCCTTCCTTGTGTCAACTTGACCTCGAGTAAGTAAATGTCTATCCCTCACATCACCATCTGTCATGCCCCTCCCCTTCATCAATACCGATGCAAAGTATTCGTTAAGAATGTCACCCATTTTCTCTGACTCAGTGCATAACTTTCCTTCTTTGTCCTTAAGTGGGCCAATCCTTTCTCTAGTTACCCTCTTGCTCTTTATATATGAATAAAAGGCTTTGGGATTTTCCTTAACCATGCTTGCCAGCAATATCTCATGTCTACTCTTCGCCCTCTTAATCCCTTGTTTCAGATGCGCTCGAAATTCCCCGTGTTCTTCCAAAGCTTCATCTCTCTTAAGTCGCCTCTAATCTATGCTTCCTTTTTGCTCTTGGCTAGTCTCACAATTTCACCTGTCATCCATGGTTCCCGAATCTTGCCTTTTCTGTTGCTGATTTTCACAGGAACATGTCTCTCCTGCATACTAATCAACCGCTCTTTAAAAGCCTCCCATATATCAAATGTGGATTTACCTTCAAACATTTTCTCCTGATCTAAATTCCACAGATGCTACTGAACCTTGGTATAGTTGGCCTTCCCCCAGTTTAGAACTCTTCCTTTAGGACCACTCCCATCCTTGTCCATGAGTATTGTAAAACTTAGGGAATTGTGGTCGCTATTTCCAAAGTCGTCCCCTGCTGTAATTTCAACCACCAGGCAGGTTCATTCCCCAACACCAGGTCCAGTATGGCCCCTTGCCGAGTTGGACTACGCACACACTGCTCTAGAAAACCCTCCTGGACACACCTTACAAATTCTGCTCCATCTTGCCTCCTAGTTCTGAGTGAATCCCAGTCAATGTTGGGATAATTAAAATCTCCCATCACCACCACCCTGTTTCTCCAACACCTTTCCATTATCTGTTTACATATTTGTACCTCTATCTCACGCTCGCTGTAGGGAGGCCTGTAGTACAGCCCCAACATTGTTACTGCATCCTTCCTATTTCTGAGTTCTACCCATATTGCCTCAATGCTTGAGCCCTCCATGGGGCCCTCGTTCAGTACAGCTGTGATCTGGTCTTCGACCAGTATTGCAACTAACATTAAATAGTAGACAGTAGATCACTGGAAAACGAGGCTGAAGAATCAGTATGAGGAATGAAGAAATGGAAGAGGAACTGAACAAGTACTTTGTATCAGTCTTCATGGTGGAAAACACCAATCGCATACTAGAACTTTGAGAGTTAGGGGCAGTGGTGAATATAATAGCCGTAACTAAGGAAAAGGTGCTGGGGAAGCAGAAAAGTCTGAAGGTGGACCAATCACCCCTGGACCAGATGGACTGTACTGTAGACTTCTGAAGGAGATAGCTGAAGAAATTGTTGAGGCATTAGTGGTGATCTTTCAGGAATCACTGGTGATAGGGAGGATCTTGGGGGCTTGGAAAATGGCTAATGCAACACCCCTGTTTAAGAAAAGAGAGAGACAGAAGAAGGGAAATTATAGGTCAGTTAGCCTGACCTCAATCATTGGTAAGATTTTAGAGTCCGTTCTTAAGGTTGAGATTGCAGAGACCTTGGAAGTAAATGACAAAATCGGGCTGATTCAGCATAGCTTCATCGAGGGGAAGTTATACCTGACAAATCTGTTAGAATTCTTTGAGTAGAAAGTGGGCAAGTTAGACAAAAGGGAGCCAGTGAATGGGATTTGTTTGGATTTCCAGAATGCTGTTGAGAACGTATCAAATAAGATGAGAGCCCATAGTGTTTGGGCAAGTTACTGCCATTGACATTGAGCATTGGCTGACTGGCAGAAGGCAGAGAGTGTAGATAAAGGGGTCTTTTACAGGATGGTAGCTGGTGACGAGTAGAGTCCCACAGGGATCAATGTTGGTACCACAACAGTTCATGTAATACATTGATGATATGGATGAAGCAACTGAGACATTTTTGCTGAGTTTACAGTTGGCACAGTGACAGATGGAGGGAGAGATAGCAGTGAGGAAGTTGCAGAAGGACTTGCATAGACTCTGAGAGTGGGCAAAGAAGTGGCAGACAGAATACTGTGTGGGACACTGTGAGGTTATGTGCTTTGGTAGGAAAAATGGAGGCATAGATTATTTTCTAAATGAGAAAGGGCATTTGAAGTCTGAAGCACAACTGTCCCTCGTTGCTTTTGAGAAGGTAGTAGTGAGTTTCCTTCTTGAACTGCTACAAGTACATTTGCTCAAGATAGATACAATGCCACTAGGGAGGGAATTTTGGATTTTGACCCAGCGTGTTATCAGCTGAGCCTGAACATTGTCCAGGTCAATCTGCACAAAACAACCCTTTTTTTACCCCTGGAATTAACATTATGAACGTTCTGAAAACCGCTGTTGTAAGCATATCTTAATAGGCTTAATAGACCAAAACTGTAAGCTTGTTCAAAGTCCTCTTCAGGTTAACATGCAGGTTCAGTTGACAGTTAGGAATGGAAATGCAATGTTAGCATTCATTTCAAGAGGGCTAGAATACAAGTGCAGGAATGTACTGCTGAGGCTGTATATGGCTCTGGTCTGACCCTATTTGGAACATTGTGACCAATGTTTGGCTCCATATCGAAACAAGGAGTCTGCCACTTCTTTGCCCACTCACCTAGCCTGTCCAAGTCCTTCTGCAGCTTCCCCACTTCCTCACTACTATTTGTCCCACCATCTGCTGACATTGGAGGGAGTCCAGAGGAAGTTGGCAAGAATCATTCTGAGTATGACGAGCTTGTCTTACGAGGAGTGGTTCAGGACTCTGGGTCTGTACTCGGTGGAGTTTAGAAGGATGAGGGGAGAATGTGGAGAGGCCTGGAGAGACATGGATGTGGGGAAGATGTTTCCATGAGTAGGAGAGACTTAAATCTTCGGGCACACCCTCAGAGTCGAATGGATAACCCTTTAGAACTGAGATGAGGAATTTCTTCAGCCGGTGGATGGTGAATCTGTGGAATTCATTGTTGCGGAAGGCTGTGAAGGCCAAGTCATTGAGTCTGTTGAAGATATGAGTTGGATAGGCTCTTGGTTAGTAAGGGGATCAAGAGTTAGGGGGAGAAAGCGGGAGATTGGATGGTGGAGCAGAGAGTCAGTTGCAACTGCTAAAATATTGAGGCTGGGATTTCAGCAAAGGTAATGTTGAGGGGGGACGGTTAGATGCTCACTTGTCGGAGCTGGTCATTATCTGTCACTTATATGGACTTTTTTTTGAAAACTCTGTTGTGGATGTGGGCATCACTGGCTCGGCCAGCATTTATTATCTGTCCCTAGTTGCCCTTCGGAAGGTAGTGGTGAGCTGCCTTCTTGAACTGCTACAAGTACATTTGCTTTCGGTAGATACAATACGATTAGGGAGGGGATTTCTGAGAACGCTGTTGTAAGCATATCCTAGCTTAATAGACCAAAACTGTACGCTGTGCACCTTGAGTGGCGTCACCAGTCTTGTGTGGAAAGATTTTCACTCCTCCCCTCCTTGAAATAAAGATTTGCACCTCACGTGCCTTCTAAAATACATGCTGTGCATAGAAGCTAAATTTTTGTGCTTCATGTACATGCCTCTTGCTGCGTTCTGCTGGGATCTTTTAAGAATCTAGAAAAGATTACAGCCAATACATCCATTTGGGCAGCACGGTGACTCAGTGGTTAGCTCTGCAGCCTCACGGCGCCAGGGGCCCGGGTTCGACTCCAGCCTCGGGTAACTGTCTGTGCGGAGTTTGCACATTCTCCCTGTGTCTGCATGGGTTTCCTCCATGTGCTCCAATTTCCTCCCACAGTCCAAAGATGTGCAGGCGAGGTGGATCGGACATGCTAAATCGCCGGTAGTGTTCAGGGGTGTGTGTGGGTTATAGGGGTGGGATGGGATGCTGCAAGGGGCGAAGTGGACTTGTTGGTCCGACGGACCAGTTTCCACACTGCAGGGAACCGAATCTAATCTAATGTCTGCAGTCAACTCTTATAATCCTCCATGTTATCATCTAATTTAGTCTGAAGGGATGCCTGACAACTAATGAAGTGAGGGAACAGGTTTTATGTCTGTATTAATTGAGGATGAATTGATTGTGAGTTGGCTGTATAAATATGGGAGCTAGTAATTAGGGGTTGACGTTTATGGAGTATTTTTAAAAGAAATAAAGCTCTGATGGTACGATGTTGGGTTGGACTCTTTGCATACCTGGAATCCAATTCTTCAGGTCCAGGGAACCTATTAACTTAGTCTTCTCAGTTTTCCTCAATGTTTTCTTGAGGATTTCCTTCTCCCTTTCGCTCCCTACTTTTCGCCCATTGGTTTTTTTTTGTATGTTTTCTACTGTGAAATCAGATAGAAAATATTGGTTCAAAGCTTGTGCCATTACCATCAATTCCCCAGTCTCACCCTCTCATGAGCCATTATTCACTGTATTTACTCTTTTCCTTTTTATAGATTTGTGGAAGCTTTTACTGTATTTATATTAATGTCTCCCTCATTATTATTTTGGTCATCTTTTGTTCACATCTGAAATAGTTTCAGTTCCACAATTTTCCAATCTTTCTTTCAATTTATACTATCTTTAACTTTCTTAGATAGCAACAGATGGCACCATGGTGCATTCTAGCTGTACATCCTTTCATTCTAAATTGACAATATTTTTGTTCAGAGTTATGAAATATCCCCTGAAACATCTGCCATTGCTTCTCTATGGTCTTTTAAACTATTTTCCCAGTTCAACTCTGCCTTTATACTCCTGAGTTATCTTCATTGAAAGTTAAAGATATTAAACAGTTTCAGACCAAATTCTCATCCTCGTCCTTGATGTAAAATTCTACCACATCCTGATCATTCTTATCCAGAGAATCCTGTACTATGTTATGGTTGATGAGTTGTATCGCAAAACATACTACCAGGTCTAAAATATCTTAAAACTGTACCACTGGAACCAAGCAGGGATTAAGACTCCAAATGCACTCTATGAATATATCCTGAGGGGTAGATAACTGTTCTTAACATCAAGGTGCCATTCAACCAAATATGACGTCAAGGAGCCGTCGCAAAGCTGCAGTCAGTAAGAATCAGGTGAAAAACCCTCTGCTGGCTGGAACCTTACCATAAAGGAAGTGGTTGTGGTTGTTGGAAGTCAGTTGCCCCAACTCCAAAGCATCACTGCGGGGGTTACGTAAATTTGTGCCCTGAGCTCAACCATCTTCAACTGTTTCATCAAATGCCAAATGCCATCCCTCCGTCAGAATGCCATACGTGGGGATGTTCTCAGTTGATTGTGTCATGTTCAGCACCACTCATAGCTCCTCAGATGCTGAAGTAGTCCATGTCCACGGAACATAAGTGATGAGAAGCAAGTGGTAGTTGTGCTGTGCAACTTACGGGCAATGAACGTCACCATTAAGGAGAATCTAACCATTGCCCCATGACTTACACTCCTTTACTGCCAATATGCTGAGGCTTATCAGGTTTCCAGAAACTGAATTGGACCAAACTTGTAATTATTGTGACGACAAGAGCAGGTCAGAGGTTAAGAATTCTGCAGTGAATAATGAGCCCCCTACCTACACAAAGCCTGTCCACCATCTATAAAGCCCAAGTCAGGAATGTAATCTCCACTGGTCAGGACTGGTGCAGCTCCATCAACACTCAGGAAGCTTGAATCATATGGACAAAGCAGCCTGTTGGATTGGTACCCCACCCACCACCTTCAACATCTGTTCTATCATCAGTAATGTATAATTAGTGCCCCATGCAAGTTTCCCTCCAAGCCACACACACTATCCTGACTCGGAACTATATCGCTGTTCATTAATAGTCATTGAGTGAAGATTCTGGAGCTTCTTTCAGAACAGCACTACTCTAAGGACTGCAGTTATTCAAGAAGGCAGCTCACCACCACCTTCTCCAGGGTAATTGGGCTTAGCCAGCAACATCCACATCCCGTGAATAAAAAAGAATCTTCCAGGCTATCTGTGCCAATTGGGTTCACAGTTTATGATAACATCTTTCTTACAAGATCCCATTACTTCTTGGTCTATCAACTGTATGCTATCCTGGACTGTACCTTCTGTCAGGGGATCTATGAATCTGAAACTGTCACAGCTGTGACTTCTTTCCTTTGCTGTTCCTTATCTCTACCCAAACTGATTGTCTATTTTGCCTGGGAGCCAGTTGGCTGGTTTGTAATTCAGAGTGATACCAACAGCCTGGGATCCGACACTGTCTGAAGTTACAATGAAGGAATCTTCTTCTCAACCTCTCTCCTCATCTGAGGTGTGGTAACCTTCAATTTCAACCACCTCCAGTTATCTCTCTCGACTGTGAGAGCAGACCTGTGGTCCCATCTGGGACTATAGTGACTTTGAATCTCCAAACCAAGATAATTTCTCACCAATGTATTGATCTCATCTTTGACACAAGACAAAAAAACAAACAAATTAAACCCAATGAGATGAATTTTGGATCACTGGATTACATGGCATAATTGGACAACGAAATGCACTATTGTTAAAATAATTCGGAATTCAACCAGAAAGGCCACTAATGTGAATCCTGGATCTGTGTATCATTTGAAATTATTTAATTGGATAGTTTCAGTATTTGGCCACAAGATGGAGAAATCTGCTGAGGTGATGTACCCAGAAGATAGAAAGATGATAGAAATGTTTGGAGAGATATGGGCCAAGCACAGGCAGGTGGAACTAGTTCAGTTTGGGATTGTGATCAGCATCGGCTGGTTGGACCAAAGGATCTGTTTTCATGCTGTATGACTCTATGAAACTCAAGCTTAATTGTCCGAAACTCACATTCAGACATATCTAACCTTGATCATAATCTTACAGAAAGATAGCCGACTTTATCCCTCAGAGTTGCAGACTCTTCAATTTTACATCCTCAAAGACATTTAGCAGGAATAGCATGGATTATAGAGTGAGTTGAGTAGATTAGTTCATTATTAATTCTTAACTAAATTTGATTTATTTTACATTTTTAGACAACATCAGGTGAAGATGTGCGTGATTTCACCAAGGTGCTGAAAAATAACTTCAGATCAAAGAAATACTTTGCCAAACATCCTCGCTTGGGTTATTTACCACTACAAACAGTCCTAGAAGGTGAGAACCTTGAGATGTAAGTTTATTGATGTGAGATTTACTAATGTATCAATGCCCATTTGGGGGTTGACAAATATTGCAGCATTATTCGTTCTGCAGCTTAGCAGGAGAGTGAGGTTGTCCATTTGCGCCGATATCAGAAGTACACAATACAAGAACAAGAGGGGCTTAACTGATAGCATCGGTCCTCTCGCCTTCAAAACAGTGTAGTTACTCAGAGTGCATCTGCTGTGGACTTGTTGATACTGTCACTAACGTGCAACCTTCCTTGATATCTTTCTCTGTCCTCCAGTTCTGTCTTTTAAAAACTACAATCAATTACCCTCTCCTCAAAAGGAAAGAACCTTTGGCTGAACAGAGAACAAAGAACAGTACAGGCCCTTCGGCCCACGATGTTATGCCGACCTATTATCCCACTCATATCAAACTACCCTGCATACCCTTCATTTTACTATCCTTCATGCGCCGATCCAAGAGTCGTTTACAAGTCTTGAAATGTATCTGACTGCACTACCACTGCTAGCAGCGCATTCCACACACCCGCCACTCTCTGTGTAAAGAACCTACCTCTGACATCTCCCCTATTCCTTCCTCCAGTCACCTTAAAATTTCTCCCCCTCGTAAGTGTCATTTCTGCCCTGGGAAAAAAAATCTGACTATCCACTCCAGCTATGCCTCTCATCATCTTGCATACCTCTATCAAGTCACCTCTCATTCTTCTTTGCTCCAATGGAAAAAGTCCTCGCTCCCCCTCAATGTTTCATCATAAGACCTGCCGTCCATTCCATGCAGCATCCTGCTAAATCTCCTCTGCACCCTCTCTAAAGCTTCCACATCCTTCCTATAATGAAGCAACCAGAATTGAACTCAATATTCCAAGCGCTGCTCCATCCCCACAAACTAATGCTCGATTCCAAATCCCTTTTCTCTTGATGCTTTAAATTCAATGCTGTCTTTCGTGTAATTTCATATTTGAATTCACTGGTCCTGAGCCGCTCGCGGCGATGTGCCCCCGCGGTCCTGCTACAGTGCTTTGAGATGGAAACAAACATGACTGATGAAGGTCCACCAGTTGATGTAGTACGTTTAGATTTCAAAAAAGCATTTGATAAATTACAACTCATAAGGTGACTCAAAAGAAAGCAGCCCATGGGTTAAAGGGCAGTATATTAGGATGGACAGAGGACTGCATCGCAAACAGAAGTAGAGAAGGGGCAGCAGGATGGTAACTTATAAATGGTGTCCGGCCACAGGGTCCCTGCTGCGGAGGCCGTACACCTAATGTTGCCTGGGTTGATTTCGGAAATGGAGGAGGGGATTGCCATGCTTAGGAATGTTGGGCGGATGGGATTTATAAGATTGAGAGAAATCTTATTTTTTCAGCATTTAAGATTCTTAAGAGGCTTGATAGTGTATATCCGTAGAGAATGCTCCCATTTGTGAAATATTTTATGACCAGAGGCCACATTTTCATATTGGTTGCCTGTTAATTCAGGGGAAGAATTACTTCTTTCAGGTGGTAGCAATCTATTCAACACTTTAGCAGAGAAGGTTTTCGAGGTAATGCCATCAATTATATGCTAGGCTGAGATGGCCTGTTTAATTTTCAAATCAAAAAACAACAATAATGAGGAAAGGGTAGTCTTCACAGTGGAAGATACTTCAAGGATCCCCTTATCCCTGTATTCTTTAGTAATGAATTAAATACATCACTACCACACCATCACTACCATTACAGAAGTAGTAGTAGACAATCTAATGGAGTAAAAGCAGATCAGACTCTTTGCCCTGATGGTTTACTTTCTATGACTCCAAACAAAGGAGCTTCAGAGTTGGTGTATGCATTGATTGTAATTTCTGAAAAAGGTTTCGATTCTCGAGAAGCATCTGAGGGCTGGAAAACTGCCGATGTGACATCCCTATTTAAAAAGGAGAGAGGCAAATTGTTGGAAATATGTGGCAATCAACTGTGAAGAAAATAATAGCAGGACATTTGGAAAATCAGAATCTAATCAAACAGAATCACCATAGCCTGACGAAAGAGAAATTATGTCTGGCTAATTTGTATGGGTTTTTCGAGGAAGTCCCAACCAGAATTAGTAGAGGAAAACCAGTAAATGTGTTGCATTTGGACTTTGAGCAAGCATTTGAGAATGTACTCAAAAGTAACAAGCTAAGAGCTGAGGTTTTGAAGGTAGTATATTGCTATGGATCAGTATGCTTTGCATGGCCAGGAAGGAGAGATCACATCTACAGTGAAATGCACCAAGTGAATAGATATTTTGGGGAATTTGGTGGCAATGTGGTAAGTCAGTGCAGAGGGTAAGAGGTGCTATTTGCTTGCTTTTTTTGCCTGATCGTTGGTCAGCTTTTTTTTTGAGACAGGGCAAATTGAAGCCAGAAGCGGGGACCCAGAAGGTGAACCCGGTTCATTGGTTGGTGATAGCTACTGGTTTAAGAATCTATTATCGGTAACTTTCAGATTGAAAGTAAATCGGAGAAATATATACAGGCTACAAACTAATGTTTTTAAATCAAATTAAGATTTAAGTAATTGAAATGGAGATGCTGGGCCAATGATGATTTAAACCTCCATGACAGGGGAGTGGTCAGACACCATACTCCAGCTCAGGGTTGATGAACTGGAATCTCAGTTTCGACCAATCAACAAATCATGCGGGGGAGAGTTACCAGGGAATGCTCTGTTTCCGGAGGCAGTCACACACCTTAGATTAACTACCTGAAGCTCGGTCAGTGGCCAGGGACGTGAGACTGTGACTAAGGACAGGGCAGGTGGAAGGATCCAGGATGTTGTGCAGAAGGAACGTTGGCCTTTGATCTTATCGAACAGGTTTGAGATTCTTTCTTCCTGTGTGGATGAGAGGTCAGGGTATATGGAAGATGAGTAAACTGACTATAGCACGGTGGTACAGGGGGACATTCAAGAGGGGATAAAAAGTGAAATGTAGTTATAATCAGAGGTAGTATAGTTAGTGGAATGAACATTGTTGGTTGTGACTAGGATCGAGAGTCTCGAAAGTAGTGTTGCCTGCCTGGCGCCCAGGTTTAGGATATTCCGTCTTGGCTACCAAGGAATTTGAAGTGGGAGGTGTAGAAATCCAGCTATCGTGGTGGACACAGGTACCATTGATATGGAAGAAAGAGGAAAGAGGTTCTGCTGAGGGATTATGAGCATTGAGGTGCTGAGTGAGAAGGCAGAACCAAAAGGTAATAATCTCGGGATTCTTATCTGAGCAATTTGGCACGGTGTGAACAAAACTGAAGATGTCAATGCATTGTTCAAATGATGGCATGTCAGAAATGTGTTTGAATTCATGGGACATTGGCATTGGTATGGGGAAGGAGGGAGTTGTTCCGGTGGCATAGGCTTGATGAAAATCATATTGGGACAAGTATCCTGGCAAAAGACATAGCTAGGTCTGGGGGTAGGGCATCAAAGTGAAAAGTGTGGAGCGGGTGAGTCCAGTTGCATGGAAAAAGTTAGAAGCTAGTAAGTGCTCAGCAAAGTTTCCAGAGCAAGTAATAGGACAAAAAGTATGGAAATAGTCAGGAGTCTCATTTCAGGTGCAGCAGATAAGAAGGGTGGCCGTAAATGCCAGACTGAAGGTCTTTTATTTAATTGTAGGGAGTGTATAAAACCAAGTGAATGAGTTTGTGGTGCAGATTGAAATTGACAGATGTATTGTTCTGGGTATCACAGACATGTGGTTGTAAGGGGATAAGTGTTGGGAACTAAATATCCAATGATACATGTCCTATAGAAAGAACAGACAAACGGACAGAGATGCCAGGGTTGGCTTGTGAGTAAGAAATGGGGCAACGCTGAAGGAACCACAGGTCTTGAGCTTGTTTATTAATGACTTGGAGGAAGAGGTGAATGTGCTGTGGCTAAATTTGTAGATGACTCAAAAATATTTGGAAAGACAAGGCATGGCACAGAAACAGAGATTTACCAGGATGTTTAGCAAATTACCTCTCTGATGAAGGGTCTAGGCCCGAAACGTCAGCTTTTGTGCTCCTGAGATGCTGCTTGGCCTGCTGTGTTCATCCAGCCTCACATTTTATCATCTTTACCAGGATGTTACTTGGATTGGAATGTATTAGCTTTCAGGAGGGCTTGGTGGCAATGTTGTACAATAATAAATGTAATGAGATCAACCATGATCTCACCGAATGGTGGAGGAAATTCAATGGGCCAAATGACTTTTTGAGTGAGTCTTGTTGTTTGACAATGAATTCGTAAAGGTGTTTTTTTTTGTCTCTTGGATGAGATGTAAAAATGAAATGTGTACGCTTCCTTTTCATCTGGCAATAAATAATCGTTCTGAACGATTTCCATTGACTAGTGGCAATCTGACAAGCATCACGATGTAAAGAGATTCTTAGCTTCTTTTTAATTGTCAAGTTATTCTTTGGAATTAATTCAGCATATATTTTTGCATCTCAGGAATTATATTCATCACTGCATCTCAAAAAGTACTCTGTTGTATGATAACAGCATTTTAAAGAACACTCTTCAATGGTTGTGATTTTCAGTTGCCATAACACACATTAAATTACATTGTTGGCCAATCTGTCCATGATTATTTCATTGTCTTACATTTCAAACAGACAAGGAAATATTGGTGATGCAATGAAGAGTTTGATGATAAAATATAATTACTGTTACGGTTTCCTCTTGGACGAAATATTCTCATCAAATTGACTGGTCAAGGAAATGGGACACTGACTGTGAGTACTTTGAGTGTTTAAGTGATTCCTAAAATGAAAATTATGACCTTGATTTCTCTTGCATGCAGATATGAAGAGACTATTTTAAAAATCCTCTCGGTTCATGGTTCAGGCATAAAGGTGTCACATGTATATTTATGTATATACATGTACATGTGTAATCTGAAAAGAAAATGACGATAAATCACTTGTTACAAGGTGAGAATGAGTTATCCAGATAGTAAGAACTGCCAAAGTTGGTGTCTGAGATAACACATTGTGGAGCTGGGGGAAAGCAGGCAGCATCAGAGGCTCAAGAAAGTTGATGTTTTGGGTCAGGACCCTTCCTCCAAAATGGAGGGTGGACGGGAGCTCAGAAACAAATAGTGTGGAGAGGGAGGAGGTGCTGGGGAAGGTAGGTGGGATGGTGATAAATGAGTACTATCCAGATTGGAACAGATTTACCCCAGAAGGTATTGAATACAAGTTCCAAATCACTCTCAAAATCCTAGTGACTGTTAACATTCATGTTTTTTTTGTCTGTGTGTTTCAGTAGTTGCATGTCAGTTTGAATGGTTCATTGAGAGTGAGGAACCTATGGACTCACACACACCAACATGGAATTTAATTCAAAGAGTGACTCCTCTTCAAAGTACTTAGTCGCTTTTAAAATCTTGACCATTTCTGCTGTCTAGTTGAGCAAGTGTAGCTGAATACTGCTTCGATTAGAATTAGTGTTTAATAGGAACATATTTGTGAAACTTACAGTTCCTCAAGCTTTAGCATAAACTGGTGGAGACTTTCGGCGCTTGCAAAAAGGCTCACCTCTCTGTTAATACTGAAGGAAAATTGGAGTTTAAAAGTAAGTTCATCCGGTGTCAGGGAATGAAATGTTAATGTTGACTTGAATATAATTTTTTAAAAAGTAATATATTTGTGTAGCACTAAACTCAAATTAAAATTTGGATATGCCAGTTGACTCCTGTTTGACACTGTATGGAATGGCGGTGACATCAGATTCAGTGATGATTGAGAATCTAAAGAATATGAGGATAAGATTTAACATCCAAATATCATTGAACTCTTCAAGGAATGTATTACTGGAAAAGGGGGAAAGCATGTATGTCTATTAGAATTGAATACACTCTGAAGGCGGTGGCACAGATGAAACAGACCTGTGTGCTAAAACTTATCACAAATTTCACATTGAATGGAGCAGTTTAAACAGGCTGGAGGAAGCAGACATGCCAGTGCAAACTTTTGAATTTGTGCATTCTGTTCATAAACATCACCAAAATTGTGGGAACCTGTTTATTCTTTCTCTTTTATTGCACAGAACCATACGATTACACTAATTTTGATTCGGAATTTAAAGATTATGAGCCCTGTCCATTTGACTCGCAGTTTGGTACCATAGGTTGGTACGATCTTCGTTCAAGAAGGAAGAGGGATGTTCCAGACACAGAAAATTGTCAAACCATTTACTACAAAGTCTGTTTCTGCTTAGTATTAATTAATGCAGTTAACATTTTCAGATCGACATGATTGCAGAATGGAGTCAATAAAACAAATTCCATCTGATATTCAACATAAATTTTAAGTTTGGAATAACAAGCTCACAAGAAAGATGACCTGGTTTTAGATATCACTTGGGACCACAGACTAACAGACAAAGGAACAAAGCAAAACGACTCTGCGATTTGATGTAGAAACTCCTGACTCCGAAGCCTGCAGCCGCCCTCCAATTCTCAAGTCAGAAGTGTGTCAATGATGGTGCAGATCCAACAACACTGGAAACGATCTTGAGTCTAGACCAAAGCAGCCCCTTGATTGGCACCGTATCCATTCTCTCCACAACTAACTCCAAGACACAATAATGTGTCCATATACAAGATGCACTGCCACATTTTTTTCCAACTATTCTTACACCCGCCTTTCCAGACTTAGAAAACTCATCTTCAAGGTCAAGGACATCAGACATGGTAGCACTAATCCCAGTAAAAATCACCTCCAAGCTACTCTCAAACTTATTTGGAAATGAATGATTGTTCCTGAGTCAATATTAGTAATCTCTTTTGGAACAGCATTGTGGGCCTGTGTACAGCAACATGAAGCTGTTCAAGAAGTCAATTTGTGCTGGACAATCAGCCACAGCTATGTCTCATTAAAGAATAAATAAATCGGAAAGAAATCCATCTGAGAGTCACAAGCAAATGGGTAACTTTTTTTTGTTCACTCTGCAGCTCGTGGGCTATTACCAATTTTGACAATGACAAATGAAGCTTTTGTTTGGTTTGCTATTGATAGCAACTATCCACAAAATAAAAACAATTGGCATCACCCAAACACTCAACTTTCGATGCTGGGATCACTGAAGTGCTTATTTCAGTGAGATAAGCACTTCAGAAGACCAAAATCTAAACTTCACCAAACCACGAACTTTCAATGCTGGGTTCACTGAAATGCTTCTTTCAGTCAGATAAGCAATTCAGAAGGCCAAAATCCCAACCTCACCAAACGACTCAACTTTTGATACTGGTTTCACTGAAATGCTTCTTTCAGTCAGATAAGCACTTCAGAAGGCCAAAATCTCAACTTCACCAAACCACCCAACTTTCGATCCAGGATTTACACAAATGCTTATTTCAGTGAGATAAGCACTTCAGAAGACTAAAATCTTAACTTCACCAAACCACTCAACTTTCGATGCTGGGATCACTGAAGTGCTTATTTCAGTGAGATAAGCACTTCAGAAGAACAAAATCTCAACATCTCAAAACCACTCAACTTTCGATGCTGGGTGCACTGAAGTGCTTATTTCAACGAGATAAGCACTTCAGAAGACCAAAATCTCAACATCACCAAACCACTCAAATTTCGATGCTGGGTTCACTGATGTGCTTATTTCAGTGAGATAAGCACTTCAGAATGCCAAAATCCCAACCTCACCAAACGACTCAACTTTTGATGCTGGTTCCACTGAATTGCTTATTTCAGTGAGATAAGCACTTCAGAAGGCCAAAATCTAAACATCACTAAACGACTCAACTTTTGATACTGATTTCACTGAAATGCTCCTTTCAGTCAGATAAGCACATCAGAAGGCCAAAATCTCAACTTCACCAAACCACCCAACTTTCGATCCAGGATTTACACAAATGCTTATTTCAGTGAGATAAGCACTTCAGAAGACTAAAATCTTAACTTCACCAAACCACTCAACTTTCGATGCTGGGATCCCTGAAGTGCTTATTTCAGTGAGATAAGCACTTCAGAATGCCAAAATCCCAACCTCACCAAACGACTCAACTTTTGATACTGGTTTCACTGAAATGCTTCTTTCAGTCAGATAAGCACTTCAGAAGGCCAAAATCTCAAGGTCACAAAACCAGCCAACTTTCGATACTGGATTTACCCAAATGCTTATTGCAGTGAGATAAGCACTTCAGAAGACCAAAATCTAAACTTCACCAAACCACCCAACTTTCAATCCTGGGTTCACTGAAGTGCTTATTGCAGTGAGATAAGCACTTCAGAAGACCAAAATCTAAACTTCACCAAAACACCCAACTTTCAATGCTGGGTTGACTGAAGTGCTAATTTCAGTGAGATAAGCACTTCAGAAGATCAAAATCTAAACATCTCAAAACCACTCAACTTTCGATGCTGTGTTCACTGAAGTGCTTATTTCAGTGAGATAAGCACTTCAGAAGACCAAAATCTAAACTTCACCAAACCACCCAACTTTCAATGCTGGGTTCACTGAAGTGCTTATTTCAGTGAGATAAGCACTTCAAAAGACCAAAATCTCAACATCACAAAACCACTCAAATTTCGATGCTGGGTTCACTGAAGTGCTTATTTCATTGAGATAAGCACTTCACTTCGCCAAAACCCCAACGTCACCAAACGACTCAACTTTTGATGCTGGTTCCACTGAATTGCTTATTTGAGTGAGATAAGCACTTCAGAAGGCCAAAATCTAAACATCTCAAAACCACTCAACTTTCGATGCTGGTATCACTGAAGTGCTTATTTCAGTGAGATAAGCACTTCAGAAGAGCAAAAACTCAACTTCACAAAACCACTCAACTTTCGATGCTGGGCTCACTGCAGTGCTTATTTCAGTGAGATAAGCACTTGAGAATGCCAAAATCCCAACCTCACCAAACGACTCAACTTTCGATGCTGGGCTCACTGCAGTGCTTGTTTCAGTGAGAGAAGCACTTCAGAATGCCAAAATCGGAACCTCACCAAACGACTCAACTTTTGATCCTGTTTTCATGAAATGCTTCTTTCAGTCAGATAAGCACTTCAGAAGGCCAAAATCTCATCTTCACAAAACCAGCCAACTTTCGATACTGGATTTACCCAAATGCTTATTTCAGTGAGATAAGCACTTCAGAAGACCAAAATCTAAACTTCACCAAACCACCCAACTTTCAATCCTGGGTTCACTGAAGTGCTTATTGCAGTGAGATAAGCACTTCAGAAGACGAAAATCTAAACTTCACCAAAACACCCAACTTTCAATGCTGGGTTCACTGAAGTGCTAATTTCAGTGAGATAAGCACTTCAGAAGATCAAAATCTAAACATCTCAAAACCACTCAACTTTCGATGCTGTGTTCACTGAAGTGCTTATTTCAGTGAGATAAGCACTTCAGAAGACCAAAATCTAAACTTCACCAAACCACCCAACTTTCAATGCTGGGTTCACTGAAGTGCTTATTTCAGTGAGATAAGCACTTCAAAAGACCAAAATCTCAACATCACAAAACCACTCAAATTTCGATGCTGGGTTCACTGAAGTGCTTATTTCATTGAGATAAGCACTTCACTGCGCCAAAACACCAACCTCACCAAACGACTCAACTTTTGATGCTGGTTCTACTGAATTGCTTATTTGAGTGAGATAAGCACTTCAGAAGGCCAAAATCTAAACATCTCAAAACCACTCAACTTTCGATGCTGGTATCACTGAAGTGCTTATTTCAGTGAGATAAGCACTTCAGAAGAGCAAAAACTCAACTTCACAAAACCACTCAACTTTCGATGCTGGGCTCACTGCAGTGCTTGTTTCAGTGAGAGAAGCACTTCAGAATGCCAAAATCGGAACCTCACCAAACGACTCAACTTTTGATCCTGTTTTCATGAAATGCTTCTTTCAGTCAGATAAGCACTTCAGAAGGCCAAAATCTCATCTTCACAAAACCAGCCAACTTTCGATACTGGATTTACCCAAATGCTTATTTCAGTGAGATAAGCACTTCAGAAGACCAAAATCTAAACTTCACCAAACCACCCAACTTTCAATGCTGGGTTCATTGAAGTGCTTATTTCAGTGAGATAAGCACTTCAGAAGACCAAAATCTAAACTTCACCAACCCACCCAACTTTCAATGCTGGGTTCACTGAAGTGCTTATTTCAGTGAGATAAGCACTTCAGAAGACCAAAATCTAAACATCTCAAAACCACTCAAATTTCGATGCTGTGTTCACTGAAGTGCTTATTGCAGTGAGATAAGCACTTCAGAAGACCAAAATCTAAACTTCACCAAACCACTCAACTTTCAATGCTGGGTTCACTGAAATGCTTATTTCAGTGAGATAAGCACTTCAGAAGACCAAAATCTAAACATCTCAAAACCACTCAAATTTCGATGCTGTGTTCACTGAAGTGCTTATTTCAGTGAGATAAGCACTTCAGAAGACCAAAATCTAAACTTCACCAAACCACCCAACTTTCAATGCTGGGTTCACTGAAGTGCTTATTTCAGTGAGATAAGCACTTCAGAAGACCAAAATCTCAACATCACAAAACCACTCAAATTTCGATGCTGGGTTCAATGATGTGCTTATTTCATTGAGATAAGCACTTCACTTCGCCAAAATCCCAACCTCACAGAACGAGTCAACTTTTGATGCTGGTTCACTGAATTGCTTATTTCAGTGAGATAAGCACTTCAGACGGCCAAAATCTAAACATCACTAAACGACTCAACTTTTGATACTGATTTCACTGAAATGCTTCTTTCAGTCAGATAAGCACATCAGAAGGCCAAAATCTCATCTTCACCAAAACACCGAACTTTCGATCCAGGATTTACACAAATGCTTATTTCAGTGAGATAAGCACTTCAGAAGACAAAAATCTTAACTTCACCCAAACACTCAACTTGCGATGCTGGGATCACTGAAGTGCTTATTTCAGTGAGATAAGCACTTCAGAAGACCAAAATCTAAACTTCACCAAACCACGAACTTTCAATGCTGGGTTCACTGAAATGCTTCTTTCAGTGAGATAAGCAATTCAGAATGCCAAAATCCCAACCTCACCAAACGACTCAACTTTTGATACTGGTTTCACTGAAATGCTTCTTTCAGTCAGATAAGCACTTCAGAAGGCCAAAATCTCAACTTCACCAAACCACCCAACTTTCGATCCAGGATTTACACAAATGCTTATTTCAGTGAGATAAGCACTTCAGAAGACTAATTTCTTAACTTCACCAAACCACTCAACTTTCGATGCTGGGTTCACTGAAGTGCTTATTTCAGTGAGATAAGCACTTCAGAAGAACAAAATCTCAACATCTCAAAACCACTCAACTTTCGATGCTGGGTGCACTGAAGTGCTTATTTCAACGAGATAAGCACTTCAGAAGACCAAAATCTCAACATCACCAAACCAGTCAAATTTCGATGCTGGGTTCACTGATGTGCTTATTTCAGTGAGATAAGCACTTCAGAATGCCAAAATCCCAACCTCACCAAACGACTCAACTTTTGATGCTGGTTCCACTGAATTGCTTATTTGGTGAGATAAGCACTTCAGAAGGCCAAAATCTAAACATCACTAAACGACTCAACTTTTGATACTGATTTCACTGAAATGCTCCTTTCAGTCAGATAAGCACATCAGAAGGCCAAAATCTCAACTTCACCAAACCACCCAACTTTCGATCCAGGATTTACACAAATGCTTATTTCAGTGAGATAAGCACTTCAGAAGACTAAAATCTTAACTTCACCAAACCACTCAACTTTCGATGCTGGGATCACTTAAGTGCTTATTTCAGTGAGATAAGCACTTCAGAAGACCAAGATCTAAACTTCACCAAACCACCTTACTTTCAATGCTGGGTTCATTGAAATGCATCTTTCAGTGAGATAAGCACTTCAGAAGAACAAAATCTCAACATCACAAAACCACTCAACTTTCGATGCTGGGCTCACTGCACTGCTTATTTCAGTGAGATAAGCATTTCAGAATGCCAAAATCCCAACCTCACCAAACGACTCAACTTTTGATGCTGGTTCCACTGAATTGCTTATTTCAGTGAGATAAGCACTTCAGAAGGCCAAAATCTAAACTTCACTAAACGACTCAACTTTTGATGCTGATTTCACTGAAATGCTTCTTTCAGTCAGATATTCACATCAGAAGGCCAAAATCTCAAGTTCACCAAACCACCCAACTTTCGATCCAGGATATACCGAAAGGCTTATTTCAGTGAGATAAGCACTTCAGAAGACCAAAATCTAAACTTCACCAAACCACCCAATTTTCAATGCTGGGTTCACTGAAGTGTTTATTGCAGTGAGATAAGCACTTCAGAAGACCAAAAACTCAACTTCACAAAACCACTCAACTTTCGATGCTGGGCTCACTGCAGTGCTTATTTCAGTGAGATATGCACTTCAGAATGCCAAAATCCCAACTTCACCAAACGACTCAACTTTTGATACTGGTTTCACTGAAATGCTTCTTTCAGTCAGATAAGCACTTCAGAAGGCCAAAATCTCAACTTCACAAAACCAGCCAACTTTCGATACTGGATTTACCCAAATGCTTATTGCAGTGAGATAAGCACTTCAGAAGACCAAAATCTAAACTTCACCAAAACACCCAACTTTCAATGCTGGGTTCACTGAAGTGCTAATTTCAGTGAGATAAGCACTTCAGAAGATCAAAATCTAAACATCTCAAAACCACTCAACTTTCGATGCTGTGTTCACTGAAGTGCTTATTTCAGTGAGATAAGCACTTCAGAAGACCAAAATCTAAACTTCACCAAACCACCCAACTTTCAATGCTGGGTTCACTGAAGTGCTTATTTCAGTGAGATAAGCACTTCAGAAGACCAAAATCTCAACATCACAAAACCACTCAAATTTCGATGCTGGGTTCACTGAAGTGCTTATTTCATTGAGATAAGCACTTCACTTCGCCAAAATCCCAACCTCACCAAACGACTCAACTTTTGATGCTGGTTCCACTGAATTGCTTATTTCAGTGAGATAAGCACTTCAGAAGACCAAAATCTAAACATCACTAATCGACTCAACTTTTGATGCTGATTTCACTGAAATGCTTCTTTCAGTCAGATAAGCACATCAGAAGGCCAAAATCTCAACTTCACCAAACCACCCAACTTTCGATCCAGGATTTACACAAATGCTTATTTCAGTGAGATAAGCACTTCAGAAGACTAATTTCTTAACTTCACCAAACCACTCAACTTTCGATGCTGGGATCACTGAAGTGCTTATTTCAGTGAGATAAGCACTTCAGAAGAACAAAATCTCAACATCTCAAAACCACTCAACTTTCGATGCTGGGTGCACTGAAGTGCTTATTTCAACGAGATAAGCACTTCAGAAGACCAAAATCTCAACATCACCAAACCAGTCAAATTTCGATGCTGGGTTCACTGATGTGCTTATTTCAGTGAGATAAGCACTTCAGAATGCCAAAATCCCAACCTCACCAAACGACTCAACTTTTGATGCTGGTTCCACTGAATTGCTTATTTGGTGAGATAAGCACTTCAGAAGGCCAAAATCTAAACATCACTAAACGACTCAACTTTTGATACTGATTTCACTGAAATGCTCCTTTCAGTCAGATAAGCACATCAGAAGGCCAAAATCTCAACTTCACCAAACCACCCAACTTTCGATCCAGGATTTACACAAATGCTTATTTCAGTGAGATAAGCACTTCAGAAGACTAAAATCTTAACTTCACCAAACCACTCAACTTTCGATGCTGGGATCACTTAAGTGCTTATTTCAGTGAGATAAGCACTTCAGAAGACCAAAATCTAAACTTCACCAAACCACCTTACTTTCAATGCTGGGTTCACTGAAATGCATCTTTCAGTGAGATAAGCACTTCAGAAGAACAAAATCTCAACATCACAAAACCACTCAACTTTCGATGCTGGGCTCACTGCACTGCTTATTTCAGTGAGATAAGCATTTCAGAATGCCAAAATCCCAACCTCACCAAACGACTCAACTTTTGATACTGGTTTCACTGAAATGCTTCTTTCAGTCAGATAAGCACTTCAGAAGGCCAAAATCTCAACTTCACAAAACCAGCCAACTTTCGATACTGGATTTACCCAAATGCTTATTTCAGTGAGATAAGCACTTCAGAAGGCCAAAATCTCAACTTCACAAAACCAGCCAACTTTCGATACTGGATTTACCCAAATGCTTATTACAGTGAGATAAGCACTTCAGAAGACTAAAATCTTAACTTCACCAAACCACTCAACTTTCGATGCTGGGATCACTGAAGTGCTTATTTCAGTGAGATAAGCACTTCAGAAGAACAAAATCTCAACATCTCAAAACCACTCAACTTTCGATGCTGGGTGCACTGAAGTGCTTATTTCAGTGAGATAAGCACTTCAGAAGACCAAAATCTCAACATCACCAAACCACTCAAATTTCGATGCTGGGTTCACTGAAGTGCTTATTTCAGTGAGATAAGCACTTCAGAATGCCAAAATCCCAACCTCACCAAACGACTCAACTTTTGATGCTGGTTCCACTGAATTGCTTATTTCAGTGAGATAAGAACTTCAGAAGGCCAAAATCTAAACATCACTAAACGACTCAACTTTTGATACTGATTTCACTGAAATGCTTCTTTCAGTCAGATAAGCACATCAGAAGGCCAACATCTCAACTTCACCAAACCACCCAACTTTCGATCCAGGATTTACACAAATGCTTATTTCAGTGAGATAAGCACTTCAGAAGACTAAAATCTTAACTTCACCAAACCACTCAACTTTCGATGCTGGTATCACTAAAGTGCTTATTTCAGTCAGATAAGCACTTCAGAGAACAAAATCTCAACATCTCAAAACCACTCAACTTTCGATGCTGGGTTCACTGAAGTGCTTACTTCAGTGAGATAAGCACTTCAGAAGACCAAAATCTCAACATCACCAAACCACTCAAATCTCGATGCTGGGTTCACTGAAGTGCTTATTTCAGTGAGATAAGTACTTCAACACACCAAAATCCCAACCTCACCAAGCGACTCAACTTTTGATGCTGGTTCCACTGAATTGCTTATTTCAGTGAGATAAGCACTTCAGAAGGCCAAAATCTAAACTTCACTAAACGACTCAAATTTTGATGCTGATTTCACTGAAATGCTTCTTTCAGTCAGATATTCACATCAGAAGGCCAAAATCTCAACTTCACCAAATCACCCAACTTTCGATCCAGGATATACCCAAAGGCTAATTTCAGTGAGATAAGCACTTCAGAAGACAAAAATCTAAACTTCACCAAACCACTCAACTTTCGATGCTGGGATCCCTGAAGTGCTTATTAAAGTGAGATAAGCACTTCAGAAGAGCAAAAACTCAACTTCACAAAACCACTCAACTTTCGATGCTGGGCTCACTGCAGTGCTTATTTCAGTGAGATATGCACTTCAGAATGCCAAAATCCCAACCTCACCAAACGACTCAACTTTTGATACTTGTTTCACTGAAATGCTTCTTTCAGTCAGATAAGCACTTCAGAAGGCCAAAATCTCAACTTCACAAAACCACCCAACTTTCGATACTGGATTTACCCAAATGCTTATTTCAGTGAAATAAGCACTTCAGAAGACCAAAATCTAAACTTCACCAAAACACCCAACTTTCAATGCTGGGTTCACTGAAGTGTTTATTGCAGTGAGATAAGCACTTCAGAAGACCAAAATCTAAACTTCACCAAAACACCCAACTTTCAATGCTGGGTTCACTGAAGTGCTAATTTCAGTGAGATAAGCACTTCAGAAGATCAAAATCTAAACATCTCAAAACCACTCAACTTTCGATGCTGTGTTCACTGAAGTGCTTATTTCAGTGAGATAAGCACTTCAGAAGACCAAAATCTAAACTTCACCAAACCACCCAATTTTCAATGCTGGGTTCACTGAAGTGCTTATTTCAGTGAGATAAGCACTTCAGAAGACCAAAATCTCAACATCACAAAACCACTCAAATTTCGATGCTGGGTTCACTGAAGTGCTTATTTCATTGAGATAAGCACTTCACTTCGCCAAAATCCCAACCTAACCAAACGACTCAACTTTTGATGCTGGTTCCACTGAATTGCTTATTTCAGTGAGATAAGCACTTCAGAAGACCAAAATCTAAACATCACTAATCGACTCAACTTTTGATGCTGATTTCACTGAAATGCTTCTTTCAGTCAGATAAGCACATCAGAAGGCCAAAATCTCAACTTCACCAAACCACCCAACTTTCGATCCAGGATTTACACAAATGCTTATTTCAGTGAGATAAGCACTTCAGAAGACTAAAATCTTAACTTCACCAAACCACTCAACTTTCGAGGCTGGGATCACTGAAGTGCTTATTTCAGTGAGATAAGCACTTCAGAAGAACAAAATCTCAACATCTCAAAACCACTCAACTTTCGATGATGGGTGCACTGAAGTGCTTATTTCAGTGAGATAAGCACTTCAGAAGACCAAAATCTCAACATCACCAAACCACTCAAATTTCGATGCTGGGTTCACTGAAGTGCTTATTTCAGTGAGATAAGCACTTCAGAATGCCAAAATCCCAACCTCACCAAACGACTCAACTTTTGATGCTGGTTCCACTGAATTGCTTATTTCAGTGAGATAAGCACTTCAGAAGGCCAAAATCTAAACATCACGAAACGACTCAACTTTTGATACTGATTTCACTGAAATGCTTCTTTCAGTCAGATAAGCACATCAGAAGGCCAAAATCTCAACTTCACCAAACCACCCAACTTTCGATCCAGGATTTACACAAATGCTTATTTCAGTGAGATAAGCACTTCAGAAGACTAAAATCTTAACTTCACCAAACCACTCAACTTTCGATGCTGGTATCACTAAAGTGCTTATTTCAGTCAGATAAGCACTTCAGAGAACAAAATCTCAACATCTCAAAACCACTCAACTTTCGATGCTGGGTTCACTGAAGTGCTTACTTCAGTGAGATAAGCACTTCAGAAGACCAAAATCTCAACATCACCAAACCACTCAAATCTCGATGCTGGGTTCACTGAAGTGCTTATTTCAGTGAGATAAGCACTTCAGAAGACCAAAATCTCAACTTCACCAAACCACCCAACTTTCAATGCTGGGTTCACTGAAGTGCTTATTTCAGTGAGATAAGTACTTCAACACGCCATAATCCCAACCTCACCAAGCGACTCAACTTTTGATGCTGGTTCCACTGAATTGCTTATTTCAGTGAGATAAGCACTTCAGAAGGCCAAAATCTAAACTTCACTAAACGACTCAAATTTTGATGCTGATTTCACTGAAATGCTTCTTTCAGTCAGATATTCACATCAGAAGGCCAAAATCTCAACTTCACCAAATCACCCAACTTTCGATCTAGGATATACCCAAAGGCTAATTTCAGTGAGATAAGCACTTCAGAAGACAAAAATCTAAACTTCACCAAACCACTCAACTTTCTATGCTGGGATCCCTGAAGTGCTTATTAAAGTGAGATAAGCACTTCAGAAGAGCAAAAACTCAACTTCACAAAACCACTCAACTTTCGATGCTGGGCTCACTGCAGTGCTTATTTCAGTGAGATATGCACTTCAGAATGCCAAAATCCCAACCTCACCAAACGACTCAACTTTTGATACTTGTTTCACTGAAATGCTTCTTTCAGTCAGATAAGCACTTCAGAAGGCCAAAATCTCAACTTCACAAAACCACCCAACTTTCGATACTGGATTTACCCAAATGCTTATTTCAGTGAAATAAGCACTTCAGAAGACCAAAATCTAAACTTCACCAAAACACCCAACTTTCAATGCTGGGTTCACTGAAGTGTTTATTGCAGTGAGATAAGCACTTCAGAAGACCAAAATCTAAACTTCACCAAAACACCCAACTTTCAATGCTGGGTTCACTGAAGTGCTAATTTCAGTGAGATAAGCACTTCAGAATGCCAAAATCCCAACCTCACCAAACGACTCAACTTTTGATGCTGGTTCCACTGAATTGCTTATTTCAGTGAGATAAGCACTTCAGAAGGCCAAAATCTAAACATCACTAAACGACTCAACTTTTGATACTGATTTCACTGAAATGCTTCTTTCAGTCAGATAAGCACATCTGAAGGCCAAAATCTCAACTTCACCAAACCACCCAACTTTCGATCCAGGATTTACACAAATGCTTATTTCAGTGAGATAAGCACTTCAGAAGACTAAAATCTTAACTTCACCAAACCACTCAACTTTCGATGCTGGTATCACTAAAGTGCTTATTTCAGTCAGATAAGCACTTCAGAAGAACAAAATCTCAACATCTCAAAACCACTCAACTTTCGATGCTGGGTTCACTGAAGTGCTTACTTCAGTGAGATAAGCACTTCAGAAGACCAAAATCTCAACATCACCAAACCACTCAAATCTCGATGCTGGGTTCACTGAAGTGCTTATTTCAGTGAGATAAGCACTTCAGAAGACCAAAATCTCAACTTCACCAAACCACCCAACTTTCAATGCTGGGTTCACTGAAGTGCTTATTTCAGTGAGATAAGTACTTCAACACGCCAAAATCCCAACCTCACCAAGCGACTCAACTTTTGATGCTGGTTCCACTGAATTGCTTATTTCAGTGAGATAAGCACTTCAGAAGGCCAAAATCTAAACTTCACTAAACGACTCAACTTTTGATGCTGATTTCACTGAAATGCTTCTTTCAGTCAGATATTCACATCAGAAGGCCAAAATCTCAAGTTCACCAAACCACCCAACTTTCGATCCAGGATATACCGAAAGGCTAATTTCAGTGAGATAAGCACTTCAGAAGACAAAAATCTAAACTTCACCAAACCACCCAATTTTCAATGCTGGGTTCACTGAAGTGTTTATTGCAGTGAGATAAGCACTTCAGAAGACCAAAAACTCAACTTCACAAAACCACTCAACTTTCGATGCTGGGCTCACTGCAGTGCTTATTTCAGTGAGATATGCACTTCAGAATGCCAAAATCCCAACTTCACCAAACGACTCAACTTTTGATACTGGTTTCACTGAAATGCTTCTTTCAGTCAGATAAGCACTTCAGAAGGCCAAAATCTCAACTTCACAAAACCAGCCAACTTTCGATACTGGATTTACCCAAATGCTTATTGCAGTGAGATAAGCACTTCAGAAGACCAAAATCTAAACTTCACCAAAACACCCAACTTTCAATGCTGGGTTCACTGAAGTGCTAATTTCAGTGAGATAAGCACTTCAGAAGATCAAAATCTAAACATCTCAAAACCACTCAACTTTCGATGCTGTGTTCACTGAAGTGCTTATTTCAGTGAGATAAGCACTTCAGAAGACCAAAATCTAAACTTCACCAAACCACCCAACTTTCAATGCTGGGTTCACTGAAGTGCTTATTTCAGTGAGATAAGCACTTCAGAAGACCAAAATCTCAACATCACAAAACCACTCAAATTTCGATGCTGGGTTCACTGAAGTGCTTATTTCATTGAGATAAGCACTTCACTTCGCCAAAATCCCAACCTCACCAAACGACTCAACTTTTGATGCTGGTTCCACTGAATTGCTTATTTCAGTGAGATAAGCACTTCAGAAGACCAAAATCTAAACATCACTAATCGACTCAACTTTTGATGCTGATTTCACTGAAGTGCTTCTTCAGTCAGATAAGCACATCAGAAGGCCAAAATCTCAACTTCACCAAACCACCCAACTTTCGATCCAGGATTTACACAAATGCTTATTTCAGTGAGATAAGCACTTCAGAAGACTAAAATCTTAACTTCACCAAACCACTCAACTTTCGATGCTGGGATCACTGAAGTGCTTATTTCAGTGAGATAAGCACTTCAGAAGAACAAAATCTCAACATCTCAAAACCACTCAACTTTCGATGCTGGGTGCACTGAAGTGCTTATTTCAGTGAGATAAGCACTTCAGAAGACCAAAATCTCAACATCACCAAACCACTCAAATTTCGATGCTGGGTTCACTGAAGTGCTTATTTCAGTGAGATAAGCACTTCAGAATGCCAAAATCCCAACCTCACCAAACGACTCAACTTTTGATGCTGGTTCCACTGAATTGCTTATTTCAGTGAGATAAGCACTTCAGAAGGCCAAAATCTAAACATCACTAAACGACTCAACTTTTGATACTGATTTCACTGAAATGCTTCTTTCAGTCAGATAAGCACATCAGAAGGCCAAAATCTCAACTTCACCAAACCACCCAACTTTCGATCCAGGATTTACACAAATGCTTATTTCAGTGAGATAAGCACTTCAGAAGACTAAAATCTTAACTTCACCAAACCACTCAACTTTCGATGCTGGTATCACTAAAGTGCTTATTTCAGTCAGATAAGCACTTCAGAAGAACAAAATCTCAACATCTCAAAACCACTCAACTTTCGATGCTGGGTTCACTGAAGTGCTTACTTCAGTGAGATAAGCACTTCAGAAGACCAAAATCTCAACATCACCAAACCACTCAAATCTCGATGCTGGGTTCACTGAAGTGCTTATTTCAGTGAGATAAGCACTTCAGAAGACCAAAATCTCAACTTCACCAAACCACCCAACTTTCAATGCTGGGTTCACTGAAGTGCTTATTTCAGTGAGATAAGTACTTCAACACGCCAAAATCCCAACCTCACCAAGCGACTCAACTTTTGATGCTGGTTCCACTGAATTGCTTATTTCAGTGAGATAAGCACTTCAGAAGGCCAAAATCTAAACTTCACTAAACGACTCAACTTTTGATGCTGATTTCACTGAAATGCTTCTTTCAGTCAGATATTCACATCAGAAGGCCAAAATCTCAACTTCACCAAAGCACCCAACTTTCGATCCAGGATATACCGAAAGGCTAATTTCAGTGAGATAAGCACTTCAGAAGACAAAAATCTAAACTTCACCAAACCACCCAACTTTCAATGCTGGGTTCACTGAAGTGTTTATTGCAGTGAGATAAGCACTTCAGAAGAGCAAAAACTCAACTTCACAAAACCACTCAACTTTCGATGCTGGGCTCACTGCAGTGCTTATTTCAGTGAGATATGCACTTCAGAATGCCAAAATCCCAACTTCACCAAACGACTCAACTTTTGATACTGGTTTCACTGAAATGCTTCTTTCAGTCAGATAAGCACTTCAGAAGGCCAAAATCTCAACTTCACAAAACCAGCCAACTTTCGATACTGGATTTACCCAAATGCTCATTGCAGTGAGATAAGCACTTCAGAAGACCAAAATCTAAACTTCACCAAAACACCCAACTTTCAATGCTGGGTTCACTGAAGTGCGAATTTCAGTGAGATAAGCACTTCAGAAGATCAAAATCTAAACATCTCAAAACCACTCAACTTTCGATGCTGTGTTCACTGAAGTGCTTATTTCAGTGAGATAAGCACTTCAGAAGACCAAAATCTAAACTTCACCAAACCACCCAACTTTCAATGCTGGGTTCACTGAAGTGCTTATTTCAGTGAGATAAGCACTTCAGAAGACCAAAATCTCAACATCACAAAACCACTCAAATATCGATGCTGGGTTCACTGAAGTGCTTATTTCATTGAGATAAGCACTTCACTTCGCCAAAATCCCAACCTCACCAAACGACTCAACTTTTGATGCTGGTTCCACTGAATTGCTTATTTCAGTGAGATAAGCACTTCAGAAGACCAAAATCTAAACATCACTAATCGACTCAACTTTTGATGCTGATTTCACTGAAATGCTTCTTTCAGTCAGATAAGCACATCAGAAGGCCAAAATCTCAACTTCACCAAACCACCCAACTTTCGATCCAGGATTTACACAAATGCTTATTTCAGTGAGATAAGCACTTCAGAAGACTAAAATCTTAACTTCACCAAACCACTCAACTTTCGATGCTGGGATCACTGAAGTGCTTATTTCAGTGAGATAAGCACTTCAGAAGAACAAAATCTCAACATCTCAAAACCACTCAACTTTCGATGCTGGGTGCACTGAAGTGCTTATTTCAGTGAGATAAGCACTTCAGAAGACCAAAATCTCAACATCACCAAACCACTCAAATTTCGATGCTGGGTTCACTGAAGTGCTTATTTCAGTGAGATAAGCACTTCAGAATGCCAAAATCCCAACCTCACCAAACGACTCAACTTTTGATGCTGATTCCACTGAATTGCTTATTTCAGTGAGATAAGCACTTCAGAAGGCCAAAATCTAAACATCACTAAACGACTCAACTTTTGATACTGATTTCACTGAAATTCTTCTTTCAGTCAGATAAGCACTTCAGAAGTCCAAAATCTCATCTTCACAAAACCAGCCAACTTTCGATACTGGATTTACCCAAATGCTTATTTCAGTGAGATAAGCACTTCAGAAGACCAAAATCTAAACTTCACCAAACCACCCAACTTTCAATGCTGGGTTCATTGAAGTGCTTATTTCAGTGAGATAAGCACTTCAGAAGACCAAAATCAAAACTTCACCAAACCACCCAACTTTCAATGCTGGGTTCACTGAAGTTCTTATTTCAGTGAGATAAGCACTTCAGAAGACCAAAATCTAAACTTCACTGAACGACTCAACTTTTGATGCTGATTTCACTGAAATGCTTCTTTCAGTGAGATAAGCACTTCAGAAGACCAAAATCGCAACATCTCAAAACCACTCAACTTTCGATGCTGTGTTCACTGAAGTGCTTATTTCAGTGAGATATAAGCACTTCAGAAGACCAAAATCTAAACTTCACCAAACCATCCAACTTTCAATGCTGGGTTCACTGAAATGCTTCTTTCAGTCAGATAAGCACTTCAGAATAACAAAATATCAACATCTCAAAACCACTCAACTTTCGTTGCTGGGTTCACTGAAGTGCTTATTTCAGTGAGATAAGCACTTCAGAAGACCGAAATCTCTACATCACCAAACCACTCAAATTTCGATGCTGGGTTGTCTGAAGTGCTTATTTCAGTGAGATAACCACTTCAGAAGACCAAAATCTCAACATCACAAAACCACTCAAATTTCGATGCTGGGTTCACTGACGTGCTTATTTCATTGAGATAAGCACTTCACTTCGCCAAAATCCCAACCTCAAAGAACGAATCAACTTTTGATGCTGGTTCCACTGAATTGCTTATTTGAGTGAGATAAGCACTTCAGAAGGCCAAAAGCTAAACATCACTAAACGACTCAACTTTTGATACTGATTTCACTGAAATGCTTCTTTCAGTCAGATAAGCACATCAGAAGGCCAAAATCTCAACTTCACCAAAACACCCAACTTTCGATCCAGGATTTACACAAATGCTTATTTCAGTGAGATAAGCACTTCAGAAGACTAAAATCTTAACTTCACCAAAACACTCAACTTTCGATGCTGGGATCACTGAAGTGCTTATTTCCGTGAGATAAGCACTTCAGAAGACCAAAATCTAAACTTCACCAAACCACCCAACTTTCAATGCTGGGTTCACTGAAATGCTTCTTTCAGTGAGGTAAGCACTTCAGAATGCCAAAGTCCCAACCTCACCAAACGACTCAACTTTTGATACTGGTTTCACTGAAATGCTTCTTTCAGTCAGATAAGCACTTCAGAAGGCCAAAATCTCAACTTCACAAAACCAGCCAACTTTCGATACTGGATTTACCCAAATGCTTATTTCAGTGAGATAAGCACTTCAGAAGACCAAAATCTAAACTTCACCAAACCACCCAACTTTCAATGCTGGGTTCACTGAAGTGCTTATTGCAGTGAGATAAGCACTTCAGAAGACCAAATCTAAACTTCACCAAAACACCCAACTTTCAATGCTGGGTTCAGTGACGTGCTTATTTCAGTGAGATAAGCACTTCAGAAGACAAAAATCTAAACTTCACCAATCCACCCAACTTTCAATGCTGGGTTCTCTGAAGTGCTTATTTCAGTGAGATAACCACTTCAGAAGACCAAAATCTCAACATCACAAAACCACTCAAATTTTGATGCTGGGATCACTGAAGTGCTTATTTCAGTGAGATAAACACTTCAGAAGACCAAAATCTAAACTTCACCAAACCACCCAACTTTCAATGCTGGGTTCACTGAAGTGCTTATTTCAGTGAGATAAGCACTTCAGAAGACCAAAATCTCAACATCAGAAAACCACTCAAATTTTGATGCTGGTTTCACTGAAGTGCTTATTTCAGTGAGATAAGCACTTCAGAAGACCAAAATCTCAACTTCACCAAACAACCCAACTTTCAATGCTGGGTTCACTGAAGTGCTTATTTCAGTGAGATAAGTACTTCACTACGCCAAAATCCCAACCTCACCAAGCGACTCAACTTTTGATGCTGGTTCCACTGAATTGCTTATTTCAGTGAGATAAGCACTTCAGAAGACCAAAATCCCAACCTCACCAAACGACTCAACTTTTGATACTGGTTTCACTGAAATGCTTCTTTCAGTCAGATAAGCACTTCAGAAGACCAAAATCTAAACTTCACCAAACCAACCAACTTTCAATGCTGGGTTCACTGAAGTGCTTATTGCAGAGAGATAAGCACTTCAGAAGATCAAAATCTAAACATCTCAAAACCACTCAACTTTTGATGCTGATTTCACTGAAATGCTTCTTTCAGTCAGATAAGCACTTCAGAAGACCAAAATCTCAACTTCACCAAACCACCCAACTTTCAATGCTGGGTTCACTGAAGTGCTTATTTCAGTGAGATAAGCACTTCAGAAGACCAAAATCTCAACTTCACCAAACAACCCAACTTTCAATGCTGGGTTCACTGAAGTGCTTATTTCAGTGAGATAAGTACTTCACTACGCCAAAATCCCAACCTCACCAAGCGACTCAACTTTTGATGCTGGTTTCACTGAATTGCTTATTTCAGTGAGATAAGCACTTCAGAAGACCAAAATCCCAACCTCACCAAGCGACTCAACTTTTGATGCTGGTTCCACTGAATTGCTTATTTCAGTGAGATAAGCACTTCAGAAGGCTAAAATCTAAACTTCACTAAACGACTCAACTTTTGATGCTGATTTCACTGAAATGCTTCTTTCAGTCAGATATTCACATCAGAAGGCCAAAATCTCAACTTCACCAAACCACCCAACTTTCGATCCAGGATATACCGAAAGGCTAATTTCAGTGAGATAAGCACTTCAGAAGACAAAAATCTAAACTTCACCAAACCACCCAACTTTCAATGCTGGGTTCACTGAAGTGTTTATTGCAGTGAGATAAGCACTTCAGAAGACCAAAAACTCAACTTCACAAAACCACTCAACTTTCGATGCTGGGCTCACTGCAGTGCTTATTTCAGTGAGATATGCACTTCAGAATGCCAAAATCCCAACTTCACCAAACGACTCAACTTTTGATACTGGTTTCACTGAAATGCTTCTTTCAGTCAGATAAGCACTTCAGAAGGCCAAAATCTCAACTTCACAAAACCAGCCAACTTTCGATACTGGATTTACCCAAATGCTTATTGCAGTGAGATAAGCACTTCAGAAGACCAAAATCTAAACTTCAACAAAACACCCAACTTTCAATGCTGGGTTCACTGAAGTGCTAATTTCAGTGAGATAAGCACTTCAGAAGATCAAAATCTAAACATCTCAAAACCACTCAACTTTCGATGCTGTGTTCACTGAAGTGCTTATTTCAGTGAGATAAGCACTTCAGAAGACCAAAATCTAAACTTCACCAAACCACCCAACTTTCAATGCTGGGTTCACTGAAGTGCTTATTTCAGTGAGATAAGCACTTCAGAAGACCAAAATCTAAACTTCACTGAACGACTCAACTTTTGATGCTGATTTCACTGAAATGCTTCTTTCAGTGAGATAAGCACTTCAGAAGACCAAAATCGCAACATCTCAAAACCACTCAACTTTCGATGCTGTGTTCACTGAAGTGCTTATTTCAGTGAGATAAGCACTTCAGAAGACCAAAATCTAAACTTCACCAAACCATCCAACTTTCAATGCTGGGTTCACTGAAATGCTTCTTTCAGTCAGATAAGCACTTCAGAATAACAAAATATCAACATCTCAAAACCTCTCAACTTTCGTTGCTGGGTTCACTGAAGTGCTTATTTCAGTGAGATAAGCACTTCAGAAGACCGAAATCTCTACATCACCAAACCTCTCAAATTTCGATGCTGGGTTGTCTGAAGTGCTTATTTCAGTGAGATAACCACTTCAGAAGACCAAAATCTCAACATCACAAAACCACTCAAATTTCGATGCTGGGTTCACTGACGTGCTTATTTCATTGAGATAAGCACTTCACTTCGCCAAAATCCCAACCTCACCAAACGAATCAACTTTTGATGCTGGTTCCACTGAATTGCTTATTTGAGTGAGATAAGCACTTCAGAAGGCCAAAATCTAAACATCACTAAACGACTCAACTTTTGATACTGATTTCACTGAAATGCTTCTTTCAGTCAGATAAGCACATCAGAAGGCCAAAATCTCAACTTCACCAAAACACCCAACTTTCGATCCAGGATTTACACAAATGCTTATTTCAGTGAGATAAGCACTTCAGAAGACTAAAATCTTAACTTCACCAAAACACTCAACTTTCGATGCTGGGATCACTGAAGTGCTTATTTCCGTGAGATAAGAACTTCAGAAGACCAAAATCTAAACTTCACCAAACCACCCAACTTTCAATGCTGGGTTCACTGAAATGCTTCTTTCAGTGAGGTAAGCACTTCAGAATGCCAAAATCCCAACCTCACCAAACGACTCAACTTTTGATACTGGTTTCACTGAAATGCTTCTTTCAGTCAGATAAGCACTTCAGAAGGCCAAAATCTCAACTTCACAAAACCAGCCAACTTTCGATACTGGATTTACCCAAATGCTTATTTCAGGGAGATAAGCACTTCAGAAGACCAAAATCTAAACTTCACCAAACCACCCAACTTTCAATGCTGGGTTCACTGACGTGCTTATTTCAGTGAGATAAGCACTTCAGAAGACAAAAATCTAAACTTCACCAATCCACCAAACTTTCAATGCTGGGTTCTCTGAAGTGCTTATTTCAGTGAGATAACCACTTCAGAAGACCAAAATCTCAACATCACAAAACCACTCAAATTTTGATGCTGGGATAACTGACGTGCTTATTTCAGTGAGATAAGCACTTCAGAAGACCAAAATCTAAACTTCACCAAACCACCCAACTTTCAATGCTGGGTTCACTGAAGTGCTTATTTCAGTGAGATAAGCACTTCAGAAGACCAAAATCTCAACATCACCAAACCACTCAAATTACGATGCTGGGCAGACTGAAGTGCTTATTTCAGTGAGATAAGCACTTCAGAATGCCAAAATCCCAACCTCACCAAACGACTCAACTTTTGATGCTGGTTCCACTGAATTGCTTGTTTCAGTGAGATAAGCACTTCAGAAGGCCAAAATCAAACATCACTAAACGACTCAACTTTTGATACTGATTTCACTGAAATGCTTCTTTCAGTCAGATAAGCACATCAGAAGGCCAAAATCTCAACTTCACCAAACCACCCAACTTTCGATCCAGGATTTACACAAATGCTTATTTCAGTGAGATAAGCACTTCAGAAGACTAAAATCTTAACTTCACCAAACCACTCAACTTTCGATGCTGGGATCACTGAAGTGCTTATTTCAGTGAGATAAGCACTTCAGAAGAACAAAATCTCAACATCTCAAAACCACTCAACTTTCGATGCTGGGTTCACTGAAGTGCTTACTTCAGTGAGATAAGCACTTCAGAAGACCAAAATCTCAACATCACCAAACCACTCAAATCTCGATGCTGGGTTCACTGAAGTGCTTATTTCAGTGAGATAAGCACTTCAGAAGACCAAAATCTCAACTTCACCAAACCACCCAACTTTCAATGCTGGGTTCACTGAAGTGCTTATTTCAGTGAGATAAGTACTTCAACACGCCAAAATCCCAACCTCACCAAGCGACTCAACTTTTGGTGCTGGTTCCACTGAATTGCTTATTTCAGTGAGATAAGCACTTCAGAAGGCCAAAATCTAAACATCACTAAACGACTCAACTTTTGAAGCTGATTTCACTGAAATGCTTCTTTCAGTCAGATATTCACATCAGAAGGCCAAAATCTCAACTTCACCAAACCACCCAACTTTCGATCCAGGATATACCCAAAGGCTAATTTCAGTGAGATAAGCACTTCAGAAGACAAAAATCTAAACTTCACCAAACCACTCAACTTTCGATGCTGGGATCCCTGAAGTGCTTATTTCAGTGAGATAAGCATTTCAGAAGAGCAAAAACTCAACTTCACAAAACCACTCAACTTTCGATGCTGGGCTCACTGCAGTGCTTATTTCAGTGAGATATGCACTTCAGAATGCCAAAATCCCAACCTCACCAAACGACTCAACTTTTGATACTGGTTTCACTGAAATGCTTCTTTCAGTCAGATAAGCACTTCAGAAGGCCAAAATCTCAAGGTCACAAAACCAGCCAACTTTCGATACTGGATTTACCCAAATGCTTATTTCAGTGAAATAAGCACTTCAGAAGACCAAAATCTAAACTTCACCAAACCACCCAACTTTCAATGCTGGGTTCACTGAAGTGTTTATTGCAGTGAGATAAGCACTTCAGAAGACCAAAATCTAAACTTCACCAAAACACCCAACTTTCAATGCTGGGTTCACTGAAGTGCTAATTTCAGTGAGATAAGCACTTCAGAAGATCAAAATCTAAACATCTCAAAACCACTCAACTTTCGATGCTGTGTTCACTGAAGTGCTTATTTCAGTGAGATAACCACTTCAGAAGACCAAAATCTCAACATCACAAAACCACTCAAATTTTGATGCTGGGATAACTGACGTGCTTATTTCAGTGAGATAAGCACTTCAGAAGACCAAAATCTAAACTTCACCAAACCACCCAACTTTCAATGCTGGGTTCACTGAAGTGCTTATTTCAGTGAGATAAGCACTTCAGAAGACCAAAATCTCAACATCACCAAACCACTCAAATTTCGATGCTGGGCAGACTGAAGTGCTTATTTCAGTGAGATAAGCACTTCAGAATGCCAAAATCCCAACCTCACCAAACGACTCAACTTTTGATGCTGGTTCCACTGAATTGCTTGTTTCAGTGAGATAAGCACTTCAGAAGGCCAAAATCAAACATCACTAAACGACTCAACTTTTGATACTGATTTCACTGAAATGCTTCTTTCAGTCAGATAAGCACATCAGAAGGCCAAAATCTCAACATCACCAAACCACCCAACTTTCGATCCAGGATTTACACAAATGCTTATTTCAGTGAGATAAGCACTTCAGAAGACTAAAATCTTAACTTCACCAAACCACTCAACTTTCGATGCTGGGATCACTGAAGTGCTTATTTCAGTGAGATAAGCACTTCAGAAGAACAAAATCTCAACATCTCAAAACCACTCAACTTTCGATGCTGGGTTCACTGAAGTGCTTACTTCAGTGAGATAAGCACTTCAGAAGACCAAAATCTCAACATCACCAAACCACTCAAATCTCGATGCTGGGTTCACTGAAGTGCTTATTTCAGTGAGATAAGCACTTCAGAAGACCAAAATCTCAACTTCACCAAACCACCCAACTTTCAATGCTGGGTTCACTGAAGTGCTTATTTCAGTGAGATAAGTACTTCAACACGCCAAAATCCCAACCTCACCAAGCGACTCAACTTTTGGTGCTGGTTCCACTGAATTGCTTATTTCAGTGAGATAAGCACTTCAGAAGGCCAAAATCTAAACATCACTAAACGACTCAACTTTTGAAGCTGATTTCACTGAAATGCTTCTTTCAGTCAGATATTCACATCAGAAGGCCAAAATCTCAACTTCACCAAACCACCCAACTTTCGATCCAGGATATACCCAAAGGCTAATTTCAGTGAGATAAGCACTTCAGAAGACAAAAATCTAAACTTCACCAAACCACTCAACTTTCGATGCTGGGATCCCTGAAGTGCTTATTTCAGTGAGATAAGCACTTCAGAAGAGCAAAAACTCAACTTCACAAAACCACTCAACTTTCGATGCTGGGCTCACTGCAGTGCTTATTTCAGTGAGATATGCACTTCAGAATGCCAAAATCCCAACCTCACCAAACGACTCAACTTTTGATACTGGTTTCACTGAAATGCTTCTTTCAGTCAGATAAGCACTTCAGAAGGCCAAAATCTCAAGGTCACAAAACCAGCCAACTTTCGATACTGGATTTACCCAAATGCTTATTTCAGTGAAATAAGCACTTCAGAAGACCAAAATCTAAACTTCACCAAACCACCCAACTTTCAATGCTGGGTTCACTGAAGTGTTTATTGCAGTGAGATAAGCACTTCAGAAGACCAAAATCTAAACTTCACCAAAACACCCAACTTTCAATGCTGGGTTCACTGAAGTGCTAATTTCAGTGAGATAAGCACTTCAGAAGATCAAAATCTAAACATCTCAAAACCACTCAACTTTCGATGCTGTGTTCACTGAAGTGCTTATTTCAGTGAGATAAGCACTTCAGAAGACCAAAATCTAAACTTCACCAAACCACCCAACTTTCAATGCTGGGTTCACTGAAGTGCTTATTTCAGTGAGATAAGCACTTCAGAAGACCAAAATCTCAACATCACAAAACCACTCAAATTTCGATGCTGGGTTCACTGAAGTGCTTATTTCATTGAGATAAGCACTTCACTTCGCCAAAATCCCAACCTCACCAAACGACTCAACTTTTGATGCTGGTTCCACTGAAGTGCTTATTGCAGTGAGATAAGCACTTCAGAAGATCAAAATCTAAACATCTCAAAACCACTCAACTTTCGATGCTGTGTTCACTGAAGTGCTTATTTCAGTGAGATAAGCACTTCAGAAGACCAAAATCTAAACTTCACCAAGCCACCCAACTTTCAATGCTGGGTTCACTGAAGTGCTTATTGCAGTGAGATAAGCACTTCAGAAGACCAAAATCTAAACTTCACCAATCCACCCAACTTTCAATGCTGGGTTCTCTGAAGTGCTTATTTCAGTGAGATAACCACTTCAGAAGACCAAAATCTCAACATCACAAAACCACTCAAATTTCGATGCTGGGTTCACTGAAGTGCTTATATCAGTGAGATAAGCACTTCAGAAGACCAAAATCTAAACTTCACCAAACAATCCAACTTTAAATGCTGGGTTCACTGAAATGCTTCTTTCAGTCAGATAAGCACTTCAGAAGGCCAAAATCTCAACATCTCAAAACCACTCAACTTTCGATGCTGGGTTCACTGAAGTGTTTATTTCAGTGAGATAAGCACTTCAGAAGACCAAAATCTCAACTGACCAAACCACTCAAATTTCGATGCTGGGTTCACTGAAGTGCTTATTTCATTGAGATAAGCACTTCAGAAGACCAAAATCTAAACTTCACCAATCCACCCAACTTTCAATGCTGGGTTCTCTGAAGTGCTTATTCCAGTGAGATAACCACTTCAGAAGACCAAAATCTCAACATCACAAAACCACTCAAATTTCGATGCTGTGTTCACTGAAGTGCTTATTTCAGTGAGATAAGCACTTCAGAAGACCAAAATCTAAACTTCACCAAACCATCCAACTTTAAATGTTGGGTTCACTGAAATGCTTCTTTCAGTGAGATAAGCACTTCAGAAGACCAAAATCTAAACTTCACCAAACCACCCAACTTTCAATGCTGGGTTCACTGAAGTGCTTATTTCAGTGAGATAAGCACTTCAGAAGACCAAAATCTCAACTTCACCAAACAACCCAACTTTCAATGCTGGGTTCACTGAAGTGCTTATTTCAGTGAGATAAGTACTTCACTACGCCAAAATCCCAACCTCACCAAGCGACTCAACTTTTGATGCTGGTTTCACTGAAGTGCTTATTTCAGTGAGATTAGCACTTCAGAAGACCAAAATCTAAACTTCACCAAACCAACCAACTTTCAATGCTGGGTTCACTGAAGTGCTTATTGCAGAGAGATAAGCACTTCAGAAGATCAAAATCTAAACATCTCAAAACCACTCAACTTTTGATGCTGATTTCACTGAAATGCTTCTTTCAGTCAGATAAGCACTTCAGAAGACCAAAATCTCAACTTCACCAAACCACCCAACTTTCAATGCTGGGTTCACTGAAGTGCTTATTTCAGTGAGATAAGCACTTCAGAAGACCAAAATCTCAACTTCACCAAACAACCCAACTTTCAATGCTGGGTTCACTGAAGTGCTTATTTCAGTGAGATAAGTACTTCACTACGCCAAAATCCCAACCTCACCAAGCGACTCAATTTTTGATGCTGGTTTCACTGAATTGCTTATTTCAGTGAGATAAGCACTTCAGCAGACCAAAATCCCAACCTCACCAAGCGACTCAACTTTTGATGCTGGTTCCACTGAATTGCTTATTTCAGTGAGATAAGCACTTAAGAAGGCTAAAATCTAAACTTCACTAAACGACTCAACTTTTGATGCTGATTTCACTGAAATGCTTCTTTCAGTCAGATATTCACATCAGAAGGCCAAAATCTCAACTTCACCAAACCACCCAACTTTCGATCCAGGATATACCGAAAGGCTAATTTCAGTGAGATAAGCACTTCAGAAGACAAAAATCTAAACTTCACCAAACCACCCAACTTTCAATGCTGGGTTCACTGAAGTGTTTATTGCAGTGAGATAAGCACTTCAGAAGACCAAAAACTCAACTTCACAAAACCACTCAACTTTCGATGCTGGGCTCACTGCAGTGCTTATTTCAGTGAGATATGCACTTCAGAATGCCAAAATCCCAACTTCACCAAACGACTCAACTTTTGATACTGGTTTCACTGAAATGCTTCTTTCAGTCAGATAAGCACTTCAGAAGGCCAAAATCTCAACTTCACAAAACCAGCCAACTTTCGATACTGGATTTACCCAAATGCTTATTGCAGTGAGATAAGCACTTCAGAAGACCAAAATCTAAACTTCACCAAAACACCCAACTTTCAATGCTGGGTTCACTGAAGTGCTAATTTCAGTGAGATAAGCACTTCAGAAGATCAAAATCTAAACATCTCAAAACCACTCAACTTTCGATGCTGTGTTCACTGAAGTGCTTATTTCAGTGAGATAAGCACTTCAGAAGACCAAAATCTAAACTTCACCAAACCACCCAACTTTCAATGCTGGGTTCACTGAAGTGCTTATTTCAGTGAGATAAGCACTTCAGAAGACCAAAATCTAAACTTCACCAAACCATCCAACTTTAAATGTTGGGTTCACTGAAATGCTTCTTTCAGTGAGATAAGCACTTCAGAAGACCAAAATCTAAACTTCACCAAACCACCCAACTTTCAATGCTGGGTTCACTGAAGTGCTTATTTCAGTGAGATAAGCACTTCAGAAGTCCAAAATCTCAACTTCACCAAACAACCCAACTTTCAATGCTGGGTTCACTGAAGTGCTTATTTCAGTGAGATAAGTACTTCACTACGCCAAAATCCCAACCTCACCAAGCGACTCAACTTTTGATGCTGGTTTCACTGAAGTGCTTATTTCAGTGAGATTAGCACTTCAGAAGACCAAAATCTAAACTTCACCAAACCAACCAACTTTCAATGCTGGGTTCACTGAAGTGCTTATTGCAGAGAGATAAGCACTTCAGAAGATCAAAATCTAAACATCTCAAAACCACTCAACTTTTGATGCTGATTTCACTGAAATGCTTCTTTCAGTCAGATAAGCACTTCAGAAGACCAAAATCTCAACTTCACCAAACCACCCAACTTTCAATGCTGGGTTCACTGAAGTGCTTATTTCAGTGAGATAAGCACTTCAGAAGACCAAAATCTCAACTTCACCAAACAACCCAACTTTCAATGCTGGGTTCACTGAAGTGCTTATTTCAGTGAGATAAGTACTTCACTACGCCAAAATCCCAACCTCACCAAGCGACTCAATTTTTGATGCTGGTTTCACTGAATTGCTTATTTCAGTGAGATAAGCACTTCAGCAGACCAAAATCCCAACCTCACCAAGCGACTCAACTTTTGATGCTGGTTCCACTGAATTGCTTATTTCAGTGAGATAAGCACTTAAGAAGGCTAAAATCTAAACTTCACTAAACGACTCAACTTTTGATGCTGATTTCACTGAAATGCTTCTTTCAGTCAGATATTCACATCAGAAGGCCAAAATCTCAACTTCACCAAACCACCCAACTTTCGATCCAGGATATACCGAAAGGCTAATTTCAGTGAGATAAGCACTTCAGAAGACAAAAATCTAAACTTCACCAAACCACCCAACTTTCAATGCTGGGTTCACTGAAGTGTTTATTGCAGTGAGATAAGCACTTCAGAAGACCAAAAACTCAACTTCACAAAACCACTCAACTTTCGATGCTGGGCTCACTGCAGTGCTTATTTCAGTGAGATATGCACTTCAGAATGCCAAAATCCCAACTTCACCAAACGACTCAACTTTTGATACTGGTTTCACTGAAATGCTTCTTTCAGTCAGATAAGCACTTCAGAAGGCCAAAATCTCAACTTCACAAAACCAGCCAACTTTCGATACTGGATTTACCCAAATGCTTATTGCAGTGAGATAAGCACTTCAGAAGACCAAAATCTAAACTTCACCAAAACACCCAACTTTCAATGCTGGGTTCACTGAAGTGCTAATTTCAGTGAGATAAGCACTTCAGAAGATCAAAATCTAAACATCTCAAAACCACTCAACTTTCGATGCTGTGTTCACTGAAGTGCTTATTTCAGTGAGATAAGCACTTCAGAAGACCAAAATCTAAACTTCACCAAACCACCCAACTTTCAATGCTGGGTTCACTGAAGTGCTTATTTCAGTGAGATAAGCACTTCAGAAGACCAAAATCTAAACTTCACAGAACGACTCAACTTTTGATGCTGATTTCACTGAAATGCTTCTTTCAGTGAGATAAGCACTTCAGAAGACCAAAATCGCAACATCTCAAAACCACTCAACTTTCGATGCTGTGTTCACTGAAGTGCTTATTTCAGTGAGATAAGCACTTCAGAAGACCGAAATCTCTACATCACCAAACCTCTCAAATTTCGATGCTGGGTTGTCTGAAGTGCTTATTTCAGTGAGATAACCACTTCAGAAGACCAAAATCTCAACATCACAAAACCACTCAAATTTCGATGCTGGGTTCACTGACGTGCTTATTTCATTGAGATAAGCAGTTCACTTCGCCAAAATCCCAACCTCACCAAACGAATCAACTTTTGATGCTGGTTCCACTGAAGTGCTTATTTCAGTGAGATAAGCACTTCAGAAGGCCAAAATCTAAACATCACTAAACGACTCAACTTTTGATACTGATTTCACTGAAATGCTTCTTTCAGTCAGATAAGCACATCAGAAGGCCAAAATCTCAACTTCACCAAAACACCCAACTTTCGATCCAGGATTTACACAAATGCTTATTTCAGTGAGATAAGCACTTCAGAAGACTAAAATCTTAACTTCACCAAAACACTCAACTTTCGATGCTGGGATCACTGAAGTGCTTATTTCCGTGAGATAAGCACTTCAGAAGACCAAAATCTAAACTTCACCAAACCACCCAACTTTCAATGCTGGGTTCACTGAAATGCTTCTTTCAGTGAGGTAAGCACTTCAGAATGCCAAAATCCCAACCTCACCAAACGACTCAACTTTTGATACTGGTTTCACTGAAGTGCTTATTTCATTGAGATAAGCACTTCAGAAGGCCAAAATCTCAACTTCACAAAACCAGCCAACTTTCGATACTGGATTTACCCAAATGCTTATTTCAGGGAGATAAGCACTTCAGAAGACCAAAATCTAAACTTCACCAAACCACCCAACTTTCAATGCTGGGTTCACTGACGTGCTTATTTCAGTGAGATAAGCACTTCAGAAGACAAAAATCTAAACTTCACCAATCCACCAAACTTTCAATGCTGGGTTCTCTGAAGTGCTTATTTCAGTGAGATATCCACTTCAGAAGACCAAAATCTCAACATCACAAAACCACTCAAATTTTGATGCTGGGATCACTGACGTGCTTATTTCAGTGAGATAAGCACTTCAGAAGACCAAAATCTAAACTTCACCAAACCACCCAACTTTCAATGCTGGGTTCACTGAAGTGCTTATTTCAGTGAGATAAGCACTTCAGAAGACCAAAATCTCAACATCACCAAACCACTCAAATTTCGATGCTGGGTTCACTGAAGTGCTTATTTCAGTGAGATAAGCACTTCAGAATGCCAAAATCCCAACCTCACCAAACGACTCAACTTTTGATGCTGGTTCCACTGAATTGCTTGTTTCAGTGAGATAAGCACTTCAGAAGGCCAAAATCAAACATCACTAAACGACTCAACTTTTGATACTGATTTCACTGAAATGCTTCTTTCAGTCAGATAAGCACATCAGAAGGCCAAAATCTCAACATCACCAAACCACCCAACTTTCGATCCAGGATTTACACAAATGCTTATTTCAGTGAGATAAGCACTTCAGAGGACTAAAATCTTAACTTCACCAAACCACTCAACTTTCGATGCTGGGATCACTGAAGTGCTTATTTCAGTGAGATAAGCACTTCAGAAGAACAAAATCTCAACATCTCAAAACCACTCAACTTTCGATGCTGGGTTCACTGAAGTGCTTACTTCAGTGAGATAAGCACTTCAGAAGACCAAAATCTCAACATCACCAAACCACTCAAATCTCGATGCTGGGTTAACTGAAGTGCTGATTTCAGTGAGATAAGCACTTCAGAAGGCCAAAATCTCAACTTCACCAAACCACCCAACTTTCAATGCTGGGTTCACTGAAGTGCTTATTTCAGTGAGATAAGTACTTCAACACGCCAAAATCCCAACCTCACCAAGCGACTCAACTTTTGGTGCTGGTTCCACTGAATTGCTTATTTCAGTGAGATAAGCACTTCAGAAGGCCAAAATCTAAACATCACTAAACGACTCAACTTTTGAAGCTGATTTCACTGAAATGCTTCTTTCAGTCAGATATTCACATCAGAAGGCCAAAATCTCAACTTCACCAAACCACCCAACTTTCGATCCAGGATATACCCAAAGGCTAATTTCAGTGAGATAAGCACTTCAGAAGACAAAAATCTAAACTTCACCAAACCACTCAACTTTCGATGCTGGGATCCCTGAAGTGCTTATTTCAGTGAGATAAGCACTTCAGAAGAGCAAAAACTCAACTTCACAAAACCACTCAACTTTCGATGCTGGGCTCACTGCAGTGCTTATTTCAGTGAGATATGCGCTTCAGAATGCCAAAATCCCAACCTCACCAAACGACTCAACTTTTGATACTGGTTTCACTGAAATGCTTCTTTCAGTCAGATAAGCACTTCAGAAGGCCAAAATCTCAAGGTCACAAAACCAGCCAACTTTCGATACTGGATTTACCCAAATGCTTATTTCAGTGAAATAAGCACTTCAGAAGACCAAAATCTAAACTTCACCAAACCACCCAACTTTCAATGCTGGTTTCACTGAAGTGTTTATTGCAGTGAGATAAGCACTTCAGAAGACCAAAATCTAAACTTCACCAAAACACCCAACTTTCAATGCTGGGTTCACTGAAGTGCTAATTTCAGTGAGACAAGCACTTCAGAAGATCAAAATCTAAACATCTCAAAACCACTCAACTTTCGATGCTGTGTTCACTGAAGTGCTTATTTCAGTGAGATGAGCACTTCAGAAGACCAAAATCTAAACTTCACCAAACCTCCCAACTTTCAATGCTGGGTTCACTGAAGTGCTTATTTCAGTGAGATAAGCACTTCAGAAGACCAAACTCTCAACATCACAAAACCACTCAAATTTCGATGCTGGGTTCACTGAATTGCTTATTTCATTGAGATAAGCACTTCACTTCGCCAAAATCCCAACCTCACCAAACGACTCAACTTTTGATGCTGGTTCCACTGAATTGCTTATTTCAGTGAGATAAGCACTTCAGAAGACCAAAATCTAAACATCACTAATCGACTCAACTTTTGATGCTGATTTCACTGAAATGCTTCTTTCAGTCAGATAAGCACATCAGAAGGCCAAAATCTCAACTTCACCAAACCACCCAACTTTCGATCCAGGATTTACACAAATGCTTATTTCAGTGAGATAAGCACTTCAGAAGACTAAAATCTTAACTTCACCAAACCACTCAACTTTCGATGCTGGGATCACTGAAGTGCTTATTTCAGTGAGATAAGCACTTCAGAAGAACAAAATCTCAACATCTCAAAACCACTCAACTTTCGATGCTGGGTGCACTGAAGTGCTTAATTCAGTGAGATAAGCACTTCAGAAGACCAAAATCTCAACATCACGAAACCACTCAAATTTCGATGCTGGGCTCACTGCAGTGCTTATTTCAGTGAGATAAGCACTTGAGAATGCCAAAATCCCAACCTCACCAAACGACTCAACTTTCGATGCTGGGCTCACTGCAGTGCTTGTTTCAGTGAGAGAAGCACTTCAGAATGACAAAAACCCAACCTCACCAAACGACTCAACTTTTGATCCTGTTTTCATGAAATTCTTCTTTCAGTCAGATAAGCACTTCAGAAGTCCAAAATCTCATCTTCACAAAACCAGCCAACTTTCGATACTGGATTTACGCAAATGCTTATTTCAGTGAGATAAGCAATTCAGAAGACCAAAATCTAAACTTCACCAAACCACCCAACTTTCAATGCTGGGTTCATTGAAGTGCTTATTTCAGTGAGATAAGCACTTCAGAAGACCAAAATCAAAACTTCACCAAACCACCCAACTTTCAATGCTGGGTTCACTGAAGTGCTTATTTCAGTGAGATAAGCACTTCAGAAGACCAAAATCTAAACTTCACTGAACGACTCAACTTTTGATGCTGATTTCACTGAAATGCTTCTTTCAGTGAGATAAGCACTTCAGAAGACCAAAATCGCAACATCTCAAAACCACTCAACTTTCGATGCTGTGTTCACTGAAGTGCTTATTTCAGTGAGATAAGCACTTCAGAAGACCAAAATCTAAACTTCACCAAACCATCCAACTTTCAATGCTGGGTTCACTGAAATGCTTCTTTCAGTCAGATAAGCACTTCAGAATAACAAAATATCAACATCTCAAAACCACTCAACTTTCGTTGCTGGGTTCACTGAAGTGCTTATTTCAGTGAGATAAGCACTTCAGAAGACCGAAATCTCTACATCACCAAACCTCTCAAATTTCGATGCTGGGTTGTCTGAAGTGCTTATTTCAGTGAGATAACCACTTCAGAAGACCAAAATCTCAACATCACAAAACCACTCAAATTTCGATGCTGGGTTCACTGACGTGCTTATTTCATTGAGATAAGCACTTCACTTCGCCAAAATCCCAACCTCACCAAACGAATCAACTTTTGATGCTGGTTCCACTGAATTGCTTATTTGAGTGAGATAAGCACTTCAGAAGGCCAAAATCAAACATCACTAAACGACTCAACTTTTGATACTGATTTCACTGAAATGCTTCTTTCAGTCAGATAAGCACATCAGAAGGCCAAAATCTCAACTTCACCAAAACACCCAACTTTCGATCCAGGATTTACACAAATGCTTATTTCAGTGAGATAAGCACTTCAGAAGACTAAAATCTTAACTTCACCAAAACACTCAACTTTCGATGCTGGGATCACTGAAGTGCTTATTTCCGTGAGATAAGCACTTCAGAAGACCAAAATCTAAACTTCACCAAACCACCCAACTTTCAATGCTGGGTTCACTGAAATGCTTCTTTCAGTGAGGTAAGCACTTCAGAATGCCAAAGTCCCAACCTCACCAAACGACTCAACTTTTGATACTGGTTTCACTGAAATGCTTCTTTCAGTCAGATAAGCACTTCAGAAGGCCAAAATCTCAACTTCACAAAACCAGCCAACTTTCGATACTGGATTTACCCAAATGCTTATTTCAGTGAGATAAGCACTTCAGAAGACCAAAATCTAAACTTCACCAAACCACCCAACTTTCAATGCTGGGTTCACTGAAGTGCTTATTGCAGTGAGATAAGCACTTCAGAAGACCAAAATCTAAACTTCACCAAAACACCCAACTTTCAATGCTGGGTTCACTGACGTGCTTATTTCACTGAGATAAGCACTTCAGAAGACAAAAATCTAAACTTCACCAATCCACCCAACTTTCAATGCTGGGTTCTCTGAAGTGCTTATTTCAGTGAGATAAGCACTTCAGAAGACCAAAATCTCAACATCACAAAACCACTCAAATTTTAATGCTGGGATCACTGAAGTGCTTATTTCAGTGAGATAAACACTTCAGAAGACCAAAATCTAAACTTCACCAAACCACCCAACTTTCAATGCTGGGTTCACTGAAGTGCTTATTTCAGTGAGATAAGCACTTCAGAAGACCAAAATCTCAACATCACAAAACCACTCAAATTTTGATGCTGGGTTCACTGAAGTGCTTATTTCAGTGAGATAAGCACTTCAGAAGACCAAAATCTCAATTTCACCAAACAACCCAACTTTCAATGCTGGGTTCACTGAAGTGCTTATTTCAGTGAGATAAGTACTTCACTACGCCAAAATCCCAACCTCACCAAGCGACTCAACTTTTGATGCTGGTTCCACTGAATTGCTTATTTCAGTGAGATAAGCACTTCAGAAGACCAAAATCCCAACCTCACCAAACGACTCAACTTTTGATACTGGTTTCACTGAAATGCTACTTTCAGTCAGATAAGCACTTCAGAAGGCCAAAATCTCAACTTCACAAAACCAGCCAACTTTCGATACTGGATTTACCCAAATGCTTATTTCAGTGAGATAAGCACTTCAGAAGACCAAAATCTAAACTTCACCAAACCACCCAACTTTCAATGCTGGGTTCACTGAAGTGCTTATTGCAGTGAGATAAGCACTTCAGAAGATCAAAATCTAAACATCTCAAAACCACTCAACTTTCGATGCTGTGTTCACTGAAGTGCTTATTTCAGTGAGATAAGCACTTCAGAAGACCAAAATCTAAACTTCACCAAGCCACCCAACTTTCAATGCTGGGTTCACTGAAGTGCTTATTGCAGTGAGATAAGCACTTCAGAAGACCAAAATCTAAACTTCACCAATCCACCCACCTTTCAATGCTGGGTTCGCTGAAGTGCTTATTTCAGTGAGATAACCACTTCAGAAGACCAAAATCTCAACATCACAAAACCACTCAAATTTCGATGCTGGGTTCACTGAAGTGCTTATTTCAGTGAGATAAGCACTTCAGAAGACCAAAATCTAAACTTCACCAAACAATCCAACTTTAAATGCTGGGTTCACTGAAATGCTTCTTTCAGTCAGATAAGCACTTCAGAAGAACAAAATCTCAACATCTCAAAACCACTCAACTTTCGATGCTGGGTTCACTGAAGTGTTTATTTCAGTGAGATATGCACTTCAGAAGACCAAAATCTCAAGTGAACAAACCACTCAAATTTCGATGCTGGGTTCACTGGAGTGCTTATTTCAGTGAGATAAGCACTTCAGAAGACCAAAATCTAAACTTCACCAATCCACCCAACTTTCAATGCTGGGTTCTCTGAAGTGCTTATTTCAGTGAGATAACCACTTCAGAAGACCAAAATCTCAACATCACAAAACCACTCAAATTTCGATGCTGTGTTCACTGAAGTGCTTATTTCAGTGAGATAAGCACTTCAGAAGACCAAAATCTAAACTTCACCAAACCATCCAACTTTAAATGTTGGGTTCACTGAAATGCTTCTTTCAGTGAGATAAGCACTTCAGAAGACCAAAATCTAAACTTCACCAAACCACCCAACTTTCAATGCTGGGTTCACTGAAGTGCTTATTTCAGTGAGATAAGCACTTCAGAAGACCAAAATCTCAACTTCACCAAACAACCCAACTTTCAATGCTGGGTTCACTGAAGTGCTTATTTCAGTGAGATAAGTACTTCACTACGCCAAAATCCCAACCTCACCAAGCGACTCCACTTTTGATGCTGGTTCCACTGAATTGCTTATTTCAGTGAGATAAGCACTTCAGAAGGCCAAAATCTAAACTTCACTAAACGACTCAACTTTTGATGCTGATTTCACTGAAATGCTTCTTTCAGTCAGATATTCACATCAGAAGGCCAAAATCTCCAATTCACCAAACCACCCAACTTTCGATCCAGGATATACCCAAAGGATAATTTCAGTGTGATAAGCACTTCAGAATGCCAAAATCCCAACCTCACCAAACCACTCAACTTTCGATGCTGTGTTCACTGAAGTGCTTATTTCAGTGAGATAAGCACTTCAGAAGACCAAAATCTAAACTTCACCAAACCATCCAACTTTAAATGTTGGGTTCATTGAAATGCTTCTTTCAGTGAGATAAGCACTTCAGAAGACCAAAATCTAAACTTCACCAAACCACACAACTTTCAATGCTGGGTTCACTGAAGTGCTTATTTCAGTGAGATAAGCACTTCAGAAGACCAAAATCTAAACTTCACTGAACGACTCAACTTTTGATGCTGATTTCACTGAAATGCTTCTTTCAGTGAGATAAGCACTTCAGAAGACCAAAATCGCAACATCTCAAAACCACTCAACTTTCGATGCTGTGTTCACTGAAGTGCTTATTTCAGTGAGATAAGCACTTCAGAAGACCAAAATCTAAACTTCACCAAACCATCCAACTTTCAATGCTGGGTTCACTGAAATGCTTCTTTCAGTCAGATAAGCACTTCAGAATAACAAAATATCAACATCTCAAAACCACTCAACTTTCGTTGCTGGGTTCACTGAAGTGCTTATTTCAGTGAGATAAGCACTTCAGAAGACCGATGTCTCTACATCACCAAACCTCTCAAATTTCGATGCTGGGTTGTCTGAAGTGCTTATTTCAGTGAGATAACCACTTCAGAAGACCAAAATCTCAAAATCACAAAACCACTCAAATTTCGATGCTGGGTTCACTGACGTGCTTATTTCATTGAGATAAGCACTTCACTTCGCCAAAATCCCAACCTCACCAAACGAATCAACTTTTGATGCTGGTTCCACTGAATTGCTTATTTGAGTGAGATAAGCACTTCAGAAGGCCAAAATCTAAACATCACTAAACGACTCAACTTTTGATACTGATTTCACTGAAATGCTTCTTTCAGTCAGATAAGCACATCAGAAGGCCAAAATCTCAACTTCACCAAAACACCCAACTTTCGATCCAGGATTTACACAAATGCTTATTTCAGTGAGATAAGCACTTCAGAAGACTAAAATCTTAACTTCACCAAAACACTCATCTTTCGATGCTGGGATCACTGAAGTGCTTATTTCCGTGAGATAAGCCCTTCAGAAGACCAAAATCTAAACTTCACCAAACCACCCAACTTTCAATGCTGGGTTCACTGAAATGCTTCTTGCAGTGAGGTAAGCACTTCAGAATGCCAAAGTCCCAACCTCACCAAACGACTCAACTTTTGATACTGGTTTCACTGAAATGCTTCTTTCAGTCAGATAAGCACTTCAGAAGGCCAAAATCTCAACTTCACAAAACCAGCCAACTTTCGATACTGGATTTACCCAAATGCTTATTTCAGTGAGATAAGCACTTCAGAAGACCAAAATCTAAACTTCACCAAACCACCCAACTTTCAATGCTGGGTTCACTGAAGTGCTTATTGCAGTGAGATAAGCACTTCAGAAGACCAAAATCTAAACTTCACCAAAACACCCAACTTTCAATGCTGGGTTCACTGACGTGCTTATTTCAGTGAGATAAGCACTTCAGAAGACAAAAATCTAAACTTCACCAATCCACCCAACTTTCAATGCTGGGTTCTCTGAAGTGCTTATTTCAGTGAGATAAGCACTTCAGAAGACCAAAATCTCAACATCACAAAACCACTCAAATTTTGATGCTGGGATCACTGAAGTGCTTATTTCAGTGAGATAAGCACTTCAGAAGACCAAAATCTCAATTTCACCAAACGACTCAACTTTTGATACTGGTTTCACTGAAATGCTTCTTTCAGTCAGATAAGCACTTCAGAAGGCCAAAATCTCAACTTCACAAAACCAGCCAACTTTCGATACTGGATTTACCCAAATGCTTATTTCAGTGAGATAAGCACTTCAGAAGACCAAAATCTCAAGTGAACAAACCACTCAAATTTCGATGATGGGTTCACTGAAGTGCTTATTTCAGTGAGATAAGCACTTCAGAAGACCAAAATCTAAACATCACTAATCGACTCAACTTTTGATGCTGATTTCACTGAAATGCTTCTTTCAGTCAGATAAGCACATCAGAAGGCCAAAATGTCAACTTCACCAAACCACCCAACTTTCGATCCAGGATTTACACAAATGCTTATTTCAGTGAGATAAGCACTTCAGAAGACTAAAATCTTAACTTCACCAAACCACTCAACTTTCGATGCTGGGATCACTGAAGTGCTTATTTCAGTGAGATAAGCACTTCAGAAGAACAAAATCTCAACATCTCAAAACCACTCAACTTTCGATGCTGGGTGCACTGAAGTGCTTAATTCAGTGAGATAAGCACTTCAGAAGACCAAAATCTCAACATCACGAAACCACTCAAATTTCGATGCTGGGCTCACTGCAGTGCTTATTTCAGTGAGATAAGCACTTGAGAATGCCAAAATCCCAACCTCACCAAACGACTCAACTTTCGATGCTGGGCTCACTGCAGTGCTTGTTTCAGTGAGAGAAGCACTTCAGAATGACAAAATCCCAACCTCACCAAACGACTCAACTTTTGATCCTGTTTTCATGAAATTCTTCTTTCAGTCAGATAAGCACTTCAGAAGTCCAAAATCTCATCTTCACAAAACCAGCCAACTTTCGATACTGGATTTACCCAAATGCTTATTTCAGTGAGATAAGCAATTCAGAAGACCAAAATCTAAACTTCACCAAACCACCCAACTTTCAATGCTGGGTTCATTGAAGTGCTTATTTCAGTGAGATAAGCACTTCAGAAGACCAAAATCAAAACTTCACCAAACCACCCAACTTTCAATGCTGGGTTCACTGAAGTGCTTATTTCAGTGAGATAAGCACTTCAGAAGACCAAAATCTAAACTTCACTGAACGACTCAACTTTTGATGCTGATTTCACTGAAATGCTTCTTTCAGTGAGATAAGCACTTCAGAAGACCAAAATCGCAACATCTCAAAACCACTCAACTTTCGATGCTGTGTTCACTGAAGTGCTTATTTCAGTGAGATAAGCACTTCAGAAGACCAAAATCTAAACTTCACCAAACCATCCAACTTTCAATGCTGGGTTCACTGAAATGCTTCTTTCAGTCAGATAAGCACTTCAGAATAACAAAATATCAACATCTCAAAACCACTCAACTTTCGTTGCTGGGTTCACTGAAGTGCTTATTTCAGTGAGATAAGCACTTCAGAAGACCGAAATCTCTACATCACCAAACCTCTCAAATTTCGATGCTGGGTTGTCTGAAGTGCTTATTTCAGTGAGATAACCACTTCAGAAGACCAAAATCTCAACATCACAAAACCACTCAAATTTCGATGCTGGGTTCACTGACGTGCTTATTTCATTGAGATAAGCACTTCACTTCGCCAAAATCCCAACCTCACCAAACGAATCAACTTTTGATGCTGGTTCCACTGAATTGCTTATTTGAGTGAGATAAGCACTTCAGAAGGCCAAAATCAAACATCACTAAACGACTCAACTTTTGATACCGATTTCACTGAAATGCTTCTTTCAGTCAGATAAGCACATCAGAAGGCCAAAATCTCAACTTCACCAAAACACCCAACTTTCGATCCAGGATTTACACAAATGCTTATTTCAGTGAGATAAGCACTTCAGAAGACTAAAATCTTAACTTCACCAAAACACTCAACTTTCGATGCTGGGATCACTGAAGTGCTTATTTCCGTGAGATAAGCACTTCAGAAGACCAAAATCTAAACTTCACCAAACCACCCAACTTTCAATGCTGGGTTCACTGAAATGCTTCTTTCAGTGAGGTAAGCACTTCAGAATGCCAAAGTCCCAACCTCACCAAACGACTCAACTTTTGATACTGGTTTCACTGAAATGCTTCTTTCAGTCAGATAAGCACTTCAGAAGGCCAAAATCTCAACTTCACAAAACCAGCCAACTTTCGATACTGGATTTACCCAAATGCTTATTTCAGTGAGATAAGCACTTCAGAAGACCAAAATCTAAACTTCACCAAACCACCCAACTTTCAATGCTGGGTTCACTGAAGTGCTTATTGCAGTGAGATAAGCACTTCAGAAGAACAAAATCTAAACTTCACCAAAACACCCAACTTTCAATGCTGGGTTCACTGACGTGCTTATTTCACTGAGATAAGCACTTCAGAAGACAAAAATCTAAACTTCACCAATCCACCCAACTTTCAATGCTGGGTTCTCTGAAGTGCTTATTTCAGTGAGATAAGCACTTCAGAAGACCAAAATCTCAACATCACAAAACCACTCAAATTTTAATGCTGGGATCACTGAAGTGCTTATTTCAGTGAGATAAACACTTCAGAAGACCAAAATCTAAACTTCACCAAACCACCCAACTTTCAATGCTGGGTTCACTGAAGTGCTTATTTCAGTGAGATAAGCACTTCAGAAGACCAAAATCTCAACATCACAAAACCACTCAAATTTTGATGCTGGGTTCACTGAAGTGCTTATTTCAGTGAGATAAGCACTTCAGAAGACCAAAATCTCATTTTCACCAAACAACCCAACTTTCAATGCTGGGTTCACTGAAGTGCTTATTTCAGTGAGATAAGTACTTCACTACGCCAAAATCCCAACCTCACCAAGCGACTCAACTTTTGATGCTGGTTCCACTGAATTGCTTATTTCAGTGAGATAAGCACTTCAGAAGACCAAAATCCCAACCTCACCAAACGACTCAACTTTTGATACTGGTTTCACTGAAATGCTTCTTTCAGTCAGATAAGCACTTCAGAAGGCCAAAATCTCAACTTCACAAAACCAGCCAACTTTCGATACTGGATTTACCCAAATGCTTATTTCAGTGAGATAAGCACTTCAGAAGACCAAAATCTAAACTTCACCAAACCACCCAACTTTCAATGCTGGGTTCACTGAAGTGCTTATTGCAGTGAGATAAGCACTTCAGAAGATCAAAATCTAAACATCTCAAAACCACTCAACTTTCGATGCTGTGTTCACTGAAGTGCTTATTTCAGTGAGATAAGCACTTCAGAAGACCAAAATCTAAACTTCACCAAGCCACCCAACTTTCAATGCTGGGTTCACTGAAGTGCTTATTGCAGTGAGATAAGCACTTCAGAAGACCAAAATCTAAACTTCACCAATCCACCCACCTTTCAATGCTGGGTTCGCTGAAGTGCTTATTTCAGTGAGATAACCACTTCAGAAGACCAAAATCTCAACATCACAAAACCACTCAAATTTCGATGCTGGGTTCACTGAAGTGCTTATTTCAGTGAGATAAGCACTTCAGAAGACCAAAATCTAAACTTCACCAAACAATCCAACTTTAAATGCTGGGTTCACTGAAATGCTTCTTTCAGTCAGATAAGCACTTCAGAAGAACAAAATCTCAACATCTCAAAACCACTCAACTTTCGATGCTGGGTTCACTGAAGTGTTTATTTCAGTGAGATAAGCACTTCAGAAGACCAAAATCTCAAGTGAACAAACCACTCAAATTTCGATGCTGGGTTCACTGGAGTGCTTATTTCAGTGAGATAAGCACTTCAGAAGACCAAAATCTAAACTTCACCAATCCACCCAACTTTCAATGCTGGGTTCTCTGAAGTGCTTATTTCAGTGAGATAACCACTTCAGAAGACCAAAATCTCAACATCACAAAACCACTCAAATTTCGATGCTGTGTTCACTGAAGTGCTTATTTCAGTGAGATAAGCACTTCAGAAGACCAAAATCTAAACTTCACCAAACCATCCAACTTTAAATGTTGGGTTCACTGAAATGCTTCTTTCAGTGAGATAAGCACTTCAGAAGACCAAAATCTAAACTTCACCAAACCACCCAACTTTCAATGCTGGGTTCACTGAAGTGCTTATTTCAGTGAGATAAGCACTTCAGAAGACCAAAATCTCAACTTCACCAAACAACCCAACTTTCAATGCTGGGTTCACTGAAGTGCTTATTTCAGTGAGATAAGTACTTCACTACGCCAAAATCCCAACCTCACCAAGCGACTCCACTTTTGATGCTGGTTCCACTGAATTGCTTATTTCAGTGAGATAAGCACTTCAGAAGGCCAAAATCTAAACTTCACTAAACGACTCAACTTTTGATGCTGATTTCACTGAAATGCTTCTTTCAGTCAGATATTCACATCAGAAGGCCAAAATCTCCAATTCACCAAACCACCCAACTTTCGATCCAGGATATACCCAAAGGATAATTTCAGTGTGATAAGCACTTCAGAATGCCAAAATCCCAACCTCACCAAACCACTCAACTTTCGATGCTGTGTTCACTGAAGTGCTTATTTCAGTGAGATAAGCACTTCAGAAGACCAAAATCTAAACTTCACCAAACCATCCAACTTTAAATGTTGGGTTCATTGAAATGCTTCTTTCAGTGAGATAAGCACTTCAGAAGACCAAAATCTAAACTTCACCAAACCACACAACTTTCAATGCTGGGTTCACTGAAGTGCTTATTTCAGTGAGATAAGCACTTCAGAAGACCAAAATCTAAACTTCACTGAACGACACAACTTTTGATGCTGATTTCACTGAAATGCTTCTTTCAGTGAGATAAGCACTTCAGAAGACCAAAATCGCAACATCTCAAAACCACTCAACTTTCGATGCTGTGTTCACTGAAGTGCTTATTTCAGTGAGATAAGCACTTCAGAAGACCAAAATCTAAACTTCACCAAACCATCCAACTTTCAATGCTGGGTTCACTGAAATGCTTCTTTCAGTCAGATAAGCACTTCAGAATAACAAAATATCAACATCTCAAAACCACTCAACTTTCGTTGCTGGGTTCACTGAAGTGCTTATTTCAGTGAGATAACCACTTCAGAAGACCAAAATCTCAACATCACAAAACCACTCAAATTTCGATGCTGGGTTCACTGACGTGCTTATTTCATTGAGATAAGCACTTCACTTCGCCAAAATCCCAACCTCACCAAACGAATCAACTTTTGATGCTGGTTCCACTGAATTGCTTATTTGAGTGAGATAAGCACTTCAGAAGGCCAAAATCTAAACATCACTAAACGACTCAACTTTTGATACTGATTTCACTGAAATGCTTCTTTCAGTCAGATAAGCACATCAGAAGGCCAAAATCTCAACTTCACCAAAACACCCAACTTTCGATCCAGGATTTACACAAATGCTTATTTCAGTGAGATAAGCACTTCAGAAGACTAAAATCTTAACTTCACCAAAACACTCATCTTTCGATGCTGGGATCACTGAAGTGCTTATTTCCGTGAGATAAGCACTTCAGAAGACCAAAATCTAAACTTCACCAAACCACCCAACTTTCAATGCTGGGTTCACTGAAATGCTTCTTGCAGTGAGGTAAGCACTTCAGAATGCCAAAGTCCCAACCTCACCAAACGACTCAACTTTTGATACTGGTTTCACTGAAATGCTTCTTTCAGTCAGATAAGCACTTCAGAAGGCCAAAATCTCAACTTCACAAAACCAGCCAACTTTCGATACTGGATTTACCCAAATGCTTATTTCAGTGAGATAAGCACTTCAGAAGACCAAAATCTAAACTTCACCAAACCACCCAACTTTCAATGCTGGGTTCACTGAAGTGCTTATTGCAGTGAGATAAGCACTTCAGAAGACCAAAATCTAAACTTCACCAAAACACCCAACTTTCAATGCTGGGTTCACTGACGTGCTTATTTCAGTGAGATAAGCACTTCAGAAGACAAAAATCTAAACTTCACCAATCCACCCAACTTTCAATGCTGGGTTCTCTGAAGTGCTTATTTCAGTGAGATAAGCACTTCAGAAGACCAAAATCTCAACATCACAAAACCACTCAAATTTTGATGCTGGGATCACTGAAGTGCTTATTTCAGTGAGATAAACACTTCAGAAGACCAAAATCTAAACTTCACCAAACCACCCAACTTTCAATGCTGGGTTCACTGAAGTGCTTATTTCAGTGAGATAAGCACTTCAGAAGACCAAAATCTCAACATCACCAAACCACTCAAATTTTGATGCTGGGTTCACTGAAGTGCTTATTTCAGTGAGATAAGCACTTCAGAAGACCAAAATCTCAATTTCACCAAACAACCCAACTTTCAATGCTGGGTTCACTGAAGTGCTTATTTCAGTGAGATAAGTACTTCACTACGCCAAAATCCCAACCTCACCAAGCGACTCAACTTTTGATGCTGGTTCCACTGAATTGCTTATTTCAGTGAGATAAGCACTTCAGAAGACCAAAATCCCAACCTCACCAAACGACTCAACTTTTGATACTGGTTTCACTGAAATGCTTCTTTCAGTCAGATAAGCACTTCAGAAGGCCAAAATCTCAACTTCACAAAACCAGCCAACTTTCGATACTGGATTTACCCAAATGCTTATTTCAGTGAGATAAGCACTTCAGAAGACCAAAATCTCAAGTGAACAAACCACTCAAATTTCGATGCTGGGTTCACTGGAGTGCTTATTTCAGTGAGATAAGCACTTCAGAAGACCAAAATCTAAACTTCACCAAACCACCCAACTTTCAATGCTGGGTTCACTGAAGTGCTTATTTCAGTGAGATAAGCACTTCAGAAGACCAAAATCTCAACTTCACCAAACAACCCAACTTTCAATGCTGGGTTCACTGAAGTGCTTATTTCAGTGAGATAAGTACTTCACTACGCCAAAATCCCAACCTCACCAAGCGACTCCACTTTTGATGCTGGTTCCACTGAATTGCTTATTTCAGTGAGATAAGCACTTCAGAAGGCCAAAATCTAAACTTCACTAAACGACTCAACTTTTGATGCTGATTTCACTGAAATGCTTCTTTCAGTCAGATATTCACATCAGAAGGCCAAAATCTCCAATTCACCAAACCACCCAACTTTCGATCCAGGATATACCCAAAGGCTAATTTCAGTGTGATAAGCACTTCAGAATGCCAAAATCCCAACCTCACCAAACCACTCAACTTTCGATGCTGTGTTCACTGAAGTGCTTATTTCAGTGAGATAAGCACTTCAGAAGACCAAAATCTAAACTTCACCAAACCATCCAACGTTAAATGTTGGGTTCACTGAAATGCTTCTTTCAGTGAGATAAGCACTTCAGAAGACCAAAATCTAAACTTCACCAAACCACACAACTTTCAATGCTGGGTTCACTGAAGTGCTTATTTCAGTGAGATAAGCACTTCAGAAGACCAAAATCTCAACTTCACCAAACAACCCAACTTTTGATGCTGATTTCACTGAAATGCTTCTTTCAGTGAGATAAGCACTTCAGAAGACCAAAATCGCAACATCTCAAAACCACTCAACTTTCGATGCTGTGTTCACTGAAGTGCTTATTTCAGTGAGATAAGCACTTCAGAAGACCAAAATCTAAACTTCACCAAACCATCCAACTTTCAATGCTGGGTTCACTGAAATGCTTCTTTCAGTCAGATAAGCACTTCAGAATAACAAAATATCAACATCTCAAAACCACTCAACTTTCGTTGCTGGGTTCACTGAAGTGCTTATTTCAGTGAGATAAGCACTTCAGAAGACCGATGTCTCTACATCACCAAACCTCTCAAATTTCGATGCTGGGTTGTCTGAAGTGCTTATTTCAGTGAGATAAGCACTTCAGAAGACCAAAATCTCAACATCACAAAACCACTCAAATTTCGATGCTGGGTTCACTGACGTGCTTATTTCATTGAGATAAGCACTTCACTTCGCCAAAATCCCAACCTCACCAAACGAATCAACTTTTGATGCTGGTTCCACGGAATTGCTTATTTGAGTGAGATAAGCACTTCAGAAGGCCAAAATCTAAACATCACTAAACGACTCAACTTTTGATACTGATTTCACTGAAATGCTTCTTTCAGTCAGATAAGCACATCAGAAGGCCAAAATCTCAACTTCACCAAAACACCCAACTTTCGATCCAGGATTTACACAAATGCTTATTTCAGTGAGATAAGCACTTCAGAAGACTAAAATCTTAACTTCACCAAAACACTCATCTTTCGATGCTGGGATCACTGAAGTGCTTATTTCCGTGAGATAAGCACTTCAGAAGACCAAAATCTAAACTTCACCAAACCACCCAACTTTCAATGCTGGGTTCAGTGAAATGCTTCTTTCAGTGAGGTAAGCACTTCAGAATGCCAAAGTCCCAACCTCACCAAACGACTCAACTTTTGATACTGGTTTCACTGAAATGCTTCTTTCAGTCAGATAAGCACTTCAGAAGGCCAAAATCTCAACTTCACAAAACCAGCCAACTTTCGATACTGGATTTACCCAAATGCTTATTTCAGTGAGATAAGCACTTCAGAAGACCAAAATCTAAACTTCACCAAACCACCCAACTTTCAATGCTGGGTTCACTGAAGTGCTTATTGCAGTGAGATAAGCACTTCAGAAGACCAAAATCTAAACTTCACCAAAACACCCAACTTTCAATGCTGGGTTCACTGACGTGCTTATTTCAGTGAGATAAGCACTTCAGAAGACAAAAATCTAAACTTCACCAATCCACCCAACTTTCAATGCTGGGTTCTCTGAAGTGCTTATTTCAGTGAGATAAGCACTTCAGAAGACCAAAATCTCAACATCACAAAACCACTCAAATTTTGATGCTGGGATCACTGAAGTGCTTATTTCAGTGAGATAAACACTTCAGAAGACCAAAATCTAAACTTCACCAAACCACCCAACTTTCAATGCTGGGTTCACTGAAGTGCTTATTTCAGTGAGATAAGCACTTCAGAAGACCAAAATCTCAACATCACAAAACCACTCAAATTTTGATGCTGGGTTCACTGAAGTGCTTATTTCAGTGAGATAAGCACTTCAGAAGACCAAAATCTCAATTTCACCAAACAACCCAACTTTCAATGCTGGGTTCACTGAAGTGCTTATTTCAGTGAGATAAGTACTTCACTACGCCAAAATCCCAACCTCACCAAGCGACTCAACTTTTGATGCTGGTTCCACTGAATTGCTTATTTCAGTGAGATAAGCACTTCAGAAGACCAAAATCCCAACCTCACCAAACGACTCAACTTTTGATACTGGTTTCACTGAAATGCTTCTTTCAGTCAGATAAGCACTTCAGAAGGCCAAAATCTCAACTTCACAAAACCAGCCAACTTTCGATACTGGATTTACCCAAATGCTTATTTCAGTGAGATAAGCACTTCAGAAGACCAAAATCTAAACTTCACCAAACCACCCAACTTTCAATGCTGGGTTCACTGAAGTGCTTATTGCAGTGAGATAAGCACTTCAGAAGATCAAAATCTAAACATCTCAAAACCACTCAACTTTCGATGCTGTGTTCACTGAAGTGCTTATTTCAGTGAGATAAGCACTTCAGAAGACCAAAATCTAAACTTCACCAAGCCACCCAACTTTCAATGCTGGGTTCACTGAAGTGCTTATTGCAGTGAGATAAGCACTTCAGAAGACCAAAATCTAAACTTCACCAATCCACCCACCTTTCAATGCTGGGTTCGCTGAAGTGCTTATTTCAGTGAGATAACCACTTCAGAAGACCAAAATCTCAACATCACAAAACCACTCAAATTTCGATGCTGGGTTCACTGAAGTGCTTATTTCAGTGAGATAAGCACTTCAGAAGACCAAAATCTAAACTTCACCAAACAATCCAACTTTAAATGCTGGGTTCACTGAAATGCTTCTTTCAGTCAGATAAGCACTTCAGAAGAACAAAATCTCAACATCTCAAAACCACTCAACTTTCGATGCTGGGTTCACTGAAGTGTTTATTTCAGTGAGATAAGCACTTCAGAAGACCAAAATCTCAAGTGAACAAACCACTCAAATTTCGATGCTGGGTTCACTGGAGTGCTTATTTCAGTGAGATAAGCACTTCAGAAGACCAAAATCTAAACTTCACCAATCCACCCAACTTTCAATGCTGGGTTCTCTGAAGTGCTTATTTCAGTGAGATAACCACTTCAGAAGACCAAAATCTCAACATCACAAAACCACTCAAATTTCGATGCTGTGTTCACTGAAGTGCTTATTTCAGTGAGATAAGCACTTCAGAAGACCAAAATCTAAACTTCACCAAACCATCCAACTTTAAATGTTGGGTTCACTGAAATGCTTCTTTCAGTGAGATAAGCACTTCAGAAGACCAAAATCTAAACTTCACCAAACCACCCAACTTTCAATGCTGGGTTCACTGAAGTGCTTATTTCAGTGAGATAAGCACTTCAGAAGACCAAAATCTCAACTTCACCAAACAACCCAACTTTCAATGCTGGGTTCACTGAAGTGCTTATTTCAGTGAGATAAGTACTTCACTACGCCAAAATCCCAACCTCACCAAGCGACTCCACTTTTGATGCTGGTTCCACTGAACTGCTTATTTCAGTGAGATAAGCACTTCAGAAGGCCAAAATCTAAACTTCACTAAACGACTCAACTTTTGATGCTGATTTCACTGAAATGCTTCTTTCAGTCAGATATTCACATCAGAAGGCCAAAATCTCCAATTCACCAAACCACCCAACTTTCGATCCAGGATATACCCAAAGGATAATTTCAGTGTGATAAGCACTTCAGAATGCCAAAATCCCAACCTCACCAAACCACTCAACTTTCGATGCTGTGTTCACTGAAGTGCTTATTTCAGTGAGATAAGCACTTCAGAAGACCAAAATCTAAACTTCACCAAACCATCCAACTTTAAATGTTGGGTTCATTGAAATGCTTCTTTCAGTGAGATAAGCACTTCAGAAGACCAAAATCTAAACTTCACCAAACCACACAACTTTCAATGCTGGGTTCACTGAAGTGCTTATTTCAGTGAGATAAGCACTTCAGAAGACCAAAATCTAAACTTCACTGAACGACACAACTTTTGATGCTGATTTCACTGAAATGCTTCTTTCAGTGAGATAAGCACTTCAGAAGACCAAAATCGCAACATCTCAAAACCACTCAACTTTCGATGCTGTGTTCACTGAAGTGCTTATTTCAGTGAGATAAGCACTTCAGAAGACCAAAATCTAAACTTCACCAAACCATCCAACTTTCAATGCTGGGTTCACTGAAATGCTTCTTTCAGTCAGATAAGCACTTCAGAATAACAAAATATCAACATCTCAAAACCACTCAACTTTCGTTGCTGGGTTCACTGAAGTGCTTATTTCAGTGAGATAAGCACTTCAGAAGACCAAAATCTCAACATCACCAAACCACTCAAATTTTGATGCTGGGTTCACTGAAGTGCTTATTTCAGTGAGATAAGCACTTCAGAAGACCAAAATCTCAATTTCACCAAACAACCCAACTTTCAATGCTGGGTTCACTGAAGTGCTTATTTCAGTGAGATAAGTACTTCACTACGCCAAAATCCCAACCTCACCAAGCGACTCAACTTTTGATGCTGGTTCCACTGAATTGCTTATTTCAGTGAGATAAGCACTTCAGAAGACCAAAATCCCAACCTCACCAAACGACTCAACTTTTGATACTGGTTTCACTGAAATGCTTCTTTCAGTCAGATAAGCACTTCAGAAGGCCAAAATCTCAACTTCACAAAACCAGCCAACTTTCGATACTGGATTTACCCAAATGCTTATTTCAGTGAGATAAGCACTTCAGAAGACCAAAATCTCAAGTGAACAAACCACTCAAATTTCGATGCTGGGTTCACTGAAGTGCTTATTTCAGTGAGATAAGCACTTCAGAAGACCAAAATCTCAACTTCACCAAACAACCCAACTTTCAATGCTGGGTTCACTGAAGTGCTTATTTCAGTGAGATAAGTACTTCACTACGCCAAAATCCCAACCTCACCAAGCGACTCCACTTTTGATGCTGGTTCCACTGAATTGCTTATTTCAGTGAGAAAAGCACTTCAGAAGGCCAAAATCTAAACTTCACTAAACGACTCAACTTTTGATGCTGATTTCACTGAAATGCTTCTTTCAGTCAGATATTCACATCAGAAGGCCAAAATCTCCAATTCACCAAACCACCCAACTTTCGATCCAGGATATACCCAAAGGCTAATTTCAGTGTGATAAGCACTTCAGAATGCCAAAATCCCAACCTCACCAAACCACTCAACTTTCGATGCTGTGTTCACTGAAGTGCTTATTTCAGTGAGATAAGCACTTCAGAAGACCAAAATCTAAACTTCACCAAACCATCCAACGTTAAATGTTGGGTTCACTGAAATGCTTCTTTCAGTGAGATAAGCACTTCAGAAGACCAAAATCTAAACTTCACCAAACCACACAACTTTCAATGCTGGGTTCACTGAAGTGCTTATTTCAGTGAGATAAGCACTTCAGAAGACCAAAATCTCAACTTCACCAAACAACCCAACTTTTGATGCTGATTTCACTGAAATGCTTCTTTCAGTGAGATAAGCACTTCAGAAGACCAAAATCGCAACATCTCAAAACCACTCAACTTTCGATGCTGTGTTCACTGAAGTGCTTATTTCAGTGAGATAAGCACTTCAGAAGACCAAAATCTAAACTTCACCAAACCATCCAACTTTCAATGCTGGGTTCACTGAAATGCTTCTTTCAGTCAGATAAGCACTTCAGAATAACAAAATATCAACATCTCAAAACCACTCAACTTTCGTTGCTGGGTTCACTGAAGTGCTTATTTCAGTGAGATAAGCACTTCAGAAGACCGATGTCTCTACATCACCAAACCTCTCAAATTTCGATGCTGGGTTGTCTGAAGTGCTTATTTCAGTGAGATAAGCACTTCAGAAGACCAAAATCTCAACATCACAAAACCACTCAAATTTCGATGCTGGGTTCACTGACGTGCTTATTTCATTGAGATAAGCACTTCACTTCGCCAAAATCCCAACCTCACCAAACGAATCAACTTTTGATGCTGGTTCCACGGAATTGCTTATTTGAGTGAGATAAGCACTTCAGAAGGCCAAAATCTAAACATCACTAAACGACTCAACTTTTGATACTGATTTCACTGAAATGCTTCTTTCAGTCAGATAAGCACATCAGAAGGCCAAAATCTCAACTTCACCAAAACACCCAACTTTCGATCCAGGATTTACACAAATGCTTATTTCAGTGAGATAAGCACTTCAGAAGACTAAAATCTTAACTTCACCAAAACACTCATCTTTCGATGCTGGGATCACTGAAGTGCTTATTTCCGTGAGATAAGCACTTCAGAAGACCAAAATCTAAACTTCACCAAACCACCCAACTTTCAATGCTGGGTTCAGTGAAATGCTTCTTTCAGTGAGGTAAGCACTTCAGAATGCCAAAGTCCCAACCTCACCAAACGACTCAACTTTTGATACTGGTTTCACTGAAATGCTTCTTTCAGTCAGATAAGCACTTCAGAAGGCCAAAATCTCAACTTCACAAAACCAGCCAACTTTCGATACTGGATTTACCCAAATGCTTATTTCAGTGAGATAAGCACTTCAGAAGACCAAAATCTAAACTTCACCAAACCACCCAACTTTCAATGCTGGGTTCACTGAAGTGCTTATTGCAGTGAGATAAGCACTTCAGAAGACCAAAATCTAAACTTCACCAAAACACCCAACTTTCAATGCTGGGTTCACTGACGTGCTTATTTCAGTGAGATAAGCACTTCAGAAGACAAAAATCTAAACTTCACCAATCCACCCAACTTTCAATGCTGGGTTCTCTGAAGTGCTTATTTCAGTGAGATAAGCACTTCAGAAGACCAAAATCTCAACATCACAAAACCACTCAAATTTTGATGCTGGGATCACTGAAGTGCTTATTTCAGTGAGATAAACACTTCAGAAGACCAAAATCTAAACTTCACCAAACCACCCAACTTTCAATGCTGGGTTCACTGAAGTGCTTATTTCAGTGAGATAAGCACTTCAGAAGACCAAAATCTCAACATCACAAAACCACTCAAATTTTGATGCTGGGTTCACTGAAGTGCTTATTTCAGTGAGATAAGCACTTCAGAAGACCAAAATCTCAATTTCACCAAACAACCCAACTTTCAATGCTGGGTTCACTGAAGTGCTTATTTCAGTGAGATAAGTACTTCACTACGCCAAAATCCCAACCTCACCAAGCGACTCAACTTTTGATGCTGGTTCCACTGAATTGCTTATTTCAGTGAGATAAGCACTTCAGAAGACCAAAATCCCAACCTCACCAAACGACTCAACTTTTGATACTGGTTTCACTGAAATGCTTCTTTCAGTCAGATAAGCACTTCAGAAGGCCAAAATCTCAACTTCACAAAACCAGCCAACTTTCGATACTGGATTTACCCAAATGCTTATTTCAGTGAGATAAGCACTTCAGAAGACCAAAATCTAAACTTCACCAAACCACCCAACTTTCAATGCTGGGTTCACTGAAGTGCTTATTGCAGTGAGATAAGCACTTCAGAAGATCAAAATCTAAACATCTCAAAACCACTCAACTTTCGATGCTGTGTTCACTGAAGTGCTTATTTCAGTGAGATAAGCACTTCAGAAGACCAAAATCTAAACTTCACCAAGCCACCCAACTTTCAATGCTGGGTTCACTGAAGTGCTTATTGCAGTGAGATAAGCACTTCAGAAGACCAAAATCTAAACTTCACCAATCCACCCACCTTTCAATGCTGGGTTCGCTGAAGTGCTTATTTCAGTGAGATAACCACTTCAGAAGACCAAAATCTCAACATCACAAAACCACTCAAATTTCGATGCTGGGTTCACTGAAGTGCTTATTTCAGTGAGATAAGCACTTCAGAAGACCAAAATCTAAACTTCACCAAACAATCCAACTTTAAATGCTGGGTTCACTGAAATGCTTCTTTCAGTCAGATAAGCACTTCAGAAGAACAAAATCTCAACATCTCAAAACCACTCAACTTTCGATGCTGGGTTCACTGAAGTGTTTATTTCAGTGAGATAAGCACTTCAGAAGACCAAAATCTCAAGTGAACAAACCACTCAAATTTCGATGCTGGGTTCACTGGAGTGCTTATTTCAGTGAGATAAGCACTTCAGAAGACCAAAATCTAAACTTCACCAATCCACCCAACTTTCAATGCTGGGTTCTCTGAAGTGCTTATTTCAGTGAGATAACCACTTCAGAAGACCAAAATCTCAACATCACAAAACCACTCAAATTTCGATGCTGTGTTCACTGAAGTGCTTATTTCAGTGAGATAAGCACTTCAGAAGACCAAAATCTAAACTTCACCAAACCATCCAACTTTAAATGTTGGGTTCACTGAAATGCTTCTTTCAGTGAGATAAGCACTTCAGAAGACCAAAATCTAAACTTCACCAAACCACCCAACTTTCAATGCTGGGTTCACTGAAGTGCTTATTTCAGTGAGATAAGCACTTCAGAAGACCAAAATCTCAACTTCACCAAACAACCCAACTTTCAATGCTGGGTTCACTGAAGTGCTTATTTCAGTGAGATAAGTACTTCACTACGCCAAAATCCCAACCTCACCAAGCGACTCCACTTTTGATGCTGGTTCCACTGAACTGCTTATTTCAGTGAGATAAGCACTTCAGAAGGCCAAAATCTAAACTTCACTAAACGACTCAACTTTTGATGCTGATTTCACTGAAATGCTTCTTTCAGTCAGATATTCACATCAGAAGGCCAAAATCTCCAATTCACCAAACCACCCAACTTTCGATCCAGGATATACCCAAAGGATAATTTCAGTGTGATAAGCACTTCAGAATGCCAAAATCCCAACCTCACCAAACCACTCAACTTTCGATGCTGTGTTCACTGAAGTGCTTATTTCAGTGAGATAAGCACTTCAGAAGACCAAAATCTAAACTTCACCAAACCATCCAACTTTAAATGTTGGGTTCATTGAAATGCTTCTTTCAGTGAGATAAGCACTTCAGAAGACCAAAATCTAAACTTCACCAAACCACACAACTTTCAATGCTGGGTTCACTGAAGTGCTTATTTCAGTGAGATAAGCACTTCAGAAGACCAAAATCTAAACTTCACTGAACGACTCAACTTTTGATGCTGATTTCACTGAAATGCTTCTTTCAGTGAGATAAGCACTTCAGAAGACCAAAATCGCAACATCTCAAAACCACTCAACTTTCGATGCTGTGTTCACTGAAGTGCTTATTTCAGTGAGATAAGCACTTCAGAAGACCAAAATCTAAACTTCACCAAACCATCCAACTTTCAATGCTGGGTTCACTGAAATGCTTCTTTCAGTCAGATAAGCACTTCAGAATAACAAAATATCAACATCTCAAAACCACTCAACTTTCGTTGCTGGGTTCACTGAAGTGCTTATTTCAGTGAGATAAGCACTTCAGAAGACCGATGTCTCTACATCACCAAACCTCTCAAATTTCGATGCTGGGTTGTCTGAAGTGCTTATTTCAGTGAGATAACCACTTCAGAAGACCAAAATCTCAAAATCACAAAACCACTCAAATTTCGATGCTGGGTTCACTGACGTGCTTATTTCATTGAGATAAGCACTTCACTTCGCCAAAATCCCAACCTCACCAAACGAATCAACTTTTGATGCTGGTTCCACTGAATTGCTTATTTGAGTGAGATAAGCACTTCAGAAGGCCAAAATCTAAACATCACTAAACGACTCAACTTTTGATACTGATTTCACTGAAATGCTTCTTTCAGTCAGATAAGCACATCAGAAGGCCAAAATCTCAACTTCACCAAAACACCCAACTTTCGATCCAGGATTTACACAAATGCTTATTTCAGTGAGATAAGCACTTCAGAAGACTAAAATCTTAACTTCACCAAAACACTCATCTTTCGATGCTGGGATCACTGAAGTGCTTATTTCCGTGAGATAAGCCCTTCAGAAGACCAAAATCTAAACTTCACCAAACCACCCAACTTTCAATGCTGGGTTCACTGAAATGCTTCTTGCAGTGAGGTAAGCACTTCAGAATGCCAAAGTCCCAACCTCACCAAACGACTCAACTTTTGATACTGGTTTCACTGAAATGCTTCTTTCAGTCAGATAAGCACTTCAGAAGGCCAAAATCTCAACTTCACAAAACCAGCCAACTTTCGATACTGGATTTACCCAAATGCTTATTTCAGTGAGATAAGCACTTCAGAAGACCAAAATCTAAACTTCACCAAACCACCCAACTTTCAATGCTGGGTTCACTGAAGTGCTTATTGCAGTGAGATAAGCACTTCAGAAGACCAAAATCTAAACTTCACCAAAACACCCAACTTTCAATGCTGGGTTCACTGACGTGCTTATTTCAGTGAGATAAGCACTTCAGAAGACAAAAATCTAAACTTCACCAATCCACCCAACTTTCAATGCTGGGTTCTCTGAAGTGCTTATTTCAGTGAGATAAGCACTTCAGAAGACCAAAATCTCAACATCACAAAACCACTCAAATTTTGATGCTGGGATCACTGAAGTGCTTATTTCAGTGAGATAAGCACTTCAGAAGACCAAAATCTCAATTTCACCAAACGACTCAACTTTTGATACTGGTTTCACTGAAATGCTTCTTTCAGTCAGATAAGCACTTCAGAAGGCCAAAATCTCAACTTCACAAAACCAGCCAACTTTCGATACTGGATTTACCCAAATGCTTATTTCAGTGAGATAAGCACTTCAGAAGACCAAAATCTCAAGTGAACAAACCACTCAAATTTCGATGATGGGTTCACTGAAGTGCTTATTTCAGTGAGATAAGCACTTCAGAAGACCAAAATCTAAACATCACTAATCGACTCAACTTTTGATGCTGATTTCACTGAAATGCTTCTTTCAGTCAGATAAGCACATCAGAAGGCCAAAATGTCAACTTCACCAAACCACCCAACTTTCGATCCAGGATTTACACAAATGCTTATTTCAGTGAGATAAGCACTTCAGAAGACTAAAATCTTAACTTCACCAAACCACTCAACTTTCGATGCTGGGATCACTGAAGTGCTTATTTCAGTGAGATAAGCACTTCAGAAGAACAAAATCTCAACATCTCAAAACCACTCAACTTTCGATGCTGGGTGCACTGAAGTGCTTAATTCAGTGAGATAAGCACTTCAGAAGACCAAAATCTCAACATCACGAAACCACTCAAATTTCGATGCTGGGCTCACTGCAGTGCTTATTTCAGTGAGATAAGCACTTGAGAATGCCAAAATCCCAACCTCACCAAACGACTCAACTTTCGATGCTGGGCTCACTGCAGTGCTTGTTTCAGTGAGAGAAGCACTTCAGAATGACAAAATCCCAACCTCACCAAACGACTCAACTTTTGATCCTGTTTTCATGAAATTCTTCTTTCAGTCAGATAAGCACTTCAGAAGTCCAAAATCTCATCTTCACAAAACCAGCCAACTTTCGATACTGGATTTACCCAAATGCTTATTTCAGTGAGATAAGCAATTCAGAAGACCAAAATCTAAACTTCACCAAACCACCCAACTTTCAATGCTGGGTTCATTGAAGTGCTTATTTCAGTGAGATAAGCACTTCAGAAGACCAAAATCAAAACTTCACCAAACCACCCAACTTTCAATGCTGGGTTCACTGAAGTGCTTATTTCAGTGAGATAAGCACTTCAGAAGACCAAAATCTAAACTTCACTGAACGACTCAACTTTTGATGCTGATTTCACTGAAATGCTTCTTTCAGTGAGATAAGCACTTCAGAAGACCAAAATCGCAACATCTCAAAACCACTCAACTTTCGATGCTGTGTTCACTGAAGTGCTTATTTCAGTGAGATAAGCACTTCAGAAGACCAAAATCTAAACTTCACCAAACCATTCAACTTTCAATGCTGGGTTCACTGAAATGCTTCTTTCAGTCAGATAAGCACTTCAGAATAACAAAATATCAACATCTCAAAACCACTCAACTTTCGTTGCTGGGTTCACTGAAGTGCTTATTTCAGTGAGATAAGCACTTCAGAAGACCGAAATCTCTACATCACCAAACCTCTCAAATTTCGATGCTGGGTTGTCTGAAGTGCTTATTTCAGTGAGATAACCACTTCAGAAGACCAAAATCTCAACATCACAAAACCACTCAAATTTCGATGCTGGGTTCACTGACGTGCTTATTTCATTGAGATAAGCACTTCACTTCGCCAAAATCCCAACCTCACCAAACGAATCAACTTTTGATGCTGGTTCCACTGAATTGCTTATTTGAGTGAGATAAGCACTTCAGAAGGCCAAAATCAAACATCACTAAACGACTCAACTTTTGATACCGATTTCACTGAAATGCTTCTTTCAGTCAGATAAGCACATCAGAAGGCCAAAATCTCAACTTCACCAAAACACCCAACTTTCGATCCAGGATTTACACAAATGCTTATTTCAGTGAGATAAGCACTTCAGAAGACTAAAATCTTAACTTCACCAAAACACTCAACTTTCGATGCTGGGATCACTGAAGTGCTTATTTCCGTGAGATAAGCACTTCAGAAGACCAAAATCTAAACTTCACCAAACCACCCAACTTTCAATGCTGGGTTCACTGAAATGCTTCTTTCAGTGAGGTAAGCACTTCAGAATGCCAAAGTCCCAACCTCACCAAACGACTCAACTTTTGATACTGGTTTCACTGAAATGCTTCTTTCAGTCAGATAAGCACTTCAGAAGGCCAAAATCTCAACTTCACAAAACCAGCCAACTTTCGATACTGGATTTACCCAAATGCTTATTTCAGTGAGATAAGCACTTCAGAAGACCAAAATCTAAACTTCACCAAACCACCCAACTTTCAATGCTGGGTTCACTGAAGTGCTTATTGCAGTGAGATAAGCACTTCAGAAGAACAAAATCTAAACTTCACCAAAACACCCAACTTTCAATGCTGGGTTCACTGACGTGCTTATTTCACTGAGATAAGCACTTCAGAAGACAAAAATCTAAACTTCACCAATCCACCCAACTTTCAATGCTGGGTTCTCTGAAGTGCTTATTTCAGTGAGATAAGCACTTCAGAAGACCAAAATCTCAACATCACAAAACCACTCAAATTTTAATGCTGGGATCACTGAAGTGCTTATTTCAGTGAGATAAACACTTCAGAAGACCAAAATCTAAACTTCACCAAACCACCCAACTTTCAATGCTGGGTTCACTGAAGTGCTTATTTCAGTGAGATAAGCACTTCAGAAGACCAAAATCTCAACATCACAAAACCACTCAAATTTTGATGCTGGGTTCACTGAAGTGCTTATTTCAGTGAGATAAGCACTTCAGAAGACCAAAATCTCATTTTCACCAAACAACCCAACTTTCAATGCTGGGTTCACTGAAGTGCTTATTTCAGTGAGATAAGTACTTCACTACGCCAAAATCCCAACCTCACCAAGCGACTCAACTTTTGATGCTGGTTCCACTGAATTGCTTATTTCAGTGAGATAAGCACTTCAGAAGACCAAAATCCCAACCTCACCAAACGACTCAACTTTTGATACTGGTTTCACTGAAATGCTTCTTTCAGTCAGATAAGCACTTCAGAAGGCCAAAATCTCAACTTCACAAAACCAGCCAACTTTCGATACTGGATTTACCCAAATGCTTATTTCAGTGAGATAAGCACTTCAGAAGACCAAAATCTAAACTTCACCAAACCACCCAACTTTCAATGCTGGGTTCACTGAAGTGCTTATTGCAGTGAGATAAGCACTTCAGAAGATCAAAATCTAAACATCTCAAAACCACTCAACTTTCGATGCTGTGTTCACTGAAGTGCTTATTTCAGTGAGATAAGCACTTCAGAAGACCAAAATCTAAACTTCACCAAGCCACCCAACTTTCAATGCTGGGTTCACTGAAGTGCTTATTGCAGTGAGATAAGCACTTCAGAAGACCAAAATCTAAACTTCACCAATCCACCCACCTTTCAATGCTGGGTTCGCTGAAGTGCTTATTTCAGTGAGATAACCACTTCAGAAGACCAAAATCTCAACATCACAAAACCACTCAAATTTCGATGCTGGGTTCACTGAAGTGCTTATTTCAGTGAGATAAGCACTTCAGAAGACCAAAATCTAAACTTCACCAAACAATCCAACTTTAAATGCTGGGTTCACTGAAATGCTTCTTTCAGTCAGATAAGCACTTCAGAAGAACAAAATCTCAACATCTCAAAACCACTCAACTTTCGATGCTGGGTTCACTGAAGTGTTTATTTCAGTGAGATAAGCACTTCAGAAGACCAAAATCTCAAGTGAACAAACCACTCAAATTTCGATGCTGGGTTCACTGGAGTGCTTATTTCAGTGAGATAAGCACTTCAGAAGACCAAAATCTAAACTTCACCAATCCACCCAACTTTCAATGCTGGGTTCTCTGAAGTGCTTATTTCAGTGAGATAACCACTTCAGAAGACCAAAATCTCAACATCACAAAACCACTCAAATTTCGATGCTGTGTTCACTGAAGTGCTTATTTCAGTGAGATAAGCACTTCAGAAGACCAAAATCTAAACTTCACCAAACCATCCAACTTTAAATGTTGGGTTCACTGAAATGCTTCTTTCAGTGAGATAAGCACTTCAGAAGACCAAAATCTAAACTTCACCAAACCACCCAACTTTCAATGCTGGGTTCACTGAAGTGCTTATTTCAGTGAGATAAGCACTTCAGAAGACCAAAATCTCAACTTCACCAAACAACCCAACTTTCAATGCTGGGTTCACTGAAGTGCTTATTTCAGTGAGATAAGTACTTCACTACGCCAAAATCCCAACCTCACCAAGCGACTCCACTTTTGATGCTGGTTCCACTGAATTGCTTATTTCAGTGAGATAAGCACTTCAGAAGGCCAAAATCTAAACTTCACTAAACGACTCAACTTTTGATGCTGATTTCACTGAAATGCTTCTTTCAGTCAGATATTCACATCAGAAGGCCAAAATCTCCAATTCACCAAACCACCCAACTTTCGATCCAGGATATACCCAAAGGATAATTTCAGTGTGATAAGCACTTCAGAATGCCAAAATCCCAACCTCACCAAACCACTCAACTTTCGATGCTGTGTTCACTGAAGTGCTTATTTCAGTGAGATAAGCACTTCAGAAGACCAAAATCTAAACTTCACCAAACCATCCAACTTTAAATGTTGGGTTCATTGAAATGCTTCTTTCAGTGAGATAAGCACTTCAGAAGACCAAAATCTAAACTTCACCAAACCACACAACTTTCAATGCTGGGTTCACTGAAGTGCTTATTTCAGTGAGATAAGCACTTCAGAAGACCAAAATCTAAACTTCACTGAACGACACAACTTTTGATGCTGATTTCACTGAAATGCTTCTTTCAGTGAGATAAGCACTTCAGAAGACCAAAATCGCAACATCTCAAAACCACTCAACTTTCGATGCTGTGTTCACTGAAGTGCTTATTTCAGTGAGATAAGCACTTCAGAAGACCAAAATCTAAACTTCACCAAACCATCCAACTTTCAATGCTGGGTTCACTGAAATGCTTCTTTCAGTCAGATAAGCACTTCAGAATAACAAAATATCAACATCTCAAAACCACTCAACTTTCGTTGCTGGGTTCACTGAAGTGCTTATTTCAGTGAGATAACCACTTCAGAAGACCAAAATCTCAACATCACAAAACCACTCAAATTTCGATGCTGGGTTCACTGACGTGCTTATTTCATTGAGATAAGCACTTCACTTCGCCAAAATCCCAACCTCACCAAACGAATCAACTTTTGATGCTGGTTCCACTGAATTGCTTATTTGAGTGAGATAAGCACTTCAGAAGGCCAAAATCTAAACATCACTAAACGACTCAACTTTTGATACTGATTTCACTGAAATGCTTCTTTCAGTCAGATAAGCACATCAGAAGGCCAAAATCTCAACTTCACCAAAACACCCAACTTTCGATCCAGGATTTACACAAATGCTTATTTCAGTGAGATAAGCACTTCAGAAGACTAAAATCTTAACTTCACCAAAACACTCATCTTTCGATGCTGGGATCACTGAAGTGCTTATTTCCGTGAGATAAGCACTTCAGAAGACCAAAATCTAAACTTCACCAAACCACCCAACTTTCAATGCTGGGTTCACTGAAATGCTTCTTGCAGTGAGGTAAGCACTTCAGAATGCCAAAGTCCCAACCTCACCAAACGACTCAACTTTTGATACTGGTTTCACTGAAATGCTTCTTTCAGTCAGATAAGCACTTCAGAAGGCCAAAATCTCAACTTCACAAAACCAGCCAACTTTCGATACTGGATTTACCCAAATGCTTATTTCAGTGAGATAAGCACTTCAGAAGACCAAAATCTAAACTTCACCAAACCACCCAACTTTCAATGCTGGGTTCACTGAAGTGCTTATTGCAGTGAGATAAGCACTTCAGAAGACCAAAATCTAAACTTCACCAAAACACCCAACTTTCAATGCTGGGTTCACTGACGTGCTTATTTCAGTGAGATAAGCACTTCAGAAGACAAAAATCTAAACTTCACCAATCCACCCAACTTTCAATGCTGGGTTCTCTGAAGTGCTTATTTCAGTGAGATAAGCACTTCAGAAGACCAAAATCTCAACATCACAAAACCACTCAAATTTTGATGCTGGGATCACTGAAGTGCTTATTTCAGTGAGATAAACACTTCAGAAGACCAAAATCTAAACTTCACCAAACCACCCAACTTTCAATGCTGGGTTCACTGAAGTGCTTATTTCAGTGAGATAAGCACTTCAGAAGACCAAAATCTCAACATCACCAAACCACTCAAATTTTGATGCTGGGTTCACTGAAGTGCTTATTTCAGTGAGATAAGCACTTCAGAAGACCAAAATCTCAATTTCACCAAACAACCCAACTTTCAATGCTGGGTTCACTGAAGTGCTTATTTCAGTGAGATAAGTACTTCACTACGCCAAAATCCCAACCTCACCAAGCGACTCAACTTTTGATGCTGGTTCCACTGAATTGCTTATTTCAGTGAGATAAGCACTTCAGAAGACCAAAATCCCAACCTCACCAAACGACTCAACTTTTGATACTGGTTTCACTGAAATGCTTCTTTCAGTCAGATAAGCACTTCAGAAGGCCAAAATCTCAACTTCACAAAACCAGCCAACTTTCGATACTGGATTTACCCAAATGCTTATTTCAGTGAGATAAGCACTTCAGAAGACCAAAATCTCAAGTGAACAAACCACTCAAATTTCGATGCTGGGTTCACTGGAGTGCTTATTTCAGTGAGATAAGCACTTCAGAAGACCAAAATCTAAACTTCACCAAACCACCCAACTTTCAATGCTGGGTTCACTGAAGTGCTTATTTCAGTGAGATAAGCACTTCAGAAGACCAAAATCTCAACTTCACCAAACAACCCAACTTTCAATGCTGGGTTCACTGAAGTGCTTATTTCAGTGAGATAAGTACTTCACTACGCCAAAATCCCAACCTCACCAAGCGACTCCACTTTTGATGCTGGTTCCACTGAATTGCTTATTTCAGTGAGATAAGCACTTCAGAAGGCCAAAATCTAAACTTCACTAAACGACTCAACTTTTGATGCTGATTTCACTGAAATGCTTCTTTCAGTCAGATATTCACATCAGAAGGCCAAAATCTCCAATTCACCAAACCACCCAACTTTCGATCCAGGATATACCCAAAGGCTAATTTCAGTGTGATAAGCACTTCAGAATGCCAAAATCCCAACCTCACCAAACCACTCAACTTTCGATGCTGTGTTCACTGAAGTGCTTATTTCAGTGAGATAAGCACTTCAGAAGACCAAAATCTAAACTTCACCAAACCATCCAACGTTAAATGTTGGGTTCACTGAAATGCTTCTTTCAGTGAGATAAGCACTTCAGAAGACCAAAATCTAAACTTCACCAAACCACACAACTTTCAATGCTGGGTTCACTGAAGTGCTTATTTCAGTGAGATAAGCACTTCAGAAGACCAAAATCTCAACTTCACCAAACAACCCAACTTTTGATGCTGATTTCACTGAAATGCTTCTTTCAGTGAGATAAGCACTTCAGAAGACCAAAATCGCAACATCTCAAAACCACTCAACTTTCGATGCTGTGTTCACTGAAGTGCTTATTTCAGTGAGATAAGCACTTCAGAAGACCAAAATCTAAACTTCACCAAACCATCCAACTTTCAATGCTGGGTTCACTGAAATGCTTCTTTCAGTCAGATAAGCACTTCAGAATAACAAAATATCAACATCTCAAAACCACTCAACTTTCGTTGCTGGGTTCACTGAAGTGCTTATTTCAGTGAGATAAGCACTTCAGAAGACCGATGTCTCTACATCACCAAACCTCTCAAATTTCGATGCTGGGTTGTCTGAAGTGCTTATTTCAGTGAGATAAGCACTTCAGAAGACCAAAATCTCAACATCACAAAACCACTCAAATTTCGATGCTGGGTTCACTGACGTGCTTATTTCATTGAGATAAGCACTTCACTTCGCCAAAATCCCAACCTCACCAAACGAATCAACTTTTGATGCTGGTTCCACGGAATTGCTTATTTGAGTGAGATAAGCACTTCAGAAGGCCAAAATCTAAACATCACTAAACGACTCAACTTTTGATACTGATTTCACTGAAATGCTTCTTTCAGTCAGATAAGCACATCAGAAGGCCAAAATCTCAACTTCACCAAAACACCCAACTTTCGATCCAGGATTTACACAAATGCTTATTTCAGTGAGATAAGCACTTCAGAAGACTAAAATCTTAACTTCACCAAAACACTCATCTTTCGATGCTGGGATCACTGAAGTGCTTATTTCCGTGAGATAAGCACTTCAGAAGACCAAAATCTAAACTTCACCAAACCACCCAACTTTCAATGCTGGGTTCAGTGAAATGCTTCTTTCAGTGAGGTAAGCACTTCAGAATGCCAAAGTCCCAACCTCACCAAACGACTCAACTTTTGATACTGGTTTCACTGAAATGCTTCTTTCAGTCAGATAAGCACTTCAGAAGGCCAAAATCTCAACTTCACAAAACCAGCCAACTTTCGATACTGGATTTACCCAAATGCTTATTTCAGTGAGATAAGCACTTCAGAAGACCAAAATCTAAACTTCACCAAACCACCCAACTTTCAATGCTGGGTTCACTGAAGTGCTTATTGCAGTGAGATAAGCACTTCAGAAGACCAAAATCTAAACTTCACCAAAACACCCAACTTTCAATGCTGGGTTCACTGACGTGCTTATTTCAGTGAGATAAGCACTTCAGAAGACAAAAATCTAAACTTCACCAATCCACCCAACTTTCAATGCTGGGTTCTCTGAAGTGCTTATTTCAGTGAGATAAGCACTTCAGAAGACCAAAATCTCAACATCACAAAACCACTCAAATTTTGATGCTGGGATCACTGAAGTGCTTATTTCAGTGAGATAAACACTTCAGAAGACCAAAATCTAAACTTCACCAAACCACCCAACTTTCAATGCTGGGTTCACTGAAGTGCTTATTTCAGTGAGATAAGCACTTCAGAAGACCAAAATCTCAACATCACAAAACCACTCAAATTTTGATGCTGGGTTCACTGAAGTGCTTATTTCAGTGAGATAAGCACTTCAGAAGACCAAAATCTCAATTTCACCAAACAACCCAACTTTCAATGCTGGGTTCACTGAAGTGCTTATTTCAGTGAGATAAGTACTTCACTACGCCAAAATCCCAACCTCACCAAGCGACTCAACTTTTGATGCTGGTTCCACTGAATTGCTTATTTCAGTGAGATAAGCACTTCAGAAGACCAAAATCCCAACCTCACCAAACGACTCAACTTTTGATACTGGTTTCACTGAAATGCTTCTTTCAGTCAGATAAGCACTTCAGAAGGCCAAAATCTCAACTTCACAAAACCAGCCAACTTTCGATACTGGATTTACCCAAATGCTTATTTCAGTGAGATAAGCACTTCAGAAGACCAAAATCTAAACTTCACCAAACCACCCAACTTTCAATGCTGGGTTCACTGAAGTGCTTATTGCAGTGAGATAAGCACTTCAGAAGATCAAAATCTAAACATCTCAAAACCACTCAACTTTCGATGCTGTGTTCACTGAAGTGCTTATTTCAGTGAGATAAGCACTTCAGAAGACCAAAATCTAAACTTCACCAAGCCACCCAACTTTCAATGCTGGGTTCACTGAAGTGCTTATTGCAGTGAGATAAGCACTTCAGAAGACCAAAATCTAAACTTCACCAATCCACCCACCTTTCAATGCTGGGTTCGCTGAAGTGCTTATTTCAGTGAGATAACCACTTCAGAAGACCAAAATCTCAACATCACAAAACCACTCAAATTTCGATGCTGGGTTCACTGAAGTGCTTATTTCAGTGAGATAAGCACTTCAGAAGACCAAAATCTAAACTTCACCAAACAATCCAACTTTAAATGCTGGGTTCACTGAAATGCTTCTTTCAGTCAGATAAGCACTTCAGAAGAACAAAATCTCAACATCTCAAAACCACTCAACTTTCGATGCTGGGTTCACTGAAGTGTTTATTTCAGTGAGATAAGCACTTCAGAAGACCAAAATCTCAAGTGAACAAACCACTCAAATTTCGATGCTGGGTTCACTGGAGTGCTTATTTCAGTGAGATAAGCACTTCAGAAGACCAAAATCTAAACTTCACCAATCCACCCAACTTTCAATGCTGGGTTCTCTGAAGTGCTTATTTCAGTGAGATAACCACTTCAGAAGACCAAAATCTCAACATCACAAAACCACTCAAATTTCGATGCTGTGTTCACTGAAGTGCTTATTTCAGTGAGATAAGCACTTCAGAAGACCAAAATCTAAACTTCACCAAACCATCCAACTTTAAATGTTGGGTTCACTGAAATGCTTCTTTCAGTGAGATAAGCACTTCAGAAGACCAAAATCTAAACTTCACCAAACCACCCAACTTTCAATGCTGGGTTCACTGAAGTGCTTATTTCAGTGAGATAAGCACTTCAGAAGACCAAAATCTCAACTTCACCAAACAACCCAACTTTCAATGCTGGGTTCACTGAAGTGCTTATTTCAGTGAGATAAGTACTTCACTACGCCAAAATCCCAACCTCACCAAGCGACTCCACTTTTGATGCTGGTTCCACTGAACTGCTTATTTCAGTGAGATAAGCACTTCAGAAGGCCAAAATCTAAACTTCACTAAACGACTCAACTTTTGATGCTGATTTCACTGAAATGCTTCTTTCAGTCAGATATTCACATCAGAAGGCCAAAATCTCCAATTCACCAAACCACCCAACTTTCGATCCAGGATATACCCAAAGGATAATTTCAGTGTGATAAGCACTTCAGAATGCCAAAATCCCAACCTCACCAAACCACTCAACTTTCGATGCTGTGTTCACTGAAGTGCTTATTTCAGTGAGATAAGCACTTCAGAAGACCAAAATCTAAACTTCACCAAACCATCCAACTTTAAATGTTGGGTTCATTGAAATGCTTCTTTCAGTGAGATAAGCACTTCAGAAGACCAAAATCTAAACTTCACCAAACCACACAACTTTCAATGCTGGGTTCACTGAAGTGCTTATTTCAGTGAGATAAGCACTTCAGAAGACCAAAATCTAAACTTCACTGAACGACACAACTTTTGATGCTGATTTCACTGAAATGCTTCTTTCAGTGAGATAAGCACTTCAGAAGACCAAAATCGCAACATCTCAAAACCACTCAACTTTCGATGCTGTGTTCACTGAAGTGCTTATTTCAGTGAGATAAGCACTTCAGAAGACCAAAATCTAAACTTCACCAAACCATCCAACTTTCAATGCTGGGTTCACTGAAATGCTTCTTTCAGTCAGATAAGCACTTCAGAATAACAAAATATCAACATCTCAAAACCACTCAACTTTCGTTGCTGGGTTCACTGAAGTGCTTATTTCAGTGAGATAAGCACTTCAGAAGACCAAAATCTCAACATCACCAAACCACTCAAATTTTGATGCTGGGTTCACTGAAGTGCTTATTTCAGTGAGATAAGCACTTCAGAAGACCAAAATCTCAATTTCACCAAACAACCCAACTTTCAATGCTGGGTTCACTGAAGTGCTTATTTCAGTGAGATAAGTACTTCACTACGCCAAAATCCCAACCTCACCAAGCGACTCAACTTTTGATGCTGGTTCCACTGAATTGCTTATTTCAGTGAGATAAGCACTTCAGAAGACCAAAATCCCAACCTCACCAAACGACTCAACTTTTGATACTGGTTTCACTGAAATGCTTCTTTCAGTCAGATAAGCACTTCAGAAGGCCAAAATCTCAACTTCACAAAACCAGCCAACTTTCGATACTGGATTTACCCAAATGCTTATTTCAGTGAGATAAGCACTTCAGAAGACCAAAATCTCAAGTGAACAAACCACTCAAATTTCGATGCTGGGTTCACTGAAGTGCTTATTTCAGTGAGATAAGCACTTCAGAAGACCAAAATCTCAACTTCACCAAACAACCCAACTTTCAATGCTGGGTTCACTGAAGTGCTTATTTCAGTGAGATAAGTACTTCACTACGCCAAAATCCCAACCTCACCAAGCGACTCCACTTTTGATGCTGGTTCCACTGAATTGCTTATTTCAGTGAGAAAAGCACTTCAGAAGGCCAAAATCTAAACTTCACTAAACGACTCAACTTTTGATGCTGATTTCACTGAAATGCTTCTTTCAGTCAGATATTCACATCAGAAGGCCAAAATCTCCAATTCACCAAACCACCCAACTTTCGATCCAGGATATACCCAAAGGCTAATTTCAGTGTGATAAGCACTTCAGAATGCCAAAATCCCAACCTCACCAAACCACTCAACTTTCGATGCTGTGTTCACTGAAGTGCTTATTTCAGTGAGATAAGCACTTCAGAAGACCAAAATCTAAACTTCACCAAACCATCCAACGTTAAATGTTGGGTTCACTGAAATGCTTCTTTCAGTGAGATAAGCACTTCAGAAGACCAAAATCTAAACTTCACCAAACCACACAACTTTCAATGCTGGGTTCACTGAAGTGCTTATTTCAGTGAGATAAGCACTTCAGAAGACCAAAATCTCAACTTCACCAAACAACCCAACTTTTGATGCTGATTTCACTGAAATGCTTCTTTCAGTGAGATAAGCACTTCAGAAGACCAAAATCGCAACATCTCAAAACCACTCAACTTTCGATGCTGTGTTCACTGAAGTGCTTATTTCAGTGAGATAAGCACTTCAGAAGACCAAAATCTAAACTTCACCAAACCATCCAACTTTCAATGCTGGGTTCACTGAAATGCTTCTTTCAGTCAGATAAGCACTTCAGAATAACAAAATATCAACATCTCAAAACCACTCAACTTTCGTTGCTGGGTTCACTGAAGTGCTTATTTCAGTGAGATAAGCACTTCAGAAGACCGATGTCTCTACATCACCAAACCTCTCAAATTTCGATGCTGGGTTGTCTGAAGTGCTTATTTCAGTGAGATAAGCACTTCAGAAGACCAAAATCTCAACATCACAAAACCACTCAAATTTCGATGCTGGGTTCACTGACGTGCTTATTTCATTGAGATAAGCACTTCACTTCGCCAAAATCCCAACCTCACCAAACGAATCAACTTTTGATGCTGGTTCCACGGAATTGCTTATTTGAGTGAGATAAGCACTTCAGAAGGCCAAAATCTAAACATCACTAAACGACTCAACTTTTGATACTGATTTCACTGAAATGCTTCTTTCAGTCAGATAAGCACATCAGAAGGCCAAAATCTCAACTTCACCAAAACACCCAACTTTCGATCCAGGATTTACACAAATGCTTATTTCAGTGAGATAAGCACTTCAGAAGACTAAAATCTTAACTTCACCAAAACACTCATCTTTCGATGCTGGGATCACTGAAGTGCTTATTTCCGTGAGATAAGCACTTCAGAAGACCAAAATCTAAACTTCACCAAACCACCCAACTTTCAATGCTGGGTTCAGTGAAATGCTTCTTTCAGTGAGGTAAGCACTTCAGAATGCCAAAGTCCCAACCTCACCAAACGACTCAACTTTTGATACTGGTTTCACTGAAATGCTTCTTTCAGTCAGATAAGCACTTCAGAAGGCCAAAATCTCAACTTCACAAAACCAGCCAACTTTCGATACTGGATTTACCCAAATGCTTATTTCAGTGAGATAAGCACTTCAGAAGACCAAAATCTAAACTTCACCAAACCACCCAACTTTCAATGCTGGGTTCACTGAAGTGCTTATTGCAGTGAGATAAGCACTTCAGAAGACCAAAATCTAAACTTCACCAAAACACCCAACTTTCAATGCTGGGTTCACTGACGTGCTTATTTCAGTGAGATAAGCACTTCAGAAGACAAAAATCTAAACTTCACCAATCCACCCAACTTTCAATGCTGGGTTCTCTGAAGTGCTTATTTCAGTGAGATAAGCACTTCAGAAGACCAAAATCTCAACATCACAAAACCACTCAAATTTTGATGCTGGGATCACTGAAGTGCTTATTTCAGTGAGATAAACACTTCAGAAGACCAAAATCTAAACTTCACCAAACCACCCAACTTTCAATGCTGGGTTCACTGAAGTGCTTATTTCAGTGAGATAAGCACTTCAGAAGACCAAAATCTCAACATCACAAAACCACTCAAATTTTGATGCTGGGTTCACTGAAGTGCTTATTTCAGTGAGATAAGCACTTCAGAAGACCAAAATCTCAATTTCACCAAACAACCCAACTTTCAATGCTGGGTTCACTGAAGTGCTTATTTCAGTGAGATAAGTACTTCACTACGCCAAAATCCCAACCTCACCAAGCGACTCAACTTTTGATGCTGGTTCCACTGAATTGCTTATTTCAGTGAGATAAGCACTTCAGAAGACCAAAATCCCAACCTCACCAAACGACTCAACTTTTGATACTGGTTTCACTGAAATGCTTCTTTCAGTCAGATAAGCACTTCAGAAGGCCAAAATCTCAACTTCACAAAACCAGCCAACTTTCGATACTGGATTTACCCAAATGCTTATTTCAGTGAGATAAGCACTTCAGAAGACCAAAATCTAAACTTCACCAAACCACCCAACTTTCAATGCTGGGTTCACTGAAGTGCTTATTGCAGTGAGATAAGCACTTCAGAAGATCAAAATCTAAACATCTCAAAACCACTCAACTTTCGATGCTGTGTTCACTGAAGTGCTTATTTCAGTGAGATAAGCACTTCAGAAGACCAAAATCTAAACTTCACCAAGCCACCCAACTTTCAATGCTGGGTTCACTGAAGTGCTTATTGCAGTGAGATAAGCACTTCAGAAGACCAAAATCTAAACTTCACCAATCCACCCACCTTTCAATGCTGGGTTCGCTGAAGTGCTTATTTCAGTGAGATAACCACTTCAGAAGACCAAAATCTCAACATCACAAAACCACTCAAATTTCGATGCTGGGTTCACTGAAGTGCTTATTTCAGTGAGATAAGCACTTCAGAAGACCAAAATCTAAACTTCACCAAACAATCCAACTTTAAATGCTGGGTTCACTGAAATGCTTCTTTCAGTCAGATAAGCACTTCAGAAGAACAAAATCTCAACATCTCAAAACCACTCAACTTTCGATGCTGGGTTCACTGAAGTGTTTATTTCAGTGAGATAAGCACTTCAGAAGACCAAAATCTCAAGTGAACAAACCACTCAAATTTCGATGCTGGGTTCACTGGAGTGCTTATTTCAGTGAGATAAGCACTTCAGAAGACCAAAATCTAAACTTCACCAATCCACCCAACTTTCAATGCTGGGTTCTCTGAAGTGCTTATTTCAGTGAGATAACCACTTCAGAAGACCAAAATCTCAACATCACAAAACCACTCAAATTTCGATGCTGTGTTCACTGAAGTGCTTATTTCAGTGAGATAAGCACTTCAGAAGACCAAAATCTAAACTTCACCAAACCATCCAACTTTAAATGTTGGGTTCACTGAAATGCTTCTTTCAGTGAGATAAGCACTTCAGAAGACCAAAATCTAAACTTCACCAAACCACCCAACTTTCAATGCTGGGTTCACTGAAGTGCTTATTTCAGTGAGATAAGCACTTCAGAAGACCAAAATCTCAACTTCACCAAACAACCCAACTTTCAATGCTGGGTTCACTGAAGTGCTTATTTCAGTGAGATAAGTACTTCACTACGCCAAAATCCCAACCTCACCAAGCGACTCCACTTTTGATGCTGGTTCCACTGAACTGCTTATTTCAGTGAGATAAGCACTTCAGAAGGCCAAAATCTAAACTTCACTAAACGACTCAACTTTTGATGCTGATTTCACTGAAATGCTTCTTTCAGTCAGATATTCACATCAGAAGGCCAAAATCTCCAATTCACCAAACCACCCAACTTTCGATCCAGGATATACCCAAAGGATAATTTCAGTGTGATAAGCACTTCAGAATGCCAAAATCCCAACCTCACCAAACCACTCAACTTTCGATGCTGTGTTCACTGAAGTGCTTATTTCAGTGAGATAAGCACTTCAGAAGACCAAAATCTAAACTTCACCAAACCATCCAACTTTAAATGTTGGGTTCATTGAAATGCTTCTTTCAGTGAGATAAGCACTTCAGAAGACCAAAATCTAAACTTCACCAAACCACACAACTTTCAATGCTGGGTTCACTGAAGTGCTTATTTCAGTGAGATAAGCACTTCAGAAGACCAAAATCTAAACTTCACTGAACGACACAACTTTTGATGCTGATTTCACTGAAATGCTTCTTTCAGTGAGATAAGCACTTCAGAAGACCAAAATCGCAACATCTCAAAACCACTCAACTTTCGATGCTGTGTTCACTGAAGTGCTTATTTCAGTGAGATAAGCACTTCAGAAGACCAAAATCTAAACTTCACCAAACCATCCAACTTTCAATGCTGGGTTCACTGAAATGCTTCTTTCAGTCAGATAAGCACTTCAGAATAACAAAATATCAACATCTCAAAACCACTCAACTTTCGTTGCTGGGTTCACTGAAGTGCTTATTTCAGTGAGATAACCACTTCAGAAGACCAAAATCTCAACATCACAAAACCACTCAAATTTCGATGCTGGGTTCACTGACGTGCTTATTTCATTGAGATAAGCACTTCACTTCGCCAAAATCCCAACCTCACCAAACGAATCAACTTTTGATGCTGGTTCCACTGAATTGCTTATTTGAGTGAGATAAGCACTTCAGAAGGCCAAAATCTAAACATCACTAAACGACTCAACTTTTGATACTGATTTCACTGAAATGCTTCTTTCAGTCAGATAAGCACATCAGAAGGCCAAAATCTCAACTTCACCAAAACACCCAACTTTCGATCCAGGATTTACACAAATGCTTATTTCAGTGAGATAAGCACTTCAGAAGACTAAAATCTTAACTTCACCAAAACACTCATCTTTCGATGCTGGGATCACTGAAGTGCTTATTTCCGTGAGATAAGCACTTCAGAAGACCAAAATCTAAACTTCACCAAACCACCCAACTTTCAATGCTGGGTTCACTGAAATGCTTCTTGCAGTGAGGTAAGCACTTCAGAATGCCAAAGTCCCAACCTCACCAAACGACTCAACTTTTGATACTGGTTTCACTGAAATGCTTCTTTCAGTCAGATAAGCACTTCAGAAGGCCAAAATCTCAACTTCACAAAACCAGCCAACTTTCGATACTGGATTTACCCAAATGCTTATTTCAGTGAGATAAGCACTTCAGAAGACCAAAATCTAAACTTCACCAAACCACCCAACTTTCAATGCTGGGTTCACTGAAGTGCTTATTGCAGTGAGATAAGCACTTCAGAAGACCAAAATCTAAACTTCACCAAAACACCCAACTTTCAATGCTGGGTTCACTGACGTGCTTATTTCAGTGAGATAAGCACTTCAGAAGACAAAAATCTAAACTTCACCAATCCACCCAACTTTCAATGCTGGGTTCTCTGAAGTGCTTATTTCAGTGAGATAAGCACTTCAGAAGACCAAAATCTCAACATCACAAAACCACTCAAATTTTGATGCTGGGATCACTGAAGTGCTTATTTCAGTGAGATAAACACTTCAGAAGACCAAAATCTAAACTTCACCAAACCACCCAACTTTCAATGCTGGGTTCACTGAAGTGCTTATTTCAGTGAGATAAGCACTTCAGAAGACCAAAATCTCAACATCACCAAACCACTCAAATTTTGATGCTGGGTTCACTGAAGTGCTTATTTCAGTGAGATAAGCACTTCAGAAGACCAAAATCTCAATTTCACCAAACAACCCAACTTTCAATGCTGGGTTCACTGAAGTGCTTATTTCAGTGAGATAAGTACTTCACTACGCCAAAATCCCAACCTCACCAAGCGACTCAACTTTTGATGCTGGTTCCACTGAATTGCTTATTTCAGTGAGATAAGCACTTCAGAAGACCAAAATCCCAACCTCACCAAACGACTCAACTTTTGATACTGGTTTCACTGAAATGCTTCTTTCAGTCAGATAAGCACTTCAGAAGGCCAAAATCTCAACTTCACAAAACCAGCCAACTTTCGATACTGGATTTACCCAAATGCTTATTTCAGTGAGATAAGCACTTCAGAAGACCAAAATCTCAAGTGAACAAACCACTCAAATTTCGATGCTGGGTTCACTGGAGTGCTTATTTCAGTGAGATAAGCACTTCAGAAGACCAAAATCTAAACTTCACCAAACCACCCAACTTTCAATGCTGGGTTCACTGAAGTGCTTATTTCAGTGAGATAAGCACTTCAGAAGACCAAAATCTCAACTTCACCAAACAACCCAACTTTCAATGCTGGGTTCACTGAAGTGCTTATTTCAGTGAGATAAGTACTTCACTACGCCAAAATCCCAACCTCACCAAGCGACTCCACTTTTGATGCTGGTTCCACTGAATTGCTTATTTCAGTGAGATAAGCACTTCAGAAGGCCAAAATCTAAACTTCACTAAACGACTCAACTTTTGATGCTGATTTCACTGAAATGCTTCTTTCAGTCAGATATTCACATCAGAAGGCCAAAATCTCCAATTCACCAAACCACCCAACTTTCGATCCAGGATATACCCAAAGGCTAATTTCAGTGTGATAAGCACTTCAGAATGCCAAAATCCCAACCTCACCAAACCACTCAACTTTCGATGCTGTGTTCACTGAAGTGCTTATTTCAGTGAGATAAGCACTTCAGAAGACCAAAATCTAAACTTCACCAAACCATCCAACTTTAAATGTTGGGTTCACTGAAATGCTTCTTTCAGTGAGATAAGCACTTCAGAAGACCAAAATCTAAACTTCACCAAACCACACAACTTTCAATGCTGGGTTCACTGAAGTGCTTATTTCAGTGAGATAAGCACTTCAGAAGACCAAAATCTCAACTTCACCAAACAACCCAACTTTTGATGCTGATTTCACTGAAATGCTTCTTTCAGTGAGATAAGCACTTCAGAAGACCAAAATCGCAACATCTCAAAACCACTCAACTTTCGATGCTGTGTTCACTGAAGTGCTTATTTCAGTGAGATAAGCACTTCAGAAGACCAAAATCTAAACTTCACCAAACCATCCAACTTTCAATGCTGGGTTCACTGAAATGCTTCTTTCAGTCAGATAAGCACTTCAGAATAACAAAATATCAACATCTCAAAACCACTCAACTTTCGTTGCTGGGTTCACTGAAGTGCTTATTTCAGTGAGATAAGCACTTCAGAAGACCGATGTCTCTACATCACCAAACCTCTCAAATTTCGATGCTGGGTTGTCTGAAGTGCTTATTTCAGTGAGATAAGCACTTCAGAAGACCAAAATCTCAACATCACAAAACCACTCAAATTTCGATGCTGGGTTCACTGACGTGCTTATTTCATTGAGATAAGCACTTCACTTCGCCAAAATCCCAACCTCACCAAACGAATCAACTTTTGATGCTGGTTCCACGGAATTGCTTATTTGAGTGAGATAAGCACTTCAGAAGGCCAAAATCTAAACATCACTAAACGACTCAACTTTTGATACTGATTTCACTGAAATGCTTCTTTCAGTCAGATAAGCACATCAGAAGGCCAAAATCTCAACTTCACCAAAACACCCAACTTTCGATCCAGGATTTACACAAATGCTTATTTCAGTGAGATAAGCACTTCAGAAGACTAAAATCTTAACTTCACCAAAACACTCATCTTTCGATGCTGGGATCACTGAAGTGCTTATTTCCGTGAGATAAGCACTTCAGAAGACCAAAATCTAAACTTCACCAAACCACCCAACTTTCAATGCTGGGTTCAGTGAAATGCTTCTTTCAGTGAGGTAAGCACTTCAGAATGCCAAAGTCCCAACCTCACCAAACGACTCAACTTTTGATACTGGTTTCACTGAAATGCTTCTTTCAGTCAGATAAGCACTTCAGAAGGCCAAAATCTCAACTTCACAAAACCAGCCAACTTTCGATACTGGATTTACCCAAATGCTTATTTCAGTGAGATAAGCACTTCAGAAGACCAAAATCTAAACTTCACCAAACCACCCAACTTTCAATGCTGGGTTCACTGAAGTGCTTATTGCAGTGAGATAAGCACTTCAGAAGACCAAAATCTAAAAATCACCAAAACACCCAACTTTCAATGCTGGGTTCACTGACGTGCTTATTTCAGTGAGATAAGCACTTCAGAAGACAAAAATCTAAACTTCACCAATCCACCCAACTTTCAATGCTGGGTTCTCTGAAGTGCTTATTTCAGTGAGATAAGCACTTCAGAAGACCAAAATCTCAACATCACAAAACCACTCAAATTTTGATGCTGGGATCACTGAAGTGCTTATTTCAGTGAGATAAACACTTCAGAAGACCAAAATCTAAACTTCACCAAACCACCCAACTTTCAATGCTGGGTTCACTGAAGTGCTTATTTCAGTGAGATAAGCACTTCAGAAGACCAAAATCTCAACATCACAAAACCACTCAAATTTTGATGCTGGGTTCACTGAAGTGCTTATTTCAGTGAGATAAGCACTTCAGAAGACCAAAATCTCAATTTCACCAAACAACCCAACTTTCAATGCTGGGTTCACTGAAGTGCTTATTTCAGTGAGATAAGTACTTCACTACGCCAAAATCCCAACCTCACCAAGCGACTCAACTTTTGATGCTGGTTCCACTGAATTGCTTATTTCAGTGAGATAAGCACTTCAGAAGACCAAAATCCCAACCTCACCAAACGACTCAACTTTTGATACTGGTTTCACTGAAATGCTTCTTTCAGTCAGATAAGCACTTCAGAAGGCCAAAATCCCAACCTCACCAAACGACTCAACTTTTGATACTGGTTTCACTGAAATGCTTATTTCAGTGAGATAAGCACTTCAGAAGACCAAAATCTAAACTTCACCAAACCACCCAACTTTCAATGCTGGGTTCACTGAAGTGCTTATTGCAGTGAGATAAGCATTTCAGAAGATCAAAATCTAAACATCTCGAAACCACTCAACTTTCGATGCTTGTTCACTGAAGTGCTTATTTCAGTGAGATAAGCACTTCAGAAGACCAAAATCTAAACTTCACCAAGCCACCCAACTTTCAATGCTGGGTTCACTGAAGTGCTTATTGCAGTGAGATAAGCACTTCAGAAGACCAAAATCTAAACTTCACCAATCCACCCAACTTTCAATGCTGGGTTCTCTGAAGTGCTTATTTCAGTGAAATAACCACTTCAGAAGACCAAAATCTCAACATCACAAAACCACTCAAATTTCGATGCTGGGTTCACTGAAGTGCTTATTTCAGTGAGATAAGCACTTCAGAAGACCAAAATCTAAACTTCACCAAACAATCCAACTTTAAATGCTGGGTTCACTGAAATGCTTCTTTCAGTCAGATAAGCACTTCAGAAGAACAAAATCTCAACATCTCAAAACCACTCAACTTTCGATGCTGGGTTCACTGAAGTGTTTATTTCAGTGAGATAAGCACTTCAGAAGACCAAAATCTCAAGTGAACAAACCACTCAAATTTCGATGCTGGGTTCACTGAAGTGCTTATTTCAGTGAGATAAGCACTTCAGAAGACCAAAATCTAAACTTCACCAATCCACCCAACTTTCAATGCTGGGTTCTCTGAAGTGCTTATTTCAGTGAGATAACCACTTCAGAAGACCAAAATCTAAACTTCACCAAACCACCCAACTTTCAATGCTGGGTTCACTGAAGTGCTTATTTCAGTGAGATAAGCACTTCAGAAGACCAAAATCTCAACTTCACCAAACAACCCAACTTTCAATGCTGGGTTCACTGAAGTGCTTATTTCAGTGAGATAAGTACTTCACTACGCCAAATCCCAACCTCACCAAGCGACTCCACTTTTGATGCTGGTTCCACTGAATTGCTTATTTCAGTGAGATAAGCACTTCAGAAGGCCAAAATCTAAACTTCACTAAACGACTCAACTTTTGATGCTGATTTCACTGAAATGCTTCTTTCAGTCAGATATTCACATCAGAAGGCCAAAATCTCCAATTCACCAAACCACCCAACTTTCGATCCAGGATATACCCAAAGGCTAATTTCAGTGTGATAAGCACTTCAGAAGACTAAAATCTAAACTTCACCAAACCACTCAACTTTCGATGCTGGTATCACTGAAGTGCTTATTTCAGTGAGATAAGCACTTCAGAAGAGCAAAAACTCAACTTCACAAAACCACTCAACTTTCGATGCTGGGCTCACTGCAGTGCTTATTTCAGTGAGATAAGCACTTCAGAATGCCAAAATCCCAACCTCACCAAACGACTCAACTTTTGATACTGGTTTCACTGAAATGCTTCTTTCAGTCAGATAAGCACTTCAGAAGGCCAAAATCTCAACTTCACAAAACCAGCCAACTTTCGATACTGGATTTACCCAAATGCTTATTTCAGTGAGATAAGCACTTCAGAAGACCAAAATCTAAACTTCACCAAACCAACCAACTTTCAATGCTGGGTTCACTGAAGTGCTTATTGCAGTGAGATAAGCACTTCAGAAGATCAAAATCTAAACATCTCAAAACCACTCAACTTTCGATGCTGTGTTCACTGAAGTGCTTATCTCAGTGAGATAAGCACTTCAGAAGACCAAAATCTAAACTTCACCAAGCCACCCAACTTTCAATGCTGGGTTCACTGAAGTGCTTACTGCAGTGAGATAAGCACTTCAGAAGACCAAAATCTAAACTTCACCAATCCACCCAACTTTCAATGCTGGGTTCTCTGAAGTGCTTATTTCAGTGAGATAACCACTTCAGAAGACCAAAATCTCAACATCACAAAACCACTCAAATTTCGATGCTGGGTTCACTGAAGTGCTTATTTCAGTGAGATAAGCACTTCAGAAGACCAAAATCTAAACTTCACCAAACCATCCAACTTTCAATGCTGGGTTCACTGAAATGCTTCTTTCAGTCAGATAAGCACTTCAGAATAACAAAATATCAACATCTCAAAACCACTCAACTTTCGTTGCTGGGTTCACTGAAGTGCTTATTTCAGTGAGATAAGCACTTCAGAAGACCGAAATCTCTACATCACCAAACCACTCAAATTTCGATGCTGGGTTGTCTGAAGTGCTTATTTCAGTGAGATAAGCACTTCAGAAGACCAAAATCTCAACATCACAAAACCACTCAAATTTCGATGCTGGGTTCACTGACGTGCTTATTTCATTGAGATAAGCACTTCACTTCGCCAAAATCCCAACCTCACCAAACGAATCAACTTTTGATGCTGGTTCCACGGAATTGCTTATTTGAGTGAGATAAGCACTTCAGAAGGCCAAAATCTAAACATCACTAAACGACTCAACTTTTGATACTGATTTCACTGAAATGCTTCTTTCAGTCAGATAAGCACATCAGAAGGCCAAAATCTCAACTTCACCAAAACACCCAACTTTCGATCCAGGATTTACACAAATGCTTATTTCAGTGAGATAAGCACTTCAGAAGACTAAAATCTTAACTTCACCAAAACACTCATCTTTCGATGCTGGGATCACTGAAGTGCTTATTTCCGTGAGATAAGCACTTCAGAAGACCAAAATCTAAACTTCACCAAACCACCCAACTTTCAATGCTGGGTTCAGTGAAATGCTTCTTTCAGTGAGGTAAGCACTTCAGAATGCCAAAGTCCCAACCTCACCAAACGACTCAACTTTTGATACTGGTTTCACTGAAATGCTTCTTTCAGTCAGATAAGCACTTCAGAAGGCCAAAATCTCAACTTCACAAAACCAGCCAACTTTCGATACTGGATTTACCCAAATGCTTATTTCAGTGAGATAAGCACTTCAGAAGACCAAAATCTAAACTTCACCAAACCACCCAACTTTCAATGCTGGGTTCACTGAAGTGCTTATTGCAGTGAGATAAGCACTTCAGAAGACCAAAATCTAAACTTCACCAAAACACCCAACTTTCAATGCTGGGTTCACTGACGTGCTTATTTCAGTGAGATAAGCACTTCAGAAGACAAAAATCTAAACTTCACCAATCCACCCAACTTTCAATGCTGGGTTCTCTGAAGTGCTTATTTCAGTGAGATAAGCACTTCAGAAGACCAAAATCTCAACATCACAAAACCACTCAAATTTTGATGCTGGGATCACTGAAGTGCTTATTTCAGTGAGATAAACACTTCAGAAGACCAAAATCTAAACTTCACCAAACCACCCAACTTTCAATGCTGGGTTCACTGAAGTGCTTATTTCAGTGAGATAAGCACTTCAGAAGACCAAAATCTCAACATCACAAAACCACTCAAATTTTGATGCTGGGTTCACTGAAGTGCTTATTTCAGTGAGATAAGCACTTCAGAAGACCAAAATCTCAATTTCACCAAACAACCCAACTTTCAATGCTGGGTTCACTGAAGTGCTTATTTCAGTGAGATAAGTACTTCACTACGCCAAAATCCCAACCTCACCAAGCGACTCAACTTTTGATGCTGGTTCCACTGAATTGCTTATTTCAGTGAGATAAGCACTTCAGAAGACCAAAATCCCAACCTCACCAAACGACTCAACTTTTGATACTGGTTTCACTGAAATGCTTCTTTCAGTCAGATAAGCACTTCAGAAGGCCAAAATCTCAACTTCACAAAACCAGCCAACTTTCGATACTGGATTTACCCAAATGCTTATTTCAGTGAGATAAGCACTTCAGAAGACCAAAATCTCAAGTGAACAAACCACTCAAATTTCGATGCTGGGTTCACTGGAGTGCTTATTTCAGTGAGATAAGCACTTCAGAAGACCAAAATCTAAACTTCACCAAACCACCCAACTTTCAATGCTGGGTTCACTGAAGTGCTTATTTCAGTGAGATAAGCACTTCAGAAGACCAAAATCTCAACTTCACCAAACAACCCAACTTTCAATGCTGGGTTCACTGAAGTGCTTATTTCAGTGAGATAAGTACTTCACTACGCCAAAATCCCAACCTCACCAAGCGACTCCACTTTTGATGCTGGTTCCACTGAATTGCTTATTTCAGTGAGATAAGCACTTCAGAAGGCCAAAATCTAAACTTCACTAAACGACTCAACTTTTGATGCTGATTTCACTGAAATGCTTCTTTCAGTCAGATATTCACATCAGAAGGCCAAAATCTCCAATTCACCAAACCACCCAACTTTCGATCCAGGATATACCCAAAGGCTAATTTCAGTGTGATAAGCACTTCAGAATGCCAAAATCCCAACCTCACCAAACCACTCAACTTTCGATGCTGTGTTCACTGAAGTGCTTATTTCAGTGAGATAAGCACTTCAGAAGACCAAAATCTAAACTTCACCAAACCATCCAACTTTAAATGTTGGGTTCACTGAAATGCTTCTTTCAGTGAGATAAGCACTTCAGAAGACCAAAATCTAAACTTCACCAAACCACACAACTTTCAATGCTGGGTTCACTGAAGTGCTTATTTCAGTGAGATAAGCACTTCAGAAGACCAAAATCTCAACTTCACCAAACAACCCAACTTTTGATGCTGATTTCACTGAAATGCTTCTTTCAGTGAGATAAGCACTTCAGAAGACCAAAATCGCAACATCTCAAAACCACTCAACTTTCGATGCTGTGTTCACTGAAGTGCTTATTTCAGTGAGATAAGCACTTCAGAAGACCAAAATCTAAACTTCACCAAACCATCCAACTTTCAATGCTGGGTTCACTGAAATGCTTCTTTCAGTCAGATAAGCACTTCAGAATAACAAAATATCAACATCTCAAAACCACTCAACTTTCGTTGCTGGGTTCACTGAAGTGCTTATTTCAGTGAGATAAGCACTTCAGAAGACCGATGTCTCTACATCACCAAACCTCTCAAATTTCGATGCTGGGTTGTCTGAAGTGCTTATTTCAGTGAGATAAGCACTTCAGAAGACCAAAATCTCAACATCACAAAACCACTCAAATTTCGATGCTGGGTTCACTGACGTGCTTATTTCATTGAGATAAGCACTTCACTTCGCCAAAATCCCAACCTCACCAAACGAATCAACTTTTGATGCTGGTTCCACGGAATTGCTTATTTGAGTGAGATAAGCACTTCAGAAGGCCAAAATCTAAACATCACTAAACGACTCAACTTTTGATACTGATTTCACTGAAATGCTTCTTTCAGTCAGATAAGCACATCAGAAGGCCAAAATCTCAACTTCACCAAAACACCCAACTTTCGATCCAGGATTTACACAAATGCTTATTTCAGTGAGATAAGCACTTCAGAAGACTAAAATCTTAACTTCACCAAAACACTCATCTTTCGATGCTGGGATCACTGAAGTGCTTATTTCCGTGAGATAAGCACTTCAGAAGACCAAAATCTAAACTTCACCAAACCACCCAACTTTCAATGCTGGGTTCAGTGAAATGCTTCTTTCAGTGAGGTAAGCACTTCAGAATGCCAAAGTCCCAACCTCACCAAACGACTCAACTTTTGATACTGGTTTCACTGAAATGCTTCTTTCAGTCAGATAAGCACTTCAGAAGGCCAAAATCTCAACTTCACAAAACCAGCCAACTTTCGATACTGGATTTACCCAAATGCTTATTTCAGTGAGATAAGCACTTCAGAAGACCAAAATCTAAACTTCACCAAACCACCCAACTTTCAATGCTGGGTTCACTGAAGTGCTTATTGCAGTGAGATAAGCACTTCAGAAGACCAAAATCTAAAAATCACCAAAACACCCAACTTTCAATGCTGGGTTCACTGACGTGCTTATTTCAGTGAGATAAGCACTTCAGAAGACAAAAATCTAAACTTCACCAATCCACCCAACTTTCAATGCTGGGTTCTCTGAAGTGCTTATTTCAGTGAGATAAGCACTTCAGAAGACCAAAATCTCAACATCACAAAACCACTCAAATTTTGATGCTGGGATCACTGAAGTGCTTATTTCAGTGAGATAAACACTTCAGAAGACCAAAATCTAAACTTCACCAAACCACCCAACTTTCAATGCTGGGTTCACTGAAGTGCTTATTTCAGTGAGATAAGCACTTCAGAAGACCAAAATCTCAACATCACAAAACCACTCAAATTTTGATGCTGGGTTCACTGAAGTGCTTATTTCAGTGAGATAAGCACTTCAGAAGACCAAAATCTCAATTTCACCAAACAACCCAACTTTCAATGCTGGGTTCACTGAAGTGCTTATTTCAGTGAGATAAGTACTTCACTACGCCAAAATCCCAACCTCACCAAGCGACTCAACTTTTGATGCTGGTTCCACTGAATTGCTTATTTCAGTGAGATAAGCACTTCAGAAGACCAAAATCCCAACCTCACCAAACGACTCAACTTTTGATACTGGTTTCACTGAAATGCTTCTTTCAGTCAGATAAGCACTTCAGAAGGCCAAAATCCCAACCTCACCAAACGACTCAACTTTTGATACTGGTTTCACTGAAATGCTTATTTCAGTGAGATAAGCACTTCAGAAGACCAAAATCTAAACTTCACCAAACCACCCAACTTTCAATGCTGGGTTCACTGAAGTGCTTATTGCAGTGAGATAAGCATTTCAGAAGATCAAAATCTAAACATCTCGAAACCACTCAACTTTCGATGCTTGTTCACTGAAGTGCTTATTTCAGTGAGATAAGCACTTCAGAAGACCAAAATCTAAACTTCACCAAGCCACCCAACTTTCAATGCTGGGTTCACTGAAGTGCTTATTGCAGTGAGATAAGCACTTCAGAAGACCAAAATCTAAACTTCACCAATCCACCCAACTTTCAATGCTGGGTTCTCTGAAGTGCTTATTTCAGTGAGATAACCACTTCAGAAGACCAAAATCTCAACATCACAAAACCACTCAAATTTCGATGCTGGGTTCACTGAAGTGCTTATTTCAGTGAGATAAGCACTTCAGAAGACCAAAATCTAAACTTCACCAAACAATCCAACTTTAAATGCTGGGTTCACTGAAATGCTTCTTTCAGTCAGATAAGCACTTCAGAAGAACAAAATCTCAACATCTCAAAACCACTCAACTTTCGATGCTGGGTTCACTGAAGTGTTTATTTCAGTGAGATAAGCACTTCAGAAGACCAAAATCTCAAGTGAACAAACCACTCAAATTTCGATGCTGGGTTCACTGAAGTGCTTATTTCAGTGAGATAAGCACTTCAGAAGACCAAAATCTAAACTTCACCAATCCACCCAACTTTCAATGCTGGGTTCTCTGAAGTGCTTATTTCAGTGAGATAACCACTTCAGAAGACCAAAATCTAAACTTCACCAAACCACCCAACTTTCAATGCTGGGTTCACTGAAGTGCTTATTTCAGTGAGATAAGCACTTCAGAAGACCAAAATCTCAACTTCACCAAACAACCCAACTTTCAATGCTGGGTTCACTGAAGTGCTTATTTCAGTGAGATAAGTACTTCACTACGCCAAATCCCAACCTCACCAAGCGACTCCACTTTTGATGCTGGTTCCACTGAATTGCTTATTTCAGTGAGATAAGCACTTCAGAAGGCCAAAATCTAAACTTCACTAAACGACTCAACTTTTGATGCTGATTTCACTGAAATGCTTCTTTCAGTCAGATATTCACATCAGAAGGCCAAAATCTCCAATTCACCAAACCACCCAACTTTCGATCCAGGATATACCCAAAGGCTAATTTCAGTGTGATAAGCACTTCAGAAGACTAAAATCTAAACTTCACCAAACCACTCAACTTTCGATGCTGGTATCACTGAAGTGCTTATTTCAGTGAGATAAGCACTTCAGAAGAGCAAAAACTCAACTTCACAAAACCACTCAACTTTCGATGCTGGGCTCACTGCAGTGCTTATTTCAGTGAGATAAGCACTTCAGAATGCCAAAATCCCAACCTCACCAAACGACTCAACTTTTGATACTGGTTTCACTGAAATGCTTCTTTCAGTCAGATAAGCACTTCAGAAGGCCAAAATCTCAACTTCACAAAACCAGCCAACTTTCGATACTGGATTTACCCAAATGCTTATTTCAGTGAGATAAGCACTTCAGAAGACCAAAATCTAAACTTCACCAAACCAACCAACTTTCAATGCTGGGTTCACTGAAGTGCTTATTGCAGTGAGATAAGCACTTCAGAAGATCAAAATCTAAACATCTCAAAACCACTCAACTTTCGATGCTGTGTTCACTGAAGTGCTTATCTCAGTGAGATAAGCACTTCAGAAGACCAAAATCTAAACTTCACCAAGCCACCCAACTTTCAATGCTGGGTTCACTGAAGTGCTTACTGCAGTGAGATAAGCACTTCAGAAGACCAAAATCTAAACTTCACCAATCCACCCAACTTTCAATGCTGGGTTCTCTGAAGTGCTTATTTCAGTGAGATAACCACTTCAGAAGACCAAAATCTCAACATCACAAAACCACTCAAATTTCGATGCTGGGTTCACTGAAGTGCTTATTTCAGTGAGATAAGCACTTCAGAAGACCAAAATCTAAACTTCACCAAACCATCCAACTTTCAATGCTGGGTTCACTGAAATGCTTCTTTCAGTCAGATAAGCACTTCAGAATAACAAAATATCAACATCTCAAAACCACTCAACTTTCGTTGCTGGGTTCACTGAAGTGCTTATTTCAGTGAGATAAGCACTTCAGAAGACCGAAATCTCTACATCACCAAACCACTCAAATTTCGATGCTGGGTTGTCTGAAGTGCTTATTTCAGTGAGATAACCACTTCAGAAGACCAAAATCTCAACATCACAAAACCACTCAAATTTCGATGCTGGGTTCACTGACGTGCTTATTTCATTGAGATAAGCACTTCACTTCGCCAAAATCCCAACCTCACCAAACGAATCAACTTTTGATGCTGGTTCCACTGAATTGCTTATTTGAGTGAGATAAGCACTTCAGAAGGCCAAAATCTAAACATCACTAAACGACTCAACTTTTGATACTGATTTCACTGAAATGCTTCTTTCAGTCAGATAAGCACATCAGAAGGCCAAAATCTCAACTTCACCAAAACACCCAACTTTCGATCCAGGATTTACACAAATGCTTATTTCAGTGAGATAAGCACTTCAGAAGACTAAAATCTTAACTTCACCAAAACACTCATCTTTCGATGCTGGGATCACTGAAGTGCTTATTTCCGTGAGATAAGCACTTCAGAAGACCAAAATCTAAACTTCACCAAACCACCCAACTTTCAATGCTGGGTTCAGTGAAATGCTTCTTTCAGTGAGGTAAGCACTTCAGAATGCCAAAGTCCCAACCTCACCAAACGACTCAACTTTTGATACTGGTTTCACTGAAATGCTTCTTTCAGTCAGATAAGCACTTCAGAAGGCCAAAATCTCAACTTCACAAAACCAGCCAACTTTCGATACTGGATTTACCCAAATGCTTATTTCAGTGAGATAAGCACTTCAGAAGACCAAAATCTAAACTTCACCAAACCACCCAACTTTCAATGCTGGGTTCACTGAAGTGCTTATTGCAGTGAGATAAGCACTTCAGAAGACCAAAATCTAAACTTCACCAAAACACCCAACTTTCAATGCTGGGTTCACTGACGTGCTTATTTCAGTGAGATAAGCACTTCAGAAGACAAAAATCTAAACTTCACCAATCCACCCAACTTTCAATGCTGGGTTCTCTGAAGTGCTTATTTCAGTGAGATAAGCACTTCAGAAGACCAAAATCTCAACATCACAAAACCACTCAAATTTTGATGCTGGGATCACTGAAGTGCTTATTTCAGTGAGATAAACACTTCAGAAGACCAAAATCTAAACTTCACCAAACCACCCAACTTTCAATGCTGGGTTCACTGAAGTGCTTATTTCAGTGAGATAAGCACTTCAGAAGACCAAAATCTCAACATCACAAAACCACTCAAATTTTGATGCTGGGTTCACTGAAGTGCTTATTTCAGTGAGATAAGCACTTCAGAAGACCAAAATCTCAATTTCACCAAACAACCCAACTTTCAATGCTGGGTTCACTGAAGTGCTTATTTCAGTGAGATAAGTACTTCACTAAGCCAAAATCCCAACCTCACCAAGCGACTCAACTTTTGATGCTAGTTCCACTGAATTGCTTATTTCAGTGAGATAAGCACTTCAGAAGACCAAAATCCCAACCTCACCAAACGACTCAACTTCTGATACTGGTTTCACTGAAATGCTTCTTTCAGTCAGATAAGCACTTCAGAAGGCCAAAATCCCAACCTCACCAAACGACTCAACTTTTGATACTGGTTTCACTGAAATGCTTATTTCAGTGAGATAAGCACTTCAGAAGACCAAAATCTAAACTTCACCAAACCACCCAACTTTCAATGCTGGGTTCACTGAAGTGCTTATTGCAGTGAGATAAGCACTTCAGAAGATCAAAATCTAAACATCTCAAAACCACTCAACTTTCGATGCTTGTTCACTGAAGTGCTTATTTCAGTGAGATAAGCACTTCAGAAGACCAAAATCTAAACTTCACTAAGCCACCCAACTTTCAATGCTGGGTTCACTGAAGTGCTTATTGCAGTGAGATAAGCACTTCAGAAGACCAAAATGTAAACTTCACCAATCCACCCAACTTTCAATGCTGGGTTCTCTGAAGTGCTTATTTCAGTGAGATAACCACTTCAGAAGACCAAAATCTCAACATCACAAAACCACTCAAATTTCGATGCTGGGTTCACTGAAGTGCTTATTTCAGTGAGATAAGCACTTCAGAAGACCAAAATCTAAACTTCACCAAACAATCCAACTTTAAATGCTGGGTTCACTGAAATGCTTCTTTCAGTCAGATAAGCACTTCAGAAGAACAAAATCTCAACATCTCAAAACCACTCAACTTTCGATGCTGGGTTCACTGAAGTGTTTATTTCAGTGAGATAAGCACTTCAGAAGACCAAAATCTCAACTGAACAAACCACTCAAATTTCGATGCTGGGTTCACTGAAGTGCTTATTTCAGTGAGATAAGCACTTCAGAATGCCAAAATCCCAACCTCACCAAACGACTCAACTTTTGATGCTGGTTCCACTGAATTGCTTATTTCAGTGAGATAAGCACTTCAGAAGGCCAAAATCTAAACTTCACTAAACGACTCAACTTTTGATGCTGATTTCACTGAAATGCTTCTTTCAGTCAGATATTCACATCAGAAGGCCAAAATCTCAAGTTCACCAAACCACCCAACTTTCGATCCAGGATATACCGAAAGGCTTATTTCAGTGAGATAAGCACTTCAGAAGACCAAAATCTAAACTTCACCAAACCACCCAATTTTCAATGCTGGGTTCACTGAAGTGTTTATTGCAGTGAGATAAGCACTTCAGAAGACCAAAAACTCAACTTCACAAAACCACTCAACTTTCGATGCTGGGCTCACTGCAGTGCTTATTTCAGTGAGATATGCACTTCAGAATGCCAAAATCCCAACTTCACCAAACGACTCAACTTTTGATACTGGTTTCACTGAAATGCTTCTTTCAGTCAGATAAGCACTTCAGAAGGCCAAAATCTCAACTTCACAAAACCAGCCAACTTTCGATACTGGATTTACCCAAATGCTTATTGCAGTGAGATAAGCACTTCAGAAGACCAAAATCTAAACTTCACCAAAACACCCAACTTTCAATGCTGGGTTCACTGAAGTGCTAATTTCAGTGAGATAAGCACTTCAGAAGATCAAAATCTAAACATCTCAAAACCACTCAACTTTCGATGCTGTGTTCACTGAAGTGCTTATTTCAGTGAGATAAGCACTTCAGAAGACCAAAATCTAAACTTCACCAAACCACCCAACTTTCAATGCTGGGTTCACTGAAGTGCTTATTTCAGTGAGATAAGCACTTCAGAAGACCAAAATCTCAACATCACAAAACCACTCAAATTTCGATGCTGGGTTCACTGAAGTGCTTATTTCATTGAGATAAGCACTTCACTTCGCCAAAATCCCAACCTCACCAAACGACTCAACTTTTGATGCTGGTTCCACTGAATTGCTTATTTCAGTGAGATAAGCACTTCAGAAGACCAAAATCTAAACATCACTAATCGACTCAACTTTTGATGCTGATTTCACTGAAATGCTTCTTTCAGTCAGATAAGCACATCAGAAGGCCAAAATCTCAACTTCACCAAACCACCCAACTTTCGATCCAGGATTTACACAAATGCTTATTTCAGTGAGATAAGCACTTCAGAAGACTAATTTCTTAACTTCACCAAACCACTCAACTTTCGATGCTGGGATCACTGAAGTGCTTATTTCAGTGAGATAAGCACTTCAGAAGAACAAAATCTCAACATCTCAAAACCACTCAACTTTCGATGCTGGGTGCACTGAAGTGCTTATTTCAACGAGATAAGCACTTCAGAAGACCAAAATCTCAACATCACCAAACCAGTCAAATTTCGATGCTGGGTTCACTGATGTGCTTATTTCAGTGAGATAAGCACTTCAGAATGCCAAAATCCCAACCTCACCAAACGACTCAACTTTTGATGCTGGTTCCACTGAATTGCTTATTTGGTGAGATAAGCACTTCAGAAGGCCAAAATCTAAACATCACTAAACGACTCAACTTTTGATACTGATTTCACTGAAATGCTCCTTTCAGTCAGATAAGCACATCAGAAGGCCAAAATCTCAACTTCACCAAACCACCCAACTTTCGATCCAGGATTTACACAAATGCTTATTTCAGTGAGATAAGCACTTCAGAAGACTAAAATCTTAACTTCACCAAACCACTCAACTTTCGATGCTGGGATCACTTAAGTGCTTATTTCAGTGAGATAAGCACTTCAGAAGACCAAAATCTAAACTTCACCAAACCACCTTACTTTCAATGCTGGGTTCACTGAAATGCATCTTTCAGTGAGATAAGCACTTCAGAAGAACAAAATCTCAACATCACAAAACCACTCAACTTTCGATGCTGGGCTCACTGCACTGCTTATTTCAGTGAGATAAGCATTTCAGAATGCCAAAATCCCAACCTCACCAAACGACTCAACTTTTGATACTGGTTTCACTGAAATGCTTCTTTCAGTCAGATAAGCACTTCAGAAGGCCAAAATCTCAACTTCACAAAACCAGCCAACTTTCGATACTGGATTTACCCAAATGCTTATTTCAGTGAGATAAGCACTTCAGAAGGCCAAAATCTCAACTTCACAAAACCAGCCAACTTTCGATACTGGATTTACCCAAATGCTTATTACAGTGAGATAAGCACTTCAGAAGACTAAAATCTTAACTTCACCAAACCACTCAACTTTCGATGCTGGGATCACTGAAGTGCTTATTTCAGTGAGATAAGCACTTCAGAAGAACAAAATCTCAACATCTCAAAACCACTCAACTTTCGATGCTGGGTGCACTGAAGTGCTTATTTCAGTGAGATAAGCACTTCAGAAGACCAAAATCTCAACATCACCAAACCACTCAAATTTCGATGCTGGGTTCACTGAAGTGCTTATTTCAGTGAGATAAGCACTTCAGAATGCCAAAATCCCAACCTCACCAAACGACTCAACTTTTGATGCTGGTTCCACTGAATTGCTTATTTCAGTGAGATAAGAACTTCAGAAGGCCAAAATCTAAACATCACTAAACGACTCAACTTTTGATACTGATTTCACTGAAATGCTTCTTTCAGTCAGATAAGCACATCAGAAGGCCAACATCTCAACTTCACCAAACCACCCAACTTTCGATCCAGGATTTACACAAATGCTTATTTCAGTGAGATAAGCACTTCAGAAGACTAAAATCTTAACTTCACCAAACCACTCAACTTTCGATGCTGGTATCACTAAAGTGCTTATTTCAGTCAGATAAGCACTTCAGAGAACAAAATCTCAACATCTCAAAACCACTCAACTTTCGATGCTGGGTTCACTGAAGTGCTTACTTCAGTGAGATAAGCACTTCAGAAGACCAAAATCTCAACATCACCAAACCACTCAAATCTCGATGCTGGGTTCACTGAAGTGCTTATTTCAGTGAGATAAGTACTTCAACACACCAAAATCCCAACCTCACCAAGCGACTCAACTTTTGATGCTGGTTCCACTGAATTGCTTATTTCAGTGAGATAAGCACTTCAGAAGGCCAAAATCTAAACTTCACTAAACGACTCAAATTTTGATGCTGATTTCACTGAAATGCTTCTTTCAGTCAGATATTCACATCAGAAGGCCAAAATCTCAACTTCACCAAATCACCCAACTTTCGATCCAGGATATACCCAAAGGCTAATTTCAGTGAGATAAGCACTTCAGAAGACAAAAATCTAAACTTCACCAAACCACTCAACTTTCGATGCTGGGATCCCTGAAGTGCTTATTAAAGTGAGATAAGCACTTCAGAAGAGCAAAAACTCAACTTCACAAAACCACTCAACTTTCGATGCTGGGCTCACTGCAGTGCTTATTTCAGTGAGATATGCACTTCAGAATGCCAAAATCCCAACCTCACCAAACGACTCAACTTTTGATACTTGTTTCACTGAAATGCTTCTTTCAGTCAGATAAGCACTTCAGAAGGCCAAAATCTCAACTTCACAAAACCACCCAACTTTCGATACTGGATTTACCCAAATGCTTATTTCAGTGAAATAAGCACTTCAGAAGACCAAAATCTAAACTTCACCAAAACACCCAACTTTCAATGCTGGGTTCACTGAAGTGTTTATTGCAGTGAGATAAGCACTTCAGAAGACCAAAATCTAAACTTCACCAAAACACCCAACTTTCAATGCTGGGTTCACTGAAGTGCTAATTTCAGTGAGATAAGCACTTCAGAAGATCAAAATCTAAACATCTCAAAACCACTCAACTTTCGATGCTGTGTTCACTGAAGTGCTTATTTCAGTGAGATAAGCACTTCAGAAGACCAAAATCTAAACTTCACCAAACCACCCAATTTTCAATGCTGGGTTCACTGAAGTGCTTATTTCAGTGAGATAAGCACTTCAGAAGACCAAAATCTCAACATCACAAAACCACTCAAATTTCGATGCTGGGTTCACTGAAGTGCTTATTTCATTGAGATAAGCACTTCACTTCGCCAAAATCCCAACCTAACCAAACGACTCAACTTTTGATGCTGGTTCCACTGAATTGCTTATTTCAGTGAGATAAGCACTTCAGAAGACCAAAATCTAAACATCACTAATCGACTCAACTTTTGATGCTGATTTCACTGAAATGCTTCTTTCAGTCAGATAAGCACATCAGAAGGCCAAAATCTCAACTTCACCAAACCACCCAACTTTCGATCCAGGATTTACACAAATGCTTATTTCAGTGAGATAAGCACTTCAGAAGACTAAAATCTTAACTTCACCAAACCACTCAACTTTCGAGGCTGGGATCACTGAAGTGCTTATTTCAGTGAGATAAGCACTTCAGAAGAACAAAATCTCAACATCTCAAAACCACTCAACTTTCGATGATGGGTGCACTGAAGTGCTTATTTCAGTGAGATAAGCACTTCAGAAGACCAAAATCTCAACATCACCAAACCACTCAAATTTCGATGCTGGGTTCACTGAAGTGCTTATTTCAGTGAGATAAGCACTTCAGAATGCCAAAATCCCAACCTCACCAAACGACTCAACTTTTGATGCTGGTTCCACTGAATTGCTTATTTCAGTGAGATAAGCACTTCAGAAGGCCAAAATCTAAACATCACTAAACGACTCAACTTTTGATACTGATTTCACTGAAATGCTTCTTTCAGTCAGATAAGCACATCAGAAGGCCAAAATCTCAACTTCACCAAACCACCCAACTTTCGATCCAGGATTTACACAAATGCTTATTTCAGTGAGATAAGCACTTCAGAAGACTAAAATCTTAACTTCACCAAACCACTCAACTTTCGATGCTGGTATCACTAAAGTGCTTATTTCAGTCAGATAAGCACTTCAGAGAACAAAATCTCAACATCTCAAAACCACTCAACTTTCGATGCTGGGTTCACTGAAGTGCTTACTTCAGTGAGATAAGCACTTCAGAAGACCAAAATCTCAACATCACCAAACCACTCAAATCTCGATGCTGGGTTCACTGAAGTGCTTATTTCAGTGAGATAAGCACTTCAGAAGACCAAAATCTCAACTTCACCAAACCACCCAACTTTCAATGCTGGGTTCACTGAAGTGCTTATTTCAGTGAGATAAGTACTTCAACACGCCATAATCCCAACCTCACCAAGCGACTCAACTTTTGATGCTGGTTCCACTGAATTGCTTATTTCAGTGAGATAAGCACTTCAGAAGGCCAAAATCTAAACTTCACTAAACGACTCAAATTTTGATGCTGATTTCACTGAAATGCTTCTTTCAGTCAGATATTCACATCAGAAGGCCAAAATCTCAACTTCACCAAATCACCCAACTTTCGATCTAGGATATACCCAAAGGCTAATTTCAGTGAGATAAGCACTTCAGAAGACAAAAATCTAAACTTCACCAAACCACTCAACTTTCTATGCTGGGATCCCTGAAGTGCTTATTAAAGTGAGATAAGCACTTCAGAAGAGCAAAAACTCAACTTCACAAAACCACTCAACTTTCGATGCTGGGCTCACTGCAGTGCTTATTTCAGTGAGATATGCACTTCAGAATGCCAAAATCCCAACCTCACCAAACGACTCAACTTTTGATACTTGTTTCACTGAAATGCTTCTTTCAGTCAGATAAGCACTTCAGAAGGCCAAAATCTCAACTTCACAAAACCACCCAACTTTCGATACTGGATTTACCCAAATGCTTATTTCAGTGAAATAAGCACTTCAGAAGACCAAAATCTAAACTTCACCAAAACACCCAACTTTCAATGCTGGGTTCACTGAAGTGTTTATTGCAGTGAGATAAGCACTTCAGAAGACCAAAATCTAAACTTCACCAAAACACCCAACTTTCAATGCTGGGTTCACTGAAGTGCTAATTTCAGTGAGATAAGCACTTCAGAATGCCAAAATCCCAACCTCACCAAACGACTCAACTTTTGATGCTGGTTCCACTGAATTGCTTATTTCAGTGAGATAAGCACTTCAGAAGGCCAAAATCTAAACATCACTAAACGACTCAACTTTTGATACTGATTTCACTGAAATGCTTCTTTCAGTCAGATAAGCACATCTGAAGGCCAAAATCTCAACTTCACCAAACCACCCAACTTTCGATCCAGGATTTACACAAATGCTTATTTCAGTGAGATAAGCACTTCAGAAGACTAAAATCTTAACTTCACCAAACCACTCAACTTTCGATGCTGGTATCACTAAAGTGCTTATTTCAGTCAGATAAGCACTTCAGAAGAACAAAATCTCAACATCTCAAAACCACTCAACTTTCGATGCTGGGTTCACTGAAGTGCTTACTTCAGTGAGATAAGCACTTCAGAAGACCAAAATCTCAACATCACCAAACCACTCAAATCTCGATGCTGGGTTCACTGAAGTGCTTATTTCAGTGAGATAAGCACTTCAGAAGACCAAAATCTCAACTTCACCAAACCACCCAACTTTCAATGCTGGGTTCACTGAAGTGCTTATTTCAGTGAGATAAGTACTTCAACACGCCAAAATCCCAACCTCACCAAGCGACTCAACTTTTGATGCTGGTTCCACTGAATTGCTTATTTCAGTGAGATAAGCACTTCAGAAGGCCAAAATCTAAACTTCACTAAACGACTCAACTTTTGATGCTGATTTCACTGAAATGCTTCTTTCAGTCAGATATTCACATCAGAAGGCCAAAATCTCAAGTTCACCAAACCACCCAACTTTCGATCCAGGATATACCGAAAGGCTAATTTCAGTGAGATAAGCACTTCAGAAGACAAAAATCTAAACTTCACCAAACCACCCAATTTTCAATGCTGGGTTCACTGAAGTGTTTATTGCAGTGAGATAAGCACTTCAGAAGACCAAAAACTCAACTTCACAAAACCACTCAACTTTCGATGCTGGGCTCACTGCAGTGCTTATTTCAGTGAGATATGCACTTCAGAATGCCAAAATCCCAACTTCACCAAACGACTCAACTTTTGATACTGGTTTCACTGAAATGCTTCTTTCAGTCAGATAAGCACTTCAGAAGGCCAAAATCTCAACTTCACAAAACCAGCCAACTTTCGATACTGGATTTACCCAAATGCTTATTGCAGTGAGATAAGCACTTCAGAAGACCAAAATCTAAACTTCACCAAAACACCCAACTTTCAATGCTGGGTTCACTGAAGTGCTAATTTCAGTGAGATAAGCACTTCAGAAGATCAAAATCTAAACATCTCAAAACCACTCAACTTTCGATGCTGTGTTCACTGAAGTGCTTATTTCAGTGAGATAAGCACTTCAGAAGACCAAAATCTAAACTTCACCAAACCACCCAACTTTCAATGCTGGGTTCACTGAAGTGCTTATTTCAGTGAGATAAGCACTTCAGAAGACCAAAATCTCAACATCACAAAACCACTCAAATTTCGATGCTGGGTTCACTGAAGTGCTTATTTCATTGAGATAAGCACTTCACTTCGCCAAAATCCCAACCTCACCAAACGACTCAACTTTTGATGCTGGTTCCACTGAATTGCTTATTTCAGTGAGATAAGCACTTCAGAAGACCAAAATCTAAACATCACTAATCGACTCAACTTTTGATGCTGATTTCACTGAAGTGCTTCTTCAGTCAGATAAGCACATCAGAAGGCCAAAATCTCAACTTCACCAAACCACCCAACTTTCGATCCAGGATTTACACAAATGCTTATTTCAGTGAGATAAGCACTTCAGAAGACTAAAATCTTAACTTCACCAAACCACTCAACTTTCGATGCTGGGATCACTGAAGTGCTTATTTCAGTGAGATAAGCACTTCAGAAGAACAAAATCTCAACATCTCAAAACCACTCAACTTTCGATGCTGGGTGCACTGAAGTGCTTATTTCAGTGAGATAAGCACTTCAGAAGACCAAAATCTCAACATCACCAAACCACTCAAATTTCGATGCTGGGTTCACTGAAGTGCTTATTTCAGTGAGATAAGCACTTCAGAATGCCAAAATCCCAACCTCACCAAACGACTCAACTTTTGATGCTGGTTCCACTGAATTGCTTATTTCAGTGAGATAAGCACTTCAGAAGGCCAAAATCTAAACATCACTAAACGACTCAACTTTTGATACTGATTTCACTGAAATGCTTCTTTCAGTCAGATAAGCACATCAGAAGGCCAAAATCTCAACTTCACCAAACCACCCAACTTTCGATCCAGGATTTACACAAATGCTTATTTCAGTGAGATAAGCACTTCAGAAGACTAAAATCTTAACTTCACCAAACCACTCAACTTTCGATGCTGGTATCACTAAAGTGCTTATTTCAGTCAGATAAGCACTTCAGAAGAACAAAATCTCAACATCTCAAAACCACTCAACTTTCGATGCTGGGTTCACTGAAGTGCTTACTTCAGTGAGATAAGCACTTCAGAAGACCAAAATCTCAACATCACCAAACCACTCAAATCTCGATGCTGGGTTCACTGAAGTGCTTATTTCAGTGAGATAAGCACTTCAGAAGACCAAAATCTCAACTTCACCAAACCACCCAACTTTCAATGCTGGGTTCACTGAAGTGCTTATTTCAGTGAGATAAGTACTTCAACACGCCAAAATCCCAACCTCACCAAGCGACTCAACTTTTGATGCTGGTTCCACTGAATTGCTTATTTCAGTGAGATAAGCACTTCAGAAGGCCAAAATCTAAACTTCACTAAACGACTCAACTTTTGATGCTGATTTCACTGAAATGCTTCTTTCAGTCAGATATTCACATCAGAAGGCCAAAATCTCAACTTCACCAAAGCACCCAACTTTCGATCCAGGATATACCGAAAGGCTAATTTCAGTGAGATAAGCACTTCAGAAGACAAAAATCTAAACTTCACCAAACCACCCAACTTTCAATGCTGGGTTCACTGAAGTGTTTATTGCAGTGAGATAAGCACTTCAGAAGAGCAAAAACTCAACTTCACAAAACCACTCAACTTTCGATGCTGGGCTCACTGCAGTGCTTATTTCAGTGAGATATGCACTTCAGAATGCCAAAATCCCAACTTCACCAAACGACTCAACTTTTGATACTGGTTTCACTGAAATGCTTCTTTCAGTCAGATAAGCACTTCAGAAGGCCAAAATCTCAACTTCACAAAACCAGCCAACTTTCGATACTGGATTTACCCAAATGCTCATTGCAGTGAGATAAGCACTTCAGAAGACCAAAATCTAAACTTCACCAAAACACCCAACTTTCAATGCTGGGTTCACTGAAGTGCGAATTTCAGTGAGATAAGCACTTCAGAAGATCAAAATCTAAACATCTCAAAACCACTCAACTTTCGATGCTGTGTTCACTGAAGTGCTTATTTCAGTGAGATAAGCACTTCAGAAGACCAAAATCTAAACTTCACCAAACCACCCAACTTTCAATGCTGGGTTCACTGAAGTGCTTATTTCAGTGAGATAAGCACTTCAGAAGACCAAAATCTCAACATCACAAAACCACTCAAATATCGATGCTGGGTTCACTGAAGTGCTTATTTCATTGAGATAAGCACTTCACTTCGCCAAAATCCCAACCTCACCAAACGACTCAACTTTTGATGCTGGTTCCACTGAATTGCTTATTTCAGTGAGATAAGCACTTCAGAAGACCAAAATCTAAACATCACTAATCGACTCAACTTTTGATGCTGATTTCACTGAAATGCTTCTTTCAGTCAGATAAGCACATCAGAAGGCCAAAATCTCAACTTCACCAAACCACCCAACTTTCGATCCAGGATTTACACAAATGCTTATTTCAGTGAGATAAGCACTTCAGAAGACTAAAATCTTAACTTCACCAAACCACTCAACTTTCGATGCTGGGATCACTGAAGTGCTTATTTCAGTGAGATAAGCACTTCAGAAGAACAAAATCTCAACATCTCAAAACCACTCAACTTTCGATGCTGGGTGCACTGAAGTGCTTATTTCAGTGAGATAAGCACTTCAGAAGACCAAAATCTCAACATCACCAAACCACTCAAATTTCGATGCTGGGTTCACTGAAGTGCTTATTTCAGTGAGATAAGCACTTCAGAATGCCAAAATCCCAACCTCACCAAACGACTCAACTTTTGATGCTGATTCCACTGAATTGCTTATTTCAGTGAGATAAGCACTTCAGAAGGCCAAAATCTAAACATCACTAAACGACTCAACTTTTGATACTGATTTCACTGAAATTCTTCTTTCAGTCAGATAAGCACTTCAGAAGTCCAAAATCTCATCTTCACAAAACCAGCCAACTTTCGATACTGGATTTACCCAAATGCTTATTTCAGTGAGATAAGCACTTCAGAAGACCAAAATCTAAACTTCACCAAACCACCCAACTTTCAATGCTGGGTTCATTGAAGTGCTTATTTCAGTGAGATAAGCACTTCAGAAGACCAAAATCAAAACTTCACCAAACCACCCAACTTTCAATGCTGGGTTCACTGAAGTTCTTATTTCAGTGAGATAAGCACTTCAGAAGACCAAAATCTAAACTTCACTGAACGACTCAACTTTTGATGCTGATTTCACTGAAATGCTTCTTTCAGTGAGATAAGCACTTCAGAAGACCAAAATCGCAACATCTCAAAACCACTCAACTTTCGATGCTGTGTTCACTGAAGTGCTTATTTCAGTGAGATATAAGCACTTCAGAAGACCAAAATCTAAACTTCACCAAACCATCCAACTTTCAATGCTGGGTTCACTGAAATGCTTCTTTCAGTCAGATAAGCACTTCAGAATAACAAAATATCAACATCTCAAAACCACTCAACTTTCGTTGCTGGGTTCACTGAAGTGCTTATTTCAGTGAGATAAGCACTTCAGAAGACCGAAATCTCTACATCACCAAACCACTCAAATTTCGATGCTGGGTTGTCTGAAGTGCTTATTTCAGTGAGATAACCACTTCAGAAGACCAAAATCTCAACATCACAAAACCACTCAAATTTCGATGCTGGGTTCACTGACGTGCTTATTTCATTGAGATAAGCACTTCACTTCGCCAAAATCCCAACCTCACCAAACGACTCAACTTTTGATACTGGTTTCACTGAAATGCTTCTTTCAGTCAGATAAGCACTTCAGAAGGCCAAAATCTCAACTTCACAAAACCAGCCAACTTTCGATACTGGATTTACCCAAATGCTTATTTCAGTGAGATAAGCACTTCAGAAGACCAAAATCTAAACTTCACCAAACCAACCAACTTTCAATGCTGGGTTCACTGAAGTGCTTATTGCAGTGAGATAAGCACTTCAGAAGATCAAAATCTAAACATCTCAAAACCACTCAACTTTCGATGCTGTGTTCACTGAAGTGCTTATCTCAGTGAGATAAGCACTTCAGAAGACCAAAATCTAAACTTCACCAAGCCACCCAACTTTCAATGCTGGGTTCACTGAAGTGCTTACTGCAGTGAGATAAGCACTTCAGAAGACCAAAATCTAAACTTCACCAATCCACCCAACTTTCAATGCTGGGTTCTCTGAAGTGCTTATTTCAGTGAGATAACCACTTCAGAAGACCAAAATCTCAACATCACAAAACCACTCAAATTTCGATGCTGGGTTCACTGAAGTGCTTATTTCAGTGAGATAAGCACTTCAGAAGACCAAAATCTAAACTTCACCAAACCATCCAACTTTCAATGCTGGGTTCACTGAAATGCTTCTTTCAGTCAGATAAGCACTTCAGAATAACAAAATATCAACATCTCAAAACCACTCAACTTTCGTTGCTGGGTTCACTGAAGTGCTTATTTCAGTGAGATAAGCACTTCAGAAGACCGAAATCTCTACATCACCAAACCACTCAAATTTCGATGCTGGGTTGTCTGAAGTGCTTATTTCAGTGAGATAACCACTTCAGAAGACCAAAATCTCAACATCACAAAACCACTCAAATTTCGATGCTGGGTTCACTGACGTGCTTATTTCATTGAGATAAGCACTTCACTTCGCCAAAATCCCAACCTCACCAAACGAATCAACTTTTGATGCTGGTTCCACTGAATTGCTTATTTGAGTGAGATAAGCACTTCAGAAGGCCAAAATCTAAACATCACTAAACGACTCAACTTTTGATACTGATTTCACTGAAATGCTTCTTTCAGTCAGATAAGCACATCAGAAGGCCAAAATCTCAACTTCACCAAAACACCCAACTTTCGATCCAGGATTTACACAAATGCTTATTTCAGTGAGATAAGCACTTCAGAAGACTAAAATCTTAACTTCACCAAAACACTCATCTTTCGATGCTGGGATCACTGAAGTGCTTATTTCCGTGAGATAAGCACTTCAGAAGACCAAAATCTAAACTTCACCAAACCACCCAACTTTCAATGCTGGGTTCAGTGAAATGCTTCTTTCAGTGAGGTAAGCACTTCAGAATGCCAAAGTCCCAACCTCACCAAACGACTCAACTTTTGATACTGGTTTCACTGAAATGCTTCTTTCAGTCAGATAAGCACTTCAGAAGGCCAAAATCTCAACTTCACAAAACCAGCCAACTTTCGATACTGGATTTACCCAAATGCTTATTTCAGTGAGATAAGCACTTCAGAAGACCAAAATCTAAACTTCACCAAACCACCCAACTTTCAATGCTGGGTTCACTGAAGTGCTTATTGCAGTGAGATAAGCACTTCAGAAGACCAAAATCTAAACTTCACCAAAACACCCAACTTTCAATGCTGGGTTCACTGACGTGCTTATTTCAGTGAGATAAGCACTTCAGAAGACAAAAATCTAAACTTCACCAATCCACCCAACTTTCAATGCTGGGTTCTCTGAAGTGCTTATTTCAGTGAGATAAGCACTTCAGAAGACCAAAATCTCAACATCACAAAACCACTCAAATTTTGATGCTGGGATCACTGAAGTGCTTATTTCAGTGAGATAAACACTTCAGAAGACCAAAATCTAAACTTCACCAAACCACCCAACTTTCAATGCTGGGTTCACTGAAGTGCTTATTTCAGTGAGATAAGCACTTCAGAAGACCAAAATCTCAACATCACAAAACCACTCAAATTTTGATGCTGGGTTCACTGAAGTGCTTATTTCAGTGAGATAAGCACTTCAGAAGACCAAAATCTCAATTTCACCAAACAACCCAACTTTCAATGCTGGGTTCACTGAAGTGCTTATTTCAGTGAGATAAGTACTTCACTAAGCCAAAATCCCAACCTCACCAAGCGACTCAACTTTTGATGCTAGTTCCACTGAATTGCTTATTTCAGTGAGATAAGCACTTCAGAAGACCAAAATCCCAACCTCACCAAACGACTCAACTTCTGATACTGGTTTCACTGAAATGCTTCTTTCAGTCAGATAAGCACTTCAGAAGGCCAAAATCCCAACCTCACCAAACGACTCAACTTTTGATACTGGTTTCACTGAAATGCTTATTTCAGTGAGATAAGCACTTCAGAAGACCAAAATCTAAACTTCACCAAACCACCCAACTTTCAATGCTGGGTTCACTGAAGTGCTTATTGCAGTGAGATAAGCACTTCAGAAGATCAAAATCTAAACATCTCAAAACCACTCAACTTTCGATGCTTGTTCACTGAAGTGCTTATTTCAGTGAGATAAGCACTTCAGAAGACCAAAATCTAAACTTCACTAAGCCACCCAACTTTCAATGCTGGGTTCACTGAAGTGCTTATTGCAGTGAGATAAGCACTTCAGAAGACCAAAATGTAAACTTCACCAATCCACCCAACTTTCAATGCTGGGTTCTCTGAAGTGCTTATTTCAGTGAGATAACCACTTCAGAAGACCAAAATCTCAACATCACAAAACCACTCAAATTTCGATGCTGGGTTCACTGAAGTGCTTATTTCAGTGAGATAAGCACTTCAGAAGACCAAAATCTAAACTTCACCAAACAATCCAACTTTAAATGCTGGGTTCACTGAAATGCTTCTTTCAGTCAGATAAGCACTTCAGAAGAACAAAATCTCAACATCTCAAAACCACTCAACTTTCGATGCTGGGTTCACTGAAGTGTTTATTTCAGTGAGATAAGCACTTCAGAAGACCAAAATCTCAACTGAACAAACCACTCAAATTTCGATGCTGGGTTCACTGAAGTGCTTATTTCAGTGAGATAAGCACTTCAGAATGCCAAAATCCCAACCTCACCAAACGACTCAACTTTTGATGCTGGTTCCACTGAATTGCTTATTTCAGTGAGATAAGCACTTCAGAAGGCCAAAATCTAAACTTCACTAAACGACTCAACTTTTGATGCTGATTTCACTGAAATGCTTCTTTCAGTCAGATATTCACATCAGAAGGCCAAAATCTCAAGTTCACCAAACCACCCAACTTTCGATCCAGGATATACCGAAAGGCTTATTTCAGTGAGATAAGCACTTCAGAAGACCAAAATCTAAACTTCACCAAACCACCCAATTTTCAATGCTGGGTTCACTGAAGTGTTTATTGCAGTGAGATAAGCACTTCAGAAGACCAAAAACTCAACTTCACAAAACCACTCAACTTTCGATGCTGGGCTCACTGCAGTGCTTATTTCAGTGAGATATGCACTTCAGAATGCCAAAATCCCAACTTCACCAAACGACTCAACTTTTGATACTGGTTTCACTGAAATGCTTCTTTCAGTCAGATAAGCACTTCAGAAGGCCAAAATCTCAACTTCACAAAACCAGCCAACTTTCGATACTGGATTTACCCAAATGCTTATTGCAGTGAGATAAGCACTTCAGAAGACCAAAATCTAAACTTCACCAAAACACCCAACTTTCAATGCTGGGTTCACTGAAGTGCTAATTTCAGTGAGATAAGCACTTCAGAAGATCAAAATCTAAACATCTCAAAACCACTCAACTTTCGATGCTGTGTTCACTGAAGTGCTTATTTCAGTGAGATAAGCACTTCAGAAGACCAAAATCTAAACTTCACCAAACCACCCAACTTTCAATGCTGGGTTCACTGAAGTGCTTATTTCAGTGAGATAAGCACTTCAGAAGACCAAAATCTCAACATCACAAAACCACTCAAATTTCGATGCTGGGTTCACTGAAGTGCTTATTTCATTGAGATAAGCACTTCACTTCGCCAAAATCCCAACCTCACCAAACGACTCAACTTTTGATGCTGGTTCCACTGAATTGCTTATTTCAGTGAGATAAGCACTTCAGAAGACCAAAATCTAAACATCACTAATCGACTCAACTTTTGATGCTGATTTCACTGAAATGCTTCTTTCAGTCAGATAAGCACATCAGAAGGCCAAAATCTCAACTTCACCAAACCACCCAACTTTCGATCCAGGATTTACACAAATGCTTATTTCAGTGAGATAAGCACTTCAGAAGACTAATTTCTTAACTTCACCAAACCACTCAACTTTCGATGCTGGGATCACTGAAGTGCTTATTTCAGTGAGATAAGCACTTCAGAAGAACAAAATCTCAACATCTCAAAACCACTCAACTTTCGATGCTGGGTGCACTGAAGTGCTTATTTCAACGAGATAAGCACTTCAGAAGACCAAAATCTCAACATCACCAAACCAGTCAAATTTCGATGCTGGGTTCACTGATGTGCTTATTTCAGTGAGATAAGCACTTCAGAATGCCAAAATCCCAACCTCACCAAACGACTCAACTTTTGATGCTGGTTCCACTGAATTGCTTATTTGGTGAGATAAGCACTTCAGAAGGCCAAAATCTAAACATCACTAAACGACTCAACTTTTGATACTGATTTCACTGAAATGCTCCTTTCAGTCAGATAAGCACATCAGAAGGCCAAAATCTCAACTTCACCAAACCACCCAACTTTCGATCCAGGATTTACACAAATGCTTATTTCAGTGAGATAAGCACTTCAGAAGACTAAAATCTTAACTTCACCAAACCACTCAACTTTCGATGCTGGGATCACTTAAGTGCTTATTTCAGTGAGATAAGCACTTCAGAAGACCAAAATCTAAACTTCACCAAACCACCTTACTTTCAATGCTGGGTTCACTGAAATGCATCTTTCAGTGAGATAAGCACTTCAGAAGAACAAAATCTCAACATCACAAAACCACTCAACTTTCGATGCTGGGCTCACTGCACTGCTTATTTCAGTGAGATAAGCATTTCAGAATGCCAAAATCCCAACCTCACCAAACGACTCAACTTTTGATACTGGTTTCACTGAAATGCTTCTTTCAGTCAGATAAGCACTTCAGAAGGCCAAAATCTCAACTTCACAAAACCAGCCAACTTTCGATACTGGATTTACCCAAATGCTTATTTCAGTGAGATAAGCACTTCAGAAGGCCAAAATCTCAACTTCACAAAACCAGCCAACTTTCGATACTGGATTTACCCAAATGCTTATTACAGTGAGATAAGCACTTCAGAAGACTAAAATCTTAACTTCACCAAACCACTCAACTTTCGATGCTGGGATCACTGAAGTGCTTATTTCAGTGAGATAAGCACTTCAGAAGAACAAAATCTCAACATCTCAAAACCACTCAACTTTCGATGCTGGGTGCACTGAAGTGCTTATTTCAGTGAGATAAGCACTTCAGAAGACCAAAATCTCAACATCACCAAACCACTCAAATTTCGATGCTGGGTTCACTGAAGTGCTTATTTCAGTGAGATAAGCACTTCAGAATGCCAAAATCCCAACCTCACCAAACGACTCAACTTTTGATGCTGGTTCCACTGAATTGCTTATTTCAGTGAGATAAGAACTTCAGAAGGCCAAAATCTAAACATCACTAAACGACTCAACTTTTGATACTGATTTCACTGAAATGCTTCTTTCAGTCAGATAAGCACATCAGAAGGCCAACATCTCAACTTCACCAAACCACCCAACTTTCGATCCAGGATTTACACAAATGCTTATTTCAGTGAGATAAGCACTTCAGAAGACTAAAATCTTAACTTCACCAAACCACTCAACTTTCGATGCTGGTATCACTAAAGTGCTTATTTCAGTCAGATAAGCACTTCAGAGAACAAAATCTCAACATCTCAAAACCACTCAACTTTCGATGCTGGGTTCACTGAAGTGCTTACTTCAGTGAGATAAGCACTTCAGAAGACCAAAATCTCAACATCACCAAACCACTCAAATCTCGATGCTGGGTTCACTGAAGTGCTTATTTCAGTGAGATAAGTACTTCAACACACCAAAATCCCAACCTCACCAAGCGACTCAACTTTTGATGCTGGTTCCACTGAATTGCTTATTTCAGTGAGATAAGCACTTCAGAAGGCCAAAATCTAAACTTCACTAAACGACTCAAATTTTGATGCTGATTTCACTGAAATGCTTCTTTCAGTCAGATATTCACATCAGAAGGCCAAAATCTCAACTTCACCAAATCACCCAACTTTCGATCCAGGATATACCCAAAGGCTAATTTCAGTGAGATAAGCACTTCAGAAGACAAAAATCTAAACTTCACCAAACCACTCAACTTTCGATGCTGGGATCCCTGAAGTGCTTATTAAAGTGAGATAAGCACTTCAGAAGAGCAAAAACTCAACTTCACAAAACCACTCAACTTTCGATGCTGGGCTCACTGCAGTGCTTATTTCAGTGAGATATGCACTTCAGAATGCCAAAATCCCAACCTCACCAAACGACTCAACTTTTGATACTTGTTTCACTGAAATGCTTCTTTCAGTCAGATAAGCACTTCAGAAGGCCAAAATCTCAACTTCACAAAACCACCCAACTTTCGATACTGGATTTACCCAAATGCTTATTTCAGTGAAATAAGCACTTCAGAAGACCAAAATCTAAACTTCACCAAAACACCCAACTTTCAATGCTGGGTTCACTGAAGTGTTTATTGCAGTGAGATAAGCACTTCAGAAGACCAAAATCTAAACTTCACCAAAACACCCAACTTTCAATGCTGGGTTCACTGAAGTGCTAATTTCAGTGAGATAAGCACTTCAGAAGATCAAAATCTAAACATCTCAAAACCACTCAACTTTCGATGCTGTGTTCACTGAAGTGCTTATTTCAGTGAGATAAGCACTTCAGAAGACCAAAATCTAAACTTCACCAAACCACCCAATTTTCAATGCTGGGTTCACTGAAGTGCTTATTTCAGTGAGATAAGCACTTCAGAAGACCAAAATCTCAACATCACAAAACCACTCAAATTTCGATGCTGGGTTCACTGAAGTGCTTATTTCATTGAGATAAGCACTTCACTTCGCCAAAATCCCAACCTAACCAAACGACTCAACTTTTGATGCTGGTTCCACTGAATTGCTTATTTCAGTGAGATAAGCACTTCAGAAGACCAAAATCTAAACATCACTAATCGACTCAACTTTTGATGCTGATTTCACTGAAATGCTTCTTTCAGTCAGATAAGCACATCAGAAGGCCAAAATCTCAACTTCACCAAACCACCCAACTTTCGATCCAGGATTTACACAAATGCTTATTTCAGTGAGATAAGCACTTCAGAAGACTAAAATCTTAACTTCACCAAACCACTCAACTTTCGAGGCTGGGATCACTGAAGTGCTTATTTCAGTGAGATAAGCACTTCAGAAGAACAAAATCTCAACATCTCAAAACCACTCAACTTTCGATGATGGGTGCACTGAAGTGCTTATTTCAGTGAGATAAGCACTTCAGAAGACCAAAATCTCAACATCACCAAACCACTCAAATTTCGATGCTGGGTTCACTGAAGTGCTTATTTCAGTGAGATAAGCACTTCAGAATGCCAAAATCCCAACCTCACCAAACGACTCAACTTTTGATGCTGGTTCCACTGAATTGCTTATTTCAGTGAGATAAGCACTTCAGAAGGCCAAAATCTAAACATCACTAAACGACTCAACTTTTGATACTGATTTCACTGAAATGCTTCTTTCAGTCAGATAAGCACATCAGAAGGCCAAAATCTCAACTTCACCAAACCACCCAACTTTCGATCCAGGATTTACACAAATGCTTATTTCAGTGAGATAAGCACTTCAGAAGACTAAAATCTTAACTTCACCAAACCACTCAACTTTCGATGCTGGTATCACTAAAGTGCTTATTTCAGTCAGATAAGCACTTCAGAGAACAAAATCTCAACATCTCAAAACCACTCAACTTTCGATGCTGGGTTCACTGAAGTGCTTACTTCAGTGAGATAAGCACTTCAGAAGACCAAAATCTCAACATCACCAAACCACTCAAATCTCGATGCTGGGTTCACTGAAGTGCTTATTTCAGTGAGATAAGCACTTCAGAAGACCAAAATCTCAACTTCACCAAACCACCCAACTTTCAATGCTGGGTTCACTGAAGTGCTTATTTCAGTGAGATAAGTACTTCAACACGCCATAATCCCAACCTCACCAAGCGACTCAACTTTTGATGCTGGTTCCACTGAATTGCTTATTTCAGTGAGATAAGCACTTCAGAAGGCCAAAATCTAAACTTCACTAAACGACTCAAATTTTGATGCTGATTTCACTGAAATGCTTCTTTCAGTCAGATATTCACATCAGAAGGCCAAAATCTCAACTTCACCAAATCACCCAACTTTCGATCTAGGATATACCCAAAGGCTAATTTCAGTGAGATAAGCACTTCAGAAGACAAAAATCTAAACTTCACCAAACCACTCAACTTTCTATGCTGGGATCCCTGAAGTGCTTATTAAAGTGAGATAAGCACTTCAGAAGAGCAAAAACTCAACTTCACAAAACCACTCAACTTTCGATGCTGGGCTCACTGCAGTGCTTATTTCAGTGAGATATGCACTTCAGAATGCCAAAATCCCAACCTCACCAAACGACTCAACTTTTGATACTTGTTTCACTGAAATGCTTCTTTCAGTCAGATAAGCACTTCAGAAGGCCAAAATCTCAACTTCACAAAACCACCCAACTTTCGATACTGGATTTACCCAAATGCTTATTTCAGTGAAATAAGCACTTCAGAAGACCAAAATCTAAACTTCACCAAAACACCCAACTTTCAATGCTGGGTTCACTGAAGTGTTTATTGCAGTGAGATAAGCACTTCAGAAGACCAAAATCTAAACTTCACCAAAACACCCAACTTTCAATGCTGGGTTCACTGAAGTGCTAATTTCAGTGAGATAAGCACTTCAGAATGCCAAAATCCCAACCTCACCAAACGACTCAACTTTTGATGCTGGTTCCACTGAATTGCTTATTTCAGTGAGATAAGCACTTCAGAAGGCCAAAATCTAAACATCACTAAACGACTCAACTTTTGATACTGATTTCACTGAAATGCTTCTTTCAGTCAGATAAGCACATCTGAAGGCCAAAATCTCAACTTCACCAAACCACCCAACTTTCGATCCAGGATTTACACAAATGCTTATTTCAGTGAGATAAGCACTTCAGAAGACTAAAATCTTAACTTCACCAAACCACTCAACTTTCGATGCTGGTATCACTAAAGTGCTTATTTCAGTCAGATAAGCACTTCAGAAGAACAAAATCTCAACATCTCAAAACCACTCAACTTTCGATGCTGGGTTCACTGAAGTGCTTACTTCAGTGAGATAAGCACTTCAGAAGACCAAAATCTCAACATCACCAAACCACTCAAATCTCGATGCTGGGTTCACTGAAGTGCTTATTTCAGTGAGATAAGCACTTCAGAAGACCAAAATCTCAACTTCACCAAACCACCCAACTTTCAATGCTGGGTTCACTGAAGTGCTTATTTCAGTGAGATAAGTACTTCAACACGCCAAAATCCCAACCTCACCAAGCGACTCAACTTTTGATGCTGGTTCCACTGAATTGCTTATTTCAGTGAGATAAGCACTTCAGAAGGCCAAAATCTAAACTTCACTAAACGACTCAACTTTTGATGCTGATTTCACTGAAATGCTTCTTTCAGTCAGATATTCACATCAGAAGGCCAAAATCTCAAGTTCACCAAACCACCCAACTTTCGATCCAGGATATACCGAAAGGCTAATTTCAGTGAGATAAGCACTTCAGAAGACAAAAATCTAAACTTCACCAAACCACCCAATTTTCAATGCTGGGTTCACTGAAGTGTTTATTGCAGTGAGATAAGCACTTCAGAAGACCAAAAACTCAACTTCACAAAACCACTCAACTTTCGATGCTGGGCTCACTGCAGTGCTTATTTCAGTGAGATATGCACTTCAGAATGCCAAAATCCCAACTTCACCAAACGACTCAACTTTTGATACTGGTTTCACTGAAATGCTTCTTTCAGTCAGATAAGCACTTCAGAAGGCCAAAATCTCAACTTCACAAAACCAGCCAACTTTCGATACTGGATTTACCCAAATGCTTATTGCAGTGAGATAAGCACTTCAGAAGACCAAAATCTAAACTTCACCAAAACACCCAACTTTCAATGCTGGGTTCACTGAAGTGCTAATTTCAGTGAGATAAGCACTTCAGAAGATCAAAATCTAAACATCTCAAAACCACTCAACTTTCGATGCTGTGTTCACTGAAGTGCTTATTTCAGTGAGATAAGCACTTCAGAAGACCAAAATCTAAACTTCACCAAACCACCCAACTTTCAATGCTGGGTTCACTGAAGTGCTTATTTCAGTGAGATAAGCACTTCAGAAGACCAAAATCTCAACATCACAAAACCACTCAAATTTCGATGCTGGGTTCACTGAAGTGCTTATTTCATTGAGATAAGCACTTCACTTCGCCAAAATCCCAACCTCACCAAACGACTCAACTTTTGATGCTGGTTCCACTGAATTGCTTATTTCAGTGAGATAAGCACTTCAGAAGACCAAAATCTAAACATCACTAATCGACTCAACTTTTGATGCTGATTTCACTGAAGTGCTTCTTCAGTCAGATAAGCACATCAGAAGGCCAAAATCTCAACTTCACCAAACCACCCAACTTTCGATCCAGGATTTACACAAATGCTTATTTCAGTGAGATAAGCACTTCAGAAGACTAAAATCTTAACTTCACCAAACCACTCAACTTTCGATGCTGGGATCACTGAAGTGCTTATTTCAGTGAGATAAGCACTTCAGAAGAACAAAATCTCAACATCTCAAAACCACTCAACTTTCGATGCTGGGTGCACTGAAGTGCTTATTTCAGTGAGATAAGCACTTCAGAAGACCAAAATCTCAACATCACCAAACCACTCAAATTTCGATGCTGGGTTCACTGAAGTGCTTATTTCAGTGAGATAAGCACTTCAGAATGCCAAAATCCCAACCTCACCAAACGACTCAACTTTTGATGCTGGTTCCACTGAATTGCTTATTTCAGTGAGATAAGCACTTCAGAAGGCCAAAATCTAAACATCACTAAACGACTCAACTTTTGATACTGATTTCACTGAAATGCTTCTTTCAGTCAGATAAGCACATCAGAAGGCCAAAATCTCAACTTCACCAAACCACCCAACTTTCGATCCAGGATTTACACAAATGCTTATTTCAGTGAGATAAGCACTTCAGAAGACTAAAATCTTAACTTCACCAAACCACTCAACTTTCGATGCTGGTATCACTAAAGTGCTTATTTCAGTCAGATAAGCACTTCAGAAGAACAAAATCTCAACATCTCAAAACCACTCAACTTTCGATGCTGGGTTCACTGAAGTGCTTACTTCAGTGAGATAAGCACTTCAGAAGACCAAAATCTCAACATCACCAAACCACTCAAATCTCGATGCTGGGTTCACTGAAGTGCTTATTTCAGTGAGATAAGCACTTCAGAAGACCAAAATCTCAACTTCACCAAACCACCCAACTTTCAATGCTGGGTTCACTGAAGTGCTTATTTCAGTGAGATAAGTACTTCAACACGCCAAAATCCCAACCTCACCAAGCGACTCAACTTTTGATGCTGGTTCCACTGAATTGCTTATTTCAGTGAGATAAGCACTTCAGAAGGCCAAAATCTAAACTTCACTAAACGACTCAACTTTTGATGCTGATTTCACTGAAATGCTTCTTTCAGTCAGATATTCACATCAGAAGGCCAAAATCTCAACTTCACCAAAGCACCCAACTTTCGATCCAGGATATACCGAAAGGCTAATTTCAGTGAGATAAGCACTTCAGAAGACAAAAATCTAAACTTCACCAAACCACCCAACTTTCAATGCTGGGTTCACTGAAGTGTTTATTGCAGTGAGATAAGCACTTCAGAAGAGCAAAAACTCAACTTCACAAAACCACTCAACTTTCGATGCTGGGCTCACTGCAGTGCTTATTTCAGTGAGATATGCACTTCAGAATGCCAAAATCCCAACTTCACCAAACGACTCAACTTTTGATACTGGTTTCACTGAAATGCTTCTTTCAGTCAGATAAGCACTTCAGAAGGCCAAAATCTCAACTTCACAAAACCAGCCAACTTTCGATACTGGATTTACCCAAATGCTCATTGCAGTGAGATAAGCACTTCAGAAGACCAAAATCTAAACTTCACCAAAACACCCAACTTTCAATGCTGGGTTCACTGAAGTGCGAATTTCAGTGAGATAAGCACTTCAGAAGATCAAAATCTAAACATCTCAAAACCACTCAACTTTCGATGCTGTGTTCACTGAAGTGCTTATTTCAGTGAGATAAGCACTTCAGAAGACCAAAATCTAAACTTCACCAAACCACCCAACTTTCAATGCTGGGTTCACTGAAGTGCTTATTTCAGTGAGATAAGCACTTCAGAAGACCAAAATCTCAACATCACAAAACCACTCAAATATCGATGCTGGGTTCACTGAAGTGCTTATTTCATTGAGATAAGCACTTCACTTCGCCAAAATCCCAACCTCACCAAACGACTCAACTTTTGATGCTGGTTCCACTGAATTGCTTATTTCAGTGAGATAAGCACTTCAGAAGACCAAAATCTAAACATCACTAATCGACTCAACTTTTGATGCTGATTTCACTGAAATGCTTCTTTCAGTCAGATAAGCACATCAGAAGGCCAAAATCTCAACTTCACCAAACCACCCAACTTTCGATCCAGGATTTACACAAATGCTTATTTCAGTGAGATAAGCACTTCAGAAGACTAAAATCTTAACTTCACCAAACCACTCAACTTTCGATGCTGGGATCACTGAAGTGCTTATTTCAGTGAGATAAGCACTTCAGAAGAACAAAATCTCAACATCTCAAAACCACTCAACTTTCGATGCTGGGTGCACTGAAGTGCTTATTTCAGTGAGATAAGCACTTCAGAAGACCAAAATCTCAACATCACCAAACCACTCAAATTTCGATGCTGGGTTCACTGAAGTGCTTATTTCAGTGAGATAAGCACTTCAGAATGCCAAAATCCCAACCTCACCAAACGACTCAACTTTTGATGCTGATTCCACTGAATTGCTTATTTCAGTGAGATAAGCACTTCAGAAGGCCAAAATCTAAACATCACTAAACGACTCAACTTTTGATACTGATTTCACTGAAATTCTTCTTTCAGTCAGATAAGCACTTCAGAAGTCCAAAATCTCATCTTCACAAAACCAGCCAACTTTCGATACTGGATTTACCCAAATGCTTATTTCAGTGAGATAAGCACTTCAGAAGACCAAAATCTAAACTTCACCAAACCACCCAACTTTCAATGCTGGGTTCATTGAAGTGCTTATTTCAGTGAGATAAGCACTTCAGAAGACCAAAATCAAAACTTCACCAAACCACCCAACTTTCAATGCTGGGTTCACTGAAGTTCTTATTTCAGTGAGATAAGCACTTCAGAAGACCAAAATCTAAACTTCACTGAACGACTCAACTTTTGATGCTGATTTCACTGAAATGCTTCTTTCAGTGAGATAAGCACTTCAGAAGACCAAAATCGCAACATCTCAAAACCACTCAACTTTCGATGCTGTGTTCACTGAAGTGCTTATTTCAGTGAGATATAAGCACTTCAGAAGACCAAAATCTAAACTTCACCAAACCATCCAACTTTCAATGCTGGGTTCACTGAAATGCTTCTTTCAGTCAGATAAGCACTTCAGAATAACAAAATATCAACATCTCAAAACCACTCAACTTTCGTTGCTGGGTTCACTGAAGTGCTTATTTCAGTGAGATAAGCACTTCAGAAGACCGAAATCTCTACATCACCAAACCACTCAAATTTCGATGCTGGGTTGTCTGAAGTGCTTATTTCAGTGAGATAACCACTTCAGAAGACCAAAATCTCAACATCACAAAACCACTCAAATTTCGATGCTGGGTTCACTGACGTGCTTATTTCATTGAGATAAGCACTTCACTTCGCCAAAATCCCAACCTCAAAGAACGAATCAACTTTTGATGCTGGTTCCACTGAATTGCTTATTTGAGTGAGATAAGCACTTCAGAAGGCCAAAAGCTAAACATCACTAAACGACTCAACTTTTGATACTGATTTCACTGAAATGCTTCTTTCAGTCAGATAAGCACATCAGAAGGCCAAAATCTCAACTTCACCAAAACACCCAACTTTCGATCCAGGATTTACACAAATGCTTATTTCAGTGAGATAAGCACTTCAGAAGACTAAAATCTTAACTTCACCAAAACACTCAACTTTCGATGCTGGGATCACTGAAGTGCTTATTTCCGTGAGATAAGCACTTCAGAAGACCAAAATCTAAACTTCACCAAACCACCCAACTTTCAATGCTGGGTTCACTGAAATGCTTCTTTCAGTGAGGTAAGCACTTCAGAATGCCAAAGTCCCAACCTCACCAAACGACTCAACTTTTGATACTGGTTTCACTGAAATGCTTCTTTCAGTCAGATAAGCACTTCAGAAGGCCAAAATCTCAACTTCACAAAACCAGCCAACTTTCGATACTGGATTTACCCAAATGCTTATTTCAGTGAGATAAGCACTTCAGAAGACCAAAATCTAAACTTCACCAAACCACCCAACTTTCAATGCTGGGTTCACTGAAGTGCTTATTGCAGTGAGATAAGCACTTCAGAAGACCAAATCTAAACTTCACCAAAACACCCAACTTTCAATGCTGGGTTCAGTGACGTGCTTATTTCAGTGAGATAAGCACTTCAGAAGACAAAAATCTAAACTTCACCAATCCACCCAACTTTCAATGCTGGGTTCTCTGAAGTGCTTATTTCAGTGAGATAACCACTTCAGAAGACCAAAATCTCAACATCACAAAACCACTCAAATTTTGATGCTGGGATCACTGAAGTGCTTATTTCAGTGAGATAAACACTTCAGAAGACCAAAATCTAAACTTCACCAAACCACCCAACTTTCAATGCTGGGTTCACTGAAGTGCTTATTTCAGTGAGATAAGCACTTCAGAAGACCAAAATCTCAACATCAGAAAACCACTCAAATTTTGATGCTGGTTTCACTGAAGTGCTTATTTCAGTGAGATAAGCACTTCAGAAGACCAAAATCTCAACTTCACCAAACAACCCAACTTTCAATGCTGGGTTCACTGAAGTGCTTATTTCAGTGAGATAAGTACTTCACTACGCCAAAATCCCAACCTCACCAAGCGACTCAACTTTTGATGCTGGTTCCACTGAATTGCTTATTTCAGTGAGATAAGCACTTCAGAAGACCAAAATCCCAACCTCACCAAACGACTCAACTTTTGATACTGGTTTCACTGAAATGCTTCTTTCAGTCAGATAAGCACTTCAGAAGACCAAAATCTAAACTTCACCAAACCAACCAACTTTCAATGCTGGGTTCACTGAAGTGCTTATTGCAGAGAGATAAGCACTTCAGAAGATCAAAATCTAAACATCTCAAAACCACTCAACTTTTGATGCTGATTTCACTGAAATGCTTCTTTCAGTCAGATAAGCACTTCAGAAGACCAAAATCTCAACTTCACCAAACCACCCAACTTTCAATGCTGGGTTCACTGAAGTGCTTATTTCAGTGAGATAAGCACTTCAGAAGACCAAAATCTCAACTTCACCAAACAACCCAACTTTCAATGCTGGGTTCACTGAAGTGCTTATTTCAGTGAGATAAGTACTTCACTACGCCAAAATCCCAACCTCACCAAGCGACTCAACTTTTGATGCTGGTTTCACTGAATTGCTTATTTCAGTGAGATAAGCACTTCAGAAGACCAAAATCCCAACCTCACCAAGCGACTCAACTTTTGATGCTGGTTCCACTGAATTGCTTATTTCAGTGAGATAAGCACTTCAGAAGGCTAAAATCTAAACTTCACTAAACGACTCAACTTTTGATGCTGATTTCACTGAAATGCTTCTTTCAGTCAGATATTCACATCAGAAGGCCAAAATCTCAACTTCACCAAACCACCCAACTTTCGATCCAGGATATACCGAAAGGCTAATTTCAGTGAGATAAGCACTTCAGAAGACAAAAATCTAAACTTCACCAAACCACCCAACTTTCAATGCTGGGTTCACTGAAGTGTTTATTGCAGTGAGATAAGCACTTCAGAAGACCAAAAACTCAACTTCACAAAACCACTCAACTTTCGATGCTGGGCTCACTGCAGTGCTTATTTCAGTGAGATATGCACTTCAGAATGCCAAAATCCCAACTTCACCAAACGACTCAACTTTTGATACTGGTTTCACTGAAATGCTTCTTTCAGTCAGATAAGCACTTCAGAAGGCCAAAATCTCAACTTCACAAAACCAGCCAACTTTCGATACTGGATTTACCCAAATGCTTATTGCAGTGAGATAAGCACTTCAGAAGACCAAAATCTAAACTTCAACAAAACACCCAACTTTCAATGCTGGGTTCACTGAAGTGCTAATTTCAGTGAGATAAGCACTTCAGAAGATCAAAATCTAAACATCTCAAAACCACTCAACTTTCGATGCTGTGTTCACTGAAGTGCTTATTTCAGTGAGATAAGCACTTCAGAAGACCAAAATCTAAACTTCACCAAACCACCCAACTTTCAATGCTGGGTTCACTGAAGTGCTTATTTCAGTGAGATAAGCACTTCAGAAGACCAAAATCTAAACTTCACTGAACGACTCAACTTTTGATGCTGATTTCACTGAAATGCTTCTTTCAGTGAGATAAGCACTTCAGAAGACCAAAATCGCAACATCTCAAAACCACTCAACTTTCGATGCTGTGTTCACTGAAGTGCTTATTTCAGTGAGATAAGCACTTCAGAAGACCAAAATCTAAACTTCACCAAACCATCCAACTTTCAATGCTGGGTTCACTGAAATGCTTCTTTCAGTCAGATAAGCACTTCAGAATAACAAAATATCAACATCTCAAAACCTCTCAACTTTCGTTGCTGGGTTCACTGAAGTGCTTATTTCAGTGAGATAAGCACTTCAGAAGACCGAAATCTCTACATCACCAAACCTCTCAAATTTCGATGCTGGGTTGTCTGAAGTGCTTATTTCAGTGAGATAACCACTTCAGAAGACCAAAATCTCAACATCACAAAACCACTCAAATTTCGATGCTGGGTTCACTGACGTGCTTATTTCATTGAGATAAGCACTTCACTTCGCCAAAATCCCAACCTCACCAAACGAATCAACTTTTGATGCTGGTTCCACTGAATTGCTTATTTGAGTGAGATAAGCACTTCAGAAGGCCAAAATCTAAACATCACTAAACGACTCAACTTTTGATACTGATTTCACTGAAATGCTTCTTTCAGTCAGATAAGCACATCAGAAGGCCAAAATCTCAACTTCACCAAAACACCCAACTTTCGATCCAGGATTTACACAAATGCTTATTTCAGTGAGATAAGCACTTCAGAAGACTAAAATCTTAACTTCACCAAAACACTCAACTTTCGATGCTGGGATCACTGAAGTGCTTATTTCCGTGAGATAAGAACTTCAGAAGACCAAAATCTAAACTTCACCAAACCACCCAACTTTCAATGCTGGGTTCACTGAAATGCTTCTTTCAGTGAGGTAAGCACTTCAGAATGCCAAAATCCCAACCTCACCAAACGACTCAACTTTTGATACTGGTTTCACTGAAATGCTTCTTTCAGTCAGATAAGCACTTCAGAAGGCCAAAATCTCAACTTCACAAAACCAGCCAACTTTCGATACTGGATTTACCCAAATGCTTATTTCAGGGAGATAAGCACTTCAGAAGACCAAAATCTAAACTTCACCAAACCACCCAACTTTCAATGCTGGGTTCACTGACGTGCTTATTTCAGTGAGATAAGCACTTCAGAAGACAAAAATCTAAACTTCACCAATCCACCAAACTTTCAATGCTGGGTTCTCTGAAGTGCTTATTTCAGTGAGATAACCACTTCAGAAGACCAAAATCTCAACATCACAAAACCACTCAAATTTTGATGCTGGGATAACTGACGTGCTTATTTCAGTGAGATAAGCACTTCAGAAGACCAAAATCTAAACTTCACCAAACCACCCAACTTTCAATGCTGGGTTCACTGAAGTGCTTATTTCAGTGAGATAAGCACTTCAGAAGACCAAAATCTCAACATCACCAAACCACTCAAATTACGATGCTGGGCAGACTGAAGTGCTTATTTCAGTGAGATAAGCACTTCAGAATGCCAAAATCCCAACCTCACCAAACGACTCAACTTTTGATGCTGGTTCCACTGAATTGCTTGTTTCAGTGAGATAAGCACTTCAGAAGGCCAAAATCAAACATCACTAAACGACTCAACTTTTGATACTGATTTCACTGAAATGCTTCTTTCAGTCAGATAAGCACATCAGAAGGCCAAAATCTCAACTTCACCAAACCACCCAACTTTCGATCCAGGATTTACACAAATGCTTATTTCAGTGAGATAAGCACTTCAGAAGACTAAAATCTTAACTTCACCAAACCACTCAACTTTCGATGCTGGGATCACTGAAGTGCTTATTTCAGTGAGATAAGCACTTCAGAAGAACAAAATCTCAACATCTCAAAACCACTCAACTTTCGATGCTGGGTTCACTGAAGTGCTTACTTCAGTGAGATAAGCACTTCAGAAGACCAAAATCTCAACATCACCAAACCACTCAAATCTCGATGCTGGGTTCACTGAAGTGCTTATTTCAGTGAGATAAGCACTTCAGAAGACCAAAATCTCAACTTCACCAAACCACCCAACTTTCAATGCTGGGTTCACTGAAGTGCTTATTTCAGTGAGATAAGTACTTCAACACGCCAAAATCCCAACCTCACCAAGCGACTCAACTTTTGGTGCTGGTTCCACTGAATTGCTTATTTCAGTGAGATAAGCACTTCAGAAGGCCAAAATCTAAACATCACTAAACGACTCAACTTTTGAAGCTGATTTCACTGAAATGCTTCTTTCAGTCAGATATTCACATCAGAAGGCCAAAATCTCAACTTCACCAAACCACCCAACTTTCGATCCAGGATATACCCAAAGGCTAATTTCAGTGAGATAAGCACTTCAGAAGACAAAAATCTAAACTTCACCAAACCACTCAACTTTCGATGCTGGGATCCCTGAAGTGCTTATTTCAGTGAGATAAGCATTTCAGAAGAGCAAAAACTCAACTTCACAAAACCACTCAACTTTCGATGCTGGGCTCACTGCAGTGCTTATTTCAGTGAGATATGCACTTCAGAATGCCAAAATCCCAACCTCACCAAACGACTCAACTTTTGATACTGGTTTCACTGAAATGCTTCTTTCAGTCAGATAAGCACTTCAGAAGGCCAAAATCTCAAGGTCACAAAACCAGCCAACTTTCGATACTGGATTTACCCAAATGCTTATTTCAGTGAAATAAGCACTTCAGAAGACCAAAATCTAAACTTCACCAAACCACCCAACTTTCAATGCTGGGTTCACTGAAGTGTTTATTGCAGTGAGATAAGCACTTCAGAAGACCAAAATCTAAACTTCACCAAAACACCCAACTTTCAATGCTGGGTTCACTGAAGTGCTAATTTCAGTGAGATAAGCACTTCAGAAGATCAAAATCTAAACATCTCAAAACCACTCAACTTTCGATGCTGTGTTCACTGAAGTGCTTATTTCAGTGAGATAACCACTTCAGAAGACCAAAATCTCAACATCACAAAACCACTCAAATTTTGATGCTGGGATAACTGACGTGCTTATTTCAGTGAGATAAGCACTTCAGAAGACCAAAATCTAAACTTCACCAAACCACCCAACTTTCAATGCTGGGTTCACTGAAGTGCTTATTTCAGTGAGATAAGCACTTCAGAAGACCAAAATCTAAACTTCACCAATCCACCCAACTTTCAATGCTGGGTTCTCTGAAGTGCTTATTTCAGTGAGATAACCACTTCAGAAGACCAAAATCTCAACATCACAAAACCACTCAAATTTCGATGCTGTGTTCACTGAAGTGCTTATTTCAGTGAGATAAGCACTTCAGAAGACCAAAATCTAAACTTCACCAAACAATCCAACTTTAAATGCTGGGTTCACTGAAATGCTTCTTTCAGTCAGATAAGCACTTCAGAAGAACAAAATCTCAACATCTCAAAACCACTCAACTTTCGATGCTGGGTTCACTGAAGTGTTTATTTCAGTGAGATAAGCACTTCAGAAGACCAAAATCTCAAGTGAACAAACCACTCAAATTTCGATGCTGGGTTCACTGGAGTGCTTATTTCAGTGAGATAAGCACTTCAGAAGACCAAAATCTAAACTTCACCAATCCACCCAACTTTCAATGCTGGGTTCTCTGAAGTGCTTATTTCAGTGAGATAACCACTTCAGAAGACCAAAATCTCAACATCACAAAACCACTCAAATTTCGATGCTGTGTTCACTGAAGTGCTTATTTCAGTGAGATAAGCACTTCAGAAGACCAAAATCTAAACTTCACCAAACCATCCAACTTTAAATGTTGGGTTCACTGAAATGCTTCTTTCAGTGAGATAAGCACTTCAGAAGACCAAAATCTAAACTTCACCAAACCACCCAACTTTCAATGCTGGGTTCACTGAAGTGCTTATTTCAGTGAGATAAGCACTTCAGAAGACCAAAATCTCAACTTCACCAAACAACCCAACTTTCAATGCTGGGTTCACTGAAGTGCTTATTTCAGTGAGATAAGTACTTCACTACGCCAAAATCCCAACCTCACCAAGCGACTCCACTTTTGATGCTGGTTCCACTGAACTGCTTATTTCAGTGAGATAAGCACTTCAGAAGGCCAAAATCTAAACTTCACTAAACGACTCAACTTTTGATGCTGATTTCACTGAAATGCTTCTTTCAGTCAGATATTCACATCAGAAGGCCAAAATCTCCAATTCACCAAACCACCCAACTTTCGATCCAGGATATACCCAAAGGATAATTTCAGTGTGATAAGCACTTCAGAATGCCAAAATCCCAACCTCACCAAACCACTCAACTTTCGATGCTGTGTTCACTGAAGTGCTTATTTCAGTGAGATAAGCACTTCAGAAGACCAAAATCTAAACTTCACCAAACCATCCAACTTTAAATGTTGGGTTCATTGAAATGCTTCTTTCAGTGAGATAAGCACTTCAGAAGACCAAAATCTAAACTTCACCAAACCACACAACTTTCAATGCTGGGTTCACTGAAGTGCTTATTTCAGTGAGATAAGCACTTCAGAAGACCAAAATCTAAACTTCACTGAACGACACAACTTTTGATGCTGATTTCACTGAAATGCTTCTTTCAGTGAGATAAGCACTTCAGAAGACCAAAATCGCAACATCTCAAAACCACTCAACTTTCGATGCTGTGTTCACTGAAGTGCTTATTTCAGTGAGATAAGCACTTCAGAAGACCAAAATCTAAACTTCACCAAACCATCCAACTTTCAATGCTGGGTTCACTGAAATGCTTCTTTCAGTCAGATAAGCACTTCAGAATAACAAAATATCAACATCTCAAAACCACTCAACTTTCGTTGCTGGGTTCACTGAAGTGCTTATTTCAGTGAGATAACCACTTCAGAAGACCAAAATCTCAACATCACAAAACCACTCAAATTTCGATGCTGGGTTCACTGACGTGCTTATTTCATTGAGATAAGCACTTCACTTCGCCAAAATCCCAACCTCACCAAACGAATCAACTTTTGATGCTGGTTCCACTGAATTGCTTATTTGAGTGAGATAAGCACTTCAGAAGGCCAAAATCTAAACATCACTAAACGACTCAACTTTTGATACTGATTTCACTGAAATGCTTCTTTCAGTCAGATAAGCACATCAGAAGGCCAAAATCTCAACTTCACCAAAACACCCAACTTTCGATCCAGGATTTACACAAATGCTTATTTCAGTGAGATAAGCACTTCAGAAGACTAAAATCTTAACTTCACCAAAACACTCATCTTTCGATGCTGGGATCACTGAAGTGCTTATTTCCGTGAGATAAGCACTTCAGAAGACCAAAATCTAAACTTCACCAAACCACCCAACTTTCAATGCTGGGTTCACTGAAATGCTTCTTGCAGTGAGGTAAGCACTTCAGAATGCCAAAGTCCCAACCTCACCAAACGACTCAACTTTTGATACTGGTTTCACTGAAATGCTTCTTTCAGTCAGATAAGCACTTCAGAAGGCCAAAATCTCAACTTCACAAAACCAGCCAACTTTCGATACTGGATTTACCCAAATGCTTATTTCAGTGAGATAAGCACTTCAGAAGACCAAAATCTAAACTTCACCAAACCACCCAACTTTCAATGCTGGGTTCACTGAAGTGCTTATTGCAGTGAGATAAGCACTTCAGAAGACCAAAATCTAAACTTCACCAAAACACCCAACTTTCAATGCTGGGTTCACTGACGTGCTTATTTCAGTGAGATAAGCACTTCAGAAGACAAAAATCTAAACTTCACCAATCCACCCAACTTTCAATGCTGGGTTCTCTGAAGTGCTTATTTCAGTGAGATAAGCACTTCAGAAGACCAAAATCTCAACATCACAAAACCACTCAAATTTTGATGCTGGGATCACTGAAGTGCTTATTTCAGTGAGATAAACACTTCAGAAGACCAAAATCTAAACTTCACCAAACCACCCAACTTTCAATGCTGGGTTCACTGAAGTGCTTATTTCAGTGAGATAAGCACTTCAGAAGACCAAAATCTCAACATCACCAAACCACTCAAATTTTGATGCTGGGTTCACTGAAGTGCTTATTTCAGTGAGATAAGCACTTCAGAAGACCAAAATCTCAATTTCACCAAACAACCCAACTTTCAATGCTGGGTTCACTGAAGTGCTTATTTCAGTGAGATAAGTACTTCACTACGCCAAAATCCCAACCTCACCAAGCGACTCAACTTTTGATGCTGGTTCCACTGAATTGCTTATTTCAGTGAGATAAGCACTTCAGAAGACCAAAATCCCAACCTCACCAAACGACTCAACTTTTGATACTGGTTTCACTGAAATGCTTCTTTCAGTCAGATAAGCACTTCAGAAGGCCAAAATCTCAACTTCACAAAACCAGCCAACTTTCGATACTGGATTTACCCAAATGCTTATTTCAGTGAGATAAGCACTTCAGAAGACCAAAATCTCAAGTGAACAAACCACTCAAATTTCGATGCTGGGTTCACTGGAGTGCTTATTTCAGTGAGATAAGCACTTCAGAAGACCAAAATCTAAACTTCACCAAACCACCCAACTTTCAATGCTGGGTTCACTGAAGTGCTTATTTCAGTGAGATAAGCACTTCAGAAGACCAAAATCTCAACTTCACCAAACAACCCAACTTTCAATGCTGGGTTCACTGAAGTGCTTATTTCAGTGAGATAAGTACTTCACTACGCCAAAATCCCAACCTCACCAAGCGACTCCACTTTTGATGCTGGTTCCACTGAATTGCTTATTTCAGTGAGATAAGCACTTCAGAAGGCCAAAATCTAAACTTCACTAAACGACTCAATTTTTGATGCTGATTTCACTGAAATGCTTCTTTCAGTCAGATATTCACATCAGAAGGCCAAAATCTCCAATTCACCAAACCACCCAACTTTCGATCCAGGATATACCCAAAGGCTAATTTCAGTGTGATAAGCACTTCAGAATGCCAAAATCCCAACCTCACCAAACCACTCAACTTTCGATGCTGTGTTCACTGAAGTGCTTATTTCAGTGAGATAAGCACTTCAGAAGACCAAAATCTAAACTTCACCAAACCATCCAACTTTAAATGTTGGGTTCACTGAAATGCTTCTTTCAGTGAGATAAGCACTTCAGAAGACCAAAATCTAAACTTCACCAAACCACACAACTTTCAATGCTGGGTTCACTGAAGTGCTTATTTCAGTGAGATAAGCACTTCAGAAGACCAAAATCTCAACTTCACCAAACAACCCAACTTTTGATGCTGATTTCACTGAAATGCTTCTTTCAGTGAGATAAGCACTTCAGAAGACCAAAATCGCAACATCTCAAAACCACTCAACTTTCGATGCTGTGTTCACTGAAGTGCTTATTTCAGTGAGATAAGCACTTCAGAAGACCAAAATCTAAACTTCACCAAACCATCCAACTTTCAATGCTGGGTTCACTGAAATGCTTCTTTCAGTCAGATAAGCACTTCAGAATAACAAAATATCAACATCTCAAAACCACTCAACTTTCGTTGCTGGGTTCACTGAAGTGCTTATTTCAGTGAGATAAGCACTTCAGAAGACCGATGTCTCTACATCACCAAACCTCTCAAATTTCGATGCTGGGTTGTCTGAAGTGCTTATTTCAGTGAGATAAGCACTTCAGAAGACCAAAATCTCAACATCACAAAACCACTCAAATTTCGATGCTGGGTTCACTGACGTGCTTATTTCATTGAGATAAGCACTTCACTTCGCCAAAATCCCAACCTCACCAAACGAATCAACTTTTGATGCTGGTTCCACGGAATTGCTTATTTGAGTGAGATAAGCACTTCAGAAGGCCAAAATCTAAACATCACTAAACGACTCAACTTTTGATACTGATTTCACTGAAATGCTTCTTTCAGTCAGATAAGCACATCAGAAGGCCAAAATCTCAACTTCACCAAAACACCCAACTTTCGATCCAGGATTTACACAAATGCTTATTTCAGTGAGATAAGCACTTCAGAAGACTAAAATCTTAACTTCACCAAAACACTCATCTTTCGATGCTGGGATCACTGAAGTGCTTATTTCCGTGAGATAAGCACTTCAGAAGACCAAAATCTAAACTTCACCAAACCACCCAACTTTCAATGCTGGGTTCAGTGAAATGCTTCTTTCAGTGAGGTAAGCACTTCAGAATGCCAAAGTCCCAACCTCACCAAACGACTCAACTTTTGATACTGGTTTCACTGAAATGCTTCTTTCAGTCAGATAAGCACTTCAGAAGGCCAAAATCTCAACTTCACAAAACCAGCCAACTTTCGATACTGGATTTACCCAAATGCTTATTTCAGTGAGATAAGCACTTCAGAAGACCAAAATCTAAACTTCACCAAACCACCCAACTTTCAATGCTGGGTTCACTGAAGTGCTTATTGCAGTGAGATAAGCACTTCAGAAGACCAAAATCTAAAAATCACCAAAACACCCAACTTTCAATGCTGGGTTCACTGACGTGCTTATTTCAGTGAGATAAGCACTTCAGAAGACAAAAATCTAAACTTCACCAATCCACCCAACTTTCAATGCTGGGTTCTCTGAAGTGCTTATTTCAGTGAGATAAGCACTTCAGAAGACCAAAATCTCAACATCACAAAACCACTCAAATTTTGATGCTGGGATCACTGAAGTGCTTATTTCAGTGAGATAAACACTTCAGAAGACCAAAATCTAAACTTCACCAAACCACCCAACTTTCAATGCTGGGTTCACTGAAGTGCTTATTTCAGTGAGATAAGCACTTCAGAAGACCAAAATCTCAACATCACAAAACCACTCAAATTTTGATGCTGGGTTCACTGAAGTGCTTATTTCAGTGAGATAAGCACTTCAGAAGACCAAAATCTCAATTTCACCAAACAACCCAACTTTCAATGCTGGGTTCACTGAAGTGCTTATTTCAGTGAGATAAGTACTTCACTACGCCAAAATCCCAACCTCACCAAGCGACTCAACTTTTGATGCTGGTTCCACTGAATTGCTTATTTCAGTGAGATAAGCACTTCAGAAGACCAAAATCCCAACCTCACCAAACGACTCAACTTTTGATACTGGTTTCACTGAAATGCTTCTTTCAGTCAGATAAGCACTTCAGAAGGCCAAAATCCCAACCTCACCAAACGACTCAACTTTTGATACTGGTTTCACTGAAATGCTTATTTCAGTGAGATAAGCACTTCAGAAGACCAAAATCTAAACTTCACCAAACCACCCAACTTTCAATGCTGGGTTCACTGAAGTGCTTATTGCAGTGAGATAAGCATTTCAGAAGATCAAAATCTAAACATCTCGAAACCACTCAACTTTCGATGCTTGTTCACTGAAGTGCTTATTTCAGTGAGATAAGCACTTCAGAAGACCAAAATCTAAACTTCACCAAGCCACCCAACTTTCAATGCTGGGTTCACTGAAGTGCTTATTGCAGTGAGATAAGCACTTCAGAAGACCAAAATCTAAACTTCACCAATCCACCCAACTTTCAATGCTGGGTTCTCTGAAGTGCTTATTTCAGTGAGATAACCACTTCAGAAGACCAAAATCTCAACATCACAAAACCACTCAAATTTCGATGCTGGGTTCACTGAAGTGCTTATTTCAGTGAGATAAGCACTTCAGAAGACCAAAATCTAAACTTCACCAAACAATCCAACTTTAAATGCTGGGTTCACTGAAATGCTTCTTTCAGTCAGATAAGCACTTCAGAAGAACAAAATCTCAACATCTCAAAACCACTCAACTTTCGATGCTGGGTTCACTGAAGTGTTTATTTCAGTGAGATAAGCACTTCAGAAGACCAAAATCTCAAGTGAACAAACCACTCAAATTTCGATGCTGGGTTCACTGAAGTGCTTATTTCAGTGAGATAAGCACTTCAGAAGACCAAAATCTAAACTTCACCAATCCACCCAACTTTCAATGCTGGGTTCTCTGAAGTGCTTATTTCAGTGAGATAACCACTTCAGAAGACCAAAATCTAAACTTCACCAAACCACCCAACTTTCAATGCTGGGTTCACTGAAGTGCTTATTTCAGTGAGATAAGCACTTCAGAAGACCAAAATCTCAACTTCACCAAACAACCCAACTTTCAATGCTGGGTTCACTGAAGTGCTTATTTCAGTGAGATAAGTACTTCACTACGCCAAATCCCAACCTCACCAAGCGACTCCACTTTTGATGCTGGTTCCACTGAATTGCTTATTTCAGTGAGATAAGCACTTCAGAAGGCCAAAATCTAAACTTCACTAAACGACTCAACTTTTGATGCTGATTTCACTGAAATGCTTCTTTCAGTCAGATATTCACATCAGAAGGCCAAAATCTCCAATTCACCAAACCACCCAACTTTCGATCCAGGATATACCCAAAGGCTAATTTCAGTGTGATAAGCACTTCAGAAGACTAAAATCTAAACTTCACCAAACCACTCAACTTTCGATGCTGGTATCACTGAAGTGCTTATTTCAGTGAGATAAGCACTTCAGAAGAGCAAAAACTCAACTTCACAAAACCACTCAACTTTCGATGCTGGGCTCACTGCAGTGCTTATTTCAGTGAGATAAGCACTTCAGAATGCCAAAATCCCAACCTCACCAAACGACTCAACTTTTGATACTGGTTTCACTGAAATGCTTCTTTCAGTCAGATAAGCACTTCAGAAGGCCAAAATCTCAACTTCACAAAACCAGCCAACTTTCGATACTGGATTTACCCAAATGCTTATTTCAGTGAGATAAGCACTTCAGAAGACCAAAATCTAAACTTCACCAAACCAACCAACTTTCAATGCTGGGTTCACTGAAGTGCTTATTGCAGTGAGATAAGCACTTCAGAAGATCAAAATCTAAACATCTCAAAACCACTCAACTTTCGATGCTGTGTTCACTGAAGTGCTTATCTCAGTGAGATAAGCACTTCAGAAGACCAAAATCTAAACTTCACCAAGCCACCCAACTTTCAATGCTGGGTTCACTGAAGTGCTTACTGCAGTGAGATAAGCACTTCAGAAGACCAAAATCTAAACTTCACCAATCCACCCAACTTTCAATGCTGGGTTCTCTGAAGTGCTTATTTCAGTGAGATAACCACTTCAGAAGACCAAAATCTCAACATCACAAAACCACTCAAATTTCGATGCTGGGTTCACTGAAGTGCTTATTTCAGTGAGATAAGCACTTCAGAAGACCAAAATCTAAACTTCACCAAACCATCCAACTTTCAATGCTGGGTTCACTGAAATGCTTCTTTCAGTCAGATAAGCACTTCAGAATAACAAAATATCAACATCTCAAAACCACTCAACTTTCGTTGCTGGGTTCACTGAAGTGCTTATTTCAGTGAGATAAGCACTTCAGAAGACCGAAATCTCTACATCACCAAACCACTCAAATTTCGATGCTGGGTTGTCTGAAGTGCTTATTTCAGTGAGATAACCACTTCAGAAGACCAAAATCTCAACATCACAAAACCACTCAAATTTCGATGCTGGGTTCACTGACGTGCTTATTTCATTGAGATAAGCACTTCACTTCGCCAAAATCCCAACCTCACCAAACGAATCAACTTTTGATGCTGGTTCCACTGAATTGCTTATTTGAGTGAGATAAGCACTTCAGAAGGCCAAAATCTAAACATCACTAAACGACTCAACTTTTGATACTGATTTCACTGAAATGCTTCTTTCAGTCAGATAAGCACATCAGAAGGCCAAAATCTCAACTTCACCAAAACACCCAACTTTCGATCCAGGATTTACACAAATGCTTATTTCAGTGAGATAAGCACTTCAGAAGACTAAAATCTTAACTTCACCAAAACACTCATCTTTCGATGCTGGGATCACTGAAGTGCTTATTTCCGTGAGATAAGCACTTCAGAAGACCAAAATCTAAACTTCACCAAACCACCCAACTTTCAATGCTGGGTTCAGTGAAATGCTTCTTTCAGTGAGGTAAGCACTTCAGAATGCCAAAGTCCCAACCTCACCAAACGACTCAACTTTTGATACTGGTTTCACTGAAATGCTTCTTTCAGTCAGATAAGCACTTCAGAAGGCCAAAATCTCAACTTCACAAAACCAGCCAACTTTCGATACTGGATTTACCCAAATGCTTATTTCAGTGAGATAAGCACTTCAGAAGACCAAAATCTAAACTTCACCAAACCACCCAACTTTCAATGCTGGGTTCACTGAAGTGCTTATTGCAGTGAGATAAGCACTTCAGAAGACCAAAATCTAAACTTCACCAAAACACCCAACTTTCAATGCTGGGTTCACTGACGTGCTTATTTCAGTGAGATAAGCACTTCAGAAGACAAAAATCTAAACTTCACCAATCCACCCAACTTTCAATGCTGGGTTCTCTGAAGTGCTTATTTCAGTGAGATAAGCACTTCAGAAGACCAAAATCTCAACATCACAAAACCACTCAAATTTTGATGCTGGGATCACTGAAGTGCTTATTTCAGTGAGATAAACACTTCAGAAGACCAAAATCTAAACTTCACCAAACCACCCAACTTTCAATGCTGGGTTCACTGAAGTGCTTATTTCAGTGAGATAAGCACTTCAGAAGACCAAAATCTCAACATCACAAAACCACTCAAATTTTGATGCTGGGTTCACTGAAGTGCTTATTTCAGTGAGATAAGCACTTCAGAAGACCAAAATCTCAATTTCACCAAACAACCCAACTTTCAATGCTGGGTTCACTGAAGTGCTTATTTCAGTGAGATAAGTACTTCACTAAGCCAAAATCCCAACCTCACCAAGCGACTCAACTTTTGATGCTAGTTCCACTGAATTGCTTATTTCAGTGAGATAAGCACTTCAGAAGACCAAAATCCCAACCTCACCAAACGACTCAACTTCTGATACTGGTTTCACTGAAATGCTTCTTTCAGTCAGATAAGCACTTCAGAAGGCCAAAATCCCAACCTCACCAAACGACTCAACTTTTGATACTGGTTTCACTGAAATGCTTATTTCAGTGAGATAAGCACTTCAGAAGACCAAAATCTAAACTTCACCAAACCACCCAACTTTCAATGCTGGGTTCACTGAAGTGCTTATTGCAGTGAGATAAGCACTTCAGAAGATCAAAATCTAAACATCTCAAAACCACTCAACTTTCGATGCTTGTTCACTGAAGTGCTTATTTCAGTGAGATAAGCACTTCAGAAGACCAAAATCTAAACTTCACTAAGCCACCCAACTTTCAATGCTGGGTTCACTGAAGTGCTTATTGCAGTGAGATAAGCACTTCAGAAGACCAAAATGTAAACTTCACCAATCCACCCAACTTTCAATGCTGGGTTCTCTGAAGTGCTTATTTCAGTGAGATAACCACTTCAGAAGACCAAAATCTCAACATCACAAAACCACTCAAATTTCGATGCTGGGTTCACTGAAGTGCTTATTTCAGTGAGATAAGCACTTCAGAAGACCAAAATCTAAACTTCACCAAACAATCCAACTTTAAATGCTGGGTTCACTGAAATGCTTCTTTCAGTCAGATAAGCACTTCAGAAGAACAAAATCTCAACATCTCAAAACCACTCAACTTTCGATGCTGGGTTCACTGAAGTGTTTATTTCAGTGAGATAAGCACTTCAGAAGACCAAAATCTCAACTGAACAAACCACTCAAATTTCGATGCTGGGTTCACTGAAGTGCTTATTTCAGTGAGATAAGCACTTCAGAATGCCAAAATCCCAACCTCACCAAACGACTCAACTTTTGATGCTGGTTCCACTGAATTGCTTATTTCAGTGAGATAAGCACTTCAGAAGGCCAAAATCTAAACTTCACTAAACGACTCAACTTTTGATGCTGATTTCACTGAAATGCTTCTTTCAGTCAGATATTCACATCAGAAGGCCAAAATCTCAAGTTCACCAAACCACCCAACTTTCGATCCAGGATATACCGAAAGGCTTATTTCAGTGAGATAAGCACTTCAGAAGACCAAAATCTAAACTTCACCAAACCACCCAATTTTCAATGCTGGGTTCACTGAAGTGTTTATTGCAGTGAGATAAGCACTTCAGAAGACCAAAAACTCAACTTCACAAAACCACTCAACTTTCGATGCTGGGCTCACTGCAGTGCTTATTTCAGTGAGATATGCACTTCAGAATGCCAAAATCCCAACTTCACCAAACGACTCAACTTTTGATACTGGTTTCACTGAAATGCTTCTTTCAGTCAGATAAGCACTTCAGAAGGCCAAAATCTCAACTTCACAAAACCAGCCAACTTTCGATACTGGATTTACCCAAATGCTTATTGCAGTGAGATAAGCACTTCAGAAGACCAAAATCTAAACTTCACCAAAACACCCAACTTTCAATGCTGGGTTCACTGAAGTGCTAATTTCAGTGAGATAAGCACTTCAGAAGATCAAAATCTAAACATCTCAAAACCACTCAACTTTCGATGCTGTGTTCACTGAAGTGCTTATTTCAGTGAGATAAGCACTTCAGAAGACCAAAATCTAAACTTCACCAAACCACCCAACTTTCAATGCTGGGTTCACTGAAGTGCTTATTTCAGTGAGATAAGCACTTCAGAAGACCAAAATCTCAACATCACAAAACCACTCAAATTTCGATGCTGGGTTCACTGAAGTGCTTATTTCATTGAGATAAGCACTTCACTTCGCCAAAATCCCAACCTCACCAAACGACTCAACTTTTGATGCTGGTTCCACTGAATTGCTTATTTCAGTGAGATAAGCACTTCAGAAGACCAAAATCTAAACATCACTAATCGACTCAACTTTTGATGCTGATTTCACTGAAATGCTTCTTTCAGTCAGATAAGCACATCAGAAGGCCAAAATCTCAACTTCACCAAACCACCCAACTTTCGATCCAGGATTTACACAAATGCTTATTTCAGTGAGATAAGCACTTCAGAAGACTAATTTCTTAACTTCACCAAACCACTCAACTTTCGATGCTGGGATCACTGAAGTGCTTATTTCAGTGAGATAAGCACTTCAGAAGAACAAAATCTCAACATCTCAAAACCACTCAACTTTCGATGCTGGGTGCACTGAAGTGCTTATTTCAACGAGATAAGCACTTCAGAAGACCAAAATCTCAACATCACCAAACCAGTCAAATTTCGATGCTGGGTTCACTGATGTGCTTATTTCAGTGAGATAAGCACTTCAGAATGCCAAAATCCCAACCTCACCAAACGACTCAACTTTTGATGCTGGTTCCACTGAATTGCTTATTTGGTGAGATAAGCACTTCAGAAGGCCAAAATCTAAACATCACTAAACGACTCAACTTTTGATACTGATTTCACTGAAATGCTCCTTTCAGTCAGATAAGCACATCAGAAGGCCAAAATCTCAACTTCACCAAACCACCCAACTTTCGATCCAGGATTTACACAAATGCTTATTTCAGTGAGATAAGCACTTCAGAAGACTAAAATCTTAACTTCACCAAACCACTCAACTTTCGATGCTGGGATCACTTAAGTGCTTATTTCAGTGAGATAAGCACTTCAGAAGACCAAAATCTAAACTTCACCAAACCACCTTACTTTCAATGCTGGGTTCACTGAAATGCATCTTTCAGTGAGATAAGCACTTCAGAAGAACAAAATCTCAACATCACAAAACCACTCAACTTTCGATGCTGGGCTCACTGCACTGCTTATTTCAGTGAGATAAGCATTTCAGAATGCCAAAATCCCAACCTCACCAAACGACTCAACTTTTGATACTGGTTTCACTGAAATGCTTCTTTCAGTCAGATAAGCACTTCAGAAGGCCAAAATCTCAACTTCACAAAACCAGCCAACTTTCGATACTGGATTTACCCAAATGCTTATTTCAGTGAGATAAGCACTTCAGAAGGCCAAAATCTCAACTTCACAAAACCAGCCAACTTTCGATACTGGATTTACCCAAATGCTTATTACAGTGAGATAAGCACTTCAGAAGACTAAAATCTTAACTTCACCAAACCACTCAACTTTCGATGCTGGGATCACTGAAGTGCTTATTTCAGTGAGATAAGCACTTCAGAAGAACAAAATCTCAACATCTCAAAACCACTCAACTTTCGATGCTGGGTGCACTGAAGTGCTTATTTCAGTGAGATAAGCACTTCAGAAGACCAAAATCTCAACATCACCAAACCACTCAAATTTCGATGCTGGGTTCACTGAAGTGCTTATTTCAGTGAGATAAGCACTTCAGAATGCCAAAATCCCAACCTCACCAAACGACTCAACTTTTGATGCTGGTTCCACTGAATTGCTTATTTCAGTGAGATAAGAACTTCAGAAGGCCAAAATCTAAACATCACTAAACGACTCAACTTTTGATACTGATTTCACTGAAATGCTTCTTTCAGTCAGATAAGCACATCAGAAGGCCAACATCTCAACTTCACCAAACCACCCAACTTTCGATCCAGGATTTACACAAATGCTTATTTCAGTGAGATAAGCACTTCAGAAGACTAAAATCTTAACTTCACCAAACCACTCAACTTTCGATGCTGGTATCACTAAAGTGCTTATTTCAGTCAGATAAGCACTTCAGAGAACAAAATCTCAACATCTCAAAACCACTCAACTTTCGATGCTGGGTTCACTGAAGTGCTTACTTCAGTGAGATAAGCACTTCAGAAGACCAAAATCTCAACATCACCAAACCACTCAAATCTCGATGCTGGGTTCACTGAAGTGCTTATTTCAGTGAGATAAGTACTTCAACACACCAAAATCCCAACCTCACCAAGCGACTCAACTTTTGATGCTGGTTCCACTGAATTGCTTATTTCAGTGAGATAAGCACTTCAGAAGGCCAAAATCTAAACTTCACTAAACGACTCAAATTTTGATGCTGATTTCACTGAAATGCTTCTTTCAGTCAGATATTCACATCAGAAGGCCAAAATCTCAACTTCACCAAATCACCCAACTTTCGATCCAGGATATACCCAAAGGCTAATTTCAGTGAGATAAGCACTTCAGAAGACAAAAATCTAAACTTCACCAAACCACTCAACTTTCGATGCTGGGATCCCTGAAGTGCTTATTAAAGTGAGATAAGCACTTCAGAAGAGCAAAAACTCAACTTCACAAAACCACTCAACTTTCGATGCTGGGCTCACTGCAGTGCTTATTTCAGTGAGATATGCACTTCAGAATGCCAAAATCCCAACCTCACCAAACGACTCAACTTTTGATACTTGTTTCACTGAAATGCTTCTTTCAGTCAGATAAGCACTTCAGAAGGCCAAAATCTCAACTTCACAAAACCACCCAACTTTCGATACTGGATTTACCCAAATGCTTATTTCAGTGAAATAAGCACTTCAGAAGACCAAAATCTAAACTTCACCAAAACACCCAACTTTCAATGCTGGGTTCACTGAAGTGTTTATTGCAGTGAGATAAGCACTTCAGAAGACCAAAATCTAAACTTCACCAAAACACCCAACTTTCAATGCTGGGTTCACTGAAGTGCTAATTTCAGTGAGATAAGCACTTCAGAAGATCAAAATCTAAACATCTCAAAACCACTCAACTTTCGATGCTGTGTTCACTGAAGTGCTTATTTCAGTGAGATAAGCACTTCAGAAGACCAAAATCTAAACTTCACCAAACCACCCAATTTTCAATGCTGGGTTCACTGAAGTGCTTATTTCAGTGAGATAAGCACTTCAGAAGACCAAAATCTCAACATCACAAAACCACTCAAATTTCGATGCTGGGTTCACTGAAGTGCTTATTTCATTGAGATAAGCACTTCACTTCGCCAAAATCCCAACCTAACCAAACGACTCAACTTTTGATGCTGGTTCCACTGAATTGCTTATTTCAGTGAGATAAGCACTTCAGAAGACCAAAATCTAAACATCACTAATCGACTCAACTTTTGATGCTGATTTCACTGAAATGCTTCTTTCAGTCAGATAAGCACATCAGAAGGCCAAAATCTCAACTTCACCAAACCACCCAACTTTCGATCCAGGATTTACACAAATGCTTATTTCAGTGAGATAAGCACTTCAGAAGACTAAAATCTTAACTTCACCAAACCACTCAACTTTCGAGGCTGGGATCACTGAAGTGCTTATTTCAGTGAGATAAGCACTTCAGAAGAACAAAATCTCAACATCTCAAAACCACTCAACTTTCGATGATGGGTGCACTGAAGTGCTTATTTCAGTGAGATAAGCACTTCAGAAGACCAAAATCTCAACATCACCAAACCACTCAAATTTCGATGCTGGGTTCACTGAAGTGCTTATTTCAGTGAGATAAGCACTTCAGAATGCCAAAATCCCAACCTCACCAAACGACTCAACTTTTGATGCTGGTTCCACTGAATTGCTTATTTCAGTGAGATAAGCACTTCAGAAGGCCAAAATCTAAACATCACTAAACGACTCAACTTTTGATACTGATTTCACTGAAATGCTTCTTTCAGTCAGATAAGCACATCAGAAGGCCAAAATCTCAACTTCACCAAACCACCCAACTTTCGATCCAGGATTTACACAAATGCTTATTTCAGTGAGATAAGCACTTCAGAAGACTAAAATCTTAACTTCACCAAACCACTCAACTTTCGATGCTGGTATCACTAAAGTGCTTATTTCAGTCAGATAAGCACTTCAGAGAACAAAATCTCAACATCTCAAAACCACTCAACTTTCGATGCTGGGTTCACTGAAGTGCTTACTTCAGTGAGATAAGCACTTCAGAAGACCAAAATCTCAACATCACCAAACCACTCAAATCTCGATGCTGGGTTCACTGAAGTGCTTATTTCAGTGAGATAAGCACTTCAGAAGACCAAAATCTCAACTTCACCAAACCACCCAACTTTCAATGCTGGGTTCACTGAAGTGCTTATTTCAGTGAGATAAGTACTTCAACACGCCATAATCCCAACCTCACCAAGCGACTCAACTTTTGATGCTGGTTCCACTGAATTGCTTATTTCAGTGAGATAAGCACTTCAGAAGGCCAAAATCTAAACTTCACTAAACGACTCAAATTTTGATGCTGATTTCACTGAAATGCTTCTTTCAGTCAGATATTCACATCAGAAGGCCAAAATCTCAACTTCACCAAATCACCCAACTTTCGATCTAGGATATACCCAAAGGCTAATTTCAGTGAGATAAGCACTTCAGAAGACAAAAATCTAAACTTCACCAAACCACTCAACTTTCTATGCTGGGATCCCTGAAGTGCTTATTAAAGTGAGATAAGCACTTCAGAAGAGCAAAAACTCAACTTCACAAAACCACTCAACTTTCGATGCTGGGCTCACTGCAGTGCTTATTTCAGTGAGATATGCACTTCAGAATGCCAAAATCCCAACCTCACCAAACGACTCAACTTTTGATACTTGTTTCACTGAAATGCTTCTTTCAGTCAGATAAGCACTTCAGAAGGCCAAAATCTCAACTTCACAAAACCACCCAACTTTCGATACTGGATTTACCCAAATGCTTATTTCAGTGAAATAAGCACTTCAGAAGACCAAAATCTAAACTTCACCAAAACACCCAACTTTCAATGCTGGGTTCACTGAAGTGTTTATTGCAGTGAGATAAGCAGTTCAGAAGACCAAAATCTAAACTTCACCAAAACACCCAACTTTCAATGCTGGGTTCACTGAAGTGCTAATTTCAGTGAGATAAGCACTTCAGAATGCCAAAATCCCAACCTCACCAAACGACTCAACTTTTGATGCTGGTTCCACTGAATTGCTTATTTCAGTGAGATAAGCACTTCAGAAGGCCAAAATCTAAACATCACTAAACGACTCAACTTTTGATACTGATTTCACTGAAATGCTTCTTTCAGTCAGATAAGCACATCTGAAGGCCAAAATCTCAACTTCACCAAACCACCCAACTTTCGATCCAGGATTTACACAAATGCTTATTTCAGTGAGATAAGCACTTCAGAAGACTAAAATCTTAACTTCACCAAACCACTCAACTTTCGATGCTGGTATCACTAAAGTGCTTATTTCAGTCAGATAAGCACTTCAGAAGAACAAAATCTCAACATCTCAAAACCACTCAACTTTCGATGCTGGGTTCACTGAAGTGCTTACTTCAGTGAGATAAGCACTTCAGAAGACCAAAATCTCAACATCACCAAACCACTCAAATCTCGATGCTGGGTTCACTGAAGTGCTTATTTCAGTGAGATAAGCACTTCAGAAGACCAAAATCTCAACTTCACCAAACCACCCAACTTTCAATGCTGGGTTCACTGAAGTGCTTATTTCAGTGAGATAAGTACTTCAACACGCCAAAATCCCAACCTCACCAAGCGACTCAACTTTTGATGCTGGTTCCACTGAATTGCTTATTTCAGTGAGATAAGCACTTCAGAAGGCCAAAATCTAAACTTCACTAAACGACTCAACTTTTGATGCTGATTTCACTGAAATGCTTCTTTCAGTCAGATATTCACATCAGAAGGCCAAAATCTCAAGTTCACCAAACCACCCAACTTTCGATCCAGGATATACCGAAAGGCTAATTTCAGTGAGATAAGCACTTCAGAAGACAAAAATCTAAACTTCACCAAACCACCCAATTTTCAATGCTGGGTTCACTGAAGTGTTTATTGCAGTGAGATAAGCACTTCAGAAGACCAAAAACTCAACTTCACAAAACCACTCAACTTTCGATGCTGGGCTCACTGCAGTGCTTATTTCAGTGAGATATGCACTTCAGAATGCCAAAATCCCAACTTCACCAAACGACTCAACTTTTGATACTGGTTTCACTGAAATGCTTCTTTCAGTCAGATAAGCACTTCAGAAGGCCAAAATCTCAACTTCACAAAACCAGCCAACTTTCGATACTGGATTTACCCAAATGCTTATTGCAGTGAGATAAGCACTTCAGAAGACCAAAATCTAAACTTCACCAAAACACCCAACTTTCAATGCTGGGTTCACTGAAGTGCTAATTTCAGTGAGATAAGCACTTCAGAAGATCAAAATCTAAACATCTCAAAACCACTCAACTTTCGATGCTGTGTTCACTGAAGTGCTTATTTCAGTGAGATAAGCACTTCAGAAGACCAAAATCTAAACTTCACCAAACCACCCAACTTTCATTGCTGGGTTCACTGAAGTGCTTATTTCAGTGAGATAAGCACTTCAGAAGACCAAAATCTCAACATCACAAAACCACTCAAATTTCGATGCTGGGTTCACTGAAGTGCTTATTTCATTGAGATAAGCACTTCACTTCGCCAAAATCCCAACCTCACCAAACGACTCAACTTTTGATGCTGGTTCCACTGAATTGCTTATTTCAGTGAGATAAGCACTTCAGAAGACCAAAATCTAAACATCACTAATCGACTCAACTTTTGATGCTGATTTCACTGAAGTGCTTCTTCAGTCAGATAAGCACATCAGAAGGCCAAAATCTCAACTTCACCAAACCACCCAACTTTCGATCCAGGATTTACACAAATGCTTATTTCAGTGAGATAAGCACTTCAGAAGACTAAAATCTTAACTTCACCAAACCACTCAACTTTCGATGCTGGGATCACTGAAGTGCTTATTTCAGTGAGATAAGCACTTCAGAAGAACAAAATCTCAACATCTCAAAACCACTCAACTTTCGATGCTGGGTGCACTGAAGTGCTTATTTCAGTGAGATAAGCACTTCAGAAGACCAAAATCTCAACATCACCAAACCACTCAAATTTCGATGCTGGGTTCACTGAAGTGCTTATTTCAGTGAGATAAGCACTTCAGAATGCCAAAATCCCAACCTCACCAAACGACTCAACTTTTGATGCTGGTTCCACTGAATTGCTTATTTCAGTGAGATAAGCACTTCAGAAGGCCAAAATCTAAACATCACTAAACGACTCAACTTTTGATACTGATTTCACTGAAATGCTTCTTTCAGTCAGATAAGCACATCAGAAGGCCAAAATCTCAACTTCACCAAACCACCCAACTTTCGATCCAGGATTTACACAAATGCTTATTTCAGTGAGATAAGCACTTCAGAAGACTAAAATCTTAACTTCACCAAACCACTCAACTTTCGATGCTGGTATCACTAAAGTGCTTATTTCAGTCAGATAAGCACTTCAGAAGAACAAAATCTCAACATCTCAAAACCACTCAACTTTCGATGCTGGGTTCACTGAAGTGCTTACTTCAGTGAGATAAGCACTTCAGAAGACCAAAATCTCAACATCACCAAACCACTCAAATCTCGATGCTGGGTTCACTGAAGTGCTTATTTCAGTGAGATAAGCACTTCAGAAGACCAAAATCTCAACTTCACCAAACCACCCAACTTTCAATGCTGGGTTCACTGAAGTGCTTATTTCAGTGAGATAAGTACTTCAACACGCCAAAATCCCAACCTCACCAAGCGACTCAACTTTTGATGCTGGTTCCACTGAATTGCTTATTTCAGTGAGATAAGCACTTCAGAAGGCCAAAATCTAAACTTCACTAAACGACTCAACTTTTGATGCTGATTTCACTGAAATGCTTCTTTCAGTCAGATATTCACATCAGAAGGCCAAAATCTCAACTTCACCAAAGCACCCAACTTTCGATCCAGGATATACCGAAAGGCTAATTTCAGTGAGATAAGCACTTCAGAAGACAAAAATCTAAACTTCACCAAACCACCCAACTTTCAATGCTGGGTTCACTGAAGTGTTTATTGCAGTGAGATAAGCACTTCAGAAGAGCAAAAACTCAACTTCACAAAACCACTCAACTTTCGATGCTGGGCTCACTGCAGTGCTTATTTCAGTGAGATATGCACTTCAGAATGCCAAAATCCCAACTTCACCAAACGACTCAACTTTTGATACTGGTTTCACTGAAATGCTTCTTTCAGTCAGATAAGCACTTCAGAAGGCCAAAATCTCAACTTCACAAAACCAGCCAACTTTCGATACTGGATTTACCCAAATGCTCATTGCAGTGAGATAAGCACTTCAGAAGACCAAAATCTAAACTTCACCAAAACACCCAACTTTCAATGCTGGGTTCACTGAAGTGCGAATTTCAGTGAGATAAGCACTTCAGAAGATCAAAATCTAAACATCTCAAAACCACTCAACTTTCGATGCTGTGTTCACTGAAGTGCTTATTTCAGTGAGATAAGCACTTCAGAAGACCAAAATCTAAACTTCACCAAACCACCCAACTTTCAATGCTGGGTTCACTGAAGTGCTTATTTCAGTGAGATAAGCACTTCAGAAGACCAAAATCTCAACATCACAAAACCACTCAAATATCGATGCTGGGTTCACTGAAGTGCTTATTTCATTGAGATAAGCACTTCACTTCGCCAAAATCCCAACCTCACCAAACGACTCAACTTTTGATGCTGGTTCCACTGAATTGCTTATTTCAGTGAGATAAGCACTTCAGAAGACCAAAATCTAAACATCACTAATCGACTCAACTTTTGATGCTGATTTCACTGAAATGCTTCTTTCAGTCAGATAAGCACATCAGAAGGCCAAAATCTCAACTTCACCAAACCACCCAACTTTCGATCCAGGATTTACACAAATGCTTATTTCAGTGAGATAAGCACTTCAGAAGACTAAAATCTTAACTTCACCAAACCACTCAACTTTCGATGCTGGGATCACTGAAGTGCTTATTTCAGTGAGATAAGCACTTCAGAAGAACAAAATCTCAACATCTCAAAACCACTCAACTTTCGATGCTGGGTGCACTGAAGTGCTTATTTCAGTGAGATAAGCACTTCAGAAGACCAAAATCTCAACATCACCAAACCACTCAAATTTCGATGCTGGGTTCACTGAAGTGCTTATTTCAGTGAGATAAGCACTTCAGAATGCCAAAATCCCAACCTCACCAAACGACTCAACTTTTGATGCTGATTCCACTGAATTGCTTATTTCAGTGAGATAAGCACTTCAGAAGGCCAAAATCTAAACATCACTAAACGACTCAACTTTTGATACTGATTTCACTGAAATTCTTCTTTCAGTCAGATAAGCACTTCAGAAGTCCAAAATCTCATCTTCACAAAACCAGCCAACTTTCGATACTGGATTTACCCAAATGCTTATTTCAGTGAGATAAGCACTTCAGAAGACCAAAATCTAAACTTCACCAAACCACCCAACTTTCAATGCTGGGTTCATTGAAGTGCTTATTTCAGTGAGATAAGCACTTCAGAAGACCAAAATCAAAACTTCATCAAACCACCCAACTTTCAATGCTGGGTTCACTGAAGTTCTTATTTCAGTGAGATAAGCACTTCAGAAGACCAAAATCTAAACTTCACTGAACGACTCAACTTTTGATGCTGATTTCACTGAAA